>NC_088204.1:77621905-78275769 GCF_037126465.1 Ornithodoros turicata
TTTCGTGCAATAGACTGCACTTCTTCAGCCAACCTAAAGAAGTGCAGCCTATACTGCACGAGAGCCAGCCCTGCACCATCCGCGGATGGAAGCGGATATCCGCGGATATCCGCAATATACTTGCGGATTCGGATGAAAATTTAGCACTTCCTGCGGTGTGCGGATCGGATTCGGATGGCTCGAGGTCGGATGCGGATCGGATGCGGATACGAAGGCAGCGGATAGGTAGCGGATCGGATGCGGATATACCGCGTGCTGTCATTTTTCCACCCGCAATTTATCTGTATTGCGCGCCGACAGCCGACGGCGAGCGCATGCTCTGGTTCATCTTTGACCATGCACGGCGCCAAGACGGGAGAGGTGGCATTCAGGCGTCTCGAACCGCGCGAGCGCCGACGAGGTAGCGTTCCACGCGTTCCAGAAGTCTCTCCATATCGCGTTTGTTGAAAGGTTTACCTTTGCTTGTCGTCATGACAGTCCTTCCGTGACAGCATGGAGGCATCCGAAATTATACCAACATGCTTCCGGCGGTCTTTACGCGTCTTTCGAAACGTGCGGATTTTTGCGGATCGGATGCGGATGGTGCGTTTTGCTCAGCGGATCGGATGCGGATGTAAACTGTTGTGTATGGTGCGGATGCGGGTCGGATGCAGATAACGTGTGCGCGGATGCGGGTCGGATGCGGATGCCAAAAACCTCATCCGCGCAGGGCTCTACCTCGTTTTTCGTAAATTGAACTGTCCAACGCTCTCAACCGTTTTCTCTTTACTTGTGAATCGTTATAGCCGGAAACTTGCACATGATTTTTTTCACGTTCTACGATTCGGTGTTGTTGGGGTAGTGGTTCTTCCACTGCACATCTCAGAGCTACGCTTCTTAGGTTCGCTATTACACGTCGTGGCCATATTACTTCTTTACGTCGAAAGAAGAGGCCCTGCACATTCTAACCCTCGTACAGCGACAGGTGAAGACGGCGCGTGGTATCTTTACGTGCCTATTGCACTCGAGTCCTTTACTGCATCTGCTACGACATATAACAGCTTGCTATGGAGCGCTAGGAGACAGCGCGATATTTTCCTCCTCGCCGTGCTCCAAACCGCTAAAAATAGCGCTTGCTGGGGCGCTAATATTAGCCGTATACATTGGTGTTGGCCAATGAGGAGCTCGTTTAGCGATGACGCCGCGGAAGTCGTGGAGTTCTTTTGCTTCCGCATTTCACGGCACGGAGACAGCATTCAAGCCGGCGAGTCTGAAGACCAAAATGTCTGGCAATTTTTCGTTCAGACAGTTGATCGAACTTGTTCGTCCGCATGCTGTCGAACTGCAGAGGGGCTATGATCGGAGAGATCGGAAACGAACACCGAACTTCCGCTAAAATTATAGTGCCAGCGCCGTTCTGTAAGTGAGAGCCGTTCGATAACAGTGAGCGCTGTCTTCGCGCGCTGTTTTGTAGCGCTATACTAGCGCGCTGCTATATGTCGGCCTTTACAGTTATGGTGACTGTTATCTGCTATAGCCCTACATGTGATTATCTGCTCATCCCTCCTAGTGATGAACGATGAAAGAAGCGTTGTGTTCCGGTTGTGTTCCAGCCTTAGAGCATGAATTGTCATCATGTTCAATAGCCTTCTTAGTGTTCGATTGACTTTTCACTTTGATTACGAAGTATACAACTGCTGAACGTACCAATTCCACCTTCGTACAAACTCGTATGTCTGTCGCCAACTCTCAAGGAGGTCGCTGACGACGAAAGCGCTGTCTCATCGTAGTCATAAGTCATGGACTACATATCTGTTCACGTGACCATTCACGCTATTATATATATATATATATATATATATATTATATATATATTTATATAGATGTTCGGCTCTTTCAAATCAGAAGAGCGTGAATGAGCGAGCGGGGAGTTTGAATGAAACCACGATAGTATATTTTACAATTCTGACAGCACATTCTCCACGATAACTGTCGCTACCACTTCTGCTATTCAATTGAATTCAACTGAATTCAATTGCCTTTATTTCCCATTCGTAAAGATTCGCGCCCTTCAGAAGCAGTAGAACGCAAGTTGATAGTAGCAGTCAGGTACGGAAGGATAGCACCACTTCGTCCACGCGTACAGAAGGTGCGCTGGACTGAAAGGCCGCGTAGATAGGACGTCTTCCAGTCAGTTCCATGGTCATGCAGTAGGTGGCGCTGCTCTTGCGTTCCTTCTGTGGGGGCCTCATTACGTCAAGCGGTAGGCAACCACGGCCGTTTACCTCTTATGCACAGACTCTTTATCGTGCGCGCTTGCGAACCCTAGTGTCGTGGGTGCTTATATTGGGGAGCTGACACGGTCGGAGGGGTGGTACCGAAGGCGCGTAGGACGGCAGGGGTCCCGGGAAGTCGTAAGGTAAGGCAATAAACTCCAGCAGAAATAGTTTTCGCCGCAGAATTCTTTCTTCTACATTTCACTTTTTTCTCAACAGACGACTTTAAAAAGATGCGCGCGCCACCAAGCGCGCGGCGCAAAGCAGCATGGGAACTTTGAGGAACACTGCTCTGTCGTCTGCTTCGGTTATGGTTTACCCTGACTGACGCTGCTGCTGAACACACGGGGAATGTTGTTGTTGTTGTTGTTCTACTTCCGCCTCTGGCCGTCTCATAATGCTTTAAGGTGCTCTAAGTTTCCATGAGTGCCACAGGTGGCGCTCGCTTTTCTAAAAAGGTCTATTCGAATTTTTCTGTAGAGCTACTTGAAGTGCACAGCTCTCGCCGCAGCAGAGTAGATTACTTCCGGCGTTTTATGTCGCAAAAAATGAAGAGAACGTACGTAAATTCAACGTCACGATTTTTTCTTTTTTTTTTGTGTGGCTATCGTTCGATCTTCAGAGAGTGCCGCTAAAGAGCAAAGGGTTGCCTCACTGTTTCCGCTTCGACCCGGTCGGAAATTGGCCGCGGGACGCCTGTGCTGAAGAGGTCTCTCTCTGTATACTCTTTGCTGGTCCACACAAGCAGGCCAATGCCATCTATAGTCTCAATCTGCGCTTAGCACATACCTCACCTAGAAGCTCTATGGCCCCACCCCGACAAATGCGGGAAGTCTTTGATTCGTACTTACCAGCCTGAACACACTGTTTGTAGGCTCTGTAGACCTTCCCAACCGCAGAAAGATCACGTTCAAGCTTTTTGAAGGAGGGATCTTGGAAGACGTCTGCACAAACGAGGGAAGTCAGGAAAATTAACAAGCAGTACTATTTGGTTGCACTATCGAGTGTCTCATATCCAATAGTCAATCAATCATATGTACTCTTGCTGTTTATAGGGCTTCGCCTATGCTCGCGTACACAGGGTGCTTCAGTTAAATCCCCGGGCTAGATAATTCGCGAACAAAGCGCAGAACTTTCTTTTTTTTACGAGTATCTGTCCGATACCACCTACAGGTTAGCGCACCGCGTGAATGAGTGGGACGTACACATTATTTAAATAAAAAAATTCGAATCAGAATGAAAAGATGGCTAAGAAGCAAGCGAGCTGATGAAGTTGATGGCCTCGGGACGCCTGTGCCGAAGAGGTTTCTCCGTTTACTCTTTGCTGGTTCACACAAGCAGTCCAATGTCTCTTCGTGTTCCCTAGGATTATGCTTCAAATGAGTTTCTTGAAAAAGGTAACTCCTAAAGCAGGGCGCCGTCAGAACGGAACAACGTCCAGTTCGACGTCCAATGAGGAGGCCCTTCAGCGATGACGTCGCGGAAGCCGTGGAGTCGTTTTGCGTCCGCATTTCACGGCACGGCGACCGCATTGGAACCGACGAGCCTGTCATTCAAAAGGTCTGGTAACTCTTTTGTTAAGTCAGTTGATGGAACTTGTTCGCCCGGATGCTATCGAACACCGGAGGCGTCATGAGGGGAGAGACCCGGAAGCGACCACCGAAGTTCCGCTGTATTATAGCGCTTGCGCCGCATTGTTAGTGTGAACCGTCCGATAACAGTGAGCGCTGTTTTTTTTTTCAATAAATGTGTATTTCGCTTGTCAAAAATGTGTTAGCTATTTTGGAATAACGGACGTCAGGCATGAAAACCAGTAGAAGTCCATTGTAGCCAGGACCGGCCGAAAGGCGAGCCAAACGGAGTGGCTCCTGGGGGCTTAATCGCTTCATCGTCGTTACAGTCGTTAGGAGCTAACGAGTGGCGGGAAATTTAAAAAGGTGGGCACGTGATAAAACACGTGCACAGCGCTCTTCGCGCGATACGTGAAGGCCGTGGTATACGTGACGCGCAATGTGTCACGTGCCCACCTTTTTGAATTTCCCGCCACTCGTTAGCTTGTAACGGCCGTAACGACGATGAAGCGATTAAGCCCCCCGATTGGCTGGCTGCTAGGCATCACGACGCATTTTCATTGGTAGCGCGCCCAGTGTGGGCTGAAATATCTCAAACTATGGGCTCTATTGAGAGCTGTTGGCGTCTGGTGCAATTCCGTCGTAACGCGGGGGCGCCGAAACATAGCTTTTCGATATGCATATTTAGCAGACGTAAATCAATGTTTACAACGCTATATTTTCGAAGGTTTGGAAATGGTTTCCCAACCGCGTTAAGCGCACAGAACGGGTGTGCGTATACGATCACAAAGTCACATACCAAAGGCTGTGGTTTTCTTAGCCGTCTTGGTAACTTTTTTGGCGCAAAGGTAGCTGTAGAAATTGTCGCAAGGGTTCAAGTCCAGGTTTCTCATTCTGCTTATCAGTCCCCCTGCGGAACAAATAACGTCAGGATAATCAATTTAGCGGTTGCTTGACTCGCTGCTTGCAAAGGCTGAGAGCCGCACAGAATGAAAACTGGTCATAAACAGGAGTAGGAAGAACGGTGAAAGACGAATGTCACTGGAAAGGTTAGCCAGCTGTAGGACTCAAACCCTTCGTCTTCTGGATTGCCGGTCCAGGGCTCTACCAATTGAGCTAAGCTAATCGTTAATTTCTTAGGCAATTTGAGGCCTTCTATGTATTTTCCCCTTCTATGTTGTTCCAGCCTCAGAACATCAGTTCTTTCATGTTCAGGAGTAGGAAGCCTAGAAAAATGCGCCACCATTTTTGCGGAACACCGCTTCTCCGGGGGGGATGTGGCGCGAGTAACAGGATGGGGCACTGCCTGTGGCGATTAAATGCACCGATCGTCATCAGTAACGTAAAGTTGTTGTTTTGTGGCACGTAGTCTTGAAGGGCAAAAGAGATCCATCTCTATACCTGTGGATTAGACTTATGACCTTGTCACAGACATCTGGAATAGACCTATGGCTCAAGACCTACGCGCAAGACCTGTGACCAAGACCTATGACTCTGTGACTAAGGTACTGTCCGTCCAAACACAATGAATTCCGCGGAGAATGTACACTTGTCTGCTTCCACAACATTAGGGCTACACCTCACTAATGATGTAATGATGGCCCTTGCATGATGCAGACTTCATGTAGCATAATAACACAGAGCAAGCGCTTGCACTCGTCAATTCCGACCTACTCCTACGCGCCTATTGCGCCCTGCAATAAAGTTCACATCAGAGACGTCCATGGGGCGGGTTCCTGGCAGCGCGTGAGCTGTAGCATCAAAGTTCCGCTCATTGCGAAAGCACGCGCTCGGCTAGGATGCTCTGGTGCACGCGAACTGCCAAGCCCCCGCCACAAGGACAGCGGGCATTTGTTGCGGACTCTCTCCTACCGAGTTCCTGCCAAATTAGATTTTTCGCACCGCGCACACATGCGACGCTGACTGCAGGCGCTGTTACAAGCGCATAGAAAGACAGCTGAAAGCAGGTGTATAGAGTTTTTTTTCGTGCGAAACAAATGAGTGAACTCCGCAGCAAAATTAAGTGAAGGCCATTGGATGGACACCGTCTTGGAAAGTTGTAGTGGCTACGGTTTAACGTACCTCCACTGTCCTAAGGCTAATTCACACATACGGCAACGGCGGACGGCGACGACCGTGGATGGCACGGCAAATTGCACCGTTTCTGCGCCTTTGTGACGCCTGCACGGCACGGCAAAAAGTAGATGAGACATGTTCCATTTTTACCAGCTCCCGCGGCATAGTGCTTAAGATGACCGCTTTCCACGCTGAAACTGGGAGGTGACACGGGTTCGAATCCTGTCACCGGCTGTGCTGTCGGAGGTTTTCCCTGGGTTTTCCGAAGACTTTCCAGTCGAATGTCGGCACAGTTTCCCCCTGAAGTCGGCCCAGGACGCCTACCTAACCCCCGCTGTCTCCCACTCCTTCCTGCTGTCCTCTCTCCATCTGTCCACGTCTGTACGCCGCTCCTAGCCACAGTTGCTTCGCGGCGCTAACACGGAGATAAAAAAAAGTTCAACTCTTTCTGGGCTGTAACCGTGCCCACGCTCCGTCGACCAATGGGCGCCGCGTATGAAACCTGCCGGCGCGCACAGTCTCTTTAGCCATGGGAGAGAAGCAGCCGCGAGAAGGAGAAAAAAAAAACGCGCGTTCTGGAAAGCACGTGAACATACGGCGGGGGGGGAAAGGGACAGCGTGAACCAGGTCCCACAAACTCACCTCGGAAAAGCGTGCAACAAAGAAGGCCGCCACTAGATACCCCACTGTTGCCGTTCCGGATCACTTCAGCGCGCTAAGTTTAGCGGCAAAATGTTTTTGTTGTTTCTGCGAATGAATCTTGTCTTTATATGTCCAAATAAAACGCGTATAACAACTTTCTCTGTCGTGTTTCACTTTTTGGTCCCGTTTTTAAACGTGTTGAGCGATCGGAAGGATCTAGTGCACGGCTGCGTGCATCACATAGCGTACCTGTCGTACCTGGCGCCGCAGGCGCTGCAGTCGTCCATTTCTCCTTTGGTGACTTGGCCTGGCTTGCATTGTGCTTCAACTGGATCTTTAGCGTGCTACAATCCACGCAAGCCAACGTCTGGTAACAATGGGGTATCTAAGGGCGGCCTCCGGCATTGCACGCATCGGGATAGGAACAAATACATGGGAAAATGGCGACCTTGGGGGACCTGGCGTGAACAACGGCGCCGCATGTGTGAACTATAGCCAATAACCGAGACCATGTAGTTGTACTTGCCCGCTACCACGCATTCAAATCTCTCGCACGCTATCCTCTTCTTGGTCGGAGTCGGCGTCTCCGGTTCGGTCTCGGCCTCGGTAGCTTCAGTGGTATCGGTACTTGGGGTCGTCTTGGGTGTCCGCCTAGTTCGCATTGTTGGACTAGTTTCCTGTGGGGTAGCTGGCGTCCCTGTAAAGAGCGTAGTATAGAGCATCCCTGTAGGTCGTTCGTCTCCAAACCGACACAGAATAACAACAGCAAAGAACATGCACAATAATCGTGTTGGACTCGACGCGAAAAAAAGACGTTCGCAAACACTGCCGGAGGGGAAGGAATGGGAAAGAGAACAGCGCATGAATATTGGCCGGGGTGGCGTAGGTCTGAAACATAACAAGGGCATGACAATTACTTCACATTTTGCGCAACCATACTGGAGGAAGAGTGGCGTGAAAGCACCTTAATCTTGCTTGTGGGTCTAGCAAGTGGCATTTGCTTACCAGGGTGGCGCAATACCTAGAATAACACAAGGAAGAAAATGAATTACCTTTCTCCTGCTGCACGTTCAGGCGTAACAGTAATTATGACTTATTGTGAACAAATTACGAGTCACAGTTATAAAAACTGTCGCAGCAGGCCCTCATGGAAGGAAGCCGGTCTCTTGTGCGCTTGACGCTGTGAGGACACCGGGAACGTTATTGCAGGATCCATAAACGGTTCATCGTTGGACGCCTGGCGGAAGTACCAGTCCTGGGGTTGGTTTTTGGCATTGTTTGAGCAAGTTCCTTCTGAGGCCTGACGTTGCGAGGATACAAGGATTATCATTAGATTCCCTGACTACATATATTTCCTCCAGGGTACCTTTCCGCTCGTTGATATTCCGGAGGGTACCCTTAATTTCATCATTGTTCCGGAGGGCACTTAAGCAATTGGACGCCTTATCGGAGTCCTTCGCCATGTCCTCTTCTTCTTCCTCAAAGCGCGGAGCCGACGTGGCGTCCCTAGCGTTCGTCTTCCAGTTTTGTCGTCGCAAAGTCAGAAAAGCCATTGAGGCTCTGTAACTGAAATATCTTCCGCGCGGTTGAGCAACAATATTTGAGCCCGTTCACTGTTCTTCTCTGTTGGTGTTTCAACATAACGGTTCGGTGTCGCTATACTTTTGTAGGAGGTAACCCTTGCTCTAATTGTCACATGATGCATGCATCTTACTTTATATCTAAAAACGTCTACAAAGACATCTACTTAGGCACGTTGTACAGCCCTCCGCAACCACCCCTGACTTCTTATGGGCACGTCCCTAAAGCAACCGAGACTCCTGCGCCCATGGTTCTCTCGAGTCGTGCACGCGTGCGAGGTGAAGGCAACTATGTTCCTAAACGACAGGAACTGAACGGATATGTGACACATTCGAGTTCCCTTCCGAGCGATTTAAATCAGTCAAAGTCATAAGCTAAAGTCAACGAATTCGATTGGAGAACACTTCGTCGGATCAAACGGGCAAAAAAAAACAAACGGACAATGCATTACCTGAAAGTATCCGTAAACTTGTACTTGTCCAGCGACGTGCAGTCACCACTGTTCCATACTACTGGTATGTTGTTTGTAGACGTGAGCGCCGGGTTGGCACAGCTTGTGGAGATACCAGTGGTGGCAGTGATGAATGATGTGTTGTGTATGGCAGATATGATGGATGCATTGAATATGGTGTCGGTGTTCTTTTTCTTTTTTTTCGTCCACCAGGGTAATCTCAGTTTCGCTATCCGAACCTGCGCAGATAGAGCAGTAGAAGGTACTTATAAGAACCAGCGTTTCATAAAATATAATGGATAAGAGATTTGAACTTAACGCAACGTATTATTTCGCAACTAGTTTCACAATGAACACACAGTGAGCGCGTCTTGCAAATGCCGATAATGCTACACGGGCGAAATAAGAGGAGATGAAGGCAGATAGGTGTTGGAAGTGACACCACAGCTCTGAACCACAAGCATACATGCATGCAAGCGCTTTACAGGAAAACGCGCGCAAGATCTTAGTCCTGCCAGTCCAAGAGGTGGTATTTGCTTACCTCGATCGTACGATAACCTAGTATAACGTGAGAAACAGCTATCAGCTTTGTTCTGCACCACGCCTATCTGTAACACTAATCATTATCATGGGATTTATCGTAATAAACTCATGAGACGTATATCGTTGCTGTAGCTTCCGTTCACGAGGAATATCCCTTGGACTGACGCTGTCTCCCCTTGGTGCTGCGAAACCACGGGGCATAGTCTATAGTCTATAGTATACCCCTGGGCATAGTCTGCGAATCCTACCATTGTATTAATGGTAGGATTCGCAGACTATGCCGAGGGGTACCTATGTGTTGTCGACGTCTTATCGAGGTAGGGACTCTTGTCATAGGCCGAAGATTTAATTTTTGGAAATCTTTTACGGTTCATATCTTGAGACGAGTCGAGCAACTCAGAAGGCACTAGGCCCTTTCGTTGGTATAACGTCGGTTGTAAAGCACGCCGGCAATACAGCCTGAAGTAAAACGAGGAGTTGTTTTCGGGGAACGACACATTAAAAACACAAGAGATTCCAACTCACAACAGGACCATCTCACATAATCAGGATCGTTTTGCAAAGACGGGCACAATGGCGAAAATGACTCCCTTGGTACCAGGCATAGATTCCGAAGTCTATCAAGCCTGAGGCAGGGCACGTTCTTCTTCCTCTTCTTCTGTTGCAGTCTATAGTCACGATGTTTGTTTGTTTGTTGTTGACATTGCTGACGGTTCTTCGTCACAATTTGCTTTGTTTCCTTTATATAATCGCATGTGTGCTAAATGCGTATTTTATTTTCTGTCCGCGGCCACACTGCAGGCAACGGCAGGATTCAGAGGAAGACATGGTAATTAAAAGTTGGGCAGCAAAATCCGTGGCTAATTCTCATGCAAAGTGTTATTTGTTTTTGTTAGCTGGTAAAAAAAAAAATAAGGCGATACGTTCTACCGTGAATGTGGAAATATTCTGGAGTGAAGCCTTTACGGTGCCATGTGGAACGTACCGATGAGATAAAGAGGAATCCGGTGAAACTTCTGTTAGTTCCGTGCTAAAATATTTTCATCATCTTCTTCCTCTTATCTCTCTTTTTTTTGTGTGTGTGGAATGAGTAACGATTTCACTCGTGAGCTTAGTTTAGGTTTTATCGCAGGTCTCATTGCTTGACATTTTAAAGTACGACTGCCCTATACCCCTATCCTTTTTAAACATTTTCATCTGCACAACACCTGGTTGGTAGGACGTTTATTTTTTTATTTTTGGATCGGCTGCACCCTGCGGATCACGGTTCAGTAAAAAGAACAAGCAACAACAACAACAAAAAAGAAACAGCGATTAACGTCCAATTACACATAGTAGCTGCTTAGAATTGCTGCTAATTTCACGTTCCAGGTATCACGGAGTGGGAGAGCAACCGGAGCTCTGTAACGAAAGCCTCCCGACTACACCGCGGTCGTTATGTAGACCAGCTGTATAGAGATAGAGCTCCCGTCAACCTTAATAATAACACTGTAAAAAAAAATTGGGTCTCATTTCTGAGCGTGATAACAGCCACCCTTTTGGGGCACTGGGGGATTGTTGAGTGAACAAAATCCATGCCTTAAACTAACAGAATAATCTTCTTGGTCAATTAAGATTTCCGCATGGTTCCAAGGGCTGCTGCAATCGCGCAACAGGGAACGAGACCACATTTTTTCCCCAGTGTTAATATTAAGGTTGACGGGAGCTGTACCAATAAGTGGGCTGCTCCCCGCTATCATGGCAACCATAACGATAGCCCATTAAGTCATTCGCGATATTCTGAACAGTTACAATGGCAGCAGAAGAACATGGGCGAAGCGCAGTCTCATGGTCAAAGTGCCTGCTGCCACTGTAAACTTTTTCACACCTTTAAGGGAGTGCGCCATGCACATTAAACCTAGTTGCCTAACATTGTACCTCCAAGACGATATTTTACAAAATTCAGAAAGCATTACAAAGGATCAGGTGTCGGTGCAAATCTTGCTAACATTATGTCTTCGATATCGGAGATATGTGCTAATGCATATATGCATCGCTACAGATAATCGAGCACGTGCAAGTGTGTACAATACTGTTCAACAATGTTGAGTGTTTTAAAGCCTGAATTTTTGAAGGACAGACAACATGCGAGCAAAGAAAATTAGTGCAAAACGATACTCCATTATGATGCCACCAAAATGACACCAAAACGGGCGTGCGCCATGCACATTATTACACCTTCAAAGGTGTGAAAACGGTTACAGTGATGCTGCTACACGGTGGAACTTGGCATTCCTGACAAAATTCACGCTCGTGAGCATGCCCATTCATGCACTAACTCATGCACAATGTGACGAATGAACTGACCGTGGATAAGCAAACGGTGAATTGAGGAAGAAGTGAGCGAGCGTGAATTAGCAAACGGTGAATTGAGCAAGAAGTGAGCGAGCATGAATAGGCAAACGGTGAATTGAGCAAGAAGTGAGCGAACATGAATAGGCAAACGGTGAATTGAGCAAGAAGTGAGCGAACATGAATAGGCAAACGGTGAATTGAGCTGGAGATGAGTGAGCTGTAATCACGACTACCGGACTCTGGTCTCACCTGAGTTGCATCGAGGTTTCTGTTTCTTTTTCTTAAAAAAAAAGACAGTGCTCCTACGCGAATGATACCAACTGAATGCCATAGCAGTCATGTAACGTATAGGAAGTAGAATTTTATGTATTTGTTGCTATTTAATTATTTCATGAGATAAGACTAACTAAACAGGTTCTAAAATACCGATTTAAGGCAGAGGCACTATGTTCACATAATCCCCTCCACACTCTAACAAAGCAGCCGTTCACTCCGGCCGTAGAAGCCCGTACGGACCCTTTCTTCCCTCCGGGCTGTTGACCCACAATTCGCATGAACCTTTAAGCACGTCACACCTAACCCTTTAAATAGCATGCCAATGATGAGGACGGTGCCCAGAAGAAGAAGAACAGTCTCTGTTCGAAATATCGGCGGCTTCTGTCCTGAGGCAACTCCCTTCCTACATCTCTACCGGTTCGCTGGATTTCTACCCATCTACGATTTAAGGCAGAGGTGTCCCGTTCTAGACAGTATTGACAAATAGTCGGTCGAGTTGACTTTAACATGATGTGACCTTGTGTGACCGTTTTCCTTTTCCTGCCTGAAAAGAAAGCACGCGTGCCACGCGTGTTGTTCGTGAGGGTTTTTTTTTTTTTAGAGATGCGACGAATCCAGAACTTTCCGAATCCTTTGTTAAATAAAGAGTTTAAAAATCACACCTACTGAAAATCACTAAAAATCATTTCTACCGGGGGAAAAAGGACTTCTACTGAAAAGTGTTTTGAAGCTGAATTTGATATCTTTGAAAAAAATGGCTAGGAAGCAAGCGAGCTGGTGAAGATGATGCATAATGTCAAACCCCGAGACTAGGGAACACGAAAGGACAGACACAAACACGAAGTCTCAAGTGTTTGTCAAGTTGTCTTCGTGTTTGTGTCTGTCCTTTCGTGTTCCCTAGTCTCGGGGTTTTACATTATGCATTGATATCTTTGTTTTATATATCGATATCGAAGCTGAAAGTTTTAAATGAAAGAGCTCGGGGCCCTATGTTCTCACCTTCATAGTGTGTCACTATAGAAAATGGTCTTGACTCAAAATTATGAGGTAATTATAAAGCAGTTATCACCAGAAGCATCGAAAAAGATGCTGAAAGGGGGGACGTCCACGTCCTCCTCGCCTCCTTCACTGGCGAAAAACTAAAGGCCACAAAACGACGGTTCATCCCATAATTTTAAGAGGTTCAGATTGTTTACTAGAACTTCGTGACAGGTTAGGGTGAAACACCTTGCATAGAGGACATGAGCAGACATTCATCGCGTGGTAGTTGTTTTCGGAAAGAGAAACGAGGTTGCAGCGCAGCTGTTTCACTGAACCATGTTGTTGAACTCAGCCTGCATCCAGCTTTACAGGTGCAGGCTCCCAGAACACTTCATAGTCGAAGTCGCATTGCCAACTGTATAGGATCTGACAAGCGTAAGCTTGCCTATATCGCGCATCAAAAAATAGTATACTGGCCTCGCCCTAAAAACGAAGAGCGCAGGCAGGCAGTCCCCAGGGAACTATACCAATGCCAAACATCCATCAGAAGCCTTCATTGGGATCGAAGTCCCGTTTGCAAGAGACCTTCACTGGTTGAGTTTCGCATTCCACCAATCCGTTGATCTCTCCCATTCATCGACCATGTACCTTTTACATTGAGCCACATAAAGCCACTCTGATCGAGCTATACTCAGTGCGTAGTAAATATCAGTGATGGCCACTAACTACTTCTACAGTAGTTTAACTATAACTACTAACTACTTCGTGATGGAGTAGTTTAACTAGTAGTTCAACTACTTTTCAAGGGAGGTAGTTAAAACTACTTATTTAACTACTGCAATGTATTTTAACTACGTCTCTGACTACTTAACGTTGTCCATCGACACCAATCCCATTCTATAGTGTTCTTGGACACCTAAATATGAACCACAAGCAGTGATAAAAGTGAAGATTTAGTACACATGCACCGCACAATTGCTCTGCACCTCCGTTCTCATCAAACAATCAAGGTATCGACGTAATCAATCATGAATCAAGGTAAAAGTGGGAAGCACATTCGTGCCGTAAAGTTTGCGGCAAAATCGGAAGTAGTTGGCGCCTGCAGTAACCTAACTACTGTAGTTAACTACTCAGAATAGTAGTTTAACTAGTAGTTGCACACTACATTTCTGCAAGTAGTTCATAACTACTTTTTAACTACAATCAGGTAGTTTAACTAGTAGTTTAACTACATGTAGTTAACTACTGGCCATCACTGGTAAATATAGCCTTTCAACGGCGTTTGTACTGTACATTAAAGAAGAAACTACGCCCGAAAGTGCGGTACGTAAAATGGAACAAAATATTTGGATCTTGCAAGGCATTGTTGCTTTTTTATAGAGATAGGACGAATCCAGAACTATCCGTATCCGAATCCGTATCCAAGGAAGGTTCTGTGAATTGACGAATCTTACGAATCTCGAATCTTTCGAATCTTTTCTTAAAAAAAGGGTTTAAAAAGACAAGAAAAAAAAGCTCCTATTGGAGGGTGTTTTGAAGCAGAATATGATACTTTTGTTTAATGAAAAAAAAATTTAAATAATAGTTCAGTTTTGTTAGGAAGTATATCCGTATAGTTCTTAATTTATTTAACATATATTGTTCGTCGACTACAAGAAATACATACATTCTCTAGTCCGAATTATTTCCATAAAGCTAAAGCAACAATCAAAAGCAAAACCATATTACTTTTACATTTGTAATGTAACAGTTCCTGCCTGAACTCTTTCAGTCCAGAGGAATGTAAACAAAGAAACGAGAAGACACCCGTCGGTCAATGAGGCTTTCGACGGACTCCGGAGGCGCCAATTTGAAAAAGAAACGAGCAAACATGGTCGGTGGATTCGAAAGATTCGATTCGACGTTCTGTGCACTGGGATTCGGATTCCCGAATCTCGAATCCCTGCCTAGGATTCGCGGATTCGATTGGTACATCCCTACTTTTCGAGGCAAACTTAACTTTTCGTGCACAAAGTGGACAACAACAACAACATAGATGAATGGATGATGATGATGTGGGATGTTTCCCTGCGTTGAGTGCAGGACCCTACCCCATTCCAAAAAGGTTCACATGAAAGGATGACGAGGGAAGGAAATCCCTACAGTTCGTGAAGCAGGCCGGTGGCCCTCAGAAAGGAAAGAAGAGCGCCAAGTGCACGGCACTGGTGTCCAGGGTTACTCCATGGGCCGAGAACTTTGCAGATGTTGAATGGCCTCTGATCCAGCATTTCAAGTTGAGATTTAAAGGCCCGTCGCTCGCGTACGTACTGGCTACAGTCTTCGAGAATGTGTCGGATTGTTGCCGGTAAACCACAAGTTGTACACAGCGCCGAGGTGCTGTGGCCCAGCCTATACCGGAGTGCAGGGGTGAATGCGACGCTAAGTCGTAAACGACGCACTAGAGACGTAAAGAGGCGAGGGAAACCGCTTGGCATGTCAAATGAAAGCGTTGGGTCAACAGCATACAGAAGCGACCACCGGGTGATGTCATGACACCATTCCTGATGGGCCCAGGGCGACGTCAACGCGGACAAGTGGGATCAAGGTTGGTGTGGCTCGTGCTTTGGCTGGTACTTTGGCTGGCGTTTTGTTGGCTGGTACCGCTCGTTAGTTGCGAGAAGAACGGGAAAACGTTAGGCTTAAACATAAACGTCGGTGAGTACACGTGAGTGCGATCTCGAGTACCCGCACGACGGGAGGTGGCGCATGCCGCCTTCGCCGTGTCGTTCATTGGTATCGATAAATGACTAATTAATGAAATGAATAAATGAATAAAGACTCGCATTTCTTTCACTAAAATTCCGCAAAGGAATCGGAGATCCTGACGTTTTCATGTAAAACACTACGGCTCGGAAAAGGCTGAGCCCGTCGCAATTTTTTTACTTGAAAACACCTGTAAGTTCGGTTTGATAGATAGATCAAAAATTTACGATGCAACGAAATTACGCAGAATTTCATGACGCGATATCTCGGTGAGTAATAAATCGATAGGAACCAGCCGGCTAATCCTAGATAGCTTACACGTGTAAGAATCTCTGGGTGTGGCGGGAGCGTGCGAGAGAGACGGAAATATAGAGGTACGCGTACCTTACAGCCAGTCTACTTCGCGAACGTGCGAAGATAGGACGCCGAGTGAGCGGTCGTTAGAAGGCACTTAAGAGGTTCTACCTGGACATTAAGCGATATCGGTTTCAACAATAGCTAAAATTTTATAAATTTGCAAATTTGAAATATCAAAATTTTGCCGCAATGTCGACATATACGAAACTAAAATACAATCGGAAGTGAAGAAAATGGCAATCAGAAGGAAGAGATACTCGAGAAGATCCCAAAAAGACCCCCAAAGTCCAGCACCGAGCGATCGTAGAGAGCTACGAGACCGCCGAAGGAGATTAGCGGCGGAGGCAAATTCGACTGCGGGCGCGCACAGCGAGCCCTTGCCCTCTAATAATAAATGAGTAATGAATGGAATGGATAAATAATAATAACTCGTGGTTGTTTCACTAAAATCCTGCAAAGGAATCGGAGATCGTGAGGTTTTCATGTAAAACACTACGGCTCGTTTCTTTCCATTTTTTTGTCTTTCGACGTGGTGCCCTTTAAAAGAAAGTCCTCTGTGGTGCAGAGAAGTAGAAACTCAAGAACTCCTTTTGCAAAGTATTTCATATCACCCCACCTATCCCTGGTAACACCACGCTGCAAAAATAGATCAGTGCCATACGCTTGCCGTGCCACCGGAAACACACGTCAAACACGTCACATCCTCCTCCGTTCTCATTGGCCACCCGCCGTTCCGCGACCGCGAGGGAATTTCGAGCGCCTTAGAGCATTACGAGATGACCAGAGGCGGAGGTAGTAGAAGAAGAACAATAACAACAGCATTCCCGGTGTGCGCAGCAGCTGCGTCAGCCGGGGTGAACCATAAGGGCCAATTCTCACTTGGCGACGCCCTACGCGACGTCGTGAACGGCGGAGGAGTTCACGACGTCGGCGAGAGTTGCCGAGAACGGTATACTGGCAACCACTAAGGTGACATATAAAGGCCACGCCTCCTGATTTTCCGTCTGCTTTGGACGACGGAATGCCAGTGTGGTGGGAACATTGAAAACCATGCGTTCAGACGAGGCGGCGGAAGTACGCCTCTACTTCCGCCGCCCGCTCACGACGTCGCGTAGGGCGTCGCCAAGTGAGCATTGGCCCTAACTGAAGCAGACGATGGAGCAGTGTCCCTCAAAGTTCCCATGGTGCTTTGCGCCGCACGCTTTGTGTCCCGCGCATCTTTTTAAAATCGTCTATTGAGTTTAATATCCAACGGTTTCAGTTCTGCCAAACAATCAACTGCCGATTCAATACAAAACTTTTCTGACAACTTTTTGCCATACCTGTATCGAAACAGCCCTCAATAATCTTTATCTCTTTCCGGCGCCCGTGTTTAGCCTTCGCAAGGCGTCGTAGGCAGTAGTTACGTCACCACGAAGCAAGGCAAACGCAACCACACAACAGAAGCTCAAGCATGAGTTTCTGTTGTGTGGTTGTGTTTGTCTTGCTTGCTCTCCCCATCATGGACCTGTACTAACTTGCCCGTCTTGATAGTCATATCAGTCGGGTTTCCGTGCTCATCTAAAAAAAAAAAAAAAACGAAGAAAAGAAAAGAAAAAACTACGATGCTCCACTGGATGAAATTTTGCACGTCCACCTACACGTTAGTTACAGTCAAATACAGCTGCAATCACAAAATCAGTCGGGTCGGCAGTTACAGGCCGTCCCTTCAACATTGCAGCACGTATGAAAACTCTACTTAATAGTACGATAACCTCAGCTCCTACCTTCTAGTGGTCCTCACCTGCAGGGCAACCACGGCGTGAAGCACGTGCACTGTTCACCCCGTGCTGTCGACGCACAAGTCGTAGCATACAGCAGTAAGATGATAGACGGGGCCACACACGGACGCTGATCGGCGTCCTGCATCGATGACCCCTGGCGCCAGAACACTCATGTGACAGATCAAGGGAGTCGTTCTTCGAAGCAGGAATCAGCTTCTCTACAAGTTTTATCGGGTTTCTTATCAGCTTCTTTCACAACGCCTATCTTTTTCGCCCGACCGGTCGCTGATCGTTATCTGGAGGATGAAGTAAATCCTTCCCCATCAACCGAAACACGTGCAGCAAGAGAAAACATAATCGTGAGGGCATTGGATAATCAACAGCTGGTTTGCTGTGCAAACTACAGTAGTTAACACTACGCTTGCCAACACACAAGTCCAGCAACTTTTGGGAACTGAGGAGATCCCCGTACATAGCACGCAGCAAGAATAAGTTTTCAAGCAGTTTTGAAATCAAACCATGTGGTTCACAGTTTCGAGCGACACTGAAAACAAACCATCTGTGCCACACGCTTGAGCGTCGTCAGTGTTGCTGCAGCCGTTCCCGACGAAAACGTGTGTTGTGAAAACAACAACAACAACAGAACACACACACACACACACTTGTGAAAAAACTTTTTGTAATTCTAAAGATACAGGCGAGAGGGCAAGATTACAGTGAAGTGTACCGATACAGGGTGTTTATTTTTGTCTGTTACAGATTTCTTTAAATAAAAAAAGCTGTATGAGAGGAGCATATATGTCGATTTTGCAGTTGAGTTATACGGCCAGTCGGACATCCTCTCGAAGAAAGTATGTAACTGTACAAGCTGAATAATTACGCAAAAATCATTAATTAGCTCTCTAACTAGGGAACTTCGAGCAGAAACGAGATAGCAGAATAGGAGACGATCCTCGTTGAAAGCCATTCCATGTTCAAGATAATCTGAAACGCGCGCATGCGTTGAAATATTCATCACCGAATTTTGATAAGCCTAAACCGAAAACGTGACGACCGGGAGTACAGGGAGCACTGCGCTCACTCCACGTCACGCTTTTTTTTTATTTAAAAAAAATCCGTAACGGATAAAGATGAACACCCTGTATGTGCTTGGCGTCCTCCGTTTCCTGTGGCCAATGTAGAATATTTTCGGAATACGTTTTGAATTTATTCTGCTCAACAGATATGTTTTGGTTACGGTGCTCGCCACGCGGTTGACCAGCCATGTAGTAGAGATAGCGACCAGTGGAACGGGGAGCCAGACGTGAAGAAGACAAGGACATTTACTACAGCGAACGTAATATCTCGGTCAAATAGCACAGCTCAAACACCCCTGTCAGACAGGCGTACTTACGGCCTTAGGTGCATATACAATCATAAATTTCTTGCCAGACGATCAGCCATACGGCCTTTGCGACGAAACTTAGATGCAACGGCAACGGAGTTCCCGCAAGGAAGGTTTACGGCGTTTCCTCGAAACTGCCAAAGCCTAGTCAACAAACGGCATGAACAGGACAGCGCAAAGTTAATTTAATTCGAAAGAAAGATGTTTTCACGGGACCTAATGTTCTGTCAACTTTTTTTGTGTTCAACGCCTGATGTGTTTCTGATGCTTTTTTGGACTTTGCTTCTCACTCTACATTCTACACTGTCTTACCCTATAAAAGTCTACCCGTGCCGGCATACCGTAATCACCAATTACTCAATGCAGGTGGCACATTGTGCGGTCTTCATAGAAAGCTCATAAGGACATTTAATCTTGGAAAATTTCGAAGTGATTGAGCGCCGCAGTATGAAGTTATAACGCAAAACGTGCAATTCCCATATAGTCAAAACAATCAAGATGGCGGCGTTGGGAAGAGCAGTTGACATGCTGCTCCCAAGATGGCGACGTGTCGCATATCATGCCATCCGGTTGGAACTGCAGTTTTCATTTCGCTTTCGTGTAACTGTCGTATTTTGCTCCCGAAGTGAGCAACGTGAAGAACGAAAATGCTGACGTATAATTAGCAGACGACACCCAAAATGGATGTCGTCTGCTTACTGAAAGACAATGAAATAACATAACGCGGGGACATCTCTGCCTGCATTGACGGATGGGTGGAATTGCCAGAGCAACATATGTCGCCGTCTGGGGAACTGCGTCACAACTGCGATTCAAAACTCCGCCATCTTGGCTGTTTTGACTACAGGAACCTCACGTTTCGCGCTACAGCTTTGCGTGGCGGTGCTCAATCACTTCGATTTTTACCATGATGGAATATCCTTAGGAGTTTTATACGTATAGGTATACACGTCGTACCACCTCAATTGAGTAATTGGCGAGCACGGCATGCCGGCGTGGGTAGACTTATATGTAATAAGACCCTGTATATCGTATGTTTAGTTCGCTGTGACACTCGTCTTCTGGTACGGCCGGCCTTTCAGGGCTCGACACACTCTCTCCGCGGACTTGCTCCATTCCCCGTAACCCGTTTTTCCCACGAGAATGTTGATGTGGGCAAGAATAAATGAAAACGTGAGTTGCGACATGATCGGGAGTAGCCGCCCCGCGTGCTCAGTCTACTCTACAATAACAAAGAAACAATGTATAAATGGGCGAAACTTCAACCGATGAGGAACGTCGTGGTGGATGAGGCGATTAAACATAGAAGGACAAACACGCCTCTCAACACCAAGTTGCATTCCTGAGCTGAATGATGGCAGTTGAAGGAGGAGAGACGGAGGTATACGCAGAACCTTCTTAAGGTGAGCCTTGTACAGCAGCGAGGTCCATGCAGCTGCATGCGTTTCTACGTATGCGCTATGTTTGCGTACATTTTGTGTGTTAGTAAACGTCATTGTCTTGTTCATGTCTTGTTCTCTCTTGGACTGGCCTCGGCGTAAAGTAATAGTAATTTGGGGCTTTACGTCGCGAGACAACTGCGCCTACATAAAGTATGTGTAGTTGGGTGACTAGAACATTCCTCTGCACATACCGGCAACTCTGTATCTCAGGTGTCTTTGGACGCTTCGCGTCAAAAGAGGTTAGGAGAAATCCTTTATATGTGCAGTAGCATACAAGCAATACTGCACGGCGACCGTTGGGCCGTGCTCCAGACACGGGGGTGTGGGAGTGAATCTATTTTGGAAGGAAAAGTCAGCCAGAAAGGATGCCCTGCTCGGTTCAAATGTATGGTGTCTATGAATGTAACTTTCTCCAACGTCCTGCTACCGGCACCTTAGTGCTCCAGCAAAGCCGAGCTGGTGCATTCTTCTGCTTGCAGAGGTCCCACAGTCCTCCAGTCACCAGTTCATGACACAGAGCGCCTCATTCGAAGCGCGCAGCTTTCAAATAATCTGATCTATTTAGCTTGGAGCGAGCGCAGTGAAAAAAGAAAGAAATGCAAAGCAAACTGTGACAGAGCTCTGTGCTTCCATGCAGCTGCTCTCTGTGGTTATTGCCCTGTAACTCGTGAGTGCGTTCCTCGCAGCCTCGGTGAGAGGCTGCGTCCTATTTCGACAGACGTTCATTCATGTTTCGGGTGAAGAACGGTGGCGGTGATGGTGAAAGAGCTCGCTGTTCTCGTCCACAGTAAATTCAACCCCCCCTTTTTTTGGGTATAAACCGCTTACATCTTTTTGTCCTATGGCTGGCACCCTTTTTTTTACACCGTATAAACTGTAAGACACTTTTAAAAAGGTGTATCGTGCAGAAACACCTTTTTTACAAAGGGTGTTTTTTAACATAAAGCACCCTTTTTAATGTCGTTCTGACAATGTTTCAAATGGGTGTTTTGCATGTTTTCTACCTTTCAAAAAGGTGTAATTGAATGCTGCAACGCATCCCTGCGGCTGTATATGTACAGGGTGTCTTTGTTTAGCCGCAACAGAGCGCTTCACAAAGAGAGCGATAACAAAAAAAAATTAGCGCCGCTTTTCTGCTAGTTGAGCAAGAAAGAGTAAAACTTTATGGTACTTGTAACGTTGAAGTACTAGCATATTTTGACCCGTGCTTAAGGATTAGTTTAGTGCTACATTTATTTTGTGCATTGTATTTCTGCCAGCACATAAACTCAACTCGAATTTCCTGTTGAATTGAGAGTACCAGTGCAGACAGTACGACATCAGAGATAAATTACACCATTTTTTATCCTGCCACCTTAAAGCATCCTTTCTTACTCTTTTGCATTTTTTTTGCGTTTACACCATGACAGGTGTAAAAGTGCGATAAATGGGTGTAACGATATAATAACACCCTATTTAACACTGGCTTGTGGTGTAGTAATAGGTGTATTTTGTCTGCAGTTTCTAGAACGCATTTTTTTACACCTTTCAATTATTCTTTTGGGGTGAAAATGGGTGTTTTTCCTTCAAAGCACCCTTTTTTTTACCAGAAAAGGGAGTTTTCGAGTTACTGTGTCCTCACAGAGGTGGGCAACGTAACGACTGATGCCTTGGGGGAAATTGCGTTCTGGGCCGACTTCTAAGGGAACGGGATGAAGAACGGGAGTTGACGAAAACGCTGCAGCAGCAAATCGGAGTTGATGTTGATGTTGGCAAAAAAATAATAATAGGGAGACATTGAATTCTTCACACGACAAATTCGGCTACTCCCATAAACAGACACCCCCCCCCCCCAAAGGGAACAAAATAGAAAAGAAAAACTATATACTAACGATAACTACCGTAGCACTGTTGATAGTTGGGGTAGTTGGTAATGTGACATAGTAGATATTATGCAGCAAAAAGACAGGGACACATATAGGGGAAGGCCAAGGCCAAGGGCCAAATCACCGATTAACATAGCACACAATGAATCACACGGTCCTAATACACTGACACCAGCACACAGCAAATCGGAGTGTGTCTGTTCCAATCCCTACACGAGGCCTTTCCATCAGCTGCAATTCTTTAACCGACGTAAGCAACTTGGTGGGGGGAGGGGTATATGAAGGTTTATTAAAATAACCAGGAAAGGTGAGCTAGACAGTGATCGGCTTGCTATTCCAAAACAAAACAAAAAGAAAAACAGATAAATCACAGTGAAAGGGTGTTCGCCATAACAAAGAGTGTCCATAAGGGCCGAAACTTGGATAAAGCGGATGAGACCATTGGTGACGGCCCACTGAAGACCGGGAAACAGGACCCAGTAGGGTAACCAGTGAGAGAGTGCTGTAGCTAAGCTGCAATGTACGGCGGCAGAGGGCGTCACGGTGGAGAAAGTGTTGCCTGCACCGTAGGGTGCACTGGGGAATGACAGTGTTGGATTGACCCATTTTGAAAAGAAGCTGTGGAGTGCGTGTGACTTTGAGACGCCAACTGGGTGTTGTGACTACTACTACTTATTCGTTCATGTATCGCCGTAACGAATAACGGAATAGATAGAAAGTACCGGAATAGTGTAGCTTATTATTAAAGTGCCACTCCGAACTCGGAAAACAGCGTTTATTTTATTTAGTCCATGAAAAGAAGATGCCTCAAAGATTTTGTACGCGAAATTTGAATCCTGTTTACGAGAGCTGTGCATTTCTGTCTATTTTTGAAGATCTGTTGAGCCTCCACAAGTTTCGATGACGCGACGAGCGAGTGACGTAATCATAAGCCCACAAACTGCAATTATCTCATATTCTGGAGAGGGCACTCGTCTCCTTGAAACCACGCCGGCGTCCGGGGAGGGTCACGTGGTGGAGAAGTCATGTAAGGCTAATCGAGAGAGAAAACTGGGGAGAAGTCTCCCTCCTTTGTGTTTTCTCGAAGGTCGGAGCGGTCGGATGATATGTCATGTGGGGCTCCGCTAACGGAGCACAAAAAGCGAGCCCCCGGAGGACGCGAAGGGAAACAACTTTGCCGGATGAGAGCCGGGCGTTCCGTTGAAGCCTTCTTTGTTCCTTCCTCCTTTGAGCCTTCTTCCGTTGGAGACACAGTTCTCAAAAATAAACATCATTTTTCTCTAGCTTTCGCGTCAGGCACTGCCAAAAGGACTTCTGCTTCCTTTTCTGCTTTTAGAAGCCGTTGGCTTGCTCTTCGGCCTCTAGCGATGAGTCTTTAACCTAGAACAGAAGCGTTACAGGATGCCTTGCTACCATATGGCTCAAGCCCCCAGAACGTTCGGCAAGGTCTGTACTGCTGACGTGCTCAATTGACCACGAATTATCTGCTCATCGACTCTCACGGTAACGTCTTGATGTACAGACTTGTAGACCACAATACAGGGCACTATAGGCTAAATCCATTGGTCCACAGCAATGGGGTAGAGTATCGCCTGTGGCGATGAAACTCCCCACTCTCCAAGGTCGAAAATAAAGTTGTTGTTGTTCCATTTTGTACATTTGTACTGTTTCTATGCAGGAGCATTAAGCAACGCAAGCCTTCCTGTAAATTTCTGCTGCGGAGTCAAAGAGTATCAGCTATATACTTTGTTCGTTATATGCCTTTCCAGTTGATCATACTCGTGTGACTGACAGGGTACATCTGTCGAGGTACCACGTCACGCTCTCTGCGTAAACTTGTCAGATTCCTTGCCAATGCGAAGTCACTAGTCCATGTCAGGTCAAGACAGCTGAAAGAACGAGCTGAACAGGGTGCAATATTCTACTCTAGCTGAAAGCCAACGAAACAGTTACACCTTTTTGGGAGTAATTATTGCAGCACGACAACAATTACACTTTCTTTTTTATAACAATGCGACGCGTGTAGATGCTGCAGAACAGCCAGAAGAGATGATAATTTCAAGATAATATTGATTGATTGATTTGTAAAAGAAAAATTGAACATCAAGATAATATTATCGGCCTTTAAACACTTTGCTTCTTACTGATGATGGAGCCTCGCAGTTGATCGTTCTAGAGTTTAATGTAAACGGCTTACCGGTTCCCATAATACTATAGGTTTAACTGTGCATCATCGTATCCTTTCTGGATGGAAACGGCCTACATGTTCCGCAACAACATGTGCGCTAGCACGGATTAACCCTTTTGCTACGTACAAGGTGCAGCGACCTCAGCTGTTTCTCTGCGGGCTCTGAGCCGCCGAGCGCAAAGCGCACCCCTAATGAAATCGATGCGTGAATGAAATTTAACGAGGCTTTTGTTTCTATTTCCTCAGTCCGACTCTCAGTCGCGCAATACTGCTAATGTTGATAAACTAAAAACCTTCGAATATGTGTGATGATCTGTTGCGGCAATAAGTACCACGAAGAACGCGCCGTGTCGTCAGGACAACCGATAAATCAGCCATCTACTATTCCATGTCACCGGGTACTTATACGGGGTTTTTCATCTAACGTGAGAAAAAACGAAAAAAACGAAAAAGAGAATATTGAAAAGCCTACTTGTCTGAACACTATGTGGTCAACGTTATTCATCTCGTGGAAGATGTTGCAATGACTTCTGAGCCCTCTTACAAGTTGAATTCGCGAGAAATTCAATTTTCCCGATTGAGCTCCGAAATCTGCCTAGTCAACCTCGCGTTTTTTTGCCGGAAACAGAAAGCTAACCCGAAGCCGGACTTACCCCATTCTATAGCAAAATACATTCACTAGTACAATGGTAATAACGAGGAAAAAATTGCGAAACCGTCGCTTCGAGACGCGCAAATCGCCCGCCATGCTCAGATCTCCGGACGAAGCGATACGAGGAGGCCCTTTCTCTTCTCCAACCTTCTGCTGATAACGACAGCATGGTTGCAATACAAAGTTATCTGAAAGAAGAGCGAGAAGGAGACAAAAGAGGCGTGTGACCGTTTTTTCCTCCGCCGCATGCATTAATTTGACGGAGAATGATCCCGGCCCACAACTTGCGCGCCCCCAAAACGACGTTCCATCTTTTTTCCAGCTACGACCAAAGCAGTAGGGAATTTATTTTACAATGCAACGGGGTAAATCCGACGCGCACTTTCTGCTTCTGTCGAACAAAAAAGAAAAAAGAAAGAGAGACGTGAGGCTGACTTGGCAAATTTCGGAAATTAGAAAAATTCAATTTCTCACGAATTAAATTTGATGAAAGTGCTCAGAAGTCGTGGCAAATCTCCGCGATCGAGCTAGATAGAGTTGACCCCACAGTGCTCAGACAGGTAAATTTTATAGCATGATTTTTTTTTCACGTTAAGCGAAGCACCCTGTGTATAAAATGGTGTGTATGTGAAATGTATCGATGAATATAGCACGCACTCATCGATAACACGCACGGCCTATTTCTTAAAACTTTTTTCGTATAACGCGCGCGTTATACACCGAAAATTACGGTTCAGTGCACGTTAGAAAGCCCTTACGTGGGCAAAATTCATCCACCGACCGACCACAGCAAGGTCGCACTATGGCCACGGTTGTCTTGCGACGTAAAGCGACGAATTACCATTATCCATTCGAAAAACGATAAAACCCGCAGTGCGAGTGAAAACAAACACAGGACAGAAAGAGAGGAAACAAGCACTCAACTGCACACCATGTCTTTATTCGTGGAATACAGCGTGAATTTATATATGCCCTGCCTTCTTTCCCAGTCTCCTCCCGTCGAAGTATCTGCATTCTTACACCTAGTCTCTTCTGTTATCTTGATCTGCCTCTCATTTTTTAATCGTATATCATCATATTTTTTACCATCCCCACTCTCGTTGCATATACAGTGAACCCTCGTTATTATGACCCCCGTTAATCTGACATTCACGCTTTATGACCGAATTCCTGGGGAACGGTTTTTTCCCCATGTAAATCCTTCCCGTTAATATGACATTCCGCTTATCGGACTATGACCGAGATTTTGGGGCACAGCTGGGGTCAAAGGCACGTATTATCCTCCCGTTATTATGACCGCGTCACGCACCCCTTTGAGTGGCTGCCTCAGTTTGCCTAAGCTGCCTAAGTTTCTCAGGAACAAAGTGACACAATTAAAGTGGCGCGCAAAGGATTAGGGTGACTCAAGGCGTTGTTGACCTCGAGATTACTCATACCTCTTCTGGGATTGCTAAACCAAGAAAGACCTTAAAAAGACAGTGACCGCGGGCCCAAGTGACAGTTTGGTTCAAAGCGTGGTGATGGCCGGAACGAAGCGGAAGAGGACTGACCTGACAGCCGGAATGAAGAAGCGAATCTGCGTCCGTTTTAAAGAGAACCCCTCTTCCCACCCCGAACTCGCTGAATGGGAAAAACGGGAGCTATCCCTGGATGTAGGAAGGTCAACCATCACCACTGTACTCAAGGAAGCAGACAAATGGCTGAAAGTTCCCACGGACGAGCATTTTGTTTCACTATTGTTTTTTGAGCAACACAAAGGCATTAATAATGTTTGCGTGATCGATAATACTCTTGTACAGTTAGAAAAGCTGATCACTGCAAGCTACTCCAAGCAGTCATTGCTGACAGACTTTTTTATTAAATAAATTGTTGTACAGCATCATGCGTACGTTTTGTTCTGCCGTGCATGCCCTTTGGTCCCCACTGGACCGCTTTCTCGTTATTATGACAATTCGCTTTATGACCAAAATCTGCGGGAACGGAGGCGGTCGTATTAACGAGGGTTCACTGTATAGGATCACCATATAGAGCGTACCCGTTCAAATTGGTTTCAAGAGTCACATCTGCTTTCACATGAGGCCAATAACCGCAGCTGGCTTTTCGTACATTATGGCTGTAACCTTATATAAAAAGGGATGCCCACAGTTCGTTCACTGCCACAGCAGCTTTGGCGGGGTCAACATGACATTGAAAACGAGCGACGTGGTTTTAATGGTGGCCGTTCTCTGCATATTGGCTCCGTTGGAGGGGGAAGCGAATCATCGAATGAGGAGAGGAAAGAAGCCGCGCCAGCACTCAGGTAATTGTGCCCAGAAATATTTACATACTATATATCGTTGCTAATGAAACGGATTTCTCTAACGTGCTTTTACGTGACAGCTGTACCCACATATACCCGGTATGTCACCTATGTGTGTACTCCTACAACTACTCCAGACAACACCTACGAGGACTACTCCACACTACAACTCCCACTGCACACTACCAATACTACTAGAATTGCTCTGCACTACCGCTCCTATTACAACTACGCTACACTACGACTCCTACCCAACTACTCCATACTGTTACGACGAGATTTCCCTTCCCTTCGTCGTCTTTTCTGCAAACGTAGTGCTGCAACAATCCTACCCGTACAAGAGACATGGACTATTTTATCGTATTGTCACCTTAACTGCGAATCGCCAATTGTCCTCGCGTCAAGCGCGCGGCACAAACAGTTCAGCGTGTCCAGTGGTGGGTGCCAGTGCCGGATTTACAGTGATGGGGGCCCGGGGGCACTGTGCTGTGGGAGCTCCCTCGTGTATTCTATGTATATCCAATGTGTTATTCGAGGTCGATATGCGTGGGCGGAGGACAGATTTTTACAAAGTTTCCGTTTCAGGGATGCGTTTCAGGCATGCAAAACAGAATTTCCCTTGGACAAGACGTTTTCTGCTGGGGGCCCCTTTGTGGTGGGGCCCCGGGGCAAGTGCCCCGTCTGTCCCCCCCCCCTAAATCCGGCACTGATGGGTGCAATCAGTGCAGAGGTCCCATGCGACGACTGTAAGATAGCAATACGTCTGTGTCCTCAAGGGTTAGCGATCCTGACGTTAGTGTGCTTCAATGAGCCAAGATCCTGGACGCAGGTTCCCCTAGTTTCGTGCAGAAGCCACAGGTTTGTGCTGTGTAAAGAATTGTGTTGGAAAACTATGGCAGAAAAAGCGAAAGATACTATGGACGAGATAGCCGAAGGTCAGTGTCGTATGTCCAGCAGATGACGTTTACTTTTTACTTGTTGGAATGACGTCATGCTGAGGCCATGTTTTTGTTACTGTAGTTGGGACGCACACTCCAATTGTGTCAAATGACTAGCGAGCCGTCATATAGAGGAGGAAAACAGAATACAGAGTGCGGCACGTCGCACAAAGTTGTAAAATATGTTCAGGAAGTGACGTCATACGCTAGGAATTGTAGCAGTGTACCGGCAGGTGGCAGTGGTGATGGTGGAACTGCTTGCCGTAGTCGGCCATAGGATAAGCAAAGCCTAACCACTTAAACGTCACTAGGAGTCGGCCAATCACTACCGTACTTTGATGGGCGGTAGTCATGGGGACGAGCCGCCATGATCCGCATGGGATGTCACTTGCAGCCACGTAAAGCCTGCGTTTGGGATCGTCTGCGGTTAATGGCCGAAGCAGACGACATCCTGAATATATGGTGACGTGGCGAAGGAAGAAAAGGAGACATTAAGCAGGCCCTCTTTATCTAAGTTGTTTCGGTTGTGCTGCCTTGCCCAATATAACTGAAGAGGGTGAGGACTTGGTCTTGTTGGGAGGCCATTATAAGAGAGGAATTGCAGTGGTTCGATGTATGTCGTCATTCTCATTTTCGTCCTGGACTCCCACACTGCAGTTCTCCTCTTATAATGCCCAATATGGCATGACTACCTTGGCACTGCACTGGCAGCGATGGCGGACACATCCCGCCCGTGAAACGCTGCACAGCCGTCATTTTCGAGGGACGACAAACGGCAATATCACTTCTCTTGCCTTCTCCTTCCTCATTCGTCTGTTGACATCGACAGCAAATATGCGATGCTCGGTCTGATTAACGAAGCCATAAGCTTACTGCATCTTTCCTGTTTTTGCCGCAGCGTACAGCACTTGCTAGCACGTACACACAGTGTGACCGTACATGTTACATACTGAAGGCTCTTCGAACCTGAAGCGCCGAAGAGCATCTCGAATGTGTACGAACCGAGGTTTGCTCTCTAGTAGAACAAATACACTACAGAAAACTAACTACTAACTTGTACTACTACTAACTACTACTACGAACTTTTAGTACACTCATGGTGCCCTCCACTTACTAACCTGTCCTGTCTCAACCCATAGGAGAGCATAAGATAACATTGGGCTTTCAATACGATAACACACGTTTTTACTCATTCAGTTGTTCTTGTATTTGTTGTGAGCTTCAGCAGAAAGAGTTTCAAGTCAATCATGCTGTATGGCGAAGCTTACGCATGTTCTTTGCAAAGAAACTTTGGACGAAAAAGCTGCGTACGAAAGGAATATGCAACTTCTGAAATACCGAAACAGCCGTAAATGTATCCAATGTCCTTAATCTGTTCAAATATGTTTTAACTATGAAAAGTTAGGAGGCATAAAATTTTACTGTTTTTTTTTTCTTTTCATGCGCTTCCGTAAGGTCGCGGAGAGAAACAACCACCGGCATGTCCAGCGACGACCACGACTACAACAGTGCCTACTACGACTCCGTCAGAACCAGCCACTACGCCAGGGCCCACCACCACCACCACAACAACAATGACAGCACCATCAACACCTGCACCATGCCGTACTCCTCCCCAGACTACACCTACACCCACTACACCAGCTTCTACGACGGCACCTCCTACACCGTGTCCCCGAAGGCGACGTCGCTCAGGAAGCTAAAGAGACATTGCTCAAGGAAACCGAAATTTGCTTTGGAACTGGTGCCTGCGCAGGAGAGGTTGCATATTGTTTACGAAATATGCAAGAAGACAATTTTGTGAAACATTGACTATGAAATAACTCAACAAAGTTACCCGAAAGTTGCCGGAACCGCTTCGGCACAGGATACACGTTGCCACGTGGGTGCCTCGAAATAAACGTATCGATAAATAGTGTCATAAAATTGTAGTGTTGTGTGCCATACGGCGTGACAAACAAGGGTTAAATTATTAGCAAATCAGTTAATTTTCCTCCCAGTTGATGGCCGTTGTCAACGAGGGTGATTGGACAAGGACGTAACTATGTAACTTAGGCGCTCAGATGAACCCTAGGCAGGTGCTAAAGGTATCTGCTGGTAGAGAGCAGGTTACCTAACAAATAGATTATGGGAGCTGCGCAATGACCTCTGTGAGAACGGCCGGAGGATAAGACGTTCGGTTGAGCTGTGGGCATACCTGATGAGCAAAGGGCAGTGTTAATGCCGTTGCGTCTACTGGCTTGCACTGTGACATCGAGGAGTGCTCAGTCACCCTCCCAGGTGTATATTGATCGCTGAGTGGCCCCTGGTTTGCCAATTCCGAACGATGCGCAGCTACCCAGAGCTGACGAGCCCGCAAACACGGCGAAACACGTGTCCTCTGGTGCTGTCGCATCGTTCCATGAGTGTACATATATATATATATATATATATATATACAATATATATGTACAATATACAATATACAATATGTACAATCATGCAATACATTGTCAATGTATTGGTTACGGTGGTCGACCTAAGTGACTAAGGCTGCTGAGGGTGCGGACGGAGGACCAGCCAGACTCCAATGAGAAACTCCGACGTGTGAACGATCTGAATGAGATTTAATACCCGTCATCCGGAGATTACCTTGGATGAACTCTGACTGAAAACCAAATCAAAATTTGATTTTATTTGAATTTTTTAAAGAAAAATAATTAAGAGGTGTTCGGGAAACTTCTCTAGTCTCTTTAAGAGACCAGTAAATTACTCTTTCAATTATTCCAACAAACGTATCAGTTTTCTTTCTAAAGCTTCGAAGGCTTTCACTACCATGGTCCCCTGTACTACCACCGAACTCCCAAGGGCTTTACCATTATGCAGACATGTTCGCTGCCACCTTGTATAGTGACGGGGCCGTATTGAGGGTCCTTCATTAGGCGACCTCAGTTCAATGGGTTCGTGGAATGGCACCTGCTCCGCGACTGAGGTCGCCAAATAGAGCTGGTCTCCCACATGTTGCCCAAGTCTCATAAAATGAAATCCCAGAACGTCATGCCCTGCCACACACACACACATCTGACAGGAACAACATGGCATCGAAAACGTTCAACGCAGCTTTGACGATAGCTGTACTCTGCATTTTTGTTCCGTTGGACACAGAAGCTCGGATGCGGAGAAGAAAGAGATCGGACACTCCCTCAGGTACGTCGTCCCCTAAACTCTTACTACAGAACTAATCTCAGAACACTACATTCTTCTACGAATACCCGTGTGCGAGATCAGCGGACAGAAGGCGCCAGTGGGATCTTCACGCTGTGTAGGTTTCTAAAAACTTAGGCGCCACACCAGGAAGAGTGCCGATGTAGGCGACCACGAATTGACAGGTAGGCACTTGATGCAAGCACGATCTGAGAGCCTGCGCTAGAAATCGCACTCTCGCAGAGCGCACAGCCGGGGCCCGTTGGGATCAGTACCTCTATCTGCGCTCTTATAGGACACCGATGTGATGTGATGTGATGTGAATAAAGAAAAAAATGGGGATGTGAGTTTCGACGAAGTCAAACTGGCTACCCCAGTACACTTAATACAGGCAGTTCAAACCGATGATGAGATGATGCCGAATCCAGTGCCATTCAGGAGTTTGATTGGAGAGTTCCCCACCTCTTGTAGCAATCTGTCATTCATTTATGTTTTTTTTTTGTTCCGACTCCGCGACTCGTCCGAAGGATGAGGAACAGTGTGCGTAGGACATCCAATCTCGTTTCACAAATACAGCGCCACATATGCCTCAGCGTCTCGCAACGAAGCCAACGCAGTCTACTCCGCGTTTATTTGTGCTTGCATCTTGCGCCTTCTCGCGTGTTTATTTACCAGATGACATCTCATTACTTTAAGGACGCTTTCCGTCGAAATCATCTCAAAGCGTCGTAACAATTTGTCACTAACTTCCCATGCTCCGGTGAGGCTTCAAGACACTGTCTTGACAACATAAGAGTCAAGGCGGAGATTTGGGCGAGTTGGTACATAACTACGTAAAAGCAGCGCAGATACAGGACACGAAGAAGAAGCAAGTACACACACAGAACGCTGACTAGCAACTACCCAAAGGGGGCAAAACCGAAAAGGAGAGAAGGACATGAAAGGAGGACAATCAAGAACGCTCTTGAAGATAACTAATCTCTTTGTACAATAGGTCCACTGACGGCTTGTTGACACATCCTTCACTTCTATTACGAATTTGTCAAACTTTATGTCAGCCATTATGTCAGTAGGTCAGTATGTCCTGCGAGAAAAGAATGTCTTTTGCATAAAGAAAGCCTGAGTGCTGTGCTGTGCAATGTGCTGAGTCCTCAGACGTGCAATGTAGCAGATATGCGCTGCCCATAAAATGACGTTGAAGCTACGTTATCCAGATGAACGCGTCTACATTAAAATCAAGTGCAATGGTACAGCCACTCATTTAAAGGTCCCGTGATCAGTGCTACCAGAGTGACTTCATGACTTCGAAATCTCTAATTGCGATTTTTTTCCCACGTGGCCGGCAAGGATGTTCAACATCTCCACCGCCGTGCACAACGGCAGCTTCCACATCATCATCACCGACGACGCAACCACCAACAGCACCGCCATGCCCTACCGAGCCCAGTACATCACCTTTACCAAATACATCGCCACCGACAACAACTCCCCCATCCTGTCACGCAACGTCCACAACGCCGTCTCCATCAACGTCACCTCCACCGGGATGCTGAAGGAGACCTTATTAGTCTAAACGAAGAATGATCAGAGTGGAACTGGCGTGAATGGATTTTATTTATTAAAAGCTGTTGTGTTTGTTTATGATGTACCGTTCGATGCCTTCCTGTACAGCGCGGAAGCCATATGAAGTATTTTCCTCAAGCGTATACCCTAAGTAAGAAGCAATAACGCATGCATAAAAATATTATGTGTGAATAAAATCGACTGTTTGCAAAAAACGTATACGTGAGTTGAGTTGAGTTGATAGGAAAAGAAAAAAATGGAGAAATAGGCACTCATTACGAGAGCCGGCTACTCCAGATCCCTTAGGAAAACACAAATGGCTATCTACAATAAAACCAATGAGTGACAAAGACTCTCAGTCAGTCACTCACACACTGACTGTCAGTCTCACTGTGTCCACCAACTTGGAGTCTGTGCAAAATCGCACAAACGTCTGCATGGCGTGACACTGATGGTCGAGTGTCCAAGGGCCCATAACGTTACCGACATCAAATGGTCTGCCATTCAGCCAAGCTAAAGAAGCTAGTAGAGATAGCCTGTGCTGCTGATACCATGGACAGGATAGTAAGATATGTTCAGTGTCCTCAACAGTCCCACAGGTGCCACAGTTGGGTGAATCCGTCAAATACGCAGGTTGGCCATTAGTACTTACGCATTGAGATGAAAAAGAAAAGGATTCCTTCGAAATCTATGGAATTTTACTGCCGCGACACTTGTCTTTTCCCTGGCTCAAGCAAAGGAAAAGCGTTACCACAGGAGGCCTTGGGCTGATCGCTGAAGATCGGCGCGCTCATGTGCTCCGCACATCCACTCGGACGGAGAACCACCGGTTTTGTTTTCTTTTCCGCTTGCCGCCTCTCACCAAGTCGCCGTTGTCATCTCATGTTTGTTTGTTATGGGAGAGGAACTGTAATGGTAAGGGAAACACAGCGACGGCCATCTCGCATCTCCGTCTGCGAGCTACATGAGTGGCTTTTGTACGTAATGTTCACCACCTGCGCTATACGTGAAAGTCCGGCGCCCGTCCAAACGATGGGGATGGACGTTCATTGTTCCGAAAACAAGAGGCACACCGGCACCACTACAACGAAAGACACTTTAAAACAGTTAAACCATTGTTATGCTCCGGACTGCTACGCCCTTCTTTTTAATAAATAAGGAACGGCTGATTATCGGGCTTCTTCACGCGTCGAAAGACATGACGAGAACGACGAGAGTCATCTTGGACGTTCCATCACAACGAAGCTTGAAAAAAGAAAGGAAAGTCCAAGCAAGGAGTGTAGGAAGTTAAATCGTCACGGATGAGTAGAGCGACGAGATGAAATTGGAAGGACTGTTACATTAAACAATTTCAGTAACAGGACGACACGTAGAGTACGCGCAGTGCAGAATATATTAAACAGCCCTCCATTTACGGTGTTCTGTTAATTCGGCAATGTCCATACTACTTCTGTGCGAATAATAGAAACAGACATCTCTTAGTTTCGGAATGTGTTACATGCCGAGAGGATGTGACGGTCCCAGTGTATTTAATACAGAGTGACCGATTTTCCGTGCTTATAAAAAAAAAAACACTGCCTGTGGTAAGCAAAATGGATACAAGTGGACATGCAAGTCCTGTAAATATCTGCAGAAAAAGAAGTAATACCCGACACCTTGCAGATCTCCATGCACGAAAATGAGAGGCAGCGCAGACCCAAGAAGGCAGACAAGAACCCCCTCTTCTCCCAACCTCCCGACGCCCCTGCCTCTAAACACTTGCCCCCGTTTCAAATATCACATTTTCATTCTTGATACGCATTTTATTACCCAACGTTGCCCGTGAAAGCAACAGTTAACACAATCCCTCCCTTCCTCTACGCTCCCCTCCGCCATTAACGTTGTAGTGGATGAGGTAATCCTTCCATTAGCCACGATGAGCGTCATTCCAGCGCAGAAGACGTCCATTCTTCGTGGTCTTATTGCCATTTTTTACGTCCCATGACGTCCAGGGTACAGTTGGCAGCGCTTTTGCACCTATGTGTGTCATCCACGTGCTTGTATCTACTGGCATACACGAGAGACAGGTACGAGCTGTGTACGTGAGCGACGAGACCGTTCCTCTCTCCTTGGCCTGCTTCGTGAAAAACATGCTTTCTGAGCGTCCTCCTTTTTATTGCGGACGCTTTTTCTAGTTCACTGAACCTTCACATGGAACTAGTTTCTACGAGGGCACATTCGAATTCGGAACCATGTTTCCATGTAGACCTCTTGGGCTGGCACGCGGGGCAAGCGGGGACGGTGTAAAACATCTGATGAGCATACTCATCAGACGCTTTACACCGTCCCCGTTTGCAGCCCCCATATATGGGGGCTGCGACGCTTTGGTAAATGTGGTTCCTTACATCATGCGCTCATTACACACTAAGAATATTTACGCCCATTTAGGTGTTGAAGGGGTGTATTTTGCAATTTACACCTTACAGACAAAAACAGAACACCTATCCATGTGCAAAGATGGTGTACTGTACAGTTTACACCTCGCAGTCAAAATAGCAACACCCATCTTGGTGTAAAAATGGTGTACCGACTGGGACAAAAGTTTGGGAAACGCACGAGCGGCGTCAACCCTCTGCGGAGCGACATCCTGCGAAACATGGACGTCCACTTGATCAGAGGGAGGCCAGTGGCCGTTATGACTTTCGATAACCCAACCTAACCTAACCTAACCTATAGTTAGGTTAGGTAACACCTAACCTAACTATACGAGAGACCTGTCTCTCGTATGCCAGTAGATACAAGCACGTGGATGACACACATAGGTGCAAAAGCGCTGCCAACTGTACCCTGGACGTCATGGGACGTAAAAAATGGCAATAAGACCACGAAGAATGGACGTCTTCTGCGCTGGAATGCTGGAATGCTGGAATGAAAACTGCTTTCCATGCACATTCGAGGCCAATGTCAGCCATCCACCCCTGAGTGAAAGTGCCCATTTCCGGTTTCCATTTCCGTTGGACACTGCTCGCACGTTGGTTGTGGGTCCTCTGGTGGATACACGCATAATGGTAGCCTGCTATGCAACACAGCTTCCTGTGATGGCTCTTGACTGTACCCATTCTTGCAGTTGAAGCACAGATCACCATCGGCCCATGCATCTAAAGGGTTTAATTTCTTACACCCCACTGCTTTTACACCAGGACTGGTGTAAGTTATCAAACACCAGCTTTACGCCACAAGGGTCGTAAGAAATATTTCAATTTACACCCTTCTAGAGGGTGTAGATTCTTACACCCTACTGACTTTACACCGGATTTGGTGTGAGTTATCAAATTCCAACTTTACACTCAAAAAGGTGTGATATGTTTTAGTGTGATATGTACAAAGGAGTTTTTACGTTATTATTCCGCGCTAGCACCGCGAAGCAACCGTGGCTATGAGCGGCGTACAGATGTGGACAGATGGAAAGAGGACAGCAGGAAGGAGTAGGGGACAGAGGGGTTAGCTGTATGCGTCCTGGGCCGGCTTCAAGGGGAACTGTGGCGACATTCGTCTGGAAAGTCTGCCGGAGAACTCGGGGAAAATCTCAGACAGCACGACCGGTAGTGGGACTCGAACCCAGTACCTCCCAGTTCTTGGTTACTACCAACAAGCGGACGCTTTTTATCCATTCGGCTGCTCCACACAGGGACATTGCGGAAAAAATAAGAGTGATTTGTCTACGCGCCACACTTGGCAAGGAATAAATCAATAGACGATTTTTAAAAGATGCGCGCGCCACCAAGCGCGCGGCGCAAAGCAGCATGGGAACTTTGGGGTAGAGCACTGCACGGGTATAATTTTTAGGCCCGGCTCAGGCCCGGCAGCTACGGCCCGTACCCGGCCCGGGCCCGACGTCTTCTATGTATTTCCAGCCCGGGCCCGGTCCGAGCCCGACTCCACCGGCTCGGGCCCAGCCCGTACCTGACTGTTTCCATGCTCAGGCCCGGTCGAAGCCCGCCTTTGCTCTATTTGTTCTCGAGGTCCGGTGGCGTATTTAGATTTATTAAAGAGCACAACGCAGCAAAGAAAAGGACGCAGCTAATTGGTGGAAAGTCAGGAGGTACACTCGAACGCAGCAGCGGCTGTGTTTCTCTGCGGGCAAGCCGCTCTGTGCTTGGTGGTTGCTTGCTTCGGAACGCAGCGCGCAGCGGCGCGTGGGCGTATGTACATTGCGGTTCAAGAAAGACTCGTCGCAGCTCTATTGCACATGCTCCGGTGTTAGTTCCTCTTTCTTGAGTTCTCACGCGAACGAAACATATGTCAGAACACCTAACCTAACCGACCCTCTTGCCGGACTCTCATAAAAACGAAATATGTCAGAACACTTAACCTCACTGACCCTCGTGCCAGACCCTCACAAGAACGAAATATGTCCCAACACCTAACCTGACTGACGCTCGTGCAGGACCCCACACCAATCGTCCCCAAATGTGTGTGAGTGCACGCGTGAAATCCAGACCCATTCACGAAATAAGCATGATCGCATGTAAAAAAAGTGATAGTTCTCAGATGAGAATACCTGATATCCCATACCCAATGTGGGAAAAAAGTAACGTGAAAATTCAGCTGTCCAGACTCGTGAAGTGAAATATGTTCGGGTACATGCCCGACCATGGCTGGCGTTGTCAAGCCCGTACCCTGCCCGGGCCCTGTGGTTGAAGCCCGGCCCAGTCCCGCCTAAAAAACGCCAAGCCCGGCCCGTGCAGTGCTCTACTCTGGGGGACACTGCTCCGTCGTCTGCTTCCTGGCTGACGCTGATGCTGCACACACCGGGAATGTTGTTGTTCTAACTCTACCTCCACCCGTATCGTAATGCTTCAAGGCGCTCGAAGTTCCCCTGAGCGAATCACAGGAGAGGTCTAGGTCTTGTCCCATCCTACAGTTGGCGATACAAGGTCTAAAAAGGCCTATGGCCGTATCGTAATGCTTGAAGGCGCTCTAAGTGAGTCCTTGTGTGAAGCAGGTGGCGCTTGCTTTTGTAAAGAGGCCACAGGTGGCACTTCATTGTTTGAACAGTGATGTGGGCAAGCTCACGCTTGTCCCATCCTGCAGTTGGTAATACGAAGTCTATTAAACACACGTAATCAGATGATGATGATGATGATGATGATGATTCGATTTTAATGGCGCACAAACAATTAAGGCTATAGTGTGTGGGATTACTTTCCCAATTCGGGTTCCGAGAGCCATACCAACGAGAACGAGAAAAGGACGAGACCAAACACACACACAGAGCTGTATAGTCCTCAAACCAAAGGTTTAATCACCCTCATATAACATACCAGTCTCGGCACACTCACACGTCTCAGTCCTAACAGGCAGAGTTCAAGACGCTTCAGTCCAGTTCCACGCAGGCCCGTTGAAGAAGCTCTTCTCCCGTCTGCTTCCGAGCTGGAGCTATTCCGTGCCGTCTTCGTACACGCACCTCCTAACATGGGCGTTCCCAGGATTTTTTCCAAGGGGGGCAAAGTGCTTTCAGGATGGGGCAAACGTGCAGACCCCCCCCCCCCCACCCACACACACACACCTCTTTTTCTGGAGGCGGACGTTGTGGACTGTGTGGGTGTTTAGAGGTTCCAATTATGATATCTGAGAGTAATCATGACGACCTATGAATAAAGAGCGCACTTTTTCACAAGCGACCTTGGAGATTAAAAACGTTAACAAGGGCTCATCACCCAGTAGTATAGGGCTGAGTGAAGCGGTGAACGGTACCGATAACCTGTCAGCCTGTCAAGCAGCATTGGATGCAACGCTGTTTGAGACGTTGACACGTTACCCGCCTGGTGGCGCTAAGCGCATGTTCAATTGCCATTGCTTTCAATGACAATTGAGGACTGCCCGTGTGACAGGGGTAATAGGCTGTCCATAAGCCCGGTTGCATGCAGAAAGTCTTCAAGTGCCCTTGTCGGACGACGAAGGACCTAACAGCTTCGTGATGTCGAAGACTCGGGAGTCCACACGAGAGAGGCTCGTCTATAATGCCCTTCGAGCATCAACGTATTTATGACACCTGAGAAGGATGTGTTCTACATCCTCCTCAACGCCACACTCACTACAGTTCGGGGAGTCTCGAAGTTTGAAGAGGCGACGTGCGCTGCCTAGTATATTGATTGAGCCGTAGCCTATGTATGACAGTCGTCGTTTGTCGCGTGAAGGGAGGTGGAACTCGAAAGCGTAACTCTGGGTCGACCTTGCACAAAAAGCGAATCCCGATCCGATCCTATTATAACCAGGAGGCGTTATTCCAGTCTTAAACCCCTCCCAGGCACCACAGGCAAAATCCAGGCACAAAAATTTATATTATGTGTTTAGTGAGTTAAATTGTAATGTCATTGGTGCGGTGCCACACGGACAGTTTTAATGGCATTTGCTTTAATGTCATTTTCTACTTACTGAGTTCGCACATGAAATGCGTACTCTCTCTCCCATTGTTAGAGAAGAGTAACAATTTTAGTTTGCATAAAACCACTTTCTACTGTACAGCAAAATGTGATTTGATAAATTTGAGCCTTCTCGAGCATCTTTTGACGAAAGAAGTCCCAAGTCGTTAGAAATTATAGACAACAGCAAAAGAACTTGAGGTGCCGCCATATTGCTTGTTGTAGAGTCGGCACCGGCACACTCTTAAAAATGAACTTCACCACATAGCACGCTCCTAGCCAACCATCATCCCGAATGACAACGTTCTCTCCCCTGATTTGTTGAAAACGGGAGGAGGAGCCTATTTTGTGCCCATTATGCACGGCACAAAATAGGCTCCTCCTCCCGTTTTCAACAAATCAGGGGCGAGAACGTTGTCATTCGGGATGATGGTTGGCTAGGAGCGTGCTGTGTGGTGAAGTTCATTTTTAAGAGTGCAGGCAAATACGGTAACCGACCATGTTACTAAAATACATTAGAACTGCTTCACAGGAAGACCCACTTGATATTATTATATTTCAGAACATTACACGCATTTTCAGCATGTTTAACTAAGGTTTAAGTTTTTAAAAGTAGCATAACACATATTTTACTTAGCCAGTGGGGCGCATCGACATCATGGGGTATTAATGCCATTAGAAAATGACGTGTGACACGAGCTTCGAAAATAATGTGATTCGAGACTCGAATGCCATTGGGTGATAATGTCGCGTTTTATGTGGCCCTGCGGCTCACGTTAGTCTTAACCGGTCATGAATTCGGTGAATTCACATGACACATGTTCCGAAGACAGACAGCAGCGCGTAATCAGGAACTGTGGTAGGACCGGTACTGCTGGAGTTATAAGCGTTATGAGCGACGGATGTAGTTCGTTACCGGGACCACTGCGTTTTTGTAAAGAAAGAAAATAACTAGGTAAATGATATGTTTTTACCTGAAGCAGGAGCAAATTAGGAACGAAATTAAACAGGAATGACCCTCGCATATTGCGTGAAACGTATAAAAATTAAATTTTATCGCCAGTTTCTTGATGGCGCTCCGCCATCTTGGGTGAGGACCTTCTGACCTAACCCGAGACACAGTCTCGACGCCCGCACCGCCTACTGCGTGCCTGGGGGGGGGGGGGGGGCGGCGCCCCCCCAGACCCCCCCAATCTGTAGAACCTAACTTAACCTAACCTCACTAAAGTGAGTATAGATGGGTAGAAATCCAGCGAACCGGTAGAGATGTAGGAAGGGAGTTGCCTCAGGACAGAAGCCGCCGATATTTCGAACAGAGACTGTTCTTCTCCTGGGCACCGTCCTCATCATGATGAGGACGGTGCCCAGAAGAAGAACAGTCTCTGTTCGAAATATCGGCGGCTTCTGTCCTGAGGCAACTCCCTTCCTACTCGCTAAAGTGAGGTGATTTAGCCCAATTCTCTTTCGTTTCGCTCTCAAGTTTCGAATCCGTTAGGCTTAGCATTCCCGTGTTTCTCCTGTGCTCAAAGTGAATCAGATGGGGTTGTTGAAATGCCTATAAAAAAACTTCTAGTCCACAGAATTGTATAATTCTTACCTTTTTAGATTCAGTATATGAACTTCTTTAACTTCTATGCAATATTTACCTTTCAAACACTTTCACAAAATTTTAAAAACGAGTGGTCCCGGTAACGAACTACACCCTGAGCGACAATCCAGGGAGCTGTCGCCCGATTTTTTTTTTCCATATTTGCGTTTTTGTTTTGCTCGTTTTTGTTTATAATTACATTCTGAGGAACCTTCCAATGATGCACATGCATGATTCGTTTCAATGCATCGTTCAAAGGACGCCCACGAAGAACCGACAGGAGGCCGCAGCCATGCATTTCTGCCTGTACTGAAAGGCATGTACAGCGCCAGATGCGAGGCCAAGGCCCAGCCAGTAGGCGGCCCCTGTGCGCTTTGGAAATCCGCACTGGCGTCCCACTTTTAATCTCAGGCCCCCATATGCGCAGAGCCGGGTTCCACTTCCTAGAAGGGTTGTTGAACTCCAGGTCGCACGAAATGCTCAGCCCCGAAAAACCCGCTCAATAATCGACACATGGCCGGGTTTTATTTCAAACGAATGACAAGGATCGCTTCTACATGCAAGTATTATATAATAATAATAATAATAATAATAATAATAATAATAATAATAATAATAATAATAATAATAATAATAATAATAATAGTAATAATAATAATAATAATACATTTATTAATGCGTCGCTCATGATCTCAGTTGTCTCGCGACGTAAACACCCAATTTTATATATACATTTATTAATGTGCCCAAGAACAGCCGAAGCCTTGGTGTTGCCGCACGCAGACAATAGGAATAGGAATTTATTAAACGTTATATTACTGAAGAAGTGCAGTCTCTTGCACGAAAGTTCTTGTTCGAATAAATATTAGTTGCTCGTAACCGTTTTTCATGTAACGTTATTTTACATAAGATACACAGAGGTTTGCCAGTATTTACAAATATATACACGCACATATATATACATACATATACAGATTAGGCGAAACATAGCATATAGCATAGCATAAACATAGCATAACTTATTCAGGAAGAGGAACGTAACAGGAAGATATTCGTATAGATATATACTGATACATAGAGTACAGACTTAAGAGATATACAGTACATAGCACTAAAAGGGGGAAAAACTGTACAACTTCACGTGTTACTGAGTGAACGCAAGAGGAGTAATAAGTTAATAATAATAATAATATATTTATTTATTTGATCACATAAGTGATTGGAAGCAGACACAACAAGTCACCAATAAAGTATGCATGTGCATTCTCTCCGAGCAGATCGATGTATTCAACTGTCAGAAGCCATTTTCTTTAGGTGTAAACATTAAATAAATTAGAGACACTAGCCATAAATGGAGACACTAGCAACGAATGGGTCCGGTCTGCAACACTTGTCGACTACCAGGCTGTAGGCTAGGGAAAGTGGACCGAACTTAACGCAGCGAAAGTAGCAAATTTAACTGACGTTTTGTCTCCCATCCGGGAGACATCATCAGAGCTATAGCCTTAGTGGCAGAATGAGGATACAGCAACCTGTTTCTCTATTTACCGAGGTTCATGTGGACGTCCGGAAGAGGGCCGCGTGTTACGCGGACGTCTACATGGACCTCGTTAAATAGAGAAAAACGGGTTGCTGTATATTCTGCCACTAAGGCTAGCTCTGGTCATTTCGTCTCCCATACGGGAGACGAAACTTGGGAAACGAAAAACGGGAGACAATTAAATTGGCTACTTTCGTCGCGTTAAGTCGGTGTGTGTATTTTTGTTTATTATGCATACTCCCGGCTTTTGGAACGTATTTGTAAAGTGGATCGAATACAAAAAAAAAAGCAAAAAGACAGCTGAAACAGGAAAAAATAAAATAAAATAAATAAAACATAGAGGAAGTATGTTTATTATATAAAAAATAGGAGGGAAAGGTTAGCCACCGCTACGGCGGCTTGCTATTCCCAGGAAAGAAAGGGAAAAAGAAACAAGGAAGAAAAACGAAAACAGCTTGAAGAGCAAACCTTGCGAAATATCACGCATCGAAGTTTATGATAGAAAAGGTGGACTAGGGGACCACCGACCAAATGGCACATAAATGAGGTCAGGGCCTAATTCACGCAAACCTACAAAAAATAAATAAAGGGAAAGTAAAAGGGGTGAGAAAGCTACACTTTAATGGAGATCACCATGTGGGAAAATCTCGCAAAATAATCAACGCAGTAGACAGCACGATATATGTCCAACGCCACAACAGCAGGGAAATATGATCACAGAACATCAAATCTCCATAACCTGCACGAGTGTATGCATTGCGGACGCATTGTGGTGCGAAGGCCAGCGCCCAAACACTTTCCTTGTGCTGAAAGGTCTCAGCGGGCAAACGAGGTTGAATATGATTGATTGATTCATGGATTTGAATATGAAATTGTGATTCAGTGGCACGCTTCATTGAGATCTGAAATTTCAGAACTGAATCGCGGTAGGAAATCTAAACAGTTTTCACGAAAATCAAGGCATCAGAAGACCGCAATTCAAGCATGGCACACGGTAGAGTGTCCCGCTCAACAAATGTGTTCCTAACTATTCCAAATGTATCTCGTCCGGGTGGTTGTTTCGTCTCCACGCAGTTAGTCCTGTGCTGGTCACGCTAGATATATACGCCGTTATTCCAGCGTCATTAGTCCATTTATTTTGTGCACGTCTTTCAACCTCAATTTCAACCTCTGGAGGTCCCGTGCGAAATCCAGGACATCTTGCTGACTCTGGTGGAATTACTATTGTCGCCATATGTATTTGTTATTGTCATTGTTGGCAGGGGCTACGCACTGTGCTACTGTGTTGACGTTCCCCCACCCGACAATGTGGTCAACGCCAGTATCCAGGCCGTCTAATACCCTGCTTCACTGTGGCATCGTGCCATGACCATTTTATCACAGAAGAGCGAATCTTTGGGCGTGTTGGTTGATCATGATAAAAACGGGTTAAAAGCGCTAAAAGGACAAGGACAAAGAATGGAACGAACAAGGCGGATTGTTCGTCTTACTCTTTGTCCTTGTCCTTTTAGCGCCTTTAATACCCCTGTCACACGGCAAACTGAATGTCATTCCCAGCGAATGATATTCGCACTGAATGACATTCGTTTCGTGTCACACGGTGAAATCAAATGGCGATACATGCGAATGATATTCGCCCAGCGAATGAGTTCGGGGAACTCATTCGCTTTTCCTTCTCGCACCAACAGCGTACATTCGCAGTAGGTAGGTAACAAAAACAACAAGATAAACTGTTTGAAGGAATGAAAGACGAATGAAAAGTTGCACTCCAATATTTTATCACGAATTTGATAACTTCTGACACGAAGGAAGAAATGCTAAACGCTGTTTTTCGGTGAACTTCCCTCGTTCCCAGTCGCAACTTTGCCAAGTGCGCTGCAGATAGGCTTCTTTGTTGTCTTTGCTTGCGGTACTTAGTCAATTAAATGTCCTTCAAAAAGAACGATTTTGTGAAATAATCTAATGGTTCGATAGTTCCACCAAAAGAAATGAAAATATAACGAATGTACCTGCATAATGCTTCGTATGTTTGGCCCTGGTGTCTTAATTATCCAAAGTGACATCGTTTGCGAATGACATTCTGTTTCTTCGTGTAGCTCGATGTAAGACAAACGAATGACATTCGGTGCGACTGTCATTCGCTGGGAATGCCATTCACTTTGCCGTGTGACAGGGGTATAACCCGTTTTGATCAGTTTATCACAGTCACATGTCTGCCAGCTAATTATTCCTCAAGCATTCAACCCGTAGAACTAGAGCCACGAGACAGATTTGAATGCAATATTCCAAATTATTTCGTTCAGGTCTTCGATATACTGGATTATTTCGTGAGGATTCCCTGAGGTTTGGTTCTCTGTGTATGAACCGTGAGCACCCTCACTAAACAGCATACACGTTTAACATTCGTTTGGAACTACTAAGCGCATGGTGTAACCAATCTGCCATTCGCTTATTTGAAAAGCACAGCCACGGATTTCACGAGCAGTTGGGGTTCAAATCGATATATTGATGAAATCAGGACTATGTTCCTCGTTCAACAACAACGCACCGAATTGCGATACCTGAGTGGTATCTCCTTTACCTTGGCTACTTCGTACTCACGAAGGCCTTTGGAACTGCATAGCTTTTTCGGTGTCCCTGGGTCCGCACCTGGTCAGCGAATGGGGTCGCCATACACAGCTGCGGTGAGAGCACGTGGTCTCCCGGCACACCCACACGTCATATCAGAGAACCCTTTTAAAAGCGGGTCCAACTGACAGCAGGAGCAAACCTGCCCCGGACACGATAGCTGGAATAATGGCGTTGACAACAGGCATCCTGGCTCTGCTGCTTGCAGCGCACTGCATGTTGGTCCCCACGCATGTTGCTGATGGCGCAAGTAAGTATTTTTTTTTCAATACCCGCTATAAGTCGTAGTGAGAAGAAAACCCACCTCCCCACTTCATTGTCAGAAGAAACCTTCGGAAAATCATTGATACTTTTAGGGGGAAAATCTCCGCAAGCGATGTTGCCCCGACGACCGTTTGATAGGCCGCATGTCAAAGACAACTGTCCACCCGGGAGCGGACCGCGTCATCATTGACAACTGGGCGTTCGGGGCTTACGTGTTCGTGTTTGTCCGCGGGTGCATGTGCTCTGCCCCGGCCGATTCCTGTTGGTTAAGAAATCTTCGTTGTACAGAGGTGTCGGTGCGTGGTACTCACTGCTTAGATCGCATTAGGCTTCGGTCCTTTTTCTACTCTCGTACAGTGCTGACCACGTGACTAGGTTGTACCACGCGCCCCTAGTGTATACCTGACCGACAGCATTGCTCTGGGAAAGTGGATCGCGTTCTGGCCAAGTAGAAATGGCGGCGATTGCCGCAAGGAACGTAACACACCAAAACTGAGCAGAGGTGCACTGAACACACTCCGCACAGAGGTGACATCCCTCCATTTCTTAGGTTTTTTTTATTTGTTCTTGGCTGCAACGAATAGAATGAGCTCCCAGCGAAAGAACGACGGGCGTATAGGTGACCTGGAGTGCACCTTTCAAGGGTCCTCCACCCTCTAAAAGAGCGTATTGGAGAATGAGGGAACGTCGCGACGTGGCGGCGCGTGAGCTGAGAAAAAAAAGACACCAGAACTTTCTGACGTCCCACGAGGATAGTGTCAGCCGTCGGCGGCTGCTTTCTCGGGCTGTTCTTGTAAATTTGATGGCGCACTGACAATATACCACAAAGCGAAATTTTTTTGCATGGTGACTCGTGACGAACCGGCTTGACAGAGAATATAGGCAGGGCTTCGAGCAATGTTAAACGTCACCTCATTGCTCTTTTTTAAAGGAAATTACTACTGGCTAATTACTAAATGAGTACTTGGCGTCGCTTCGCGTTGGTTCCGGGAGGGAGCCCTGGAACAACCCAGCATCGCAGCGTTGCGCCATAGAATTCGTAATACGATCCCTGGCAGACACGGGGTGGGTTCTTGGTCTTTGACTGTGCCGATTTTGACCGTGATATCACCCGTGTCCCAGTGACATGCGTGTTCCAATGGCTATTTCCAGCGACAGCAAACGCATCCGCGTATTCTACCGTAAATGTAGTAACCCTAACATTTTACGTTCACAGAGCCGTAAGGACTCTTTACGGCTCCATTTCTTCTTTACGGTTCTTCTTACGGTTCGTTCCTCTTTACGGCTCCTTTACGGTTTCTTGTTCCTTTACGGAGCCTACCTTTTACGTATCCCCCCTGCCAGACGTCATTCTGTGCTGTCTCGACTCGATGTCGTCTGCTACACCGACCTCCTGTGTCTTCTGCTGTTGTAATTATACGCATACTACGACTATGCGTAGATGTAAAGTAGCCAGTAAGATCCCACATGCTTTCTCTAGAAATTGATATACGAAAGAGCAGTTGCCCGTCGATTTTATGTGTACAATAGTTTTACGTCGCCGCTTGTGGTGCCGAAATCGTCTGCTTAGTAGGAAGTCAGCCATTGTTGCTGCTTGTAGACGGCCAGGATGGAGGAGAAATATATGGAATACTTCGCCAAATAATATAATCTTTGAGCTCGTCTTAATGCCTGTGGCTCCTTGTTTTGATGCAACTAAAAGAAACTAAACTAAAGCATGTAGTCCTATACTCTTGGTGTTGGAGAGCCTCATACGTCGACACTAGCTGCGGAGGAACACATGTTCATTTTTACGCTCATTTCGGGTACCCGAACACAAAGAGAATCACGAAGATCACCCACATTCGAAAAGCTCTCTCTCACCAGACGATAGTTTGCTTCTTCAAGAACTGAAACGTGTATCCTTGTCGACGCTTATTAATATATGTGGACAGGAAGCACTGTTACCATACCACGCTAATTTCTTGTCCTATCCATGGAGCAGCGGTATGCCCAGGAGAGCCTACCACACCACCTCCAACCACTCCGCCACCAACATGCCCACCAGGAGCTTCCACATCACCGCCAACCATGACCACACCTCCAGTCACGACCCCACCGCCAACCATGACCACACCTCCAGTCACGACCCCACCGCCGGTCACGACCCCACCGCCAGTCACGACCCCACCGCCGGTCACGACCCCACCGCCGGTCACGACCCCACCTCCAGTCACGACCCCACCGCCGGTCACGACCCCACCTCCGGTCACGACCCCACCTCCGGTCACGACCCCACCACCAACATGTCCCGGAGGATCTACCACAATGCCCCCAACCACAATGCCCCCAACCACAATGCCCCCAACCACTATGCCCCCAACCACTATGCCCACAACCACTACACCAGCATGCTAGGATGCACGGAGAGCATCTCGCCAGAATGCGGCCTGTACTGTGTTAGTTGAGCTTAATTGCTAGTAGTATTGCGTTTTGTCTAGTTCTAGAGAAAATCAAGAAATGTGTTTCTGTGCAATGTAAGATAGGCGCTGAGGTTTTGCTTTAAGTAATGTAGTCGCAAGCAAAGGATGCAAGGGATGGTTGTGCCGGCAGCACGGCAGTTCTAGTGTTGTACCTCCAAATGCGACACCACGTGACGCCATTGACACACGCGACACACTGACCCAGCAATGTTCACGTAAAAAAAATACTATTGTTTGAAATGTTATAAGTGGACGCAGCAGCAGCCGCGTATGTTAGCCCTTGCAGCCACTCTAAGAAAGTGGGAAGTCATGTATTATGTGTGCTGTGATGATTAAACATTTCAAGCGCGTCTCATGGGCTCTTGGCATTTTCATTGATTACATTACACACTTCTCGCATGCACTCGCTTTTAGGCTGCTACTGTAGGAGTAGAAAGATTTTGCGCGAAAGTAGCGAAAGTAGAAGTCGGGCGATACAACTGTAACTTGTGGTCTTACATCTGGGTGTGCCGAACGCGGCCTGGGCACGAACTGCAGGACGTCAGTCCAGGAAAGTACTGAAAACGCTTGGGGTTTCTACGACAGTTTTCGACACATTCTGCCGTGAACTCCCTGGCCAACACCTGGCGGTGTTGCGCGCGTGTGGGCGGTCGGTGCGAAACGACGGCTTATCGCAAACGTCACAAACATGTCCAAACTCGTTCCAAGGTATATCTCAACTGGTAGCGAAAACAAGAGAAAATACCAAATCAGACCCATCGGCAAGGCTACCATCATGAGGCGCGAGCGATCCTGGGTGTTGGTAGTAGAGGTACGATCGTAAACAAAAAAAACTTTACAACGAGGACATGGCTTGTGTGTGTATTAATAGATTATTCATAATTTCGATGCAGAAAAAAACTTTCTGTTGCCCCACTCGTGCACATATACGAAATCATCTACCACCCGAGTACATTTCCATATCCTGCTCCTTTGCGCATGTGGCAGAGTGGGTGTGTTTATCCGTGAACCTCTGCATCCGTGCCGTGTGTACGTGCATTGCAATACCGAGTTCGTACACTTTTTGGGTTAAACAGGAAGCGACGTTCACGTCTCGGAGCTGTAGACCAAGATTAACACGTGTGAACAGGTGAATACAATGCATCTCCTGTTGAGGGCCCCGCGAAAACAAAATTTCGTCATGGCACGAGCGGCCATCATAGCGTGAGTGTTAGCAGGAATCAGCTGTGCACCAACGATGTGATGCTTTGTTGCAATGGGCCCATAATGGCCACTCATTGAATAAATGCAAACCTCTAATCAATACGTGTACGTATAGCTCTAGGTGAGAAATGGGGACCTTCCTAACTTCTGTGTGGTCATCACGATGCCCCTCTGCTTGGAGTTGTTAAAATCTGTGATAACTGTATGTACTTCGAATTGATACGTTTCATTAAACCTGACATGATTTATTTTTCTGTGTTCTCGTCTGGTATTGTTGCCTGGGTGACGAAAAGGGAATACAACGTAAACGAAGTGCGCGAATGTAAACGTGTCATGTCTAATTATGCACTACTAATTATTTGTACTGATGACGTCATCTCTGACGCCATTTATTTACAAACGTAGTAGTCCGCGCAACGGATGCATGGCGCTGACAGTCTCTATCATGGCGTCATTCTGAAGACACAGGGGCCTATGGGAGATGCGCTACCTGTTTGGATATACCTTGCTCGTTCTTCAAAAACTCATCTGCAAAATCCGCGTCGGCAGGTGCCGACGGACGCGCACTCGTTCCAGGTACACACCTCAGGGACAGTTCTCTTGGCCTTGTTCCCCAAATTTCGGTTCTTCTCGCCTTCGTCTCATCGCAGCTGCCTCGCGTTCCCTCATTGCTGGGTCATGTTGTCGCCATGTAGCCAATGCGCGTCTGGTTGCTTCTCCCCTTGGTCTGGTATACCGTTTTGAGTTCTACAGCGGCGTGCCCTTGCTGTATCCTCATTCTGCCACTAGGGCTAGCTCTGACGATGTCTCCCGTGCGGGAGACGAAACGTCAATTAAATTTGCTACTTTCGTCGCGTTAAGTAGGTGTGTGTGTGTTTTTTTATTCTGTCTACTCCCGGCTTTTGGAACATATTTGCAAAGTGGATCGAATACAAAAAAAAATGCAAAGAAACAGCTGGAACAGGAAAAATAAAACAGGGGGGAAATATGTTTAAAAAAAATAGGAGGGTAAGGTTAGCCACCGCTACGGCGGCTTGCTATTCCCAGGAAAGAAAGGGAAAAAGGAAAAAAACAAAAACAGCCTGAAGAGCAAACCTTGGGAAATATCACGCATAGAAGTTTGATACAAAAGGTGGTCTAGACCACCGACCAAATGGCACATAAATGAGGTCAGGGCCTAATTCACGCAAACGTACAAAAAGTAAATGAAAAGAAGGCAAAATGCGTGAGAACGCTACGCTTTCATGGAGATGAGCGCGGGAAAATCTCGCAAAATAATCAACGCAGTAGACAGCACGATATGTCCAACACCACAACAGCAATGGAAACATGATCACAGAACATTAAATAACTTTGATGACTCCATAACCTGCACGAGTGTACGCATTGCGGACGCATTGTGATGCGAAAGGCCAGCGCCCAAACACTTTCCTTGTGCTGAAAGGTCTTAGCGGGCAAACCAGGTTGAATATGATTGATTCATGGATTTCAATATGAAATTGTGATTCAGTGGTACGCTTCATTGAGATCTGAAATCTCAGAACTGAATCACGGTAGGAAATTGTGGTGTCTTACACCGAACAATGTACAGGGCAGAGCCCAGTTACGCAGCCTGACTTCGCAGCCTTCCACGTGCCTCGAGCCATCATGACGATGCCTCGCCGATACCACATATCCCCCGTTGTTGAAAAAGACAATCCCACGACATACAAACTTCCAAAACAAAGAGAGGGGAGAGAGAAAGTCAATTGCAAATTGCACACAAGAGAGCAAATGCTCTAGCATTCCACAATGTATATGTCCAGCGAAACGAAATGCCCACTTCATGTTCCTGGAATGCTGTGCGGGTATCTCACAGGTGGTGCACGACTTCTCACGCTACGTCGTAATGGCGGTGGTGGTGGTGGTGGTGCTTTAAGAGCATCCTGGGGTTGCTCTACCAGGGCAGATTCTATTTCTGGAATTGAAACAGTCCACCACCCATGCGGTGACGAAGTGTCCACTTTGTCGCCCGCAGGTGGTACTCGTGGCTGAGCCCATGCAAACTTTGATGGGTGCCACACTCTCCCTTCTTCGAGGAGGTAGGAGAGTGGACCACGGGGCGCTACAACCCTAAGGGGAGCTGAGTACTTTGAATTGCCTTTGGTCTGCTTACCAGGCAGGCGAACGCGCACATACTCCCCTGGATGAAATCTTTTCTTGACGCTGGCACGTCTCTTGTTGTCCTCGTTTGTTTTCTGTTTGGTTTGCCGGGCTGCTACACGACGCCGAATTGCAGGCATGTCGAGTTCCGGCGTGATGATAGGAATGCCAGTCGGCTGCAGTTTCGTTCTTAGGTTGCGGCCGTGTAGAAGCACCGACGGTGAAACTCCAGTAGTTGCATGGGGTGTCGACATGTCAGATACTCCGGCCCGGTGGTCCCAAGCGGCTTGTTTTCATTAGCGGCGATTTGCACGATGTCCTTGAGGGCGCGGTTAAAACGCTCAACTTGGCCGTTGGCTTGTGGGTAGTAGATCGATACCAGAGTATGACGTATTCCACAACTGCGAAGAAAGTCTTCAAATGCGACTGCGATGAATTGTGGCCTGTTGTCTGTGACAACTTCGTACGGATATCCTTCACGGCTAAAGAGATGTTGCAAGAACGTAGTTACTGTCCTCGCTGTAACGGTGGATGAGAAAGACACTTCAGGCCATTTGCTGTGATAATCCACCAGAGTAAGTGCACAGCGATACGGCTGTGGGTTCTGCTCAAACGGTCCAACGATGTCTAATCCCAGCTTCGACCACGGTGCTTCATGGAATGGTACTGGATGAAGAGTTTGTTGGGCTGTCTTCGCGGACTTATCGCAAGCCTGGCAGACAGAGCATGATCGTACCATCTTTTCCACCTGAGAATCCATGCCTGGCCACCAGCAGTATTCTCGCAACCTCTGCTTCGTGCGGACAATACCACAATGGGTGTCATGAGCAGATGCCAAGAGCCGGTCAGTCACAGCCTGAGGAACGACAATGCGATCTCCTCGTAGTAGTAGTCCGTCCACGGAGGAAAGCTCATCTCGACAGCGGTAAAACGGAAGCAGTGATGCCGGTAAATTGGCGCAAGGCCGCGAGTTGTCTTCGATGAATTTGCCAACAGCAGTAATCGAAGGATCGACGCGTGAAGCTTCCTGCATTTCGTTTTTTGAGACTACAGACGAAACTACTCAGACAACTTCCTCATCGAAGCTATCTTGAGCAGGCAACGGTAAGCCTGGATAGTGCGTTCGCGACGCAATTTTGGTCGCCTTTCTTGTATTTGATGGTGAAATTGTAGTAGAAGAGCCAGGCGGTCCACCGTGAGATGCGAAGGGGCCGGTGTCCACTTCCTTGTGAACCCAGGAGTGTGACCAAAGCCTTGTGGGTCGGTGCGTAGTGTAAACGGTCGTCCCCAAAGGTATACGTGCCAGTGTTCGCATGCCCACAAGCACGTCAATGCTTCCCCGTTCGCCTACAGAATACGTCCTTTCTTGGGCAGTCAGCGTGTTCGGGATGCAAAAGCAACAGGTGGTTATCCTGCAGCTGCTGTAAAACGGCACCCAAACCACAAGAAGAAGCACCGGTGGTCACTATGACTGGAAGACGGGGGTCGAACATATATGGAGAACGGGACATGAAGCTAGCAGCGACTTGACACGAATGAAAGACTGTTCTGCTTCTTGTGTCCAGGAAAATGATTCTCCACTTCTCAAGAGCTTCCTCAGTGGCTCCAGGACCTGCGCATAATGCGGAATAAATTTGCCGTAATAACCGACAAGGCCAAGAAATGACCGAAGAGATTTTATGTCGGTTGGCGGAGGGGCTTTCTCGATGTCTTCCGTAGCCGATGGCAAAGGTGAGAGCCCTCGAGCACTCACAGTATGTCCTAAGAAAGTCAGTTCGGGGACGTCAAAAATGCACTTGTGGTTGAGCCGCAAGCCTTCTTGCGAAAGTCGTTGTAGAACTGCTCGAAGGTTGTCCATATGCTCCTGCTCAGTTCGCCCGTACACGATGATGTCGTCAATATAGAATTCTTGACAGCCTTGCAGTAGGAGTGGCATCATAAGTTGGAACGCTGACGGAGCGGATCCAAAGCATACACGTTTGAAACGGTAGAGGCCATCGTGGGTTATAAATGCTGTTAGACCCCTGCTGTCTGGATGTAAAGGAACCTGATGATATGCTGAAGCTAAATCGAGCTTGGAGAAACGCGTAGCTCCAGACAGGGCATTTAACAGTTCATCTGTATGGGGCAAGGGGAAACACTCTGGTATGACTGCTTTGTTTGGCTCCCGGATGTCCACGCAAAGGCGGATGGAGCCATCTTTCTTTTTCACCACCACGATTGCTAATACCCATTCCGACGCAGTAATCTTCTCCCATTATATCTTGCTCTTCTAGTCGTCGCAGTTCATCTGAAACTTGTCCGCAAACTGTGAGCGGTAGCCGTCGCAATTTACCAGTAACGGGCTTGACTTCCGACCGCACTTTCACCTTGTGCACGTAGTTATTTGCAATTCTTAGCGTACCATCAAACAGGTGGGCGAAATCTGAAGCGAGTACTGACGGTAATGGAGTAGATACCGTGTTTGAGCACGTAAGCTGGAGCCCGTCTATCCTAAGTTCCAGTGCGGTGAGCGCGTCAAGGCCCAGTAGAGTTGTATCGCTCGAAACGACGTAGAAGATCACACACACTGTGCGGTTCTTGTGGGTTACTGACGCTGGGAAGCAACCGACTATAGCGATGCGGCTTCTTGAGTAGTCGAAGAGGTTGATGGACGTCGGCCTCAATGTAATGCCAGAAAAGTGCTTGTTGCAAATAGCTGCAGAAATAATGGATACCGACGAACCGGTATCCAAGAGGAAATCGACGTTGGTGCCTTCGACGTTTACTGTAAGATATATTCCAGTCTTGCGCCCCGTTTTGGGTGATGCAAGTTGGAGTACTGTTGGGCTGTTGTCTTGCGAGGTCGACCCAGAAGTGCTCGGATACGAAGTTAATGTACGAACTCGGCCAGAAGATCGGCAGACTGACCCAAAGAGTCCTATGTTATTGCAAGCCTATGGCTGGGGTGGGGGTGGGGTGGGGGATATGTTTATTAAGAAAAAAAAGAAAGGAAACGTAAGCCAGATGGATGTCGGCTTGTTATTTAAAAAAAAAAGTGAAAGGGGGAAGACAAAAAAGGCAAAGAAAAGAAGAAAGCAAAATCAAAGAAAAGGAAAAGAAAAATGAAGAACACAAAACTAAAGCTGAAGAATCACACACTCTGGCTTGATCCCATGACGTATGCAGAACTGGTATAGAAATAAGAGAAAGGAAGAACAGAAAAAAAACAAGAAAAAAAAACAGTGAGAACGTAAACAATGAACATGTGCACAACTGAAGGCATTACGTCTTTGAAAACTGAGTGCAAAAGGAACAGAATGCATTGAATCCTCGGTGTTTGACCTGAAATGTGCGCAATATAATGAATATGGTCAATGAAATGGAGCAGCGGGAGTTGAACCGGATATGTGTTCCGAAGATCCTACCGTTACACCTCACTGGCCAGCTGCTGGTCCCTTTTCGATTGCCTCGTTTCATTGACCTGATTGCTATGGACGAAATTCAGCTATGTGTTGTGTCATCCTCTGTTTCTTCGCCTCACCTTCTACTGTGATGATGAGTATGGTGGGCTGATACATATTTTACAAATTGCAAGATGCATTTTTGGGACTGGTGCCTCTTTACTCTTTTGACCCGGGCGCGCCGAGCCCCAAAGGTTGGTGTCAGTCTCTTAGCGGGACTTCCCGGGGGAGGCTCCGCCCCCCCTAGTTCATGTTCCGAGGGGGCAAGGGCCCCCGCGCCTCCTCCCGCAGTCGGCGCCTATGCTGTCCAGTCCAGTTGCGATGAGGTAATTCTGGAACGATTTCCGCCATGCCAGCCAGGTCTGCGGAGGCTTACCAGGATTTTGAAGAAAGAATGGTGGCGGTGAAAGACCAGACATTGTAGCAAATCGTAAGTAGTTCCCGCTCGTCGCCAAAATATGCTGTGGTGTCTTACACCGAATGTACAGGGCAGAGCCCAGTTACGCAGCCTGACTCTTCTTCTTCTTCGTCCTCGGGGAAATGGCCGTTATCCACTAAGGGCGATTGGCCAGTATCAGATGAGGATCATAGGATCGTTCCATTCCCTAACTTTTATATGTCCACTGTGCCGACATATGTCGGCACAGTTCCCTTAGAAGTCGGCCCAGGACGCACATTCCCCCAGGGCGTGACGTTGCCGTTGCCCACATACGTGAGGCCGACAACGGCAAGCCCTATCACCACCACCACCACCGCGCGCCTCGAGCCATCATGACGATGCCTCGCCGATACCACAGAAATCTAAACAGTTTTCACGAAAATCAAGGCATCAGAAAACCGTAATTCAAGTATGGCACACGGAAGAGTGTCCCGCTCAAGAAATGTGTTCCTAACTATTCCAGATGTATCTCGTCCGGGGGGGTCGTTTCGTCTCCATGCAGTTAGCCCTGTGCTGGTTACTCTAGATATATACGGCGTTATTCCAGCGTTATAAGTCGATTTATTTCGTGCAGGTCTTTCAGCCTCAATTTCAACATCTGGAGGTCCCGTGCGAAATCCAGGACATATTGCTGACTCTGGTGGAATTACTATCGTCGCCATATGTATTTGTTATTGTCATTGTTGGCAGGACAAAGAGTGAGACGTGAGTGGACAAAAGAGGAGTAAGAGAGTAGTGTAAGAGAGTGAGAGAGGAGTGAGTGGACAAAAGAGGACAAAGATTGAGACGAACAAGGCGCCTTGTTCGTCTCACTCTTTGTCCTTGTCCTTTTAGCGCCTTTAACCCGTTTTGATCAGGTTATGCCAGTCACATGTCTGCCAGTTAATTATTCCTCAAGTATTCAACCTGTAGAACTACAGCCACGGGACAGATTTGAATGCAATATTCCAAATTATTTCGTTCAGGTCTTCGATATACTGGATTATTTCGTGAGGATCCCCTCACTAAACCGCATACACGTTTAACATTCGTTTGGAACTACTAAGGGCATGGTCTAACCAATCTGCCATTCGCTTATTTGAAAAGCACAGCCACGGATTTCACGAGCCGTTGGGATTCAAATCGATCTCTTGATGAAATCAGGACTATGGTCCTCGTTCAACAGCGCACCGAATTGCGATACCTGAGTGGTATCTCCTTTACCTTGGCTACTTCGTACTCACGAAGGCCTTTGGAACTGCTTTGCGTTTTCAGTGTCCCTGGGCACGCACCTGGTAAGCGAATGAGGTCGCCATACACAGCTGCGGTGAGAGCACGTGGTGTCCCGGCACACCCACACGTCATATCAGAGAACCCTTTTAAAAGCGGCCCCAACTGACAGCAGGAGCAAACCTGCCCCGAAGACGATAGCTGGAATAATGGCGTTGACAACAGGCATCCTGGCTCTGCTGCTTGCAGCGCAGTGCATCTTGGTCCCCACTCATGTTGCTGATGGCGCAAGTAAGTATTCCATTTCCTTTTCAATACCCGCTATAAGTCGTAGTGAGAAGAAAACCCACCTCCCCACTTCATTGTCAGAAGAAACCTTCGGAAAATCATTGATACCTTTAGGGGGAAAATCTGCACGGAAACAGCACCGCAAGCGATGCTGCCCCGACGACCGTTTGATAGGCCGCGTGTCAAAGACAACGGTCCACCCGGGGGCGGACCGCGTCGGGCTTACGTGTTCGTGTTTGTCCGCGGGTGCATGTGCTCTGCCTCGGCCGATTCCCGTTGTTTGAGAAATCTTCGTTGGACAGAAGTGTCGGTGCGTGGTACTTACTGCTTAGATCGCATTAGGCTTCGGTCCTTTTCCTACTCTCGTATAGTGCTGACAACATGACTAGGTTGTACCACACGTCCCTAGTGTATACCTGACCGACAGCATAATGTGGATCGCGTTCTGGCCAAGTCGAGATGGCGGCGATTGCCGCAAGAAATATAACACACCAAAACTGAGCAGAGGTGCGCTGAACACACTCCGCACAGAGGTGACACCCCTCCATTTCTTAAGTTTTTTTTTATTTGTTCTTGGCTGCGGCATTTTCTACAACGAATAGAATGAGCTCCCAGCGAAAGAACGCCGGGCGTATAGGTGACCTGGAGCGCACCTTTCAAGGGTCCTCCAACCTTTGAATGAGCGTATTCGAGAATGACGGAACGTCGTGGTATAAGCGGCGCGTGAGCTGAGAGGGGGAAAAATAGAAGAACAAAAAAAAAAAAAAAGACACCAGAGCTTTCCGACGTCACACGAGGATCGTGTCAGCCGTCCGCGGCTGCTTTCTCGGACTGTTCCTGTAAATTTGACTGTGCACGGACAATATACCGCAGAGCGAAAATGGTGAGCGAGAATAGGCAGGGCTTCGACCAATGTTAAACGTCACCTCATTGCTCTTTTTTTAAAGGAAATTACTACTGGCTAATTACTAAATGACTACTTGGCGTCGCTTCGCGTTGGTTCCGAGAGGGGGCCCTGGAACAACCCAGCATCGCAACGTTGTGACATAGAATTCGTAATACGATTCTCGGCAGACACGGGATGGGTTCCTGGTCTTTGACTGTGCCGATTTTGACCGTGATATCACCCGTGTCCCAGTGACACACGTTTTCCAATGGCTATTGCCAGCCTCAGCAAACGAATCCGCAATAGCAAGTCCATTACAACTACGACGAACCTCCCAGCGTATTCTACCGTAAATGTAGTAACCCTAACATTTTACCGTCACGGAGCCGTAAAGACTCTTTACGGCTCCATTTCTTCTTTACAGTTTTTCTTACGGTTCGTTCCTCTTTACGGCACCTTTACGGTTTGTTGTTCATTTACCCTGTGTTCCTTTACGCCTACCTTTTCCGTATCCCCCCGCCAGACGTCATTCTGTGCTGTCTCGACTCGATGTCGTCTGCTACACCGACCTCCTGTGTCTTCTGCTGTTGTAATTATACGCATACTACGACTATGCGTAGATGTAAAGTAGCCAGTAAGATCCCACATGCTTTCTCTAGAAATTGATATACGAAACAGCAGTAGCCCGTCGATTTTGTGTGTACAATAGTTTTACGTCGCCGCTTGTGGTGCCGAAATCGTCTGCTTTGTAGGAAGTCAGCCATTGTTGCTGCTTGTAGACGGCCAGGATGGAGGAGAAATATATGGAATACTTCGCCAAATAATATAATCTTTGGGCTCGTCTTAATACCTGTGGCTCCTTGTTTTGATGCAACTGAAGCATGTAGGCCTACTCTTGCTTAAGTGGTGCAGAGCCTTATACGTCGACACTAGCTGCGGAGTAATACATATTCATTTTTACGCTCATTTCGGGTGCCCCAACACAAAGAGAATCACGAAGATCACCCACATTCGAAAAGCTCTCTCTCACCAGACGATAGTTTGCTTCTTTAAGAACTGAAACGTGAATCCTTGTCGACACTTATTAATATATGTGAACTGGAAGCACTGTAACCATGCCACGCTAATTTCTTGTCCTATCCACGGAGCAGCGGTATGCCCAGGAGAGCCTACCACACCACCTCCAACCACTCCACCACCAACATGCCCACCAGGACCTACCACACCACCGCCAGTCACGACCCCACCGCCGATGACGACCCCACCGCCGGTCACGACCCCACCGCCGGTCACGACCCCACCGCCAGTCACGACCCCACCTCCAGTTACGACCCCACCTCCGGTCACGACCCCACCTCCGGTCACGACCCCACCTCCGGTCACGACCCCACCGCCAGCCACGACCCCACCACCAACATGTCCCCCAGGACCTACCACAATGCCCCCAACCACAATGCCCCCAACCACTATGCCCCCAACCACAACACCAGCATGCTAGGATGCACGGAGAGCATCTAGCCAGAATGCGGCCTGTACTGTGTTAGTTGAGCTTAATTGCTAGTAGTATTGCGTTTTGTTTAGTTCTAGAGAAAATCAAGAAATGTGTTTCTGTGCAATGTAAGATAGGCGCTGAGGTTTTGCTTTAAGTAATGTAGTCGCAAGCAAAGGATGCAAGGGATGGTTGTGCCGGCAGCACGGCAGTTCTAGTGTTGTACCTCCAAATGCGACACCACGTGACGCCATTGACACACGCGACACACTGACCCAGCAATGTTCACGTAAAAAAATACTATTGTTTGAAATGTTATAAGTGGACGCAGCAGTAGCCGCGTATGTTAGCCCTTGCAGCCACTTTAAGAAAGTGGGAAGTCATGTATTATGTGTGCTGTGATGATTAAACATTTCAAGCGCGTCTCATGGGCTCTTGGCATTTTCATTGATTACATTACACACTTCTCGCATGCACTCGCTTTTAGGCTGCTACTGTAGGAGTAGAAAGATTTGCGCGAAAGTAGCGAAAGTAGAAGTCGGGCGATACAACTGTAACTTGTGGTCTTACATCTGGGTGTGCCGAACGCGGCCTGGACACGAACTGCAGGAGGTGTGGGAAAGTACTGAAAACTCGTGGGGTTTCTACGACAGTTTTCGACACATTCTGCCGTGAACTCCCTGGCCAACAGTTGACGGTGTGGCGCGCGTGTGGGCGGTCGGTGCGAAACCACGGCTTATCGCAAACGTCACAAACATGTCCAAACTCGTTCTTCAAAAACTTATCTGCAAAATCCGCGTCGGCCAGTGCGGACGACGGACGCGCACTCGTTCCAGGTACCCACGTCAGGGACAGTCCTCTTGGCCTTGGCCACGCGTTCCCCAAATTTCGGGTCTTCTCGCCTTCGTCTCATCGCAGCCGCTTCGCGTTCCCTCAATGCTGGGTCATGTCGTCGCCGTGTAGCCAATCCGCGTCTGGTTGCTTCTCCCCTCGGTCTGCTATACCGTTTTGCGTTCTACGGCGGCGTGCCGCGCACTCCACTTCTTACCAGCAGACGCAGTATGCACCCTTCGTGGCCGCCACATACACGTGCGGTACACTGAGGGCGCCGCACGGCGGCCGTTTTTGGCGATGATGCACTTTTGCCGGCGACGCAGCGTGGCTCCTGGCGTCTTTTCATGTCCTCTCCGATTTGCTCTAGCCCCAACCAATGGCGCGCCTAGTGAGAAGTCAGGACCTATACGCCGTTCTTGACAAACAAGTCCCACCTGGCGGTTTCGAAATGACATAATTGCCTTCGGAGGCACTCAGCTCCTGTGTCTTGCAGAGCTGTTTATGAGGAGATCGAGTTCGGCCATTCTGTAACCTTTTGCCGCTCGGAAATGGGGAGCCGCCATGACGTCAGAGCCATCATCGCTCCGCCCACTTGTCCGGGATGAAAGTCGAGCCGCGGAGACACGGGGGGATTTCAAGGCTTTACTTCTGCTCCAAAATGGCGGAATGGGAGATCTCAAGGCGATAGCTCTTCCGATCGTGCCATTGGCCTTGGCGCCGCCCATCGCGTGACGTCAAAATGGCGCGCTTTGAGAGAGGCTCCTCCCAATGGCCAAACTCTTCTAATAAACAGCTGTGGTTTCCCAGTGAAGGTCAGTGAAGGTTGGGTTTTTCCTGGGTTTTCCTCAGACGCTTTCAGACATATGTCGGCACAGTTCCCCTAGAAGTCGGCCCAGGACGCACATTTCCCCAGGGCGTCAGTCGTGACGTTGCCCACATACGTGAGGCCGACAAACGGCAAGCCCTTTCACCATCACCACCACCACCACCACCCAGTGAAGGTTTTCGTTTCGATGCTGCAGTGATTGACAAGTCCGAGCTTGGGTTCGTCCTTGGTGCCAGTATGAAAGAAATCGATGGGAGCTAGACACGATACCTTAATTCTTCTTTAAAGCGGTCTTAAAAGAAGCTTCGTCAGTATTTTTTTTATGTTTCATAAAAAGCGTTGCACAGAAAGTTAAAACATATATTTTGTACAGACAGGTACAGACAGAGTGCCGAGGGGACGCCTTCTTTCACCGTTTGTTAGTTTATCCTTTACTTCCTAATTATTTTCTTTTATTTACCTGATACTTCTTGCATTTCTTTTTTTCTTTGCGGAATAGCAAGCCGGCGTCCCGTTTGGCTGATCTTTCCCCTTCTTTTTTTTCCTTCTTTCTAATAAATATGTCCCTCCTCCGAGGGGACACATACAACAGGGGGCGCACGAGGAACCTAGGAGTTTCAGAGCTTGTGTGAGCGCTCTCTCTTTCTATTATTTCAATCCCGGGACACCAGGATTCATCGTAGAGTTCCAAAATCCAAAGGCTAAAATTATGACCAGGAATTCCCAACACCACTTGTGGCGTTACCATTGTTCCGACTGGGATGTTCTGGTTATTTAGAGGTCGTTTTCCGGATTCCCTGGGTGCCTATGTCCGCATTTCGTCAAACTGACGGCGAGTGCCGGTTTGCCTGAGGAGTACAAACAATGGCTTTCATGCCCGTGTCGAGCTTCCCCCCTTATGTCACCGTGACGTAATTATGACGTTGGTAGACATAGTGAAACCGAAACAACGTGGACGGAGAATGCCGCCGTTTCACAAAGCCGTGCTCATTCACGAAGATCGCAACTCCCGAATCGCTTCTTCGTATTAATGATACACACAAATGATGTCACGTCTTCAGTCGCTTCGGTGTCTTCACAAACATGCCCTTCGCGCCCCCTGTCCACGGCGGAAAGAAAAGAAGGCTCCATGAAAGGGTTGCATCGCCTCCAAAGTCAATGCCATAATCCCGCGTGGAATGTGGTTTGTTAGTAGTCTTATTTCGCTTACTTTGTAGAGAAATACCACGTGTACTCCGAGGGAAATGCGCACACCTGCCGTCCTGGAACATGGAAGAGCCCGGTAGCCATCTTGAGAATGGGCTGCCCAAAAAGGTAGGGCTACTGGTAGACTGGTCATACAAGGTCATACAACTATAATAATATGTAAGAACCGTCGCTCTGTTAGTAGAGTTTATTCATTATCTCTCTGTGTCTGTTGACAATAACAAACAAATTGATGTAATATTCCTTGACCTTGAAAAGGCATTCGACAGGGTGTCACATGCTAAGCTCCTTCTGAAACTTCGTGCAGTATTCAAAAATCCCCAGCTTCTGGCCTGCCTAGAGTCTTACTTAACGCATAGACGCCAGTTCGTCTACGCCGGAAAGAGAATGTCCTCCGTGTTACTAGGGGCATCCGTGTTAATGTCAAACTCTTCACTGACGATTGTATCCTGTATACGGAGGTTAACAGTACATGCGATCAAGTAGAGCTCTAAAATGGTATCGACTCTGTCGTTGCTTGGTGTACTAAGTCTGTCTTTGAGTGCGGCAAAGAGTGCGAAGATGAGCATCACTGGCAAAAAGAAATCGATATCTGACTACCCTTACAGGATAGAGGACCAAGTACTGGCTTTCGCAAGAGAGTACAAATATCTAGGCGTTATCGTACAAGATGATCCCTGCTGGGACCGTCATCTTCACACCGTAATGGGTAGGGCTAACCAGAGACTGTTTTACCTGAGGACCCTGAAAGACCCCAGTCGTACCTCTCGGTAACTTGCTTATGTAACACTTGTTCGCTCTGTCTTAGATTATATGCGTCGGTAGTATGCTTTCCCGTAACTATAACAGCGCAATACAGAGCACAGAAAAAGTTCAGAGAAGGGCTGCTCGTTTTATATTTAACCACTTTTCTCGTAGTTCTTCTCCGACTGAACTCTTAGCCGCGGCAGGTCTTCCCTCCCTCGAAGTGAGAACCAAAATTCAGCGCTTAAGGTTACTTTGCAGTATCTGCTATGACCAAACCTGTATCCGTGCTAATGAATATGTACGTTTTTCTCAGCGGGGTAGTTCACGTCTGAAGCACGCAAGGAACTTCGAACAATATAGGTTCCGTGCTAATTGTCTGAAGAATTCGTTTTTGCCTCTGAACATAGATGGAACCACTTACCCGCTGATGTTGTTGCACGTGACACCCTGCCACCTTTCGTTGAGGCTGTCACTAGCCTGTTTTTATTTTTATTTTCAGGTACGCAGCAACTCATAAAACATACACTTTTTAGCAACTAGTTTTATATAACATAGAGTGTTTCCTTCTACTCTTATGTATTTCTTCTTTCTTTCCTTTTGTTCAAGATGTTCCAATGAATTGTATCTTGGGAATGCCCCTCCTTCTACGGCATTATGCCAGAAGTATCACAAATAAATCAAGAAATTACACAAAATTTATACACTATCAAATGCTATATTTGTTGTGACTTTCTGTCTCAATTCTGTTATTGATATTCTACTATAGTAGTTCCAGTCTATCAAGTAGGTGGCGCTGTTGCACCACCTGGTGTCATCTGTTTGTGAACATGGAGAGGTCCATTGTCTTGGCACAAGACAAGCGTGACTCTGTAAAGGACACTTGCGGTCTCCCTTAGCGTCCTGCAGCACAAGCAAACCACAGATATGGTATCATACATCTGTATACGACAGCTTTACCCGACAAAATCGGTGGTGGTGGTGGTTGTTGTGGTGGTGGTTGTTGTGGTGGTGATAGGGCTTGCCGTTGTCGGCAAAATCGGCATGTTCTGCGTATTTCCTCTTGGCCACTGAGAGTCCTAAGTTGGGGAAATCGGAGCATATGCAAGTTCACAACGCCGCAGCCACAAACACAGACAAAAGGCACGCACAGGACAGAACAAACTGCAACTCACGACTAACTTTACCCCTTTACTAACTTTATTTCTATGGAATGTGGTGGCTCACCTTCCTTTGACAAAACTTGCATAGAAATTAGCCTACGATTGCAGCGGGATAGAGAGGATTCATGAAAAAGGGGAAAATGTGTCAGCGCTCCCTCTATCACCCCCCAAGCAGCACAATGTACTGAAAGTCGAGTGCAATAGGGGTGGACGGTATGTGTCTTATCAATGTTCCTTAGTTTCAAGAGTCTGTTCAAGGTCTTCCACCTACCCGTCCATCCCTATTGCACTCGACTTTCAGTACATTTTGCTGCCTGGGCCTCATTCAAGAGGAAATGTGTTATCTGAAAAAATAGGTCGGTTGGGGGACATGTACCTGCTCTGGTATTTAAGACCGTGTGTGTCCTGAACAATAAAGTTCCCAAGCAGCACAATGTACTGAAAGCCGAGTGCAATAGGGGTGGACGGGTAGGTGGAAGGCCTTGAACAGGCTCGTGCAACTAAAGAAGATTGATAAGACACATACCGTCCACCCCTATTGCACTCGACTTTCAGTACATTGCGCTGCTTGGGTTAGTCCGGAGTTGCAGTTCGTTCTGTCCTGTGTGTGCCTTTTGTCTGTGTTTGTGGCTTCGGCGTTGTGAACTTCCTCTTGGCGTTTGCAAGCATGAAAGAGAAATATCCCAAAGCTACGTGTGCAGAAGCTCCAGCTTTTTAAGGCTACTTTTGTGGTTGCAAGTTCGGGCACATTCCCAGAAGGAAAACCGTTCCGCAATATGCGGAGGTTACAGGAACATGGAATTCGTAGAATAATATTACGTCAAAGGCCACCCGGGCAACTCACGGCGAGCAGACCTCTAAGAATGGACTAAATTGAGGCTTCAGGGTATAGGCATCAATTTAGACACGGCCTAGAATTTCCATAGTACTATGCATCGTTTAGACGTCGAGCGTCTTCTCGGAAGAAGTCGCCACCTGGTTCGGACATGGAGTCCCATGCAGCGCTCCGTAACCTGAATGACATGACATGACAATGACAACAAATCGTGGAGGGACGGCAAGTCCCAGTTCAGTGGAAGGCAGCCCTATAGTGGTCCCCATCCTGAAACCGGGGAAACATTCCTCGGGTATCTAGCATCTTTTCGGCCTGTCAGCCTTACCAGCAGCCTATAGGCAATGTCCTAGAGCGGATGGTGCTGCATAGGCTCGAGTGGTGGCTTGAGAGAAGATATGTTTTCCGTCAAGAAATGTCAGGCTTCTGCTGGCATCGTAGTTCCATGGATTCGGTGATGTATTTGGTCTCTGCCGTTGAGGAAGCGAATGCGCGGGGGCAAATTGTGATGGTTGCCTTTCTTGGACGTTAAGCGTGGGTGTGACGCCGTAAGCCAACCCGGTGTTCGCCATGCGTAGCTCCAGTCCCAGGTGCCTGGGAAAGCGCTTGCATGGCCTCCCGACTTTCTCGGACAAAGCAATTTTTTTTTTATCAGAACAGGCGTGGGTGACACAAAGAAGACTGCTGTACCGCAAGGTGTTCCTCAAGGAAGTGTCCTAAGCCAACATATGTTTTTGGTGCGGAGACTCCCTTGAAAGAGAGACTCCGTACCAAAAAACGTTTTGAGGTAAGAGTGCGACATCAATCTGTACCGTAAGATATTTCAGTGAATAAAATTTTTCATCCATGTGACGCAGATAATTAGAAAATTAATATATTTCCTTTGAGTGATTAGGGGTTCCTCCACGGAAAAGCAGTGTAGCAACACTGGGTTTAACCTCACCGGTGAATATTTTAGAACGAAATTGAGCAAGCAGATGACTGGTCATCTATATGTGGCACGAAGAAGTTACAAAGCGTGTGCCCGAAAAACAGCCGGTAGCCCACACGAGACTACCGGTGACGTCACGCATGGTACAGGAGGTATAGGAGAGGGAACCGCCGGAGGTTTCGGTTTCGTTTTGAGCTTCTCAGCTCTTTTGGTAACTAACGAGTCCCCGACTGCGAAACCAACTTTACCTCTCATTTCGGAAGAACGTGTCGAACTTGTTTACACAGCCGTTATAATAGTTTCGGATTGTCCCGGAGTCTCCCTTTAAGGGCCGGAATTTTTCGCTCTTCGAGTCATGTGCCGCATATTGTGCCACGGAGACATAGTGGCTCCTCTCTTCTTTATTTTATCTTGCTTTATGCGTACTACTATACTTCGCTTACACCCGTACACCACTTAACCCTCTCGCCCAGCAAGTAACGACTTGCAGAGACTCCGGACGAGTTGAACGATCGAAGGACAGAGGGTTCTCGGTTTTGTTACTAAACGAAACAGTTTGTTCATCGTTTTGCATGGCCGATACGTCATTGTTGTGCATATCATGTACGTTGTGCGGGTCCAACGATGCTGCGGGTCACCCACTTCAATGGGCGCTTGTCCGAGCCTTGCCAAGTGCTGCATAGGTTTGCCGATCGACTGCCTAAAGGTAAGAAAGCCCCGAAATTGCTGCGGTGAAGCACTTCATCCCATTGGACTGGATTGGATTGGAAAAATTAAGAAAGAAAAATATGGAGAGGTTAGTCCTCCCGACCCAGTCAGAACTGGCTACTTCAAAACGCGTTTTTGGGTGAAAAAAAAGAAGAGAAAAAGATGAGCTAGGAAAAAGACAAGTGCTGAAATCCAACTTCGCAATTTTCAAGATATAGCGAGCTCGCGCAAAACGCAAAAGCTGAGTTTACGTTCTCGGCATGCGCAGAGGTGATAGCGCTATTTCTCACGCACGCAAAGCTGCTGGATCAGGTCTTCTGGAATTCCCTGCAGTGTCGAAGTTTGCTCATATATTGACGTGCACCAGCGTGTCGCCACGGGATGCTTGTAAGCCTATAGTTTACCCTTCGCAAGTTTCAGTCTCTGACCTACACTGTTGAGGTGGGCTTCTTATTTCACGATAACTTTCAAGTCAATAGTTAACCAAGCAGCGATTGTTACGTTATGGATCGCACGCTGTACGCGCGCAGGTATTAGCGATATTTAAGGCTGGTTTAGAGTCCGGCGGAGCGGGACGTAACGGCGCGCATCGCCAGCCACCGTCGGTGAGTTCGTAGTTCAACGACACGCGACGATGCGCGGCGTGGCAGCAACGCGCGTTACGTCAGCCGCCGCCGGGGGAGTAGAGCAATGTTCTACATGTGGCGGCATACCTGGGTAAATTACTTCAAAAATGTAATTAAATTACATTACTCATTACTGCAATTGAATTGTAATGAAATTACATTGCAATTACTACGAAAAAGTAATGACATTACAAAGTCATTACTGCGAGCTTAATCGCAACTGTGTTGAGGATGAGGAAATTCATTGTGGGAGTTGGGATTCTTTTAACCCACCAGTTGGAGACTCTCTTTCTGCCGAGTGCCAAAACAGAACACAGGCTCGATTATTTTGTGTAAAGTAATGAGTATTGTCATTAAAATTACCGACAAAATGTAATTAAGTTACATTACAAATTACATAATGTCAAAAGTGATGCTTTACATTACAAATTACCAGAAAAAGTAATGTCATTACTGTAATTTCATTACAGTAATGACATTACTACCCAGGTATGTCTGGCGGTGGCCAGCTAGCTCTGTACGGCACGGGTTCCGGTGGACTCGCATTTCCAAACATGGCGTCGTCCATTGAGCCTTTGATGGAAGCTGTTAAGGAACGTCCGTGCCTATAGGATACACGAGGGATGAATTATAGGGACAGGGAAAAGAGCGAGAACATCTAGGAAGACGTGCGACTTTCCTCTTCAATTCGATGTCGATTTTGGAGGATACCAACCATATAACGGTATAGTGGAAACCACTGATCTCTATAGTATAGGCTAGATCGCGCATAGGGTGCTCCACAGCGTGGTCACCGGCCGCCATATTGGTGGGCCCAAAGCATTCTGTCGTCTGCATTTAGTTCAAGCGGGGCTGCCCGTGTTTCTTAAAATTTCCCTTAAACTAAAGGGCATGTCATGCCAGTTTAAACCGCAATAAATACTCCAAATCAAATCGCTTCCTATTGTTTCCTATGGGAGCAGCCGGCGCGAGTGGGCCTTCCAACATGGCGGCACGAATGCACGCCTCTCCCCCCACGAGCCCCTCTCCCATGCGCGATCCAGCCTTTATACAAGGTATATCTAAACTGGTAGCGTAAACAAGCGAAAATACCAAATCAGACCCATCGGCAAAGCCACCAGCAAGAGGCGCGAGCGATCCTGGGTGTTGACAGTAGAGGTACGGTCGTAAACACAAAAACTTTACAACATGCGCGTGGCTTGTGTGTGTACTAATAGGTTATTCATAATTTCAATGTAGAAAAAACTTTCTGTTGCCCTGCCCGTGCACATATACGAGATCATCTACCGCCCGAGTACATTTCCGTGTCCTGCTCCTTTTGCGCATGTGTCACAGTGGGCGTGTTTATCCGTGCACCTCTGCATCCGTGCATTGTAATACTGAGTTGGTGCACTTTTTGGGTGAAACAGGAAACGACGCTCACATCTCGGAGCTGTAGACGAAGAACCACTTGTGTGAACTGATAAGTACAATGCATCCCCTGTTGCTGGCCCCGCGAAAAAAAATTTAATTTCGTCATGGGACGAGCGGCCATGATAGCGTGAGTGTTAGCAGGAATCAGCTGTGCACCAACGATGCCATGTTTCGCTGCAATTTACCTATAATAGCCGCTCACTGAATAAATGCAAACGTCTAATCACTACGTGTACGTGTAGCTCTAGGAGAGAAATGGAACTTAAGTGAATCTTCCTAATTTCTGTGTGGTCATCACGATGCCCTTCAGTCTGGAATTGTATAAATCTGTGATAACTCTATGTATTTCGAATTGATGTGTTTAATTAAACCTGATGTGATTTATTTTTCTGTACGCTCGTCTGGTGTTGTTGCTTGGGTGAGGGAAAGGGTATACAACGCAAACAAAGTGCGCGAATGCGAGCGTGCCATGGCCAATTATGCACTATTTATTATTCATAGTGCTGACGTCATCCCTGACGTCATTTATTTAAAATCGTAGTAGTCCGCTCAACGGATGCATGGCGCTGACCGTCTCTATCATGGCGTCATTCTGAAGACACAGGGGCCTATGGGAGTTGCGCTACCTGTTTAGATATACTTTGCTTTATACATAGAGATCAGTGGTACGAACACACGATGGGAACAAGGGTTGTCTTTAGTCGGATTCCGACACGCGGGTACTGTTGCCAGATGTGACTACTTTCCCACTACGAAATGTAAAAATCTCCGGTGGTGTTTTCGTTGCGCTGCGCCGAATCGCGTCAGACTATGATCGCGCGGTAGGATAAGGACGCGCGGCGTATATCGAACGCTGGCGCTATCGGCGCGCAACGCGGGCGTCGATGGCCGAAGACTACGTCGGACCCTAAACCAGCCTTAAAAGAATTAATCAAATCTAAGTTTAGCAATGTGATGTCACTCGCGCCAAAAAGAAACATGTAAGTATAAGAACAAGAAAGAGGGTGATAGTCTTATCATGTCACTTCTTGCTCTGCACATAGGCTACATTCGTGTAGCATGTGGTTAACGTAACGTCGGAAATGGATGTCGTCGCTAATCGCTCTGCCAGTTGCTTTTTTTTTCTTTGCTTCCAGATCTCTACACACAAGGACACACGCGGAGTCCTTAGGAGAGCATGCAGTCCTTGTGACTCTTTGGAGTCTTGGAGCGGAATGACAGCGGCGGCGTCTCACTCATGCCTGGATGGTGTTTGTTTTGTCGCCACGTCTCTACTATGCATGCGGCGCGAAAGCTGTGTCTCGCCCTTGCGTTCTCGTACACTTTTTTTATATGAAATCCACCGCGAAGTTGCGACAATAAAGTGTAATACGTACTAATGCTTACGTCGATTTTGTGCTCATTATTGCCTCGCTGCAGATGCTAAGTACCAGGAAGTTGTTCTGGAATCATTGTCTAACAGGTTCGTCATCACACTGCAACAAAGGGGGGGGGGGGATATGTTTATTAAGAAAAAGAAAGGAAAGGTCATGTGGATACCTATACAAGTATATAGGTCACAGGTATAAGGCACCCTAGAAACACTTCACAAATAAAATATGCTTTTCCCTTCTACCTCCATTATCATCTGTTATGTTCTGCATGGCCACTGCTTTCTACTTCCTTTATTGCATGCCACAACTTTGTATTAAAAAAAAAAGAAAAAAAACCCCCCTGTGCTCGTTCTGGAATTTTCCCCACGTAACCACTAACCTCCTTATCTTTCGCTATGCTTGCCAATTCTTGCCTGTTGTCCCGTTTCGTCCACGTGTTCGTGAACCTTCCATTTTTCTGTAACCGGTCTGGAGCCTAGATCACTACGTTCACATAATCCCCTCCACACTCTAACAAAGCAGCCATTCACTCCGGCCGTAGAAACCCGTACGGAACCTTTCTTCCCTCCGGGCCGTTGACCCACAATTCGCATGAACCTTTAAACACGTCACACCTAACCCTTTAAATACCATGCCAATGATGAGGACGGTGCCCAGAAGAAGAACAGTCTCTGTTCGAAATATCGGCGGCTTCGACTGTCCTGAGGCAACTCCCTTCCTATAGGTTTTATTAGAATTTTAGCAATGAGGAAATTTACGAACGTGCAACTTGTCACTGACGGGGCGGCATATGCGCAGTCGAACACCAGCTCGAGTCCTCAGTTCAGAAAGCCTGGATAAGTACGCAGATAAATATAACGACAGTGTCGTCGTTTTCATCTAACTGTGCTCCCCGCAGCAGGCACGTCGACAGCCTCCGAGGTGACGCCGTATACACAACCTAATGGATGTAGCATCGCCCTGGTGGCTGTTGATGAACCTGCTGCGCATGCAGGGAGCACGCACTGGCGGATGCCGCCAACACATGTGTCACGCGTGAACGCTGCCAAGAAGCGGCATCCTGTGACGCCTATCCTATCGATCTATAATGTGCCGCATGCTATAAGCGCCGCATAATATCGCTTAGTCTAAGTGCTACGAAGTGACTATCTGTACAGGCGGCACGTGATGCCTTTTATATTAACAGCACGATAAGTCTAAGTGTTATGAAGTGACTATACACTCTTAGAAATGAACTTCACCGCATAGCACGCTTCTAGCCAACCATAATCTCGAACGATATCGTTATCAGCAATGATTTGTTGAAAACGGGGGGCGTACGCCTTTTTTTTGTGACAATCATGAACAGCATAAGTGTCGCAAAAAAGGCGGACGCCCTCCGTTTTCAACAAATCAGTGCAGATGACGATATCATTCGAGATGATGGTTGGCTAGGAGCGTGCTATGTGGTGAAGTTCATTTTTAAGAGTGTATAGTATGCACACTCTTAAAAATGAACTTCACCGCATAGCACGCTCTTAGCCAACCAACATCTCGAATAATATCGTTACCTGCCCTGATTTGTTGAAAACGGGAGGCGTACGCAGTTTTTGTGACAATCATGAACAGCATAAGTGTCACAAAAAAGGCGTACGCCTCCCGTTTTCAACAAATCATGGCTGATAACGATATCATTCGAGATGATGGTTGGCTAGGAGCGTGCTATGCGGTGAAGTCAATTTTTAAGGGTGTACAGGCGGCACGTGATGCCTTTTATATTACACTCTTAAAAACAGAACTTCACCGCATAGCACGCTGTGCGCCAACCATTGCCATGAATGATAGAGTTGCCGCTTGTGGTTGGACGAGAGAGGGGGCGTACGTCTTTTTGTGTCAATTTTCATATATCAAAATTGCCACAGAAAAGGCGTACGCCCCCGTCTATCTTTGAATCAGAAGCGATAATTCTATCATTCGTGGCAATGGTTGGCGCACAGCGTGCTATGCGGTGAAGTTATGTTTTTAGAGTGTAACAGTACGATATTGCAAAAAAGTGCGGCTTATTTATTAAGCATTTTCGTCTCAGAGTGTACTTGTGTAGTCCTCTCTCTCTCTTAGCTACTGCGCTGTTACATCATGGCATTCAGAGACAGGTACAGACACTGAGGTTACGATGTGGAGCTAATTGCCACCATCAAGGTTAACACCATTGCCGCCTGAAGGATTTCTTAGATGATCGTTATTCTTAAATTGTATTCCAAAATGGTAATTCATCTGGGGAAATAAAGTTAAAATACGGGCGGGTTGGTGATGCATATTAAAAGCGGTAAAAACCACAAGCGCGAGGGGACAAAGGTTTAAGAACAAGGTTTAAGAACCTGGACAGACAAAGAGATACAGTGCTGTGTTTGTCTGTCCTTTGTCCTTTTTGTTGTCCCCTCGCACTGGGGATATTTATTTGAGGTGAGTGCGGGTAGGTAAACTTGGACCCACACCCGCACAGTACCCGCGCACTTGTGATCCGCACCCGTACCCGCAAGACTTTAATCTGGGCGACCCGCACCCGCAGTGCTCTCTGTATACCCGCATACCCACATTGAGACCCGCAGGGGGAAGTGTTCCTCGTGCACTTTACCGCTGTTTCTATTTTAAAGCAATGGAAATTCTGAGTGTTGGCTACGTGCACAACAACAACAACAACAAATAAATCATGACTATGGCCTGGGGTGATTCACCGCTTGAGAGCAGTACACTACCCCATTACACGAGAAACATGAGATGTGAAACATGAAAATGAATTTATGTGCAAGTACAACTCTTGAACTCCCGTCCTCTGGTTGCGCAACGCTACGTCCCATAAAAGGAAGAAGCACATGAAAGAAGCGCCAATGGTCCTTGAGATGCAGGGGAGGACCCTACAGCGTCTGGAGCAAGCCGGTAGCCAAGAGGAACTCCAAGAACATCAGAAGAATGACCTCGACGGTGTTGCACATGGCTCCGACATGGGCCAAGAATTGCAGCCATGTTGAACGTCTGTCGGCTAGCACTACTGAGCTAAGCACAGAGTAGCCGCCTCTCCGCTTCGTAGAGCTTACATTCTATTAGGACGTGCTCAATGTTCGCTACGACGCCACATTTGGAGCATAGGCAGCTGTCACAGTATCCGATTCGGCACTTGAATTGGGGAGTGAAGGCTACGTTGAGACGAAGGCTGTGCAGGAGGGACGTAAAATAGCGTGGTAAACGGTCAGGAACTGAGAAGGACAGAGTGGGATCCACCGAATACATGAGAGACCTGTCAGTGATGTCCCGACTCCACTGCTGGCGAGCTAGTGGCTGAATGAGCTCATTCAGAAGTGATCTCCTGTCTCCTCTTGATAACACCGTTGGTACAACAGTCCGAGACTGTTGGGCAGCCGTTGCGGCTCTGTCGGCTTCTTCGTTTCCGCTCAAACCACAATGACCCGGGACCCACTGCAGGGATATATGATGACCGTGATCGCGTAGACGCTGAACCTGATGGAGGATATCAGTGACAACTGGGGCGAGCGATCCACGTATTCCCATTTTGGCTATACATTGAAGCGCAGCCTTTGAATCTGAGTGGATGACCCAGGCCCGCGGATCGTCACAGGACGTCTTACGTAGAAACAACAGGATAGCATATATAGCTCAGCCGACGTTGGTGATGTGCGGTGTGAGAGACGGTATCCATGTAACACACCGTAAGTTGGAATAACAAATGCAGACGATGAACATTCATAACTGGAGGATCCGTCAGTGAAAACTGCAGTGTGGTCAGAATATCGACTGTGCATCATATCCGCTGCAAGCTGTTTCAGAACTGATGTAGGCACTTGGATTCGTTTGACATTAAGACCAGGAATTGACAATGCGATCGATGGTACTGGAAGCGACCACGGAGGCGTCGTGGACACCACTGATCTTGCAGAAAACGGGGGAACCTTAGGTTTCACTTCCATGAAACAGTTGTATGCGTCACATTGCTTCTGGCGACAAACTTTTGCTATTAGTGGATGGCGGCGGTGGTGTGCTCTGAGGCGCAAGTAATGGCGAATGGTCTCCCTCTGCCGTAAGACTTCAATGGGTATTTCGCGGGCTTCTGCTATCACCATCCGCGTTTCCGCAGTTCTCGGGACGCCAAGACATACCCTTAAGCTCCGTGCTAGAATACACCGCAGTCGTCGTTCTTGCGTGTGTGAAATTCCGTGCAAGACTGATGGTAGGCTATATACCAGAGTCGATCGGACTAGGGCTTTGTGGATGGCCAGAAGAGACTTCTCATTCATTCCCCACTTCGGCCCAGCAAAGTGGCGAATGACGAAAATCCACCGGTGTGCCTTTGTGTCCAGGTGATCGATGTGTTTCTTCCAGGACAAGTTGAAGTCTAGGATGACACCCAGGAATCTATGGTGTGCTACCTGCCTAAGAGGCGTATCGCCAAGGAAGAGCTGATACCGATGCATATGCTTCCGAGTAAAAGCCATGACTGCTGTTTTCTCAGTTGATATATCCATGCCTGCCTCCGTTAGGTACCGCAAAATGTTATCCAGTGAAGGCTGAAGACGGTGTAAGATAGCAGGCCTCGATTCCCCAATAGTCCAAAGGCAGACATCATCAGCATAGATAGATATATTGACTTTAGGACTTAAAACGCAGACTGTTGCAGATTTTTCTCTAAAAGGTGCCCACTGAAGGTCCCAAACCGGGTAGTACCCATTTTAATACCGACGGCGCCCTGCTTTAGAAATAATGTTTTTTGACGAAACTCATTTGAATTTTTATTTAAATAATGAGCGCCTCCCACTCATTCACACGGTGCACAGCTTGTAGGCGGTATCGGATAGATACTTGTAAAAAAAGGAAGTACAGTCGACCCGCGTTTATCCGGACTTCGTTTATCCGGATCCTGCGCTATCCGGACAAAATAGCATGGGGACGGATTTCTCCCCATGTATTTCGCCCTCGTTTATCCGGACTTCAGCTTCCGGACTCGGACGAGAATTCCAGGGAACAGAAGTGACTAATACCCAATAATCGGCTTCAGTTATCCGGTTATTGTCCAGGAATGACACTTGGCTCACACCTAGTCAAGCGAGGTCGAGGACCCTGGTTGTGGCCTCCTTTTTACTGACACAAAGACGGTGTTGCTATGAATAATTTTCTCCCTTTCCGACTTTGCACGTTAATCCACTCAGCTGACTGGTCATTTCAGACTGAGAAGGTCCGCAACGAGGACTCCTGCGCTGTAATCGCAGATGACGACATCGTCAGTGTCGTCGCTTCCGATAGTGTTCAAAAAGAATCTGATGATGAATGCGGGGATGCACCAGCTATGACGGTAGAATATCCGCGTGCGGCACTGAGACAGCGCTAGTATTTTCCGAGCAACAAAAACAATATTTCGCAAGTTAATGCTGTTAGCAAAGGTTTGCAAGAACTGAAGGCGTGTATTAGAATGAAACAGATGACAATGTATAGTTTTCTCTGTAATGCTCAATAAAGATGTCCTTTTAGGATCACTCTGGATTTTCGTGTTTCACTTATCCGGTTCCCCCGCTATCCGGACATTTTCACAGGAAACGAGGCCGTCCGGATAAACGCGGGTCGACTGTACTTCGATTGGTGCACCGGTTCGCGAATTATTTAACCGGGGGATTGAACTGAAACACCCGGTATAGTGCGCATTGTATAATAGGAAAACATGCGTCGTCAAGGCCTGCTGTCAAACGGGATCATGGCGAAATGAGGGCATCATATCGCCATTATGGCATGTGTTAGCACTGAAGAGAAATAGAACGCCACACTATATAGACGACCCTCCCTAAGCAGCACAACGCGCTGAAACTAGAGCGCAATAGGGGTGGATGGGTAGATGGAAGGCCTTGAACAGACTCGGGGAACTGACAGATACCGTCCATCCGTACACTCTACAGGGTGTTTCAGTTAAATCCCCGGGCTAAATAATTCGCGAACCGGTGCACCAATCGAATAACTTTCTTTTTTACAAGTATCTGTCCAATACCGCCTACAAGATGTGCACCGCGTGAATGAGCGGGAGGCGCTCATTATTTAAATAAAAATGCAAATGAGTTTCGTAAAAAAGCGTAGCTTCTAAAGCAGGGCGCTGTCGGTATTAAAATGGGTACTACCCCTTTTGGGACTTTCAGTGGACACCTTTCAGAGAAAAATCTGCCACCGAAGCGGGTCATTTGTTGCAGTAATTAGTTGGTTTCGGTTTACGTATTTTTGTCGCGGCTGGTCGCGGCGAAGCGCAAAAGGACGTAATTCATTGGTGTAATTCATTGGTGTAATTCATTGGTGTAAGGACGTAATTCATTGATGGATGAGGGAGTGAAAGAGCGTCTTTTTGCGCTTCGCCGCGACCAGCCACGACAAAAATACGTAAACCGAAACCAATTAATTACTGCAACAAATGACCCGCTTCGGTGGCAGATTTTTCTCTGAAAGGTGTCCACTGATGGTCCCAAAAGGGGTAGTACCCATTTTAATACCGACAGCGCCCTGCTTTAGAAGTTACGCTTTTTTACGAAACTCATTTGCATTTTTATTTAATTAATGAGCGGCTCCCGCTCATTCACGCGGTGCGCATCTTGTAGGCGGTATTGGACAGATACTTGTAAAAAAGAAAGTTATTCGATTGGTGCACCGGTTCGCGAATTATTTAGCCCGGGGATTTAACTGAAACACCCTGTATAAGAAAAAAAGGCGTGAAAAGGTGGTAACTTCTATAGTTACCAACTACACTCTAAGAAAAAAAGGAATACTTTTACTCCTTTTGGGGACTAAATAAATCACACAGCCGCTGCCACAAAATGCGCTGCCTCAAAAAGTAGTCCCTTTCGGGAGTAAATGCAGACGAGTAAATGAATGCTAGAGAGTGGAGACTGCATTTCCCGCGCTGTTGTAAGAGTCCCAAGTTCATAATTCGTGTGCATGCATGAAAATACTTTGAAGCGAACCGTCAACCGTGATATATCGCGTGATATAAAATCTTGCGCCATACATAGGGCACATTTGCGGAGAAAGATGCTCTAACTGTTACTTACTCTGTGTGGCTGGAAAATTGCTACGTTGTCTGCGTTATACAGTCTTATGCAGCTCAAATTGATCAAGAGCACATATATATACCGGGTGTTTCAGTTAAATCCCCGGGCTAAATAATTCGCGAACGGGTGCACCAATCCACAAACTTTCTTTTTTACAAGTATCTGTCAGATACCACCTACAAGCTGCACACCGTGTGAATGAATGGGAGGCGCTCATTATTAAAATAAAAATGCAAATGAGTTTCGTAAAAAAAGCGTAACTTCTGAAGCAGGGCGCTGTCGGCATTAAAATGGGTACTACCCCTTTTGAGACCTTCAATGGACACCTTTTAGAGAAAAATCTGCCACCGAAGCGGGTCATTTGTTGCAGTAATTAATTGGTTTCGGTTTACGTATTTTTGTCGCGGCTGGTCACGGCGAAGCGCAAAAGGGCGTATTTCATTGGTGTAATTCATTGGTGTAATTCATTAATGTAAGGACGTAATTTATTGATGGATAAGGGAGTGAAAGAGCGGCAGATTTTTCTCTAAAAGGTGTCCATTGAAGGTCTCAAAAGGGGTAGTACCCATTTTAATGCCGACAGCGCCCTGCTTCAGAAGTTACGCTTTTTGACGAAACTCATTTGCATTTTTATTTTAATAATGAGCGCCTCCCACTCATTCACACGGTGTGCAGCTTGTAGGTGGTATCGGACAGATACTTGTCAAAAAGAAAGTTCGTGGATTGGTGCACCCGTTCGCGAATTATTTAGCCCGGGGATTTAACTGAAACACCCGGTATATAGGTAGACTGTTTCATTCAGGACACCCATGCGCGAAGTTTAGTGGCAATTTGCAGTCCTGGGGAGTACATGCCGGGACTAAATGCCGGGTTAGGGGACTAAAATGGGCAGTAATTGCAGACTAGGGGAGTAGAAGCTGCAATTACTCGCCGTTTTACTTCTTTTTTTCTTAGAGCGTAGATGAAAATAGCGCCTGATAAAGGGTGTAAGAGGGTGGTAAAAGCAATTACCATGTATCCAAATTGCTACAAAAAGGCGTACGCCCCCCGCGCTCACCGAATCAGAAGTGATAACCCTATCATTCGTGGCAGAGAGTGAGGTAGCAGGTAGAACCTTGCAACCTTTTAGGCACAACATATATGACAAATATTACCCCCTAAAAGGTATAACTGGCACCCTTTTTTCTGAGAGTGTATTGCACCCGAGTTTCAGTGCATTGTGCTGCTTGGGTTTGTTTATTAACATGTGACGTCACCAGAAGACCGGTTCGAGGTTATATTTTGCTGTGGTGGGCAAGAAGCGGGAAAAAAATGCATCGCCTGATAGGCCGATAAAGCTGATTGTGCCAACCAGCGTGCTTTGCGCGGCGGCGAAACGTAATCGATGACGCAGGTGATCTGGTCGTCTATATCGAACTCGAGAGGCGGCTGAACACGCAACTGCCGCAGCTCGCACGCGTCTCCCTCAACGTGAAGGAAAAGGGCGTTTTCCGGGGAGCGGACAACAGACGCGGGCGCTGGCCGCAGTGCGGCAGATGAAGTTGCGCATGCGCACAAATTTTCCGGGCAATGTTCGCTATACTCGATTTATTGCTGCGTTTGCACGATACCTTGAACGAACGAAGCGCAAAAGGCGTACTGTATAACAACATCGATGTATACGTAGCAACGTGTAAAATAGGGATGGATGACTATATGGTGACATTAGGTCATGCCTCCGATGCGTTTCGGGTGGACGTACCGTAGGAACCTCCTCACCCCACGCGACGTGAACTTGCACCTATTCGGCCTCTCGTATTTCACGCGACACACACGCACACACATGTACTTTTGGTGATGAAGAGGTGAGCGTTTCACTGCCGTTATGGCGGTGCACATACTGCCCCATTCCTTTCTGGGAACGAATGAGGGATGATGATGAAAAGAGCGACATCCTCGCGGAATATTCTAGTGGAAGAAAAAGCGAGAACACTTCTCACAAAGTTGAAGTTCCGTCCCGTATCATGTTGAGCATTTAGGGATTGGATTTAGCAATACCGGGAAGGGCGTGCTGCGCGTTTAGCAGACGACACAGTGTTTTCCTGTCGTCTGCTACGGAATATCTCGTGGCTGTGTAGCAGGATATTTCCCGCGGTTAACAGTGTACGTGAAGACACGAAGTTGAGTGCTCGTGCTCACGTGACAGCAGAAAGCTATGACGCTTTTCGCATCTTCCGCTTCTGGGCGAATGTCGCACGTGTGAATACACGGTTAAAGATCTGTCGCCAGTCCAGTGGAGTGGAACAACTCCGCAAAAACATGAAGGCCTTGAATCTGCTGGGTAGCGTTTGACCACGCATTGAAAAAAATAGCGAAGTCGAACGGCCGTTGGTTGATACACGTTGCAGACCAATTTCAATGCGCATACACTCTTGGCGGTGCTGCCCAGCCCACAATGGATGATGTGCGGAGCGAGGACGACGTGCGGAGGAGGTCGTCGTATACGCCTCAGTCGGGGCAGAAGGAAGACGACGTGGAGCCGAAACGGTGTTCGAAGGCAGGTGTAAAGGCGTCGTTCAGCCTCACGTGGTGGAAGAGTGCCCATCACTCTCAGAAAAAAGGATGAAGCATATACACCCTTTAGGAGGTTATAGTTGTCGCATATGTTGTGCTAAAAGTTTGCAAAGTTCTACCTGCTACCGACGCATGATAGGGTTACCGCTTCTGATTCGGTGAGCGAGGGAGGCGTACGCCTTTTTGTAGCAATTTGGGTACATGGTAATTGCTTTTACCACCCTTTTACACCTTTTATCAGACGCTATGTTGAACTTAGGTGGTAACTACAGAAGTTTCCACCTTTTCACACTTTTTTTTTTCTTAGAGTGCAGGGCGCGGCGGTCGCGGAGAACGTTTAAGAGAAAGCGTGGGACCTATAACAGTGACAACAGAGCGGGATACGTCGTGTTGCCATTGGACCTGCATCCTGGAACTGGCGAAGGTCGATATACACGTTACACTAGCTTTCACTTGTACGTTCCTGTGTTTGTTTCCTATCTGCTCTGTCTGCTTCATTTGCATAATGTACCAACCAGTGGCGTAGAACTAGGCGAGGGAAATTCGGGGGTTCAATGCCCCCGAAATCGCACCTTTAGTAGCGCATTTGAGAAAGAGAAACGAGGAGGAAATCCTCCTCGCCAATTATTGAGACCGCGAATTTAACCACTTATACCTAGGAAATCGCGGGACATGCTTTTGGAACAGACTGCGCAACATACAGACTTGTACGTATTTGGAGTATTGTATTTAAGATACTGTATTTTAAATACAATTTGTGGTATTTTGGTACTGTACTCAATACTTTTTGTTTTGTGTATTTGCACTCTATTTAAAATACATTTTATGGTATTTTCTACTCAATACTCTAATTACATATTTTGGATCTCCCTCTCAAACTTTCTGTGTCTTGTCTTTCCATTATCTTGCTTGTTCAGTGGAAATTCCCTGAGTCCCTCGGACTTGACCCGGACATTGGCCCTTCTTGGAAGTCTCCATTTAGAGATCTTGCCCCGTGTGTACTAATCCTTGGCGAGTGAGGGTTCTAATATGTGTGCCCCGACGTGGTGATGGCGAATCCTGACCTCGCCGAGCAGGGACCTGCTAGAAGTTTGCTTTGTTCTGGGTCACATATACTTAGTGGAGTTATGTGGTATCTCTTTGTCATTTTTTTGGGACTTATGTTTAGATGACTCCTATCACACAGCGGCGGCTTGCGTAGCGCGCGGGGTTTAGGTGATTCATGTCGCATAGCGGCGACTTGCCGCATTGACATGTGACCGGTGACTTTTTGCGTTCAAGGATAAATAGTATCTTAATTGTATTTCAAATACTTTTGAAGTATTTTGTACTCTATCTTAATTACTTTAATTTATCAGTATTTATACTCTATCTTAAATACATTTTTGAGTATCTTGTACATGTCTGGCAACATATAGACGACGAATCACCCAATGAAAGTAAATATAGTTGAGAATGCCCGATAGACCAAGATTACTCTCTCGCTCTTTCCTTCAATATGCCTTTCTGCACGGGTGGGCTGTGCCTCCTCCAACTGGCGAATGAGTGCGCGCATCATATAACGGAAGCCGTTCACGACGTTGTCGCTGGTAGCGCGAAAGAGGGTCACAGGTGTCTCTCTTAGCCACGCCCTCTTTGACTAAGGCTCGTGTTATCTCTATATTGAGTGAACATAACAGCCAAACAGGCATTGCGATGATGCTGCGTCTTCGTCACGTCGTACTGCTTGTAGCAGTGCTATGCGTGATACTTCCCTTAGAGGTCGACGCAGCAAAGAAAGACAAGCCAAGAAAGAAACCAAAGAAAACGAAGGCACCCAAGGTGAAGAAGGGCAAAGGACGTGGTATGTATATCATAGGGTAGATACAGCAGAGTCAGCTCTTCGTGATACGGTGGTAAAATTCCCCTTGTATCATACAGGGTGGTCCACCAACCGTGATAGAATTTCATAGTAAAAAACGTAGGCCCCGGAGAGACATGCGGTGGAGGGAATTTTTTTGTTTCTGCCAATAACTTTTGCCACGTATTGGTAACATTTTTATTTCGTTTCAGTTGACGTTAAGATAATTTCTTGAATTGAACTCCGAAATTTCCCAAGGGAACCTAACGTTTTCTTTGCGGAAATGGGTTCCCCGTGGTCATTTTACTCAGTATAGCACATAATCCCACTCGTAATGCAATGGCAATTGTCGAAATAAATTCGCCGAAAATCCGTGGAAATGAGCCCTTGGCTCCGCCTCTTTTTTTGACGGCTCGTAGTTTGAGCGGAAAGCTGCGAAGAAAGGAGGTTACATTGTGTACATTGTGTGTGTAGTGTACGTGTGGCGTGTCAATGTAACCTCCTTTCTTCGCAGCTTTGCGCTCAACTACGAGCCGTCAAAAAAAGAGGCGGAGCCAAGGGCTCATTTCCACGGATTTTCGGCGAATATATTTCGGCAATTGCCATTGCATTACGAGTGGGATTATGTGCTATACTGAGTAAAATGACCACGCGGAACCCTTTTCCGCAAAGAAAACATTAGGTTGCCTTGGGAAATTTCGGAGTTCAATTCAGGAAATTAACTTTCCGTCAATTGAAATGAAATAAAAATGTTACCAATATGTGGCAAAAATTATTGGCAGAAAAAAATCCTTTGACCGCATGTCTCTCCGGGGCCTACGTTCTTTACTATGAATTTTTATAATGGTTGGTAGACCACCCTGATATCAGCATGGGGGTTCAAATGAGAGTTACCCGGATTTCTTTTTCATGGGGGAATATGTTTATTAAGAAAAAAGAAAGGAAAGGTCAGCCAGACGGAGGTCGGCTTGCTATTCCAAAAAATGGAAGGGGGAGCATAGTGCCTCCAACGAGGGGGAACGCATAGCCTCAGCCCCGCAGACCTTTTCCTGGAGACGGACGCTGCGGTCTGTGCGGGTGTAAGGAGGTTCATCATACCTCTAGGTTCATAGGTACCTGTATTAGGAGATATGAGAAACATCATGACGACCTATTTTTCACAAGTGACCTCGAAGCTCGGGGGGGGGGGGGGGAGCACGGCCCCTGATTGCACCCTTCTCAGTACGCCCGTGGTTGTGGACATTCTCCTTCAGAGAAACCACAAATCTGCTCCTGTGTATGATGTGGTCAGAATTAACCAGACAGGTCTATACGATAAGAAACAAACGACGACTTCATTTTGATAATGATGGTGATGATGGTGCTTTGATTGTTTCATTGCAAGAAGCGATACTTTACCGCATTGCTCGCGATAATTTAAGGAAAATATGACGGTCAACCTCACTGCGAAATTCACTTTCCAGACACATATCGGCAAAGTTCCCTATGAAGCAGGCCCAGGATAAGCACTCACCCCCATATCTTTCTTTTCTTCTTTTCCTTTCGCTTTTCTTTTCTTCTTTTTCTTTCCTTCCCTTTTCTTAACTACCCCCCTTTTCTCCTTTTTCTTCCCTTTTCTTTTCTTATTTTTCTTTTCTTATTTTCCTTTTATTTTCGTCTCCTTTTCTTTCCTTCTTCCCTTCTTTTCCTTTTTTGTGTTTGGAATAGCAAGCCGACCTTCGTCTGGCTGACCTTTCCTTTCTTTTCTTAATAAACATATCCCCCCCCCCCATATCGATATATGTGAACAGGAAACACTGTTATCTTGCCCCACTAATTCTTTGTCCTATCGATGGAGTAGCGCAATGTCCAGGCACGCCTACCACACCACCGCCATCAACTGCAGCACCATGTCCTGGAGGTGGGACTACGACGGCAGCGACAACAGTAGCGCCAACCCCACCATCGTGCGTGAGCCCACCATCGGGCATGACACCACCTCCGGGCTTACCAAAAACACCTCCGGGCTTACCAAAGCCACCTCCGGGCTTACCGAAACCACCTCCAGGCCTACCAAAACCACCTCCGGGCTTACCGAAACCACCTCCGGGCTTACCAAAGCCACCTCCGGGCTTACCGAAACCACCTCCGGGCCTTCCAAAACCACCTCCGGGCTTACCGAAACCACCTCCTGGCCTACCAAAACTACCTCCGGGCCTACCGAAACCACCTCCGGGCCTACAGAAACCACCTCCGGGGTTACCAAAGCCACCTCCTGGCCTACAGAAACCACCTCCGGGCCTACCGAAACCACCTCCGGGCCTACAGAAACCACCTCCGGGGTTACCAAAGCCACCTCCGGGCCTACCGAAACCACCTCCGGGCCTACAGAAACCGCCTCCGGGGTTACCAAAGCCACCTCCGGGCCTATCGAAACCACCTCCGGGCCTACCGAAACCACCTCCGGGCCTACAGAAACCGCCTCCGGGGTTACCAAAGCCACCTCCGGGCCTATCGAAACCACCTCCGGGCCTACCGAAACCACCTCCGGGGTTACCAAAGCCACCTCCGGGCATGATGCCACCATCAGCTTAACCCCGCCATGGGCCACGGCACCTCCGTCATGTCCTGGAGGATCTATCACCAGCGGCTTCAACCAAAGTCTACCAGTCTTCATTGTGCAAAACAGACTATGGACGTTACAGAATTAGTTTTTTAATACCTACTTATATTAATGATAATTATGAACTCATTTCTTCATGCAAATCGCTTGGTCAAGTGAATAGATCTTAGTCTCCGAGAATACGGTGAGGCGAACTTAGCATGTGTCTAAACCAGATGTGTTACACATGGTGTCCCAGCTAACTGCGAGCATACCTTTAAAAAATATATATATCACTTTTCCCGAGAGGAAGTCAATTGCTATGTAGCGTATGCTGAAGGGCAAGCCTTAGGAGGACGTTAGCAAACTCATAAGACAATGTCTTCATTAACTTTCAATAATTAACTTTTTAATTATAAAAGCTACGAAGGTGCCCCAATGAGAACACCTGTTCCTTTCGGTCACCTGATATCGTAGCCGTTTTCAGTACATAAATTCGTTCGGTAGATCGTCCGCAGAAAATTCGCCATGGAACACCTTTTTTTAAAATTTATTTTGTTCATTGCGCATCTTCGCAGACGCGTATTTCCTTCATCCCCAACGTGAGAGGGGAAAGGAGTACATTGCCGCTTCATGCGTAGAAGATGAGCTTTAACTTGCGGAAACAAAACAAAAACAAATGTATCGGGTGACTCTGCCGGAACTTGCCTTATCTTGGGTTGCATTTTCTGTTTCCTTTTAATCTTTTTCCAGGACGCGAGAGGCGATTGTGTGCTCTTTCTCCCTCTCATGTTGGGGGTGAAGGAAAGACGCGTCTTCTAAGAAGCGCAATGAGCAAAATAAAGAAAAAATGGCGTTCCTTCACGAATTTTTTGCGGGCGATTTATCGAAGGGATTTTTGTTCTGAAAACGGCTACGATATCAGGTGACCGAAAGGAATAGATGTTCTCATTGGGACAACTTCGTAGCTTTTATAATTAAAGAGTTAACTATTGAAAGCTAATTAAGACATTAATTGCCTTAGGAGTTTGCTAATCTCCTCATTAGGAGTGCCCTTGAGCATATGCTCTATTGCAATTGATTTCATCTCAGAAAAGGTGATATATATATATATATATATATATATATATATATATATATATATATTAAAAAATGTTCTCAGTTAGCTGGGACACCCTGTATATTAATGTGACTAGAAATTCCCCGAATGTAATGTGTTATTTCCATTGTTCGCTTGCATAGTGTTTGATGTGATGTGATGTGTGTGTGTGTGTACGTGTGTTTGAGAGATTATTGTTGTTTCATTGTTTGCCTGACTATATTTTGTGATCCTGTCTTGACAGGGGCTCATCCCTTTTTGTAGAAGACTTAAGCAAAAAAAGAAAAAAACGTGGCCACGACTGTGCCCACAACACCATCATGCTACGATGCACGGAGAGCATCTCGGACGAGGCCTGAACCGCGTTCGTGGAACTTAATTTTTTAGCAGTACTGCTTTTTGTTTACATCTAAAGAAAACCAAGAAATGTGTTTGTGTGCGGTGATGTTTTGCTTAAAGGAATAAGCGCAAGTAAAGTATACCGCTCATGAGACATCTGCTGCTGTATCTCCAAATGCAACCATTGCTCCAGCAATGTTTATATAAAAAGTACGATCGTGTGAAATGCTATAGGTGGACGCATAGCAAAGGGTAGCCGCGTATGTTAGCTCTATATCAACTTGGCTTTAGAAAAATTGGAGGTCACGTGTGCGTCTGACAGGCTCTTGGCATTTTTATCGCTTACATCACACACTTCCTAATGCACTCGCTTTGAGGATGCTACAGTACGAGTGGACAGATCCGCAAGAAAACAAACGGTTTTGATTCAAACCACCAGGAAGAGCTAAAAAAAAAAAACGACTCCATGCAACATTGCAAGCCTTCCAGCAACAGCCTTGCGTTTCCTCCAAGACAAAGTTTCGCACAACATCTCTGGAACAGTAAGTAGGACCTGCAGAACGCAAATTAAGTTACTTGCTCAGGAGTTGTTACGTTGTTAACTTTCAGGTTCCCCTGACTTTCCCAATCTATTGTTGTGAGAAACCTATGGTTCTGCGAGTCCTGCGGGAAGAATAAAATGCCACTGGTATAGTTGCAACAATACGAAGAGAGCGAATACAATGCTAGCCCCACGGGTGCATGCCATACCACTTCATAAGTCTTCATTAGGTGATAGCGTTGCAACTATATGTAAGGATCCAATACATCGCGAATGCCGTCATCACAGGATTCCGGCTGTTTTTTTTCTTCTCTCTGTGTGCGTGTGTGTGACCCGGGGCTTGAGAGGAATACTGCTAACATACCGTCGGCGCAGTCACGAGGTAGAACTGCCGAATACTTACGAGCTGTCTAATTATTAGCAGTGGTTTAAATTATTTACAATTTTATTTGTCCTTAGGAGTCGCTCAACCATCCTAATAGAGTATTTCCCGCCTTGTGCGGCCAGCCAGCTTTGATTGTTGACGTCTGTGACACACACACACACACCGGACTGTGTAGCGCCATGCATGCGAATAAGAGAGAAAAAAAAAAGACAAAAAAGAATGGCTGGCGATCGGAGGGGTGAATTTGATTTCTACGATGAGCGAAGAAATGAAATATAGCAACTTCCCGTACACGTCTTGCGTTTCAACGAGCGTGGTGGATTAATTGTACGGCGTGCCGAAGGCCGACTCCGCACGAAATGCGGGAGCTGCGGAAAAGAATCTCACGCCTTGAAAACTCTTGCGCTTGGCATATAAATGACCTGGAGTTTCGAAAGCCGTCATTTTCATCAGCACTAAACAGCCGCGGACATTCTGTTCCTGTTTCCTTGATTGCATCCTTGGTGTCAGTATAAAAGATTCGATGGGCGCTTAGACGCGGTGCCGCGTTGATAAAACTAAAGGGCGAAACACATGTACGACAAAATGCACGACTCGTCGTGCGACGAGTCGCACAGTTTCGTGTCGCGACTTGTCTCATGCTGCATTAGCATCAGACACATGGACGGCGACGTCCTTTACGACATGTCGCTCTGGACTGCCGTGATGCTAGAAGAGCAAGGCCAGAGATGCATTCGCTTACACTCTATTTAACAGAATGAAATGCGCTCACATAATAAAACGCAGTACACAAGAACAATCCATTCTTTATTTCATTTGTCTTTAAAAGCGCAACACGACGAAATCGGCCACTGTTTGCATTCAGAACGCACACTGTCCGCCATTTTTTTTTCTCGGACCCACGGCATCTACCAGAGAGGCAGCATCATTGGCTGGTTGGTTCGTGACATCACCACACATGTGTCCTGCTTCGTACACATGCTGGTAACCCATTAACACATCCGTCACGTGTGGTGCGCACGAGCCTCCTATGCCTGTGTTCTCAATAGCTTGCAGTGCAGATGTGGGGACAGTGTACACTGTCCATTCTTGCGGGGTAAAACCAGCTATGTGCTGCAGAAAGAATAGAATGACATAGGGCTCTGCAGCTGTTAAGGTTGGATAAGGTTGTTAAAGGCATCGTCCTTGCACTACGTCTTTGGATGGTGTTACAAATGCCGAGGCGCACTTGCCGTCTCTGAAAGCTATACTCTGCTGCAGCAGTGAAAATTTTCTTATCTACCAGGGTATAAAAATGGGCTTGAGGGAGTTGAGGAGGAACTTGGTCTCTTCCTTCCTGAAGATCCGAGAGACTCACGGAGGTGGGCCGGACAGGTAGAGACCAGGGGGCTCCCGGTGGTGTTACGTCCTCAGATACGAAGCGAGTGCGGCTCGTGTGTGTCACCTTTGCCGCTCGATAGAAGTCGCTTTCAGGGCAAAAAGGGAGCGCTGATCACAGGCCCATCCTGAGCTAGAAAGAGGTTGAATAGCAGGGAGCCATCTCACTTTGGCGTCAAGGTGCTTATGTGTATATTAATACATACATATAATATATGTGTATATGTGCTTAATATGTGTGTATATGTCATTTCAGTGTTTGTCAGTACAACATATTTATTCTCTTGTTAAGCATAAAATTGCACTTTTCATGCACAAGTTGATCAATGGGGCTATCACGGACCACTTGATCTCTCTCAATCGTGTTCATACATTGTATGGTGAGCTAGCTCTAGCTTCTAGCAGCTAGCTTCTAGCTCACCATATACATTGTACAACCTCCTCCTCTTCTTCTTCTCCCCAGGAAGATGGCCGCGATCCGCAAGGGAGATTGGCCAGGGCTAATACATTACGATATGAGTGTGACAGTGACACTAAGGGCTAGAACCGGTTGGAGCCGGCACCGAATGAAATGAGATTATCTGCGATGACGGGATTCCATTTTCCGGTATGGGACGCACCGAACGATAGTAATGCGCATAATGAGAGAGGCACGCTAGATAGGCAGATAGATAGCGTCTGTAACGGGCACGGACAACGGCAGCAACCGGCGGGAAGATAGGAAGCACGGGGCCGGACAGGGCCATCTTCGCCAGGTGGTGATGGTGGTGGTGATAGGGCTTGCCGTTGTCGGCCTCACGTCAAAGTCACGACTCACGCCCTGGGAGAATGTGCGTCCTGGGCCGACATATGTCTGAAAGCGCCTGAGGAAAACCCAGGAAAAACCCCAGACAGCACAGCCGGCACCGGGATTCGAACCCGGGTACCTCCCAGTCTCGACGTGACATGGCCAGCACGCTAACCACTGAGCCACGGGTCTCTTCCTTCCTGAAGATCCGAGAGACTCACGGAGGTGGGCCGGACCGGTAGAGACCAAGGGGCCGCATCTTCGCCAGGGTGTCAGCAGCCTCGTTGAGCGGAAACCCACAATGGCCTTCCTGACATGCTTCAACTTCCTCCTTCACGTACAAATCATGGAATATTTTCAATGTTTTTCTTTGGTTCCAAGGTATGGAATTCCCTACGGTTGCATATCAGAACCCTGTCCTTCCTTTTTTTCAATTTAAGAGATATTCCCGTCTATATCTATCACAATGGTAGCGGGACACGAAAGCTGTATGATTTAGTAATGCTCTCCACCTTTCTTTCTTGGCATAAGATACCCTTTGTATGACTTATGCAATTGCTTTATCTATGTCGGTAATGCTCTTTGCTTACTACAGGTTGCACCATAATGTTTCACTTTCCTTGTCAATGCATTTTTGTTAATTGTTTGTCAATGTCTTTTTTTTTCTTTCCCACAAGGCTTGTTATATTCATGTACGTCTGTGTAGCTATTGCTGGGACTGTTATACAGGGCACGCCCTCACAGTCCCATTTGTAACTCTTTGAAACTCAGGAAGAGTAAATAACAACCTGAAACCTAATATAGCGAGTCAGGCGTAGATCCGAATCTTTAAATAACATCCACAAGTACCTCACGCAACTTAGGATGGACCCTTCGGCCGGAAAGTGAGTCGAGCTTCCGTTCACACGCAAAGCGATGACAAATTTCCCTCTGTGGGTCGGTGCCAAGAGGCTGGAACCTGTGCGTTTCTATCCCTTACTTGGCGTGGTCATGGACTCGGATCTACGCTGGACTCGCCACATTGAGCACCTTGAAGCGAAAGCGCAGCGATGGCTCCCTCATATTCAACATCTTTCTGACTCATGATGGCGTTCTGATCAGCGTTCCCTTTTTGTAGTTCACCACAGCCTTGGTTGCGGGCGACTGTGCCTTCCGGTACTGCACAGGATTTCCGCAACATCATTAAATGCCCTACGGAGCCTGTTCGCTCGGAGACGTCGCTTTTCACATTGAACCTCTTGTTAGCACTCGAGAATGGGCAGTGTTCACCGGCTCAAAATCTGCCCTGCAAGCTATGGACAACACAGGTACACGAGTCTCGCCCGCATCCCTAGTTACCAGCATGTGTACGAAGCAGGACACAAGTTAGTTCTCCGGTGGGTTCCGGCGGGATCTTTTTTCGTATTCGGTATTTGCAGTATTGCAGACATCCCATCGTGTGGCACCCCTGGCTTCCCATAAATGGACAACTGACATTCTCCCCCCATCTACGCTTACAAGAGTTGATCCGACCCCCTCTTTCCGGATGCCACGAAACAGCTCTCGTCAAGACACTGCTCGTCGGACGCGACTCAATGTCAATGGCGTCACCGCTTGCGATAAGCTCACCCTCCAAGGCGAAACCGAGGCCAAAAGAGAAGCTTTGACGTGGGCCAACAGTATAGTTAAGTAAATATACGGTGCTGAACGACCGCCTATCAGCGGCGAAAGAAGAGCATGTATCACGCACCAGTGACCATCACTATCAGTGACCATCAGTGACAATCAAGACTATCGGTGACCATCGCTTCACTACAGCCTACTATGCTGCCTGATAGTGTATAGTAGGGAAGCATCGTGACACGCGCACCAGAGAAATTATCGAGGCTGAAGAAATCAGTAGACTGGGCCCCAAGTGTGTCAGCACCCAGTCAACAGCATTACCGGAGAATGACTTGGTCTTCCTTCGTGAAGGTGGCAACTAGAATGTTGGTGTTGTTTTCGAATTTCTAATAAATGTTCAGTTGGAAGTTAGCGCTCGTCCTTGTCTGGTCTTGTCCTCGTCTCTTTGCGCTCCTCTGGTATTGAAAGTAGCTAAGCGTTATCTCTGTGGAACAGGGCCTGCAGTGTATAGTGTATACTAGGCAAACATACGATGTTGGGGGCCTGCTGTCAAACGGGAACATGGCGAAATGAGGACACGTCGCAGTCACGGCACCTGTGAGCAGAAGCGGTGTTCTAGAAGATCTAGAGCACGTCCTTCTCCACTACCCGCACTACCAACTACTCAGAACCCCACTTTCAGTGTCTCTACACTATTTATCTATTTATTTATTTATAATACCCCAAAGGCTCTTGCGAGCAGGCTCTTCGTGCACATGCTGGTAACTATAGGGATGCGGGCGAGACTAGCTGGACTCTCGCCCTCTCATTGGTGTAAAATTGCTTGGCCCATGGCCCAATCCAGCCCACCAACGCTAGAAGCACTTCTAAACCTTTTGTACTATAAGTACTGTAAGTACTTCGGCTCTCACTGTGAGGTGACTCGTTTTTCCATTTCACCCCATTACCGCCAGCAATGGGGTAGAGTACCGCCCCTGGTGGCGAAACTCCCCACTCATAATCATTAAAATGTCCTAAAAAACTGTCCGAAATGAAAAAAAAATCTCATTTGCTGGTTCTGGGCCTCCGTGTCGTTGTTCTTCGTGTTCCCTCAAGCTCAGGGTTTGGTATGTTGTGGATCTCCACCAGCTAGCCGCGGTTCTCTCGGCTCTCTGACGTCATTAAAATAAAGTTGTCTTTGAGGCACAATCAAAGCGCAGGTATGGTACGATATAACGGTAAGGATATGGTACCATATAAGACGGTTTTACCCGACAAAACCAAGATGTGCGGCGTGTTTCCTCTTGGCCCTTACAAGCATGAAACAGAAAAGGATCTGCAAACCACGTGTGCTCCAGCTCCTATTTTTAAAGGCTACTTCTGTGGTTCGAAGTTCGGGAACATACAAAAAAAAATTGTTCCACAGTATGCCGGCGTTACAGGAACAAAGTTACTCAATATAGCAGCACATTCGCAGAAAGACGCAGATAGAGAGGTGACAGTGTGGGACTACTGGGCCCGTCAATGCTGACTTCTACCCCATTGCCCCCTGAAGGATTTCTGATATGATTATCATTAAATCACATTCCCAAATGACAATTCATTGGGAATTGTAAGGTCTGCTAAATTATTTGTGCTCCTTCAGATGTGGTGCGACCGTCCGAGCTTGTGGAAAATATTGCAACAGGAGGGATCAGGACTTTACAGGTGGCATCATGTGTGTCATCTGCTCAGGCGTAATATACGGCTATTATCCAACGAGAGACAATATACTGAAAGTAATTGGGAGTGTCTCGCAGATGTCTTATCAGTGAGGTGCTTCGACGTGGGCCAACAGTATAGTTAAATAAATATACGGTGCTGAACGACCTCCTATCAGTGGCGAAAGAAGAGCATGTATCACGCACCAGTGACCATCCCTAGTATCAGTGACCATCAGTGACCAAGACTATCAGTGACCATCGCTTCACTACAGCCTACTATGCTGCCCGATAGTGTATAGTAGGGAAGCATCGTGACACGCGCACCAGAGAAATTATGGAGGCTGAAGAAATCAGTAGACTGGGCCCCAAGTGTGTCAGCACCCAGTCAACAGCATTACCGGAGAATGACTTGGTCTTCCTTCGTGAAGGTGACAACTAGAAAGTTGTTGTTGTTTTCGAATTTCTAATAAATGTTCAGTTGGAAGTTAGCGCTCGTCCTTGTCTGGTCTTGTCCTCGTCTCTCTGCGCTCCTCTGGTATGAAGGCAGCTAAGCGTTATCTCTGTGGAGCAGGGCCTGCAGTGTACAGTGTATACTAGGCAAACATACGATGTTAGGGGCCTGCTGTCAAACGGGGACATGACGAAATGAGGACAGGTCGCAGTCATGGCACGTGTGAGCATTGAAGAAAAACAAAACGCAACACTGTAACGAACGAACGGCGGCGGAACGCGCAACTGCAGCTGATCGCCCACTCGTCCCACTCAAGGTACAAGGAATGCCGTTTCCCGAAGAGCGGACAGAAAACGCTGGGCGCCGTGTGGCCCATGATGTTGCGCATCTGGAGCTCGCACAAACTTTCCGGGCAACTTGTTCACTACACTTTATTTATTCCTACATTTCTACTTCAATTTGAACGAATGAATGCACAGAAGGCGTATAACAACATCGGTATATAGTGTACGTAGCAACCTGTAATACGCGGATGGACGAATTTGGCAATATTAGGGTGGACGTGTCGAAGGTGTCTCCTCACCTCTCTCGACGTGCCTTTGTACCGCTGTGACACGAATAGAGCGAGCGGAACGACCCAATAGGCCATTTGAAAAAGTTCCAGGGAGCAGCTAGCGTGCCCTGGCAGTGTAAAACGATACATAGTGACGGCGCATGGACAGCGACGAGGACCAGACAACAACAACAACAACAACAAATGATGACGATGAGATGGGGTTTCACCGCGGTGGTATACGGTATAGAGCACTGCACGGGCCCGGGCCCGACCCGGCCCGCGGGCCGGGCTGGGCTTGTTATTGGCTGTGTGCTCCGGGCCGGGCCGAGCCCAGGCCGACAAAATACGCCAGCACCGCGGGCCGGGCCGGGCCCGGGTCGTTAAAATACGCCACCACCGCGGGCCGGGCCGGGCCCGGGCCGACAAATATGTTCCCGAGAGTCAGGCCCGGCCGGGCCACGCAGCTAATTCCACACATTGGAGATGCATTAGTTCATATCATCATGCGCTTGCGTCATTCCTGTGCATATTTTGCAAAGACAAGCAAAGGGTACTGCATTATGCATATGATTCGACCCTAGAACATTCTCCAAGCCATTTTACATTGCTCCTCACTCCTCACATATTTCACAATCACTTTGGCAAAGCGTGGTGAGAGGGATAGGGACTGGGAGAAGCAGTTTGTCGACAGCATGCTCTATCTCCGCAAAATCTTGACAGTGTAACGATAACGCCCCGTGCGTTCTGGATTTGATTTGGTCTCGTGCGTTTACGGTGCTAAACCGCCATGACTTGTATGTTGTCTTCTCTCCTTATAAATTTACTTATAAATTTGTTTGATAATCGCCAGAAACGCGTACGTCGCGGCTGGAAATACTAGGCCGGGATCTACTCGCCGGGTCACCGGGCCGGGCCCGGCCGGGCTCTAGTCACTGGGTCACCAGGCCGGGCCGGGCCGGGCCGCATAAAAATATGAAGGTCCGGGCCCGGGTCGGGCCGTGCCATTTTTCGATGCGCCCGGGCCGGGTCGGGCCCGGAAAAGTCGGCCCGTGCAGTGCTCTAATACGGTACCCTGCCCCATTACACGTGGAACATTATGTGAAGATGATGAAGAGGATGATTTTTTTTTCTTTTAAAAATCAATCAATCAATCAATCAAGGCATTACACATGTTTTCCCCTACAACTCCCAACCTGCACCGCGACTGCCGCACTGGCGCTGCGTGTGCTTCAAAAAGCTATAGAGAGTCGTATACGCTATTGTGTACGTACGTAAGCGATAGTAGTGAGTTTTAGTATATCGAACGCTGTCGCCTTTGCGTACGTAAGGGATAGCGTTGGTGGTTCTGCGCACGGCAATACATAAACAGAGCTTTGCGCACTGCGTAGAACCACCAACGCTATCCCTTACGTACGCAAAGGCGACAGCGTACAATGCACTAAAACGCACTAGTGTTGTACTCGTACGTACTCCCGTATTTTACAAAAGCGTTGCTTTGTACGTTCACTTGTTTTGTCTGCAATATCGTGAGAATTAATAAATAATTTTCGTGTAATGGTACATAACTGAGGTATCGTATGAATTACTACCGTCGCTACATGTATCTGTTATGGTCGTTCTTGGCATAATTACACACTGCGCGCATGGGTTGACATGCTCTCATTGGACAACATGGTCAACGGCAGCATCCATGGCATGAGAACTTGCTTCACTGTGGCAATGGGCCGCGCGCCCTTATGAAAATGAAAATTGCCTGTCTACTGACATATTTTAGACATTCTTTGTCTTCTTTGGCTTTTCTTTTGACTTTGTCACAAACACTGGCTGTAGACGGAATTTGGCCTTTCTTTTTCCTGAATGTCTAAAGAGGTCACACCAAAGGAAATCTATTGACTGCTTTTGGACTGATCTTCTATTTATTTTCAAAAGAAAACAGTCTATAGGTGGTCCAAAGAACGAAAAAAAAAGTGTGCCGACGGAAGAAAGAACAAGAAAACTCGTCTAATGTGGAAGGTGGAAGTCTAACCGCAGGGTGTCTAGGGCGTATTTGGTCTTTCTGTACAGCGTGGCACATTCAATAGCTACACCACTTTGCGGCATTGCCTTTTAATAATGACTCAAGACACCCAGTAACTCGATGACCGCGCGATTTTTGGCCATATCAAATAGGAAAGCAGAACACTCGAATTTGCGGAAGATCGCAAGAAAAGTAATATATGGTATCTGTTTTCTCGTGGTACGTGTGCTAATGACGGCTATGTATTGCTTCTCAACACAGATAAAAAAAAAACTTCAATACAGTTTCACACAACAGATACTCAACAGAATTCGAAGAGGTACGCGGTGGCCCCTTTTCAACATCTGTCAATAATTTGCCAAAAGCTCCGGCAATAGAGAATGTGTACCCTATATTAAGACATTTCTATGAAGAGACAAAAGACATCTATTCAATAGATTTTTTTTTAACAGATGTCTACCGAAAGTGGGTGCAGGGGGAGTAATCAAAAGAAAAGCCAATGACTGTCAATAGATGTTCCGAAGGCGATACAAATTTGTGTCTGTGTGAAACGACGCTTCCCGATAGGCCACTATAACAAGCATGTGATATAAAGTAGTAGCCCAACTATAAATGACAGATGACTTGAAAGAAAAATTAATTGCACAGGCCAAATGGTAATAGTCCATAGCATTTCCAAAGACAACGTGTCTATAGACTGTCTGCGCCAAATAGCTAAAGGGAGGGAAAAGAAAAGAAAACGCTCTATCCAAATAAAGTCTATTGCATGTTTGGACTTTTTGCTATAGAAATTCAATAGCACGTCCATACATTTTTTCATAAGTGCAAGACCAGATTGTCAGGGTCACATGTCTGCCAGGGTCTCAGGTATCAGGTACCAGGTCTCAGGTATACAACCCGTAAAACTACACCCACTGGACATATTTGAATATGATATTCAAAATTATTTCGTTCAGTTCGTTATTATTTTTCCGTGAGGCTTAGTGCTGTGTCTACGAACCGTAAAAAGTAACTGTAGTAGTAGTAAGTAGAAAGTAAAAACTGTAAACACGTATCCTCACTAAGCAGCTATATAGATTCGTTTGGGACAACTAAGGGCATGGTGTTACCCATTTGCCCTTCACTTATTCTAAAAGCACAGCCACGCATTCCCCTAGTCGTTGGGGGTCAAACCGATCTCTTGATGACTCGATGACTTGATGATGATGATGACTTGATGACTCTGTAGCTCAAGAGCGCACCGAAATGCAATACCTCAGTGACATCTCCTTTACCTTGACTACTTCGTACTCACGAAGGCCTCTGTTTCTGTTTTTTTTTTTTTGTGTGGCTTTTTTCGGTGTCACTGGGTCCGCACCTGGTAAGCAAGCGAATTAGGTCGCCATCTACAGCTGTTGGTGACAACACGTGGTCTCCCGCCACGCCCACGCGTCATATCAGAAAACTCCCTTAAAAGCGGCCCCAACTGAGAGCAGGAGCAAACCTGCCTCCAAGACGATTGCTGAAGTAATGGCATTGACAACAGGCACCCTGGCTCTGCTGCTTGCATTGCAATGCATCTTGGTCCCCATGCAAGCTCAAGGCGCAAGTATGTATTCCCTAAATTGAGTGATGGCAGTTGAAAAAAAAAAAGGCACTATCAGTGGGATTCGAACCCGCACCCTCTGACTGCTGGTCAGAGATGCAGAGATTGTCATATTGGCAGTGTTGTGACTGTCCACCACTGCGTTGGGTATTGCGTTTCAAGTGACCACTAAGGTGACCACTAAGTCGTACTGAAGGATAATTACCCTAACGTATGAGGAATGACGAATGAATGTCTTCGTTGAATAGAATTGTTCTTACGTGTGCGGTGTCATTGGTTAGGTCGCTTAGGCTGCGATCCTTTTCCTACTCTCGAATACAGGTGATCACGTGACTAGGTTGCACCACGTGACCCTAATGTACCTGACCGGCCGCTTAGCTTGGGGAATGCGTGTTGCACTCTCACTGAGTAGAGATGGTGGCGAGTGCTACAAGAGCTGTAACTCGCCAAAACTTAGAAGAGCACTGACGTGACCTCCATTTGTGTTTTTGTTTGTTTGTTTGTTTGTTTTTGGCCGCGGCGTGTTCTGCAACGAATAAAATGAGCACCAGCGAAGGAACGACGTGCGCAGGTGACCCACGGAGCACGCGCGCTCCCGGGCTCTGTTCCGCACATCTTTCAAAAATCCTCCACTCTTCGATAGAGCGTGTTGGAGAATGAGGGAACGCCGTGACGAAGCCCATTCCCCTGGCACGTGACTCGTGACGTAGACCGGCGCCGCTCAAGCTGGTATAAGCAGGGCGTGAGGTGAGAAGGAAGGAAGGAAGAAAGAAAGAAAGAAGACACTAGCTTGAGGTGAACAAGGTCGCGCCCGAAAGCCACGGTCTTGAGGGGATTACGATATCATTACGATATGATTACGATTACGATGCGACCCTAGGTCCTGCTTTTCTTTCAATGGGAGGCAGCGAACAAGTGCCCGTTCGTGGAACCCAGCCCTCTCCTTCCGATTTGTTTCGGTTTCAGTCTGTCTACCAATGTCATGATGACGTTTCTCTGGTAGAGGTCTATTCGAACGCGTTGCATCTTACTCCCTGTGTTACGTATAGTTACGAGCAAAATACCATACGCTTTTCTAAAAATGTATCTACAAAATGATAGTCCGTCGATTTTGCGTGTACGATAGTTTTACGTCGCCGCGTGTAGTACCGAAATCGTCTGCCTAGCAGGAAGACAGCCGTCGTTGCTGCTTGTAGAGGGCCAGGAATAAGGGGAGGTGTGGAATACTTCACCAAAGAACATAATCATTGCGCTCGTCCTAATTCCTGTGGTTCCTTGTTTTGACGCCACTGTGAAGTATGTAGGCCTACTCTTGCTTACGTGGTGAGGAGCTCCATACGTCGACGCTAGCTGCGGAGGAACACGTACATGTTCTCTTTTAGGCTCATTTTGGGGTATCCCAACACAAAGATAATCACTAAGCTCACCTATATCTTCGCACAGCTATCTCTCACCAGATGATGGTTTGCATCTTTAATACCTGACACGTCTGTATCCTTGTCGACGCTTATCGATACATGTGAACAGGAGGCACTGTTACCATGCCACACTAATTCCTTGTCCTATCTATGGAACAGCGCAATGCCCAGGCGAGCCTACCACACCACCTGCAACCACTCCGCCATCAACAACTCCTGGACAGACAACGCCACCAGCGAGCACGACCCCACCAGCGAGCTCGACCTCCCCAGCGAGCTCAACCACACCAGCGAGCTCAACCCCACCAGCGAGCTCAACCCCACCAGCGAGCACGACCCCACCAGCGAGTTCAACCACACCATCGGCCTCGACCCCACCATGCTAGGATGCACGTAGAGCATCTCGGCAGAGAGTGACCTGTACTGTGTTAGTAGTGCTTAATCGTTAGTAATGTGCGTTTTGTTTATTTCTAGAGAAAACCAAGAAAACGTGTTTCTGCGCAATGTAAGACAGGCGCTGGTGTTTTGCTTTAAGTAATAAAGTCGCAAGTAAAAGATGCAAGAAATGACTTGTGCCCACAGCACTGCAGTTCTACTGTTTCTACCTCCAAATGCGAACACTGACCCAGCAATGTTCACACAAAAAATACTATTGTTTCAAATGTCATAAAGGACGCAATAATAGCCGCGTATATTAGCCCTTGTAAGGCAGCACCAGCAACCTGAGCTGTGTGCACTGACGAACTACCCTCAAGGACATACGTACTGAAATAATCTTTTAAATCATTCAATGCTTTCACACGTCAAGCGTCCTGGAACAGCTGGTCGCACCAGCGCGACCTACGTTCCCATTTTTTCTTTCTATATCTACTTCTATTTTTAGCAATTGTAACCTCCACTTTAAGTTCCTCTGGAGCCACGCCCCCTCCGGCAACCAGTGAACTGGAAGGTGCCATTGCACGTTTGGCGCGGGAGATGCAGAAAATGTCGACGTAAATGGCTAACCTGCAAGCTAATCTTCATGACCAAACTCGCAGGCCCCGATCGAGCAGTCGCCGACGCCCCCGCGCACATCGTCGCAGCAGCGCACTGAGAGCCCCGAGTATTGCTGGTATAGCACCGACGTTTCCGACACTGTTGCTCGCGTTGTCAAGCCCCTTGCAGCTGGCAGGAAAAAAAAAAAAAAAACTCCGCGGCCGGTCAGTAATGGCGGTAACTGACCAATGCCCCCGACCTGCCCACCTTCTGTATGTCAGGAATCGCATCAGGAACCACCGATTTCTTGTGGACACTGGCGCGCACAAGTCAGCGTTATACCCGCGCAGAGCCTTCCGACAAGGAAGTTCGTCAGGGTCGCACGCCAGCACTGGAAGCTGCGAACAGGTCCACCATCAACACATACGGTTTACGTTCCCTCACTCTTGACGTCGGCTTGCGCAGGACGTTCAGGTGACTGTTCGGGGTTGCCGACGTTGAGCACCCAATTCTTGGGGTGGATTTCTTGCATTGCCACAGTCTCGACGTCAGCATAATGCAGCGCCGCCTAAGTGACAATATCACGAACCTCTCTACTGTCGCTTCTACCTCTACAGCACAGTCTACTGGCATTTGCACATTTATACCAACTTCACGCTACGAGGAGATATTGGCGTCATTCTCGCGGCGCGTGAAGCCGTGCAGCCATTCCGCGCCAGTGAAACAACAACGTCACTTATCGCGTCGAGACAACAGGTCCACCGGCTACGGCACGGTTCCGAAAACTTTTCGGCGAACGCCTTGCTATAGCTCGACGTGAATCTGAGCTCATACTGGTCCTGTGGATCGTACGAAAGTCCGCCAGTAATTGGGCTTCGCCACTACATATGGTTCCTAAGACTGGAGGCCATGTGGTAATTAAAGGGCCTTTAATGCAAGCACAATACCCGGCCAACATCATGTACCACACATCCACGATTTTTCTGAAACAACAACAAACAACTTTATTTTCGGCCTTGGAGAGTGGGGAGTTTCATCGCAACAAGGCGATACTCTACCCCAGTGCTTGGTGGAATGGGGGGAATAAAATAACGAGCCCCTTTACAATAACGATCGAAGTCCGATGGTGTCCAGAAATGTCAGAAGAGCTTTGAGCGCAGAGCGTTGCTGGGCTGGATTGGGCCAGGGACCAAGCAATTTCGGTAGGGAGAAAGGGCGAGAGTCCAGCTGACGAAGAGACTCGGAGAGTGTGATTCGGGAAGGTTCGTAGTGAGGGCAATGAAGAAGAATGTGCTCCAGATCCTCAAGAGCACCACAGTGGCAACAGGTGGGAGAATCAATTTGTCTCAAGCGGTAACGCCACTGAGCTGTAAAGGCCACATCGAGGCGCATGCGGTGGATTAATGCAGCATCCTGACGAGATGTGTTTCGTGGCATGCGGAAAGCGAGCATGGGATCAACTCTGTTCAACATAGAGGGGGGAAGAATGTCGGTTGTCCGTTGGCGGGAAGCCAGGGGTGTCACTAGACGTCGCAGAATTGAACGGCGGTCTCCTCTGAGCAGAACAATACGGGTCCGGTTCCGAGACGAGAGTGCTGCTTCTGCGGCGCTGTCGGCCTGCTCGTTCCCCACGACACCACAATGGGCTGGAACCCACTGGAGAACTAGCCTGTGGCCTGCGGCGTAGATAGTGTGGTAAGCCATTAACACGTCGGTGACTAGGGGTGCGGATGGGCCTCGATTTTTCGGAACTCTTAGCGGAGGCTACTACATTTTCCAAGGTGGACTTAGTTAAAGCCTACCATCAGATCTCTATGGAGGCGGAGCACATACCGAAGACAGCCATCACCACTCCCTTCGGTTTGTCTGAGCACGTCAGCAGGCCCTTTGGCCTGCGGAACTCTGCTCAAACTTTCCAACGTTTCATAAACGAAGTAACGCGCCGACTGGACTTTGTGGTAGCCTACATTGATGACCTGCTTGTCCTCAGTTCATCTCCCGACCAGCACGAACACCATTTACGCGAGCTCTTCGGTCGACTCCAAGAAAACGGCCTTGTTGTCAACGCAAAAAAAAAAAAGAAGAAGAAAGCCTACTTGAGTGCGGCCAACAAATGCAAGCTACTTCGCCCCCCCCCCCCAACTTTGTAATGGCGAGCCGATCCTACCATTACCCCCCCCCCCCTCATTTTTAAGAGTGTAGAGCCTCTCCAGAAACATTTTTCTGGCCCCACCACTGGTGGGAACGAATAAAAAATTTAAGTGTAACGGTACGTGAATGAGTTGTCCCGCAAATCTTGCAAGTCACTCATACGCAAATTTGTCTGCTACGTACCGGTCATCGCCATACTATCTGCACGTCGTGCCGGACGGTCGTGAGTATCGCAGTCCACAGACATTTACAGTATTTGACGCAAGCGTTGCTTTGTACGTTCCTATGTTGGCTTTGTATGCTTTGCCTTATCATTTGTTCAAGATATCGTGGGAGTGAATAAATAACTAAAGTGTAATCGTACTTAAACGAATTGTCCCGCAAATCTGTGCAAGCTACTCATATACAAACTTTCCGGCGGACACCAGGAAATGAATTAGCTGACCAAGCAGCAAAGGACGCACTATGGGTGAAACCAAGTTATCAGCAATACCTTTCACGAGATCTGACGCCAAGTCATTCCTGCGCAACTCGACAATGAGAGAAGGCCAAGAAAGACTGGAAGCAAGCCCTCCGGGGCACATATTTCCTGTCTCACATAGACCCCGATCTTACGGCAAGACATTCCACATGACATCGGGCGAATGCTCCACACGGCAATTCATCGGATTCGGCTCGGCGCGCTATATATACTGCCACAACCGAATTCCAACTCTGCATCGTGTGCTCAAGACAAGTGAGACATCTGCAAAGTGCCCCAGGACACTTTACACTGACTTAGAAACATAGATTGAGAAGTTACCGGTAAAAGAGAGCTCGTTAGAAGTTAACAGTTACAAGTATTCCAATGGGAGGCAGTGAACAAGTGCCCGTTCGTGGAACCCAGCCCTCTCCTTCCGATTTGTTTCGGTTTCAGTCTGTCTACCAATGTCATGATGACGTTTCTCTGGTAGAGGTCTGTTCGAACGCTTCGCACCTTACTCCCTGTGGGCGCACAACGGTTCAGCTTCATTTCAATGGAAGCGGTTCTTACTTCCTGAATAAAATACTGTCATTGATTGAATATAACGTTTTATGGCAAAAATGCCATGAAAGAACCGGAGAGAAAGGAATATGTGGACGTGAGTGGGGAAAAGCGAGTTAAAAGTAACTTGGAACTTAAGTTTCTTTGGCAAAGTTACCTGAAAAAGGAATGAAATCGAGCTGCAGGCGCCTTAAGGCAACCACCTTGCTCCAAGTCCTTTCCCCCCCTTTTTTTTTTCTTTTTTCGCACTTATTTAGTACTACTGCTCCGGCAGGTGGTGGAAATTATCCGCAGTCCTAATACCTGCCGCAGCATGTACCCGTACACCGTGTAATCCGTACAACATGTAGCCACGCAGATGTGGGCGGACTGCCCTTACGTGTAAATCCACTCCCAATTGACCTTCTGCACATACGCGTTGTGTCCTAGCTGCCCTCCAGCCAACCGCGCTCGAAGCACGTCAAAACAAATCCACGTGGGTGGCACAAAGGACTAAAAGCGGTCCCTAGCGGGACCGACGAGCTCGCGCCGTTCGTGTAGTGCCCAAAATGGTCCCCACACTCTTGCAAAGAAGGGTGGAGCAGTTACACCTTTCAGGAGTGGCGGGAAATTTAAAAAGGTGGGCACGTGATAAAACACGTGCGCGCCGCTCTTCGCGCGATACGTGAAGGCCGTGGTACACGTCACGCGCAATGTGTCACGTGCCCACCTTTTTGAATTTCCCGCCATTCGTTAGCTTGTAACGACCGTAACGACGATGAAGTGATTAAGCCCCCTGATTCGGTGAGCGAGAGGGAGGGCATACGCCTTTTTTGTAATGTCGACAACGGCAAGCCCTATCACCACCACCACCATTTGTAATGTCAATCATTTCTTTATGAAATTTTTCACATCTTCAAATGACTCAACTCAATTTCAATTTCAATGTTATTTGTTTGCGGTTGAAAGAGCAGCGACTCTCCAGATTGTGTTGACCATCATTTAAGAATCAACTGATGACATTCTCTTCAACTCACCATTTTCATACATCACGAATGAAGAATTATATCCACGAATGGCGTGCTTTACTAGTTAATGTTACCTAAGCTCTAAGATGTGGAACCAGCTCGCGTGGCTCACTGATTACCGTGCTGGCATTGTCACGTCGAGACTGGGAGGAACCCGAGGTTCACATCCCGGTGCCGGCTGTGCTGTCAGTGGTTTTTCCTGGGTTTTCCTCAGACGCTTTGAGACATATGTCGGCACAGTTCCATTAGAAGTCGGCCCGGGGGGGCATATTCCCCCCAGAGCGTCAGTCGTCACGTTGCCCACCTCTGTGAGGCCCAACGGCCTCACCACCGTCTAATATATGAAATTCCTTAGTAAAATATCTGCTTTATTAAATGCATCTAGGTATTTTTCGAGCAATTTACAGAGCAGTCTTATTGAAGAAAGCGAAAATATTTACTAGTTGTAACCAGTACGCCCCTCTTTAAACGTCGTGCAACTGTGCTAAAGGTATTGGTTGTCCCTTTCTGGTTGGAAGACTCCCTTGAGCAAGACGACAAGGGTCTAAAGGTATGAATACAAACGGGGAGCTGTCCATGGCGACTTGACGGCAAGGCTGGCTTAAAAATAAAATTATAAATGACAGTGCGCGACCTTTATTGTAACGCTTTGTACGGGAGCACCACGCATGATAAGAGATGAAGCGACGGTGCTCTTAATTGGGTCGGCTCTTTTCGATTGGGTCCGGACGGTTCCTTTAATATCTTCGTACCTTACGAATGTCCACAAAGGGGCGGGTGTCTTTGCAGACTGGCTTCTCCTCTCAACTGCAGACGTCGTCTCATCAACGTTCGGCAACAACGAATACTTGGGAAATCGTGGGGCATGATTTTATACCCCTGTCACACGGGCATTTTCGATCCTGCTTGACCGAACCTGCTTGAACCCAATGCAGATCGGATGGTGTTACACGGCAGCTTGCAAGCAGGATCGAACTTTGATCCTGCTTGACTCAAGACAGTTCCCATAACAGGATTGAGAATTTCAAGACTGCTCGACGGCCGCCATTTGCATCCTCGACCCCGGTGAACTGTCATAACTTAAGACGGACATGCGCGCGAAGCTACAAATGATGCTTACATCGGTATACGATAAATTACCACTAATATAGCTGTTATATAGGAAACGCGAAATTAATGAGTTCCGTTTATTCATTTGCACAGGTCAACCATTCAATGCGCATTGAAAGTGGTCGTGTAGCAGCGTCAAAACTCGAGCGTGCTCGGGAAGTTCAATGCAGATCGGATTCGAGAAGGATCGAAATGCCCGTGTGACAGGGGTATCAGAACACGCTGCGCAATACATATAAATTACGAATCACCCATTGAAAGCAAGTATAATTGAGAACGCCGATACAACAGAAATTAATTTCTCTTCCCTTCGATAGCTCTTGCTCCAGGGGTGGGCTGTGCCACCTCCAACTGACGAATCGGTGAGCACACCACGTAACCGTTGCCGTTTGTGATGTAGTTGCTGGCTGCGCGAAAGAAGGTCACAGGTGTCCCCGCTTGCCACGCCCACTTTAACTAAGTCCTGTGTTATCTCTAAATTTAGTTGCACAACAGCCAACAGGCATTGCCATGAAGCTGCCCCTTCGTCACATCGTTCTGCTTGTAGCAGTGCTATGCGTGATACTTCCCTTAGAGGTCGATGCAGAAAAGAAAGTCAAGCCAAGTAAGAAACCAAAGAAGCCGAAGAAAACGAAGCCAACGAAGCCACCCAAGCCAACGAAGGCACCCAAGGCACCCAAAGCACCCAAGGCGCCTAAGCCGCCCAAGGAACCTAAGACGAAGAAGGGCAAAGAGCCTGGTACGTACACGGTAGAGTAGATGTAGCAGAAGCAGCTATCTTTATGGTAGGATCGTAACATGACCGCCTTATTTTGCAGCAGCGCTTAGATATGCCATCCAATTAAAATAGGATCTAGTGCTCCTGTGTACAGGGTGGTCCACCAACCATGATAGAAATTCGTAGTAAAAGAACGCAGGCCCGGAGAGACATGCCGTAAAGGATTTTCTTTCTACCAATAACTTTTCCCACATATTGTTTTCATTTGTCAACATTTTTATTTCATTTCATTTGACAGAAAGATAATTTCTTGAATTAAACTCCGAAATTTCCCAAGGCAACCTAACGTTTTCTTTGCGGAAACGGGTTCCCCGTGGTCATTTTACTCAGCATAACACATAATCCCACTCGTAATGCAAGGGATAATTGCCGAAATAAACTCGCCGAAAATCCGTGGAAACGAGCCCTTGGCTCCGCCTCTTTTTTGACGGCTCGTAGTTTGAGTGCAAAGCTGCGAAGAAAGGAGGTTATATTGACACGCCACACGAGGGGGGAAAGGATTACAAGCCTTACCCACGGAACAAACACGTGCGGTGAGTGCTGGAATCAGAGCTATGTTATGAAAAATGAGGTCACCGGACGGCTTGTAACCCTTTCCCTCAGTGATGTGGCGTGCCAGTGTAACCTCCTTTCTCACGGAGGGGCACGTCCAGGCGGGCAACGTCACGAGTATCGCAGGTGGAGGGGGGAGGATCCTGCGTTCTGGTCCGACTTCACAAGAACCTGTGAAGATTCGTTCGGTTCGGAAACGTTCGTTTTACGAGGGAACAAGGTCGCGGAAGAGAACAACTACGGAGAATTGAACGAGCCAAGTGTTTGTCTACAGTCCTCGTCTGCACTCGTCTTTCCTCATGGATTGCCTTTGGATTGAATCCCTCTTCTGCAGTGGGACTTTTTACACGTGAACTGCAGTTGCGGTCGGTCGGTCTGTATGCCATAAACCACACACTGAGGGTACGGGATACATCCCTAATTTATCGACCCCACTAGCCCGACATCGTATGCGCAGCTTGGTGTCATCGACTGATGTGGGCATTCCGTGATTGGGCAATACCAGGGATGGGCATAAACACACTTTTCGAGTACAGTCAAACTCCTTTACAACGAAACTCAGGGGACAGCAAAAAAAAAAAAATTCGCAGTAAAGGTATTTTACGTTAAAAAGGATGTCTATTATTGGACCTATAGGCTCCAGCGGGACCGCAAAAAAAAATTGCTGTAGCGGTATTTTCGTTAAAAAGGTGTTCGCTATAAAGGAGTTTGACTGTATTTAGATATAAATATGAAATACTTTGATGAAAGGGGTATTTAAATACTCTTCATAAATACTTTTCAAAGTGAGTATTTAAATACAAAATATAAATACAGCATTTAAATACCGTAACTACTACCATAGATACTGTGGGGAAATTGTCATCTGGAATTACAGAAATAACGATGACCGTAACAACAAATCAGCAACGAACAATAGCATTTATTAGTTATGTTATCGCGGCGATTTTAATCTTAGAAGTTTCTCGGAGACTGTATCTTTTAAGCATCTTCTGCTCGGCCGAACTATTAGATTCGCAAAGAAGAACGGCATCTACACAGGTGCCGATGAACGAGTGCTTGTATTATACTTGACGAAGATGCTTCGTAGAACAAGATAATTGGGTAGTCACGACCGCTGTCCGCAACAACAGTGGAAAACTTGTAATCTTAAGTGGTTTCGCGCATGCGCACGCTAGTACAAACACGGCATAACTGCACCCCACACTCCCCTATCTTCCCGTAAGGTGAAATGCAGTGCAACTTTAAAGTACGAGTTAGTATATAATTGTATTTAGGGGTATTTATGAAGTATTTACGAGAATAAATACCCGAAAATTGCTATTTAAATATGACTAGAAATACATTTTCAAGTATGTATTTAAATGCAAAATATAAATACATGCATTCATATTTTAAATAGTGTTTTCATTACAATGTATTTAAATACTGCCCATCCCTGGGCAATAAGAGTTTTTTTTTTAAATCTGTTAAGGCGTACTTTATGCAAAGTTTACAGTCAAATTGGTCGTAACGATCACTACCCACCTCTGCACCTAGTCTTGCGAGCTGAAAATGCGAATATGAAACACATCCGGGGTCACGTGATATGGAGCAGTGAGACTGACTGCAGCTGGGTATGAACAGCTGGGCAGATAAACCGCTTGGCGACCTCAATACGTAGCCTATACGTGAATGGTGAATCAGGTGAATGGTGAATGAAACGTGAATGAGGATTTGCGTGGAGAATGCGCGGTTTCTGTACAGGATAAATTCCAGGGTAAAACCTGGCGTTGAATATCACAGAGTACCTGCTAGTATAAGGATTAACAATTTCGTTAACGAAATTTTGCGTAATATTAGTCAACTGGCATAGCTATACGTGCTCTTGCAAAGAATGCCCGCCGATACATACCACTAATAAAAAAAAAGAATGGAAAAGATGAATGATGTCTGTGTTGCTTTTTCATGAAATATGTGTATCGAATAAAATCAGATTCCCAGTATATCAGTAATACATGGTGATAAATGAGCAGATGTTCCCCGAAACGTAATATAAATAAACCACGAACTCTACCAACAGCTCCCACGTTTTAAATAAGGTCTCATGCTTCACCACTATAGATATTAACATAATTGCAGTTGCGTTCGAGTGTCTAACAATTATAATTGTGGCTCGTTCGTTGCTCCAACCCTCAGTTGCTTGTTAGACCCCCTTTACATCATCCCCCTTTGTCATCCCCCTTTTTTGTCATCTTTGTCTACCTCATCCTTCTTTCATCATTTGTTAGTTTATCCTTTATTTCCTAATTATTTTTCTTTTTATTTATTTATTTCTTATTCCTTCCTATTTCTTTCTTTCTTTAATTCTTTTCTTTTCTTTTTATTTATTTATTATTTCTTAATTTTATTTATTTATTTATTTCTGGAATAGCAAGTCGACGTCTCGTTTGACTGACCTTTCCCCCCGTTCTTTTTTTTCTTTTTCGTCTAAAAAATATATCCCCCCCCTTTACATAAGGAGGGAGGCTAGAAGAAAAGTTGGGAGAGAGAGAGAAAGAGACAGAGTAATGGGGTAGTCTTCTACGGAGACGACACGTCCTCCAAACGTCGAAGTCTGGGCTCCACCGTGAGCGATACGGCAGAACCGTGGTGGTTGGCGTGCGCCGACCATTGCCACGACTGATACAGTTATCTCTTCTGATTGGAACAGAGAGGAGTGCATACGCGCGTTTGTGTAAATTTGGATACATGGTAACTGACACAAAAAGGCGTACCCCCTATTCGAATCAGACGCGATAACCCTGTTATTCCTGGCAATGGTTGGAGCACAGCGTGCCATTCGGTGAAGTTCCGTTTTAAGAGTGCAGGCATATTCGCATAGTTTTGTTCCAAAAGCGGTTGAGGATAAACCTTATCAAGCATTGGGAGCATTGGGAGGCGGCGCTAGAAGCTCTAGGAAACTGTTGTTCCAGAACAATCGGCGGACTATAGACACCATGATTGTCGCAACGTACAACCGACTTCTATCCCCGGGTCATAGCCTGTGATTCCAATGGGTAACCAGTCACATCGTCCTGCACAGAAACACCCGCGCAGACGCCTTAGCATGTCGAGCACATGGGGAAGTCACCTTCAATAACTGCCCAAGCAGCAAAATGTACTGAAAGTCGAGTGCAATAGGGGTGGACGGGTAGGTGGAAGGCCTTGAACAGACTGATGAAACTAAAGAACATTGATAAGACACATACCGTCCACCCCTATTGCACTGGACTTTCAGTACATTGTGCTGCTTGGGTGTCTCCTACCACTTTCAGCTCCAGCATGTCGGTTACAGACACAGCGACTCCGTCATAGCGGCACTCGCAGTTTCAAGAGGACGCTGTCTGACTGAACAATCATCTCCGATCTATTCGACCCGTCGATGGATTTCGTTGCCACACACAACTGCTCGCGTCCAGAAGCTTCCATTCTACACCGACTACGACTGAATGCTGCCAGGACACCTCTGCTTCTGTGTAAAATAGGTCTTCTCCAGTTGCCCAAATGTTCCACTTGCGCTGTTGAAGCTGATATTCAACATCTTCTCCTCGACTGTCACAGAATCGACACCCCCCAAGCCACGCTCAGACAGCGCCTACTCGAGCTGCGGGGCGCAGACTTTTCTCTGGCCAATCTGCTCGACCCAGTACGACACCACACACAGCGGTCTGTGACCAAAGCAGTTTTGACTTTCTTGAGCGATTCAGGTCTTACGAACAGCCTTTGAACTCCAGTCGTGCAATCTCACTCTTCAGTGCCCCACTCTCACGCGCAGTGCATTAACCTCATGCTTTTCTTTTAAAGTCATCTTCTGTGATCCATCTCATCGTTTTTTTCTCACTGTTTGTTAGTCATCTTTTTTTTGTCATATTTGTCTTATCCTTCTTTCACTGTTCGTTGGTTTATCCTTTACTCGCCAATTCCTTTTCGTTTTTATTTACTTTATTCTTCTTTCTTCATCTTCTTTACTTCTTGGTTCTTTTCTTTCCTTTTTATTTGTTTTCTTCTTCTTCTTTTTCATCTTCATTAATCTTTTTTTTTCTTGCGGAATAGCAAGCCGATGTCCCGTTTGGCTGACCTTTCCCCCGTTTTTTTCCTCCCCCCCTTGCAAAGTGCCATATGTTTCACTTTGAGTCGAAGAGGAGTGGAAACACTTTAAACGTAATTTAATACTCTACTCAAGTAACTCCATCTTAAAAACCGTTGCAAGCAAATTCGCATCTTACAAATATTTTCGAAAGCAAGTACTTAATATTCTTAAACCACTTGATATCTGAACTCACTTCTTATGTTGCTCCTAGGATATTCTAGCTACATGATCGGCGTGATGCGCGAGCCATTATGTGCAAAAGGAGAGCGAGGAGGAGTGTATCTCCGAAAAGATATCGTAGGAAAAGAAGGATATCCGAAATAGAATACTTTGTATTATCTTTTTGAGAAATCTTTCACCGATTGTACCTTGGTAGCATCTTTCAAAGTAACGAGTTACTTTTTGAGTATTTAGTATTCCACGCCTTCACTTCATTGCCTATAGTACTCAGCAACTCTCTTTCGAGTATCCTGTAAAAGCCTGGTAGAGGATAAGGCCGTTGTGCAGCTTTCAGTAGCTTCTCCAAGTCAGTACGTCCTATCCTGCTTGCAGGTGGCCTTCCACTTCCGCCTATGCCAACCACTCCTCCTCCGATGAAACCAACTGAATGCCCAGCAGTCCCTACCACACCGGCTGCCACAACTCCTCCAGGCAAGTCCTGTAGATATCGCCCTGCTTTGCTCAAGAGACAGTATCAACCCAAGCAGCACAACATCTTGGTCCAATATTGGCAATACCGGCCCAATGTTATTCCAAGATTAGACCAATATTGGGCCTCTATTGCCAATATTGGACCAATATATTGGGCTTAGATGTTGTGCTGCTTGGGAAGATGGTCTTCCACACGACCTACTACTATACAGGGTGTCCAAGGAAAGTGTGAACATATTTTTTAAATATATACGCATCACTTTTTCCGAGATGAAATAAATTGCGATATAGCATATGCTGAAGGGCACTCCTTATGAGGGCATTAGCAAACTCCTAAGACAATGCCGTAATTAACTTTCAATAATTAACTTTTTAATTATAAAAGCTACGAAGTTGTCCCAATGGGAACATCTGTTCCTCTCGGTCACCTGATATCGTAGCCGTTTTCAGAACAAAAATCCGTTTGGTAGATCGTCCGCGAAAAATTCGTGAAGTAACAAAGTATTTTTCTTTGTTTTGTTCATTGCCCATCTTCGGAGACGCGTATTTCCTTCATCCCCAATGTGAGAGGACGAAAGAGCACACTATCGCTCCTTGCGTCCTGGAAAAAGATTAAAAGAAAACAGAAAATGCAACACCAGATAAGGGCAGTTCCGATAGAGTCATCCAATACATTTGTTTTTGTTTTGTTTCCGCTCATGTTAAAGCTGATAAAGATGTTAAATGATAAAGATGTTAAAGCTCATCTTCGACGCATGATGCGGCACTATGCTCCTTCGCCCTCTCACACTGGGGGTGAAGGAAAGACGCGTCTCCCCAGATGCGCAATGAGCAAAATAAAGAATAAAACTGCGTTCCTTCACGAATTCTTTGCGGACGGTCTACCGAACGAATTTTTGTTCTGAAAACGGCTACGATATCAGGTGACCGAAAGGAACAGATGTTCTCACTGGGACACCTTCGTAGCTTTTATAATTAAAAAGTTAATTATTGAATTAGTTATTGTCTTAGGGGTTTGCTAATGCCCTCCTAAGGAGTGCCCTCCAGCATATGCTATATTGCAATTGATTTCATCTCGAAAAAAGTGATATATATATATATATTTTTTTTTAAATATGTTCGCAGTTAGCCGGGACACCCTGTATAGATACGTGGACTTACGGTAGTGGCTTACGGGAGACGCCGTTTAGGGGCTAGGTACGATATTGGCCGCTAGAAGCGCTACTTCGTATTATCGTGCAGAGGAAGTGACAGCTACATTATCATCATCGATGGACGAATTACCATAATGCACGCGAGCTGGTGTGCTGTAGAAAGAGGTAACGTTTCCTTGAGTTTGAGGAACACACAAGACGATGATGACAACACAAAACATCAATGGAGCTTTGACGCAGAAGATACAGTGAGAAGAAGCGAACAACAGGGTGAGGAGGAAAGAGAGAAGGAAATAGCGTTGTCTCCGACATGGCGCGCAAACGAAGTAATCAAAGGTAGACAGAGAGTTACAGAAACTGGCTTATTTTCCCCCAACTATTTTTTTTCCGCATTTCTTTCTTCTTGTTCGTCTTTTGAGTGTGTCTCGGGACGGCCTCACATAACAGTGCTGGTTGCCTTGCGAGCGCGTGCCAACTGACAACTTAACGTAATAAATTTCCCCCAACCACTGGCCTCCCCAACGCAGCGTAACGCGACACCCAACCGGAGCTACGTGTATGGGAGACATCCCAGCTAGCAGTCAGGAAGGAAGAAATGAAAACCACCTTCTTCTACATGACCACCTCCTTCCCATGCACGCGCAATATTTATAGTCGTTAACGTTGCGCAGTTTCAGGAAATCTCGTGATGATCAATAGTGCAACTACGGTGCAACTAACGGGGGGGGGGATCCTATTGCGGAGCGGCTTCCTCTGGAACTATCTATCGCTGCTTTGCCTGTGTCCACATATCTGCCACAAGGAGCAAGTCGTGGTCTTGCACTTATGCAAGCATATGCATATATGACCATATGCGGCCCAATGCCAGAAGTGCGTGTTTACAGATTGTTCGTTCAGGACACGCTTGCACGAATGCTGAGGAGATTCCTCAGTGATGTCTTCAGTAGCTTCGTTTGGGCTCCAGGCACGTGCTCTCCTCAATGCTGCTCACGCATAGAGCATGATAAAGCTACTCAGCAAGCCACTGTGGAATCTCCTCAACGTTCGTGCAAGCGGCCCCAGGTCTGCGCGAAAGTATTGTACACGATGTATCACATTGTATGCAGATGATGTACATGCAACGTACGCAAAATCAATTTAGGGACCTTGATCGGTTCATGCTAGTGGCAGTCGAATAACGTCGAGGTTCTTACATTTGGGGTTCCGTTTCAACAGAGGCGGAACCGATGTTTTAATTAAACTGATAGCACTGTTACTAGATCGACCCATATTTTTAGCACATCAGCATCTACAACAGCACTGATAATGTTTGTCACAACCGCAAAAAAAAAAGGTTAAATGAGAGCTGTACACCTCAGTTGTCGCGTTATCTACACCCTTTGCTTTATTCTTATTATTCTGTTACAGCATCCCCCACTACAACAGCCCAACCCACGACGCCCCCGCCTACAGTGCCGTCCACTACAATGTCCTCATCAACTGTGACCCCAACACCGCCGTCATGTCCTGGGGGCTCTACTACCGCATCCCCAACTACAACGGCCGAACCCACGACGCCCCCACCTATGAGCTCTACTACAGCATCCCCAACTACAACAGCCCAACCCACGACGCCCCCACCTACAGTACCATCCACTACAATGTCCTCATCTACTATGACCCCAACACCACCGTCATGTCCTGGGGGCTCTACTACAGTATCCCCAACTACAACGGCCCAACCCACGACGCCCCCTCCTATGAGCTCTAGTACAGCATCCTCAACTACGACGGCCCAAACCACGACGCCTCCTCCTATGAGCTCTACTACAGCATCCCCAACTACAACAGCCCAACCCACGACGCCCCCGCCTACAGTGCCGTCTACTACAATGTCCTCATCTACTATGACCCCAACACCGCCGTCATGTCCTGGGGGCTCTACTACCGCGTCCCCAACTACAACGGTCGAACCCACGACGCCCCCTCCTATGAGCTCTACTACAGCATCCCCAACTACAACGGCCGAACCCACGACGCCCCCACCTATGAGCTCTACTACAGCATCCCCAACAACAACAGCCCAACCCACGACGCCCCCGCCTACAGTGCCATCCACTACAATGTCCTCATCTACTATGACCCCAACACCACCGTCATGTCCTGGGGGCTCTACTACAGTATCCCCAACTACAACGGCCCAAACCACGACGCCTCCTCCTATGAGCTCTACTACAGCATCCCCAACTACAACAGCCCAACCCACGACGCCCCCGCCTACAGTGCCGTCTACTACAATGTCCTCATCTACTATGACCCCAACACCGCCGTCATGTCCTGGGGGCTCTACTACCGCATCCCCAACTACAACGGTCGAACCCACGACGCCCCCTCCTATGAGCTCTACTACAGCATCCCCAACTACAACGGTCGAACCCACGACGCCCCCACCTATGAGCTCTACTACAGCATCCCCAACTACAACAGCCCAACCCACGACGCCCCCGCCTACAGTGCCATCCACTACAATGTCCTCATCTACTATGACCCCAACACCACCGTCATGTCCTGGGGGCTCTACTACAGTATCCCCAACTACAACGGCCCAACCCACGACGCCCCCTCCTATGAGCTCTACTACAGCATCCTCAACTACGACGGCCCAAACCACGACGCCTCCTCCTATGAGCTCTACTACAGCATCCCCAACTACTACAGCCCAACCCACGACGCCCCCGCCTACAGTGCCGTCTACTACAACGTCCTCATCTACTATGACCCCAACACCACCGTCATGTCCTGGGGGCTCTACTACCGCATCCCCAACTACAACGGTCGAACCCACGACGCCCCCTCCTATGAGCTCTACTACAGCATCCTCAACTACGACGGCCCAAACCACGACGCCTCCTCCTATGAGCTCTACTACAGCATCCCCAACTACAACAGCCCAACCCACGACGCCCCCGCCTACAGTGCCGTCTACTACAATGTCCTCATCTACTATGACCCCAACACCGCCGTCATGTCCTGGGGGCTCTACTACCGCATCCCCAACTACAACGGTCGAACCCACGACGCCCCCTCCTATGAGCTCTACTACAGCATCCTCAACTACGACGGCCCAAACCACGACGCCTCCTCCTATGAGCTCTACTACAGCATCCCCAACTACAACAGCCCAACCCACGACGCCCCCGCCTACAGTGCCGTCTACTACAATGTCCTCATCTACTATGACCCCAACACCGCCGTCATGTCCTGGGGGCTCTACTACCGCATCCCCAACTACAACGGTCGAACCCACGACGCCCCCTCCTATGAGCTCTACTACAGCATCCTCAACTACGACGGCCCAAACCACGACGCCTCCTCCTATGAGCTCTGCTACAGCATCCCCAACTACAACAGCCCATCCCACGACACCCCCGCCTACAGTGCCGTCCACTACAATGTCCTCATCTTCTATGACCCCAACACCACCGTCATGTCCTGGGGGCTCTACTACAGTATCCCCAACTACAACAGCCCAACCCACGACGCCCCCTCCTATGAGCTCTACTACAGCATCCTCAACTACGACGGCCCAAACCACGACGCCTCCTCCTATGAGCTCTGCTACAGCATCCCCAACTACAACAGCCCAACCCACGACACCCCCGCCTACAGTGCCGTCCATTACAATGTCCTCATCTTCTATGACCCCAACACCACCGTCATGTCCTGGGGGCTCTACTACAGCATCCCCAACTATAACGGCCCGGCCCATGACGTCACCCCTAACAATGCCCTCATCTACAGTAACCCCTACCCCACCGTCATGTAAATGATCTTGGCAGAGGAATAATAAAGCATCTTCTGTGGAGCTAAATTGCTAGTAATAGTTCTTTCGTCTATTTCGTACGAAAATCAAGTAATATGTCTCTGCACGATTCAGCTTCGACGCTGATGTGTTTTGTTCAGAGCAATACGTGCAGTTTACGAATCAGCTGCAATAACAACGTTCGGACGACCATAAGCAACGGTTTCGAAGCTACAGTACAGAAGGATGATATTAGACATGCTAGGCAAATAGGTATGCGTATTACATTACAATGATGTAAGTGGACCCAAGTACAGATTATCCCAGCCCAAACACTTACGCCTTCTAGGAAGTATGAGGGGTCATTGCTAGCCCGACTGAGAATATTAAACGTTGTAGTCAATCCCGATGGGCTCGTGGCACATTTTCACCTGCTTAAAGGGTGCTACAAGGAAAGTAGAGAGAGTTTACACAACCGAAAAATGAGGTTGAACACACGGTTGGAACTGCAGGCTACAACTGCTTCCTGTTTTTCACGTTTGTCTTCAGCTCTGCCGGCGGTCGTCAACGTGGCTTGCTGACACGAAAAGTTTTGCCGCACTCTGAAGGACGTAGGCGAAGTCATTAGGAACCTCCTCAGGGGTACACCCGGTTGATTGCCTACTCCACCTTTTAAAGTTCCACGCATGTTGAGCGGCCAGAATGTCGTCACTTCCTCGGACGCAGATTTTAAAGGGGCACTGAACGGACATAAGAGCAATGATGTATCAGAAGGAATATGTGCATTTAACTCTGAAACATATTTTCTTAAATTATGAAAGTCGACAACGACAAGGTGGCGCCGTAAGTACAAAACGCGTGGCGCACTATTTCTTGAACTTGCTCCGCCCTCCAAGTTCTCACAACAATAGGAGTGACGTCATTTTGACGATTCGTGCGGGCCACCACTTACGTTGCTGCATTTTTGAATAAGTGTTTCTTTTCTTCTTTTTTTAAAGCCACTAGTCTACATTCACGAGGAATGTCCTTCCACGACGTATTATTTGTACATCTTTTCCGGTTGCCTTCACGAACAGAAATGAGATTACTTTATAAGCCGCACTTATTCTTTGAAGTGAAACCCCTCCGCAACCACGAAAAGCCGCAACAATGCGCCAGCAAACAGGTTCGGCAGGTTCTCCCCGCGGCTGACCTTGCGGGAGACCAGGATTGGTTGACGACGCAAAACGTCATTCGGGGATGAGTCTGCCGCGTTTGCTGCAGCCGAGTGACGTTTGTTGACGCATTAGACGAAGGGGGGAGTTGCGCTGATTTCGCACTTTGATCTGCTTTTTAAATAGTTAAAGCGCTTGAGCTACACAACGTTTTTTACATATTTAGGTCGAGTGAAACCCCTGCTTTCATTCTGTGCTGTTTTTTAGACGACCATCAGGTTAGTGCCCCTTTAATTAGGACAGCGGGTTCCACCGTTACCACATCGTTTGGGCAGTGCTTATCCTGAAGATCGGGTAGCGTTTGACCGCGACGACGACTTATAACAATTTAGAATTCGTGGCTTTTCGTCGTGAGATCGCTATGATCATGAGCGTCGCCATGCAGCGGTCGGTCTGTGAATTAATTTGCCGCGCCTGATGTTTCTTTAACGTGAGCTGAAATCTCAACGCACGGCACACCGTATTTAACGCCCCTCGCGGAAGACGGCGCGTGTCAAAGCAACTTATACTCCGCCATCTAGTTGCTATTGTCCTCGATCGGGTTCGAACCCGGAACTTTGGAATCTACGACGATTTAATTCCCGTTTTCTAATCCTACTTGTGAATACCGAGAGTCATTCAATATGAGCAGCAGTTTCATTGGGTTGCTGTCTGCAAAGGTTAGATCTCGCTGTTTCATAAACAACGTTCTTCTTATGAACGAAGTGCGCGTTGAATAAACCTCTACCCGAGAAACGTCATCATGACGTTGGTAGACAGACTGAAACCGAAACAAATCGCAAGGGGAGGGCTGGGTTCCACGAATGGGCACTTGTTCGCTGCCTCCTATTGAAAGAAAAGTAGGACCGAAGGTCGCATCCGTTTCAGGGACCATCGTAATCCCCTCAAGACCGTGGCTTTCGGGCGCGACCTTGTCCGTCCCTATAGCTTCGATCATAGTTCAACTCTACCAAACTGGTGGTGCTGTCGAACACTATGACGTCATTTGTTTACAAACAGGGGGACGTATATTTCCCGTTCACAACTTCTTGCCCTCTTATTTGGTTAGACTGAGCGACTGAAAAAAATAATCGCGCTTGCCTGCCTATGCAGTAGAAGAGTTCTAACTTGGCGTTTCCTCGCTCCTTTCACCTATAATGCTCTACCCGAGACACGTCATCATGACGTTGGTAGACACACCGAAACCACAACAGATCGGAAGGGGAGAGCTGGGTTCCACGAATGGGCAATTGTTCACTGCCTCCTATTGAAAGAAAAGTACGACCGAAGGTCGCGTCCTTTTCAGAGACCATCGTAATCCCCTCAAGACCGTGGCTTTCGGGCGCGACCTTGTTCGCCACTAGCATCGAACGTAGTTCAACTTTACCATACTCGTGGCGCTGTCGAACATTATGACGTCGTTTGTTTACAAACAGGTAGAGGTCTATTCCTGACGCAGGCGTCGAATATTCGAATTCGTCCCACCATTGCGGCAACTCACTTACGTTTTCAAAGTTGAACGGCCAAAGTTGCCACAATTGGCAAGGTCTGTCGTGCAGTGTGGGCTTGTTGCCGTTGAGGGCCTTCCTGTGAATCTTCTTCTACCTGGGGCACGCCCTTACGGAGCATGTACTTGAAGGCATAATCCGAACTATGGCGCAGTCTTCGAACACGGCGTCCTGTTATTCATGGAAGAGACCACAAACTGAAGTACGTGAATAGTGGTCGTCGGGTTTCCGAATAATAAACCTTTATTTCCGACCACGCTTTTCTAGCTAGCAGGATACACGATGTTTATGACAGCAGGACACACGATGTTTACAGTGTCTTATCGGTATCAGACGAGATCATGCCCCACGTACGGCGAACACTACTGCCTGCAAACGCGATGACTTCCTGTTAAAGTCATTGCACTCTTCGGTGCGGATCTCTGAACATCTGGCAGACTGTAATGGCAGCGCGCTTTGTCGCGCTTCGCTTGCTGGCATTCTCGTATGGCGAACTAGAGGAGACTGGTGTGTTCATTTATTTATTTATTTATTGTTGATACGTTAAAAGCCCGAGAGCATTACATAACGGAGGCGGGCACACGGTAAGGATACAGAAAAAATGAAGAGGATGATTCATTGATTGATTGATTATTTAAAATGAAGAGGAAACAGAGGGAGAGATGAAGAAAACAAAACGTACAAGATGCTATAAGGCATGTACGTATAAACATAATACACAACAGATATACAATACATACAATGCAATATATAACACACAATAAAATCTACAATATACGCAAGGATATACAATACAAGTTAGCGCAACGAAATACCCAGTAGGACAGCTGCAGATTGCCTAAAATGAATTGGGTCACTCTGGGTAACACAGTCACCGGGAAGGTCATTCCAGAGTCGAGATATGCGAGGGATGAAGCCGTATTCGTAATAGTAATTTCTCCTTGAGGAATGAACTGCGACTTTGAATGGACGATCGTGACGTTCAGAGATATACGATGGAGAGTTTAACATTAAAGAATGCAAAGATGTGTCATGAAATATTTTATGGAAAAAGGAAAGTCCGGATAAAGAACGACGTAGGCTTAGCGGGGGTAGGGAAAGGCATTGCTTCATTGCTGTGACGCTGGAGTTATGCTGTAATCGTTGAGAATAAAGCGACTATTCAATATATATATATATATGTATATATATCTATAGGACTATTCAATGTATGGGGAGTGCGTGTGACATTGCTGGGCAGGCGCGGTAGCGTGCCAGCCTACCTGCGGCAAGCATTTTCAACTAGAGAACTGCACGGGCACGGGCTTACCCGAAAGCCCGAGCCCGGGGCTTTGCGTTTTTATGCGGGCCTGGGCCGGGCTGGCGTTTCAGATACCGGACCCGGGTCGGGTACGGGCTGGACAGCGCCGGCCATGGTCGGGCATGTACGCGCACATATTTCACGGGACTGGACAGCTGGAGTTCCTTGTCAACCTTTTTTTTTTCATTGGTTATGGGATATCATGGTATTCTCATCTGAGAACTATCACTTTTTTATATGTGATCATACTTATTTCGTGTAATGGGCCTGGATTTCACACGTGTACTCACACACATTTGGGGACGACTGGTGGGGCGGGCGCACAGACAGAACCCGGCACGAAGGTGATGCAGTTAGGTTAGGTGTTCTGACATATTTTATTCATTTTATTCGCGTGAGACTTCGAGAGAGGGGAACTAACACGGTGCATCCGCAATAAAGCGAATACGAGTCGAAGTTGAATCGCATGGTACATACATATCGCCCACGCGCCGCTGCGCACTGCCTTCCTGGGCAAGCAAGCACCAAGCACAGAGCGCCTTGCCGGCAGAGAAACTCAGCCGCTCCCTTCGAGTGTACCTCCTCACTCTCCACCAATTAGCTGCGTCCTTTTCCTCCCTGTGCAGTGCTCTTTAGTAAATCTACGGCCCCTTGGTAAATCTAAATACGCCTCCGGACCTCGAGAACACATAGAGTAGAGGCGTACTGGGACCGGGCTTGAGCATGGAAACAGTCAGGTAAGGGCTGGACCCGGGCCGGTCTGGAAGTCTATCGAAGACGTCGGGCATGGGCCGGGTGCGGGCCGTTGCAGCCCGGCCTGGGCCGAGTACGGGCCTGAAAATTAGGCCCGTGCAGTGCTCTCTTTCCAACGGACTGGGAGATTACTGGAATGAACTGTCGTTGGAGTTTCGTTTTCGCTGACTTTGACTCCTCGTGGACAACCGGCCGACAGAGAAGGAACCGCATCAGCTTGGAGACATTCTCCTCCTTTGTTACCAGGAAGTTCCTGTAGTTCAAAGCGGTGCTAAGCTCTCTGGGATTTTCTGAAGTCGTCTATTGAATGATGGCAGTTGAAGAAAATGCCACCAGCAGTAGGATTCCAACCCACGTCCTCGGATTGCAGGTCAGAGATACTACCAATCCGCTCTTTAACATCTTGTTGTTCTTAAGTGTTGAGAGAGGTCAGCAAAAAGAAAAAGAAAGCCGTCGATCGTGAGCTTTGTGTTGTGTTTGTCCCCCCTATAAATTGTCTTTCATTTTTAATTTTAGCAGGCTGTAATTAGTAGGCTGTACTCGAACCCTCGTCTTCTGAATTACCGGGTTGATGTGCGTTCGAGTCCAACACCCTTAGGAATAAATAATAAACCGGATAGCACGCTCCTAATCTCGAATGATATCGTTATCTGCCCTGATTTGTTAAAAACGGGAGGCGTACGCCTGTTTTGTGACACTTATGCTGCACATGATTGTGACAGAAAAGGCGTACGCCTCCCATGACGAGATGATGGTTGGTTAGTTGCGTGCCATGCGGGGAAGTTCCTTTTTCAGAAGCCTGCTAACCTCTTCAGTGGCATCTTTCATCGTTAATTTCTTAGGCAATTTGAGTCTTTGTATGTACTTGTCCCTTCTACGTTGTTCCAGCCTCAGAACATCAGTTCTCTCACACTCTTGTAGTGTGAATAAACTTACAATACAAAGTAAAAAGCAACGCCAAAGTCCAATTAACGGTGATTACACTGATGAAGTGCAGGCTCTGCACGAAAGCCTTGTTCATCTTAATTGTAATAAAGTGTTCCTACCCGTTTTACCTTCCCTCATGTGAATAAACTTGCATGAAATGCCATCCTGGAACCCACACGTATATGCCACTAAAAATGCCACTCCAAAAGCGCAGCTGTGGTGAGCACCCGCTGCCGAACCAAAATGGATCCAACGCTGCCTCAGACAAAAAAGTAAAGCGAAGTAGAATATCCTAGTGGGTTCTACTCTCAGCAAGGCTACCGAGCCGCGCCGTGAAGCTGACGACGGTAGACGGGGAGACGAATGAGGCTGTTGTCGCATTTGACTGTTACGGAAATTGACTTAGGCGAAAACGTATGTGCTGTTGTGAAAGCACTCCGAAGCTGCGCCTATTTTACTTGCGGTCCTTCTTGCAAAACGCGCTAGAAAACGCGTTTCGAATGGGTGGGAGGGAGTGATGCATACTTGAGGTGAGGTCTGCTTATTCGGGGAAGGTGGCATGCCTCACCTCAAATTTTTCAACGTGGTTCCACTTGGAAAATATCCCTCAGTGGGGATTAGATGAAATCGGATATTGACAGAGATTTCCGCACACGCACCAGCGGAATCAATGGATTCAAACGTACTTCCTCCTAGCGAAGTTCACACGCAGTGCTTCATATGGCAGGGTGATTGTAGACCCCACACCCCACTAGGATATTTTCGTTCACTGTACAAAAGCCGACACACTTCTACAGGTGTCGAAGTAGTGGCGCCACACAACAGAAGAGGAATGCAACTGGGAGCACGCGTCGGAACTGCGCGCTTCCGCCGTAAGGCTGAGCCACACGTACAGGGTTACACAGAGGTGTTACAGCCGCCATATTTGTAACTGCCCTCAAGCACAACTTCTTTTACGGCCGGTCAAGCGCTGGCGGCAGCCATTTTGTGACCCCGTTTTTACATTGGTATCATTGAAAATCCCCACAATATTTGGGTTTAAGTAGAACTTGTCCGAATACTTTTGGACTGACCTGTCCACCAGCTCTTGTCCACCAGATCTTGCAGCGCGGGATGCACGCAGAGGACCGTCGCCCTTTTGCCCTCGGCAAGGTGCTGGGCACCTGGCACAGTCGCACTCATATGCATCAAGGTCTCCGTCACTTTTGAGCGTTTAATCATCTCTCTAATCGACCTCTCTACCATCCTTTGATCCAACCTACATCCAGAATACATGTAAGGTGTTCACAGATTTTTGCGCTGTCTTAGGGATTCAGCACAAGAAGACTTCCCCGCATCACCCCAAGGCTAACATTACCGAATGTGTTAATCGGAGCCTGAAAATGATGTTGGTTGCTTTCACTAGTCAGCACTACCGTATTTGGGATCTTCGCCCTGCTGAACTGGCATTCGCTATACGGACAACAGTAAACAGATGTACAGGCTTCACCCCTGCGTTCCTCAACTGGCGACGGGAGGCACATTTTCCAGTGGAGAATGCTCTACGCCTCCTTATTCAAGGTTCGCTGAGGACCTCCGCAGTTGACTGGACGTTGCAGCTCGGACGGCTCGGGAGAATCTGGATGTCGCCAGGTTGGACCATGCTCGCCAGTACAACCGAGGACGACTGAATCTCACCTACAGCGTCGGTGACCTCCGTCCTTCGACGGACTCACCCACTAAGTGATGCAGCACGCAGCTTTGCAGATTCGCTCGCAGATAGGTGAGATGGTTCCTTCGAGGTAAGTGCGTGCTCCTACGGCTTCACTTACAGGCTTCGTCGTTGTGACACAGGTGGAGAAACTGGGCCAGTACACCTCTGGGACCTGAAGACTTACCACCCCCGAGACCCCGAGGGCGAAGAAGCAGACGTTCAGCTTCCTCCTCAAGACGTGGACCAGGATCCCGTTCCCGGACCTTCCGGTCACTACAGTTTTCGACCCCGCAGGCGGCGCACGTAGCCGCCACTATCTCCGTCACTAGTACCTAGTGCTAGTGATCTAGTTGGGAATTCACTTGGGTGATTTCAAGTGTCATTTACTTGTTCCACGGTCTCCCAAGGAAGTTAAGAGGGCCTTGCCGACCAAGATGGCTAGGAGTTTCCTCCTGACTCTTTTCTCATTTTCTGTTTTTTAGTGTGTCTCAACAAGCAAAGAGATGAAGGAGTAGGACAGTTCCGGCGGCCCGTTTCCAACCACCAGGCCCACCTACGACAAGCCAGCGGCGTTCCCATTCGGTCGCGACGTGGACCGTAGTCTCTGTAAACAAGCCGATCTCCTGGGTCTCCCGGTCGAAGTGGTCCTCTCAAGCCAGACCTGTTCGCGGCGCCGACCAGAACCTCGTCCCACCTCCGTTCTGCGGGCTCACGCTGGAGGATCGGCACCCGGCGGATCCGCCCCTGCCCCTTTCGGATGAAGAGCGACGTCTCTTGTGCCCAGTATGTTCTGTTCCCGAAATCAACCGGAAATCGCATTCGCAGAGGATCTCAACGTGGTACATAATCAGAGGCTGCAAGGGACGTATCGTCGGCGAGCACGGACGTCAACGCAGCGCTTCAGGTCCTCCCACGTCTTCGAACCGACCCGCTCAAGGACGCCGGGCATCTGTCAGTACCACGGGACCGCACTGCACCATCAGCGGCTGATGATGTCATCCTGGACATGATGGACTTTTGAACTTCGTTACGTTGGACAGTCTGGGGGGCGGGCGAGTGTTGAAAGCTTCAGTTTTGTTCCATAACAAGAGATAGCGCTGGATGAGCTGATCCGGAAGTGACGTGTTGTAGCCGCAGATAAAGACGTCTTCAAGAGCGCGGAAACTCACGGGAATAGGGAGTGTGCTGCTAGGAACCCGTCGGGCAGGACCTCGTTTTGGAAGCGAGGTATGAAATAAACCTTTATTGTTGCTGATTGCATTTTGCACTTGCTGTGACTTCCTCGGCGACAGACGGACGGGTTGACGCCCCGAGGCTGTGGAAACGCGAGTTTCCACAATTCGCGTTGTGTAAAAGTTTATGCTTTGTAAAATATGTTCGAATAAACACACTCTTGTAGTGTGAATAAACTTGCATTCAACGCCATCGTGAAACTCGGACGTATTTCACTAAAAATGCCATTCCAAAAGCTCAGCTGTGGTGAGCAATCCCATCGGCATTCATGTAGTTGTTGTGGTGGTGGTGAGCACCAAAATGAATCCAACGCTGCCACAGACAAAAATTGTAGTGAACTAGAATGTCCTAGAGGGTTCTACGCTCAGCAAGGCTACCGAGCCGCGCTGTGACGCTGACGACGGTCGTCGGGAGGCGCTGTTTTCGCATTTGACTATAACGGAAATTGACTTACGCCAAAAAAAAATATACGTGCTGCTGCCAAAGTACTCCAAACCTGTCTATTTTACTTGCAGTCCTTCTTACCACGCGCAAGAAAAAGTGTTGGAAACAAAGGATTTTTTTTTTTCAATGGGGGGAGTGACGCATACTTGAAGAGAAGGTGAGGTCTGCGTATGCAGGGAGGGTGGCACGTCTCACCTCAAATGTTTCAACGCAGTTCCACTTGGAAAAAAAATGTCTCTCAGTGGGGATTAGATGAAACCGGATATTGACAGAGCTTTCCGTACACGCATCAGCGGAGGCGGCATCAATGGTTTCAAACGTACGTCCTACTAGCGAGGTTCACACGCAATGCTTCATATGACAGAGCGAATGCAGACCCCACACTTGAGAGTCACTTTTGTGAGTTTATATTATCAACCGGCCTATGCACTATGCTTTGATCACCTGGACTGCCATCTCTATCATCACCTTTCATTCTGCAGAATTGGCATTGGGGCAGTGCCAACCGTGCTGGCCAGAAATCAGCCCCATCTCATCATCGTCTCTTTATGTGTGTGTGTTGATACGCTGTGCTCCAAAGTTGGTCTATAGCGGACAGTAGCGTGGCAGGCATCCAATCCAAGCTCAATGACCGCAGACACCGCAGCCAGAACGTTTCAGCATATCTTTAGCCCGTTTACACTATTGAGCAAGTCAGTCCAGATTGATGAACACATTCATTTTTCAGTCGAGCTCATTCGAGTGAGTCGTTCAAGAGAGTCGGTCATTCGTTCATCTCTTAGTGACGTCATAGCATCACCTGACTGATAGTGACGTTATAGAGTGTAAGTTCAGTTCACGCGTTCAAAGGAGCCGTTCGAATCCACCGAGTTCTAAACCATTCGATTTGTTTCAACTCTCAGGAAACTTCCTAGTGCCTAACTCTTTGCACGATATATAACACTAATCGAAATGTCAATACCCATCTTCGTGTATAATAGAGCCCTGCACGGGCCGACTTTTCCAGGTCCGACCCGGCCCGGGCGCATCAACAAATGGCCCGGCCCGGCAACTCAGCGAATAGAGCCCGGCCCGGTCCGGTGACACAGCCCGTAGATCCCGGCCTAGTATTTCCAGACGTGACGTACGCGTTTCTAGCGCTTATCACACAAATTTATAAGTACATTTATACGAAGTGAAGACACGGCCACAGACATACAAGAACAGTTGGTTAGACACCACCACAACACGAGACGAAAAACTGCTATGTTTTATTAATGACTCCTGGAGAACTGGTGCCGTGCCTGACGTATGGAAAGCAGCTCCTGCAGTTTTGAAGCCAGCGAAATCGCCAAGAGAGCTGGCTTCATTTCGTCCCATTAGCCTCACCAGCTGCTTGGGCAGAGACGTAATGGAAAGGCTAATATTGAACCGCATTGACTGGCTTCTGGAGTCCCGGACGCTCCCACATCCCGCGCAGGCGGGTTTCAGGAGAGCTCGTTGTACAATGGATTGTGTCTTGAATGTGGTAACCCACGTGGAACAGTCTAGATCGGAAGGTCTATTAACCGTGGCGGCATTCTTTGATATTAAGCGAGCCTATGACACTACAAGCCACAGTCATGTACTCCATGAGCTTTTCTCCCTGAGCGTTACTGGGCGAGCTCTCAGGTGGATAGCCAACTATCTACGTGGTAGGACTGTCCTTGTGATGACTTCGGATGGTTAAACGTTCCATCACAGCACAACAGCAGGTGTCCCACAGGGGGGGGGGTCCTCAGCCCACTCCTCTTCAATGTCGTGATGGCTGCTCTACCAGCTCTCTTGCCATGGGGCGTCAACATTAGTTTGTATGCTGACGATATATGCATATGGACATCCGGCAAGCAGTGGCCAGCGCTACAGCGCCGCTTACAGTGTGCCCTTGATGTTGTTGCTGCTTTCCTGGTAAACAGAGGCATGGACCTCTCTCATGAGAAGACATGAAGAAGGCATGTTTTTTTGTCGTTCACTCGACGTCATCTGAAGAACTTTCAGCTTCATATAAGTGGGCATGTCGTGCGGCGCGTTACACACCATAAGTTTCTTGGTGTGGTTCTTGACCCCTGTCTGTCCTGGAGAGCGGAGGTTCGTTGTCTGAGAGGTAGAGCTGAGTCTCAGCTGAATGTCCTGAGACACCTCTGTGGTGCCCGCCGGGGACTTTCTACAAGGGCATTGCTTGGTCTACACCGGTCCCTCATACGACAGATGTTGATGTACCATCTTCCAGTGTTGCATAACCTTTGTCCCTCGCCCGAACAAGTGTTGGAAACCGTCCTTACAAACAGTGCCTTGGTGTCCACAAATCAACGGCAACAGCCCCTGTCATGGCTGAAGCCAAGGAGCCTTCGCTGGTCTTTATGCGGACGGCACAATCTCTCGGGCACTACATGAGGCTCTCCACTCGCCATTATCGTCACAAGTTAGTGCGGACATTCTTCGGCGACCAGAATCCGGCTACTGGCAAGCTGTTTTAGCTCACCGAACCCTCATTCCCAAGCATAAGAAACTGACTCTACCGGCAGCTCCACCATGGGCCCCTCGGGCACCACCTCTGCATGTCAATGTCTCTGGCTTGGCTTCCAGAAAATCAGCTACAACAACTGTTCTTCGCCAACTCAGTCTCAGCCTGCTCCATCGCGATGAAGGCAGAATTAAACTTTTTACTGATGGCTCATTGACGCACACCGGCTCTACCTGCGCATTCGTAATCCCTGAGCTGTCCATTGAAAGAAGCGCAAGGCTGTCGCACCCGACGTCGGCTGCTCCGACCGAGCTACATTCCATTCTTGTGGCGTTTTCCTTCATTGTGTCCCGTCAACCACCGATGCACTGGATCATAAACAGTGACTCCAAAACCGCCCTCCAAGCGTGGTGTTGCACGCCTAGTGTGGTGTTCCGGTACTAATCTTCTGCTATAACAGGCTAGGAAAATTCAAGGGAAAAAAGGTACAAGCCCTTCAGTCCACGCACCATGTTCCTTTTGAACTGTCGAAGCCGACTCATTCATCAGAACAGGTATTCAGTCACCGTTCACTCGTTCAGCCCTTCAGTCCACTCGCAGGTCGGCCGGTCTTTGCTCGGGCCGGCCGACTAACCGGCTTCCACAACCACTTAAGCGCATGCGCGTAAAGGCGACACAACAGCTTGATGAAGAACGCCATGGATGGCGCCGCCGAGCTAAGTTCAGTGAAGAAACGCTCTGGTCGTTGGTGAACGACATTTCACGCGAATAACTTGTTCAGTCTGAACGAATCATTCTGAACGAAAGATCGCTTGTTCAAATGTTCCCCAAGAACAGTGAAAAGCACGTCACACGACTCAACGTTGTCTTAAATAGTTTTATTCACTCGTCTTTGTAAATCATATTTGTTTCTTTATTTGTTAGAGACACTTATAAGACACTGGTGAACTCTGGTCACAATATGGCTCCTTCACGAGGACACCAACTTTTGTATTCGTCTCTAGGCTGAAAACTGTCGGTTCCTCGTGCTGGCGCGCTTGACCGAATTTCTGCTCCCGTGGGCAAGGCCAGCAACTTTCATGCCTCCTAACACGTAAACGATTCCGTTTATAAAAATGCTCTCCGGCATATAAATACTAGGGCTATAATTGCATCATTCTAAAAAGCATTCTTTTCTAGGTAGAAAACCGTTGATTCCCTGTGCTTGCGCGGTAGACGAGGACACCAACTTTCATACCTCTTAAGTCACAAACGCTTCCGCTTATCAAAATGCTCTCCAGGATTGAAATACTAGAGGCATAGGTGCATCATTCTACCAAAGTATTCGTTTGTAGGTGGAAAACTGTCGGTTCTTCGTGCTAGCGCGCTTGCCCGAATTTTTGCTCCCGTAGGCAAGGCCAGTCAGTAACTTTCATGCCTCCAAACACGTAAACGCTTCCGCTGATCAAAATGCTCTCCGGGATATAAATGCTAGGGCTATAGTTGCATCATTCTACCAAAGCATTCTTTTCTAGGTAGAAAACCGTTGGTTCCCTGTGGTTGCGCGTTTCGACCCATTTTCCCATTGAGCCCTTGCATTCCACGTATACCTCCATGGAACCAAGGGAATTATTCGTAGACTGTTCAAACTCCGTGAATATGTTCATTTTATGACCTATTCGACAGACCCCAGAGAGCATTGCAATTTATGAAAGTGAAATTAAGTTAGTGAAAAAAAAGCATTCAAAACGTATGGCGCCTACGGGAGGTGTTGGCGTAGGTTTCACCCAACACCCGGGTGTATGCGGTACAGCACGCTTTACGTTTTGTCCCTAATTCTCGGGAATGAGGGTCGCGGAGCTCAGGTTCCCCCTCAAGTTATCCGAGCCCATTTTATGCTCTCGTCGACGCGAAGTTTGCTACTTCTACCGCCGCTTACACCGATGGCGAATCTCGAAATGGAAAGTCTGCGTCCGCATTTGTCATCCCCGACGAAGGCGTAGTTCACGGACGTCGCCTTTCACATTGTAAATCATCTACAGCTGCGGAACTCTAAGCCATACTTTTCTTTTTGCAGCACATAGTTCCATTCCCATCCCGGAATTGGGTGGTCTTTACTGACTCAGCACCTGCGCTGCAAGCAATTGAAAATTCTGGCATCCGGGGCTCCTCCGCACCGTTGGTTAACCGTGTGTGTTAATGTGTTAACCGCTTACAAACATGTCTACGAAGCAGGGCATAGGCTCGCTCTCCAATGGGTTCCCGCCCATTGCAGTGTCGAAGGCAATGAACTGACGGACAGCGCCGCCGAAGCAGCTCTCTCGTCTCGGACACGGACGCGTATTGCACTGCTGAGACGCGATCGGCTGTCCATACTTCGAAGCCTTGTGACTCCTTTGGCTACCCGCCAACGGACCGCCGACGTACTACCCCCCGCCATGCTGAGCAGAGTTGACCCAGCGCGCGCTTTCCGCATGCCAGCACATATCTCTCGTCAAGACGCCGCATTAGTTTATCGAATGCGCCTCGACGTGGCCTTCACAGCACAGTGGCGCTACCGCTTGCGACAAGTTAACTCTCCCCACTGCAGTCAATGCGGTGCTGTTGAAGATCTCGAGCACACTCTTCTCCATTGCCCACACTACCACCCTTCCCGCTCCGTACTCTCCGCCTCCCTCAACGAGCTCGACTCTCGTCCCCTCCCCCTCACCAGATTGCTTGGCCCCTGGCCGCATCCAGCTCACCAACGCTCTATCCTCAAGGCTCTATTTCGCCTTCTTGGACGCCACAGGGCTTCGATCCTCAATGTAACGGGGCCCATTCCTTAATTCCCCGCTTCACCTACAGCAATGGGGTAGAGCATCGCCCCCGGCGACGAAACTCCCCACCCATTATCCTGAAATAAAGTAGTTTGTTTGTTTCAAAAACCGAAGGAGAGACGAACGAGAAAGCACGGACTCTTGTATGCACTCCTCGGTTGTTCCTCCCTCGTTATCTTATATTTGTTTTTGCTTCATCTTTGTACTATATTTCTGTTTTAGGAATAGCAAGCCTACCTTCGGTTTGGCTGACCTTTCCGAAATAAACGTATATGCCTCCTCCACTCTGTCGTTTAGTTATGTGTCATCGAATCGCCCAAGTTTCCATTGCTACAGAAATTGAACGAATCTGCAAAACATTCAGGCTCTCAAATAACAATTTCACTGTATTTTATAAGAATAATTTGCTAAACATTTAGCCCCAACGATGGCCCCGATGAAGGTACCGCATTTAAACCCGTTTGGTACCCGTTTGGCGGTGGCATGTTTGGCACAAACGTGCGGACGATTTTTAATCTACAATTCTTCTTACTCATTGTATATACGTGCACTGGTTTTGCGAGGTATTCGGGCGCGCCCTAGTTTGTCCTACGCTCTGCGCATGCCTCCAACTGCGCGCATCTACAAGCACAGCTGGTGTGCTTTATCCGAAAAGCATAATACGGTGAAATCCCAGAGTAATGTGGGAGGAATCGCGCAATGCTTGCGGTTAAAGCTGCATTTTTCACGAAGGGCTCGACATAAATTTGGATTAGCCACACGCCGCTCTGTGAGTGGGGGGTTGAACGCGTAGATTTAGTGGCGGTGTTGTCGTATATACTCGCTAAAGCTTTTAAATCAAAGAAAACGCTGAGGATTCGAATAATAAAAAGGTCATAAAGGCGTGCTAAGGGTTGCTAGGATGCTTGTGACCTATTTGTCTTTTGCTGTCTTCGTCGAAGACATTCGCCAGATATTGAGGAGGAAGACGACGACAACGATGATAATGATAACGAAAAGAAAAAAGACTTTTCGTCACAACGAATTTGGACAGCAATGAAAAAAAAAGAAAAAAGAAGACACCCGTTTCACTTTTCCTGCGCTGTTTATTTCTTCTGGAAAGCTCGAGTTGCGGAATAGTCGACGTGAGATATACCCCAAACAGCACAATGTACTGAAAGTCGAGTGCAATAGGGGTGGACGGTATATCAGTGTTCTTTAGTTTCACGAGTCTGTTCAAGGCCTTGCACCTAGCCGTCCACCCCTATTGCACTCGACTTTCAGTACATTTTGCTGCTTGGGACCTGTAGCAATCGGTTACATGACTTGTGTAACTTGTGAAGTTATACGACGTAAAGGACACTTACCAAACTCTCAAACCGTAGGTATCTTGCTGATATGCACTGGAACGAAAATTATTTCTTACTCATCCATGTCCTAGTTTTTCCTACGCAGTGTGCATGCCTCCAACTGCGCTTATATACAAGCACAGCTGGTGTGCTTTAACCGAAAAGCATAATACGTTGAAATGCCAAAGTAATATGGCAGGAGTCAGCGCAACGCTTGCAGTTAAAGCTGCATTTTTCACGAAGAGCTCGAAAGAAATTTAGATTGGCCAAACGCGTATATATATAGTGGAGGTGTTGTCGGGCTCCTGTGGTGGTGTCCTGTCCCCTTTACTTCATCCGTGTCCCATGTGCGCTGTAATCCTATCCCCCCAGTGTATGAACCGACTGCCCCTCTACCGCACCGAAGACCTGGACACAGCTTGCGTTCCGTCAGCGATTTCCTGTCGCCCTATACAAGTCAGCTTGGATTGGTAACGCAGACTCTACAAGGAGATGTATGGAACCTTCTTATCGCTGCATCGACCTGTGCGATGTTATTTATTTTTGTGCCCTGTTGTGCGTATCCTTAAGTGGCCAGAACGGTGTTCACGGTCCATGACGATGAAGACTGAGCTTGGGACGTAAAAGGCGCAACACGAGCTCAAACCAGCGAAATGTATTTATTTACACATATATCGCTATATATATATATCATACAGACTCCCCACGCACACACAGCAATTTGGTTACAAGTACCTAAGAGGGATTAAGTGACGGGTTCACGATAATGGTTTCGAAGTCGCTATCATGGCACGTATCCTTCAGCGAGGTTGATAGCGGAATTTCGCCTTCCCAAACTTGAAGGGGTTGGGATAGGTTATCCCACATTATCCCGGATAAACGTAAAAGGCGGTTCTTTACAGCAATGTGGACCTGACGAAAAGAGCAATACAAGCGGAGAAAATGGGCACTGCGAATACCAAAACTCATGCGACTCTGACGTCACAGCGCACGTCGCCGCCAATGAGGCAGCGCACGAGAAGTCACGTGCTCACGGCTTCCAGTAGGAGTGGACACAACTCTGAGATCTCTGACGTCGGTGCTCTGCTCGGGGAGTGTCTTCGAGGGCTTGTATCTCGCTAGGTAAGACGCGTAGAAGAATAATTCTTTTTCTTCACTATTCTGGACCGCAGTGTACAAGGCGTTGATGATGTAATGAACCACTTCTATGAAAGTGTCCCAATCCTTATAAGAATATGTCAGTCCACAAATCAGAAGAAGCTACGCACGGTGTTACAGAATACTTGCAATAAGGCTCGCAGCAAATTATATCAAATTTCACGCATCAAGCGTCATGGAGGAGCTAGTCGCACCAGTGCAACCTACGTTTCCATTTTTTTTCTTCTTTCTAGTTCTAATCTAATCTAATCTACCTCAATTTTTTTTTCAACCAGCGCTGCTTCATGTCAGTATCATCAGCTTCCAGTTTGTTTCGCTGCTTTTCATTGTTTTATGCTCTTCCATTCATCCAGCAACACTGCTGCACGTTCACCAACAACATGAAACTAAATTTCATCACCTCACATAGCGGTGTCACCCAGCAGTGCAATATGTCGTGCTACCCCAGGAAGCAGGACCCTCGCTTGACACCATTCCCGTACGCGCCCTCGCAAATGGGAGTTCGACATATCGCTGTGTTTTATTTCTGTTTAACGCTGACATGTGCTGCGGAAACAGCCTACCTATTCTGTCCTCATTTCGTCATGTTCCCGATTGAGAATAGGCCACCGCAGCACGTGATGTCCTATAGCACCGTGTGCGCTACAGACTTTGTTCCGCAGAGGTTACGTTGAGCTGTCACCTGCTCAGCGATTGACATATGTACTGATCTCCTTGGGTCACATGTTCATCATGCATCACAGCTTGTTCACATACGCGTTTCTCTTACATTTGATGAACAGCCGCTTTCTCACCCTTCGTTACAATACTTCCTGCAGCTGAAGGCATAGCTATATCTGCTTACGTAGGCACTTCCCTACTTCCCTTTGAGGGACGACCAAACAAAATACGACAGGACTCCAACTAGCAATGAAACTTTATTTCAGTCGGTGTACACTCTAAAAACAGAACTTCACCGCATAGCACACTGTGCGCCAGCCATTGCCGCGAATGATAGGGTTATCGCTTCTGACTCGAAGAGAGAGGGGGGCGTACGCCTTTTTGTGGCAATTTGGATTTATGAAAATTGCCACAAAAAGGCATACGCCCCTCTCGTCTCTTCGAATCAGAAGCGATAACCCTATCATTCTTGGTAATGGTTGGAGCACAGCGTGCTATGCGGTGAAGTTCTGGTTTTAGAGTGTAGGAGGAACAAAAGGGAAAGGGAGAAAGGGAAGATCGTAATATCGCCGTCTCCGCCGTCGCCGTACATGTGTGATCGAGGAATTCCCTGACAAAGACTAAGGTAGTAATCTGTATGGGGTGGCGCCACCAGACATCTCAGACAGGTCATTGTTATCGGCCGGAGGTGTTGCCGCAAGAAGCAGAGCATTTAAGAGTGCGCCGACGGCGATTTTGGGTGTGAGAAGAAAGAGCCAAAGAAAAGACCAAAGAAAGCTCGCCTAGTACATCTACTACAAAGTAGTCCTGACTAGACCACCTAGTAGAGAACTATGCTAACAAAACGGTGAGCTCTTCAAGCTGCAGGCATCACCGAGTCCCTCCTCGTTGTCGCTATCATTACGTTCAAAGCAATTATGTCGCACCCACGCCAGGATCCCAAATAAGCGCCGGCGCATCTGTAGATAGCCGCAGCTGAAAACAGCTGCTAATCATTACCTAACAATTCGCACGGTCGACCAGCGAATGTAATAGGGGCGACCAAATGCTACTGACTCGTTATGCTGCGGAGTATGCCAGGTCCTCCGACGAGCGTTCTGCGCTAAGTACTTGTGGAAAGCAACAGAACCCTGACAAGTGTTTTTTTTTTAGTTTTGGAGCAGGAACGGGGCTCCTAGCATACTACGTTCCCGGCTTCAATTATTAATTATTAAAATATGCTGTTGTTCTAGTCTGTAGGCTGTATATAACGCAGACAGTATAGCCTCCGTTATAGTAACCGTGTATTCACACGGAGGACAACCTCAGGGAAGATTCTACTGGAAGAAAAAGCGAGAACACTGCTCACAGAGACGAAATTCCGTCCCACCTCATGTTATGTCCTGCATTCACACGGCGCCATTCATATAGCAGATGACACTTGGCAGACGACACAGTCAGCGTCCTTTCCTGTCGTCTGCTACGGAACCTCCTGTGGCTGTGTCGCAGGATATTCCCCACAGTTAGCAGTGTACGAGAAGACACGACGTTGAGTGCTCACGCTCACGTGACACAAGAAAGCTATGACGGTTTTTGCATTTTCCGCTGTATTTTCGGGAATGTCCCTAGTATGAATACACAGTAACTGTATGTCTATACGCAACAGTCCCTTCCATGTCTCACTGTTGTCGAAAGCACCACACAGTTGAACAGATTACGGCCAGTGATTGAATGATTTCTGACATAATGGTGGCTGCTGAAAGTTCTTACCTTTACGCCCTTTCTTTTTCCTAATCTATATCTAACCTAATTGAGTCCGACATAATGGCAACGACAAACCTGGCAAATCTCGAGCGATCTCTAGTCGTTCCTTATTGTGTTGCTCGAATAAACCAGATGCCAGTGCAACACTGACCGTCTGTTTGCTGTTGCTTCGACATGTTTCAAGTGAAGCCACTTGCACTCTTCTTGCACACTGCCCAGCTATGAATATTCCATCGGATGTTCCATCAAAGATCCCTACTTCACCGGCCCACGTTCGTGCACCACATGGAACTGTCCTTTTGGTCACGCAGAGCACGAGATTCAGCAAACGAGGCTGGAGACCTGTGAAGTACCACTTCGAAAAACTTCCTCAAAAGCACGCAAAGATCGCGCTCAAACACTAAGGTGCTATTCCTTTGTCCACGGCCAAATCCTGCCCACAAACGCTCTGCCGTAGAAGCACTCCTCTTTTATCTCTCTCTCTCTCTCTCTCTCTCTCTTTTTCTTTGCAATGTAAGACTTCGGCCCTGACTGTGAGACGACTTGTAAGCATCACATTTCACCTCAGTACCAGCCAGGAATGGGTTGGGAATCGCCCGCTGTGTGGCGATGAACCCCCCCCCCCCCTTGCAGTGGCGGATCCAGGGGAGGGGGGCGGTCGGCCCCCCAAAACGTCAGTTGAATTTCCCTCTCTTCCCTACTCCCACTACGCGCGTCAACAAAGAAACCGTCCCCCAAACCCAGGTCCTGGATCCGCCCCTGCCCCCCCCCCCCTCCACGTTCATTATCACTTGAATAAAGTTGTGGTCCCTTATTGTGCCATTCTTCTGCCATTCATCTGACTCGACGATCCAAAAACATCATGCAGGGCCAGAGGTAGATAACTACCCGTGCTAATTCAGATCTACATTCCCAATTTCTTCGTCCAACCCCGTGCTTTCCTTTCAATAATTTTCTTTCCCCTCGTTGTTGCGAATGTGAACCCTCGAAAATTATTTTCGCTTTCCCTCCCTATCTAGAGAGAGAGGGATGTGCCATGTTCCCTTGACGAATCATTGTGCGCGTTACGTAAACGTGGGTGTTGGGCCACGTTGTCGCTGGCTGTGCGAAAGAGGGTCACAGGTGTCTTCGCTTTCCGCGCCCCCTTTTAAATTACCGCGTGATCCTTAAATTGTTGAGTTGAACGACGAGAGACAGACAGACATCGTTATGGCGCTGCCCCTTCGTTACGTCATACTGCTAGTAGCAGTGCTATGCGTACTACTTCCCTTGGAAGTTGACGGAGCAAAGAAACCCAAGAAACCGAAGAAGACAAAGGCACCGAAAATGCCCAAGATAAAGAAGATGAAAGGTATCTACAGGTTTATTTTCTTCTGTGGTCACGTCACGCTTTTAGCTACGCGTGTCTCACGACTAAGATAGGACAATAAGATAGACAATAGCCTGTTGCGCGTCAGATGCGTCTCAGACCTACTACTTTAAGTATCATACTTTAAAGTAGCACAAAAGTCGTTTTTAACAGCCTGTTTTCTTTATATAAAACTGCTAATAGGACAGTAAGACGCACCATAAAAATCCACCCCATAGATTCGTAATTATCGCAGAAATTGAATTTAAAGTACGCCGCAAAAAGCGACCGTGCGCAACGGCGGTGGAGAACAGTACCAGCCTGTGCTCTGCGCGGGACCACGGGGCCACGCTTTCTCATTGGTCCAGGGAAACGCTACTCGGCTGATCGGGGTGCTGAAAAAGCATTGCTTCTGGTTCGGCCGTGATTCGGACCGCTCCTTCTATCCCCATTTCTCCGGGGGAACTAGGAAAACTGGTTTACGGCGGCAAAGGGCCATGCGCTGACCCCCATTGACCAGCGAACCAGAACGAGTTGCCGTTGTAACGTCATCGGTGACGTGGAACGATACTTCTCCTCCTCGTTATACCCGGAGTGGCGAGTTAAGGGCGAACGCGCAAAGCCATGTTTGTGGGATTTTTTTTTGGGGGGGAGGGGAAACAAATTGCATACATCAAAAGCTTTCGCGCTATTCGGTCAAACGTCACACACATTTTCATCAGACGTTTTAATCTGAAATTTTATTTTTAGATGTCCCTCTGCACTCCTTTAAGCACGGACCAGGACGACATACGTCATTAATGATAGTGGTCCGCATATGCAAGCCACTTGTCGTTTGCTAGAGAAGCCAAATGGCATTACTATCATCATGGCTAATGACACTCCTCCGCTTCATTTTCTGCTGTCTGTTAAAGTTGCTACAGTTAGAGCTGACTTAGTTGCGTGGCCATGAGCGAGACGACTGCTAGCATCTGTCTCTTCTGGAAGGAGCGACAGCCGAAAGTACTACAGCGATGCTGAAGCACGCCGCGCTGGGACCCACTTGTCCTAGGCATCTCTGCACAAATATGGTGCTGTGGTCTTAAAGCTAAGGAACTTCTGTTAAAGGGGCACTAAACTGATGGTCGAACTTTGTCCGAAAAACTACACAGAGTGAAAGCAGGGGTTTCACTCGACCTAAATTTGTGAAAGACTTTGTGTAGCTCAAGCGCTTTAACTCTTTAAAAAGCGGATCAAAGAACGAAATCAGCTCAATTCTCGCCTTCGTCTAATGCGTCAGAAAGCGTCACTCGGCTACAGCAAACGGGGCAGACGTTTTGCGTTGTCAACCAATCCTGTACTCCCACAAGGTCAGCCGCGGGGGAGAACCTGCCAAACCTGTTCGCTGTCGTATTGTTGCGGCTTTTCGTGGTTGCGGAGGGGTTTCGCTTCAAAGAATAAAGGGCGAAACGCATTGGACGTTTTCTCAGCGTCAAAACGTCGAGCGTACGCCATGGCCTTGCGCACGCGGCGAAGAAACGCCAGCGAGGCGACCACCCGAAACGCATGGGACACGTACGGAGCGAGTGACGCGCGCCACTGTTGCTATATTCGTCGACCACAAATATCTGTTAGAACGTGTAGCTGCTCTTTTTGCTGTGGTTCCTGCGTTCCTTCATTCCAGATACCATTAAAACGTTCACGTAAATTTAGTGTGATGAATAATGTCCCAAAAATTTATGCGAGCTGCTCATACGCCACCTTGTCTGCCGCACGACGGCGATGGTTCTGTCTACTTCTCGGAAAACGCGCCCAGATGCGCGCGAATATCTGTAGTCGACAGATTCCGGCGTACGCCCTCCGCGCGCGTTGAAAAGCTGGTTACGAGGTCACACGCACGCCGAGCGCGCGCGCGTCCTGAAAACGTCGGAAAAACGCTCCACGCGTTTAGCCCTTAAGTGCGGCTTGTAAAGAAATCTCATTTCTATTAGTGAAGGCGGCCGGAAAAGATGTACAAATAATACGTTGTGGACGGACATTCCTCGTGAATGTAGTGTAGTGGCGCTGAAAAAAAAAGCACTTATTCAAAAATACAGCAACATAAGTGGTAGCCCGTACGAAACGTCAAAATGACGTCGCTCCTATTGTTGCGAGAACTTGAAGGGCGGAGCAAGTTGAAGAAATAGTGCGCAACGCGTCCTATAATTACTGCGCTACTATGTGGTTGTCAACCTTCGTAATTTAAGAAAATGTGTTTTGGAGTTAAATGACATATTCCTACTAATACACCATTGCTTTTATATCGGTTTAGTGCCACTTTAAGGCAGCGTTTCAACCATAGGTGGGGAAGTTACTTTTATTTTGTAGTGCACTACCGTTACTCACTACTTTTTCGAAAAGTAACGCGTTACGTTATTCGTTACTGTTGCGGTAGTAGGTAACGCGTTACTAACGCCGTTACTTCTGATAAGTAATGCCGTTACTTTGCATTACTTCACCAGTTGTCCTTATAATATGTACAATTTTTGGTTGAGTCACATAAGTGCATTCCGCAAATCAATACAAGCAATGTTGGGCACAAACAAGGGTCACGCATGTACACAACTTACATGTACGATTTACTGCAACGCAGAAGTAGTTGATGTTCAAAATTTTCATCGGTGAGCTTCGCCCGTTGGGCTGAGAGGACGCCAATGACCAGTGAGTGCTCCTTGTCAAGGTTGATAGAGACGGTGACCTTTTATCTCATACAGTACAAATCCAAACAGCCAATTCCTTGGTACTTTGTTACTTGTTCAGAGGGTAGAGGCTATTTTTCTGCCGCTTTTGCCCCATTCATCCGAAAAATACCAGAGGGAGTGAAAAACAGAGGTGGTAAACAAAGGGTGACACCTACCAGGGTAGGTCAACAACCCTTCTTTTGCGTTCTTCGTGGGTGTCGATGTGACCTTCTTGTCATTGTTGAAGGTGAATAGAAAAAATCGGGGACTTTCCCGGATTCTGCAGGCACGGTCCTCGCTCAAGCTTTCAAGTTCCCGAACACGCAGTAACGCATAACGCCGTTACGCGTTAGTTGTTAAAAATGTAATGACGTTACGTTACTCATTACTTTTCTCCCAAATGTAATGCGTTACCATATTTCACTACTCGAATGTAACGCGTTACCGCTAACGCACTACTTTGTAACGCGTTACTCCCCACCTATGGTTTCAACTACGTTAGAGAATGTGCTGCGGCATGCAGCCTTATCTTCCAGCTCGTACAAAATGTGCTAAAGCTGCACGAGAAGGTATACGGAAAAATATTGTGAAATTTCCGAAACACCCCGTTTGCTCTCTCACTCTCTCTTCAGACGTTTTTCCCTGTGGAGAAGCTCGTGCACGAGAAATGTTTCACGACTAAAATGCGCTGGATTCTAAGAACGCGCATTTGACATCATCCCCTGGAACCCTCCTCCGTGTCCCTCTTCCCTTTCACTTTACTACAGGCGTGACCCTAGCTGTAAGAAGCGAAATAATGTAATGTAATGTTGGGTTAGAACGGACGTTACACAATCGTGGGCGTTCCTGCCCGTGAGCGCACCATCGTGCAGAGCAGCGTCAGGGTCAAGTTTCTCCGCACGGCTCGTGTGCCAGCGCTCGCCGTGGGGCGTCGCCAGGTGTATCAGCTTCTTAGTTCGTTCGGTACTTCGTTTAAATTCTCTTAAAACTTGGTATGTGTATTCAGGGACACCCTCTTCTGTCAAAGAAAATCCCGAAAAAAATCCTTTCATACGTTATCCTTTCTAATCCTTTCTAACTTTGGCGTCCTACCTACTACGAACAAGCACAAGAAAGTGGAACACAGGACGAGTTCTCATCCGCAGCAAGCCTTCAATAACGAGTTTTGGGAGAACGTAGAAGTTTAACGATAACGTTTCCGAAAACATGATCAGCCAATCGCCCGATTCCTTTAGAGTGGCTGACGTCACGTTGCTGGTATCCGATACGGAGTGGGAGTCGGAACCGGAGGGCCCTTACGATTCTCTAAAACTCCCTAGACGTGACCAGTGCCGTACATGCCAAAGGGAGTCTGGCCGTTAATGGCACCTGCCTATACCTGAGGCTCCACCCTCTTTTTAAGGTATCTAGCCAATCACAGGTCGAAACACCGTTGTAGGAATGAGAGAATGTTCCAAGCTGGGGACAGCAGTTTATTGTCCGAAGGCTAGACTGGACTGAACGTCCGTGAGGATGAGAAGCTGCGAGCCAGAATGTTAAACTCGCTGTTAAGCTCGGGTGGCGCTGCTGTCTCGTCGGCTTCTTTGTCCGGCGGTTGGAAGCGCCGCCACAGTGCCCCCGAACTGGAAACTAAAGGGAACGATTGGACCAGGTGATGGTTTTGCGTGCTCGGGCCTTGCAGTGGATGGGCGAAGGTGTACGGTCGAAGACGGTGGTGTCCGAGAGTGACGAGACGGAAGGGTCCGCATTCTCCAGGAAGGCGGGCTTAAGCCTGTCCAGGCTGACTGTCTCTTTCCTTCCGTTGATGAGTATGCTGAAGGTTTTGCCAGAGCGGTACAGAATGGGATGGGGGCCAGTATAGGGGGAACAAGGGATGGCTTAACTCCGTCGACGCATGCAACATGGGTGGCCGTGACAAGCTGTTGCGGGACGTAGGGCTTGCAGGACGAGTTGGCACGGGTGGGTACGGGACGGAGGCCGTCGAAGACGTGGTGGAGGCGCTCGAGGAGCTCTGAAGGGGTGGAGTGCTGACTCCACTCTGGTGAGTGCAGTGTGGACTCGACGAAGAATTCGACGGGGAGGCGCAGGCTGCAGCCGTAGACGAGCTGCGCTGGACTGCAGCCAAGATCAGCCTTGAAGACAGAACGGACGCCGAGAAGCACCAGGGGTAAGGCCTCTGTCCAGTGGGAGCGTACCTGATGCGCCATCAAGGCAGCCTTGAGGTGCAGATGAAGCCTCTCCACCAAACCGTGCGACGCAGGGTGGTACGAAGTTGTTCGTACGCGCGAAGGTGCCAAGTAGATTGGTGAAGCCGGTGTAAACGCGGCTTTAAAACTGAGGACCTCGGTCTGTTGTTACTCGTGAGGGCACACCGAAACGTGGGAGTCCAAGTGCTTATGAACGTGGCGGCTACGATTTCGGCGGTTGTGTCGGTGATGGGCGTAGCCTCTGCATAGCGGGTGAACCGGTCAATGGCCGTGAGAAGGTACCGGTATCCGCGCGAGATGGGAAGAGGACTAACTATGGCCAGATGGACGGAATCGAAGCGGGCGGCGCGAACTTGCCAAGCGAGGTAATGGTGTGACGCTGGATCTTTGAGCGCTGATAAGCGACGCAGCACCTCAGCCAAGCTCGAATGTCCGCATTCATGGATGGCCACACGTAGCGCTCGGTGATGAGTTTCTGAGTAGGTCGGGCGCCGGGGTGGGACAGGTCGTGTATGGAAGCGAAGATAGCGCGCCGGAGCTCTGCTGCGCGAAAGGTCTTGCACGGCCGGTCGAAGTGTCGTAGCACAGCCTGATGTCCGTGCCGGGCAGCAGAATGTCTTCCACCCTTAGGGAAGACGACTGCGTCTCACGGAGTTGGAGGAGCTCTTGGTCGGAGGGTTGAGCGGATGCGAAGACTTCCGGCGAGACGGATAGGGCACGTACAGAGAGCGGCGCGATGCGATTCAACTTCTTATTGAGGAAGGCTATAGCGCGTCAGCTGTCGTCGAACTTCTGATGCAGGGCTGCGCCCACGGCCCCGTTGGAGGCATCCACCATTAGTGCGGTCGGAGCGCCATGCTTCGGATGGTACAGGTATATCTGCGCGCTGAGGTCCACCTTGATCTTCGAGAAGGCGGCTTTGGCTTCAGCTGACCAGGGAAGGGGCTTCGATCCGCCGTGATAACTGAGTAGAGCTTCTAGTGAGCGCAGAGTGGTGGCACAGTGAGGGATGAATCGCCGGTAAAAGTTAATGAAACCGAGGAAACGTCTCAACTGGCGGAGAGACCGAGGCTGCGGGAAGCTCAAATCACGTCCGGGTCACCAGTGTAGGAATGAGAGAGTATTCCAAGTTGGGGACAGCAGTTTATTGTCCGAAGGCTGGACTGGACTGGACTGGACGTCCGTGAGGATCGGTGCATCAACACCGACGCTCTATGGGAATCCCCATACATTTTTCAACTCCCGTAGCGCCGCGAAAATTTGGTTGATCTCCGTGCAACTGCTTCTAAATGGAAGAGGATGCTTAGATCTAGTGCCTGATCGAAGCAGATTTTGCGTTTTAGACTCAGAAATTTTTATATCGTCGTCGAAAGGTTTGGGGAAAGCTATATTTCGAGATTCCGCTCGCTTACAAAATAGAGCCGCCCAAAATCGAAAATATGGCTCGATCACGCACTAGAAAAACATATCAAGAACCAATACCAACAAAAAGATTTCATCTATGTTAAGCCGTTGACTCGGCACACGAGTTTTTGTCAGGTATGGTCATCCGTGGAGTACGCCGCTTCAAAATGAGCAGAGCAGTGCTCCATCTCTCATGATCCTTCCACTTTTCTGTGGCTGCGACTGGGAATATCGAGACAAATAAGTTTCATCTACTGTCCCCCCCCCGTCACACTTCACAAATAAAAATATGCCCAGACCTTTTTCCTTCTACTACTATATCCCCTTTATCATCTATCGACACTGTTGTGTTCTGCATGGCCACCACTTTTTACTTTCTTTATTGCATGCCACAACTGTGTACTACAAATATATATGTTACATAAAAAACACTTTGCTTGAAATGAAAATTTCCCCACGTAGCCACTAACCTTCGTATCTTTCGGAATGCTGGCCCATTCCTGCCTGTTCGTGAACCCCGCATTTTTGTAACTGGTCTGGAGCAAAGATGACTTCATTCACGTAATCCCCTCAACGCTCTAACAAAGCGGCCATTCACTTCGGCCGTAAAAGCCTGAACAGAGCCTTTCTTCCCTCTGGTTCGACCTTTTTCACAATGGCCTATGCGCACGCGTATGACCTTGAGGCGCCGGAGAGGGTTATTTCCGTCTGCACTAGATGGCGCTGTATGGGGACAACAGAAGTGGCTACCAGTGGAGAGACTGCACGAACGGCGAAAGCGTGTCGGTCCCACTCCACACCGGTTTTGGCCCCTCTACGTATACGCATGTTGATTTGTTTTGATGTGCGCCGAGTATGGTTCGTTACAGAGCCACTAGGATACGACGCTTATGTGAAAAAGATCCATTCGCATGAACCTTTAACACGTTGTACCTAACCATTTAAATACCATGCCAATGATAATGACGGTGCCCAGAAGATGAACACTTTCTGTTCGAAATAGTGGCGGCTCTTGCCCAGAGGCAATTCCCGTCATACTTACTTACGGTTCGCCTATGACCTATCTAACTAACTTGAAACATGTAGCCTGCTTTATAATTTGGTCCCGAATTGTTGGGCATGAGTGATTTCCAAATGAAAGCACAGATTGTCTTTCTTCTAGGTGGATGTGCGCCGACTACTACTGCTCCCCCACCCGGATGTGCGCCGACGACTACTACTGCTCCCCCACCCGGATGTCCAACGGCAGGTACTACGTCTGGAAACCTGGGCCCATCCCTTACTCCAACGTCGACAACTGCCGCTCCTACGACTCCTGCCGCTACTACGACTCCTGTCCCTAGTACTACGACTCCTGCCCCTACTACTACTCCTGTCCCTAGTACTACGACTGCGGCCCCTAGTACAACTCCTGCCTCTTCTACGACTCCTGCCCCTAGTACAACTCCTGCCTCTTCTACGACTCCTGCCCCTAGTACAACTCCTGCCTCTTCTACGACTCCTGTCCCTACTACTACTCCTGTCCCTAGTACTACGACTCCTGCCCCTAGTACTACGACTCCTGCCCCTAGTACAACTCCTGCCTCTTCTACGACTCCTGCCCCTAGTACAACTCCTGCCTCTTCTACGACTCCTGCCGCTTCTACAACGGCCGCTACCACTGTTCCACCTTCAGGTAAGTATGGCGGAAATCCCTGTGTCCTGGCACAATAGTCGTGCACATCATCAAGCATGACCATACTTAGCTGATTGATGGACATGTTGTTTATCCATTGTTGTGTCACCTCTGGGCCCTGTAATATATTATCCGATGCATGCATTGCAAGTCACGAATTTGCAGAATTCAGAGAAATGTGCATACAATATGCACAACGGCTATGCAGGCCCTTGATTCGTTAGTACTGTGATAGTCGTGTCGTTCTTTCTGTTGATAGTCATGTCGATGCCACTCTATGCAAGGTATGGAACTGTAAGTTGTGCATGAAAGTATTTAAGATAACCACGTCGGTTTAAGAAGCAACCTCGTCATCTATTTCCACCATCATATGGACAAAAATGAGCTTTGAAATCTCCGTCACAATGGCTGAGAAGTACCCTCAGTACATACAGCATGAAAAATCTTTGCTATCATGCGCCATAGCAGAAGTTAGCAGATCGCGAAAACAAAAGGAGGGTGAAATTCCTTGCAGTGCCTCCTCTAACAGACTGCTTTCGTGGCAGAGGACACTAGCTAGGCAGAAGAGACTAAGCTTTTGACGTCACGGTCATAAGTGGGAGAGGGAAAAAATAATGGAGCTTGAATCTTGTGCTCCCGCTTTATTCGTGTTGCATGTTTCGGCGTGTTGAAAAGTGCACCGTTGAACTGTCTTTACAACGATAGCTGTATGAGGGAGCTTTTGTCAAAGCCGCTGCGTGGCCCTTGTCATGTTATTCGGCGCGCCATTGGTTGGCGCAGCACCAAACCAGAGAGCAGACAAAAAAAAAAATAAGGAAAGCAGACAGACAGTTTATGTGGGTGGCTTAATTTAACAGTTTGCTGCTTGTAAACTTAGCAACAAGAACCTACACATGTAAGACGGAACGCTAAATATTTTTAATTTGCATGTAAAATTTGCGGTAGAACGGCTAGGGGCGACGTCTGGTGGGAAATAACCCCCAATTTGTCAAGCAACAGTGATCCAGGTTTCCGACTGGCTTACTGCTCATGATGACTACGTAGCCGACACGTGTAGTCGACTTCTTTTGTTTTAGACCCAGCGTTATGCGCACGCAGCGTTGTTTTGCCGCGCTATCTGACGGGCAATGCGCAGTTGGTGGCGACTTCGACACAGTGTTGCCCGTAATTTTCGATTTTTCTTTTACTTTTCAAAAAAACTGCGAGTGCAATTTCGACAAAAATTATAACGTAAGAATACTGAGGGCTAAGGCTATCCAAGAGATAGATTTCTCTGAGACCGCGGCTCTACCTCTTTACATTATAGCTTCAGTAGTATAATCATGGCCCACTACACGTGCCACAGCACAATCATGAAATGGTGGCCCATTATCCACATACCCAAAAATCTAATCACTGCGTATCAATGTGCTCCCTATAGATCCTTGCATCAACATCACCCTCTCCAACCTTTTCGACATTGGGACGGTAAGTGCTTTCCGGTGCACGTTGAGAAACGTAACAAGCAATGTGGTCATAAAGCCGTAGAAAACGATTGGCTGCGTCTCCTGTCGAACGCGTTCAAATGCCGATCTTGCCGAGGCGGCCGCCTTCGTTACCAGCTCCGGTGGCGCAGCGGTAACGCGTGCGCTTGGAGACTGGGAGGTCCGCGGTTCGAATCCGCGGGCCGGCTGTGCCGTCTGGGGTTTTTCCTGGGTTTCCCTCAGATGTGTAATAGGCGTATGCCGGCACAGTTCCCCTGAAGTCGGCCCATGGACGCAGCTATCCTCCCCCCGAGCGGATTCCGCTCGGTCTTCCACTTCACCCTTTCCTCTTCTCCTCTCCACCACCTTTCCCTTCCCGAGAAACATGCCGCCTAATCAGGCAGGCAGACCTCTCGGGTTCCTCCCAACGACACTCCTCCTCCTCCTCCTCCTCCTCCCTCGCCGCCTTTGTTTCCTGCCATTTGTTACTCCTTTCCTCTCCACAGCTGTTACGACTGAGCTGACGGACTTACAAGGGCTGTCGACATTGGGGGGTGGACCTCCAAAGCTGTCGCTTTATTAGAAACTGATGTTACCGCGTTGACATTAGAGCCATTCGAGACGCAGCTTCTAGCAGACCATTCTAGATAGCAGGCTGCCTTATATGGGGCGCCTCGTTCGTCACGGAACCACTGTAAGCCTTAAGAAGGAATACAATGGTTTTAAAACGTAGCTTTACATTTAAGGTTTACGGAGGCAGTAATGGTTGCGAGTGACGTCAAAGTTTTCCGTGGGTTGTACTTAGATTAATGAACTCAACTGAGGGAAAGTCTCGGCCTGCGGCCGTCCACCCTTGTGGAGGATGCCGTGCCTGAATGACTTGTACAATGTGACCAAAGTTGCTGGCGCCTTCAACCGGTTGGAAGCTGCGACCTATAAAGAATCAGTAGGGGGTTGCCTCATGTAACTGACCTGCCGTGGCCGGTCATGTTTCAGCCAGCTGTGCAAGAGCCTACATGTCGTACTGCCTTTGCCACAAGGCTACTGTGTGATGTCATTTCAAATGCCATTCTCAAAATTTGTTCCAGTGTTTGAAAGACAGCCTGGACTTATGCCCGAGGAATAACGTAAGTTATATCTGCTATACCCCGAGACAACACGAGAGTTACAGTCAGAGAGGTGTACCTCCGCCATCGAAGAATGTCGTCTGCGCGGGGGCAGACGAGAAGATGGTGGATACGAGGTAGACGGGGAAGCTGATGTACATGTTCTGCTAACGCGGATATTTCAAGTTTTCTCTTCAAAAGCGTGCACATTTGCTCGACGTTTAAGAAAATTTTATTAAGGCGTCATTAATGGCAAGGATGAACATGAACATTAACATAGTCCTGTTACACTGCCGCTATATTACCCGGCGCACCTGTAATAGTGGCTGCTTTCCGAATAATTCCTACGCCTCGAAGCGTTTTTCCCAGCAGCCATTCCTAAGCTTTTCACGGGCGGGGGGGGGGGGGGGGGGCAGTAATAGTAGTACTTTTGTGTTATGCTACTATTACTGTAATTTGTATTATGTGTTGTAATACTCATTCTCTGAATGTATATATGTATTGTAATACACAAAAATGAAGTATTACGTGTATTATAATACTCTGGAAGGCATAATACTTACTTGGGTGACGTAGGTCTGATCTACAGAGTGTCACCGTTACAACTTAGCCATAATTTTCCTGTGTCCCACAGACCTTTAGATACAAACAAGGACCCTTGTATTCTGTTACCCCAAACTTCACCCAAAGAGAGTGACCTCAGTACCAGGGCCAATGGAGGCTGATCAGAAACTGCCATTTGGGCCTCTTGGTGACCGACTGGATGCATTCCTGCATTCCTTCTAGTTCGGTGTCCCTAAGGATGAGTCAACCTCCATCAGGTCCAGTGCAGTTGCTCTTGCAGACGGACGCACGGTGGCCGGTCATACAATTTTGGACAGTCCATTTTTTTCGTCCACTCTGAACGAACTGGAGACTCCGCCACACTGAAAGCAGGGTGTCAAATATGCTCGAAATTGGTCGGCGCTATCTCATAAGCTCGGTGAGGCTATTCGCATTTGCCAGTCGTTTTCACAGACCGAATACAGTGAACCCTCGTTAATATGACCACTGCCGTTCCCGCGGATTTTGGTCATACAGCGAATTGTCATATTAACGAGAAACGCACCCTCCGCGGAACGGACACACACCGCTACGTACAACAGAAGCCGATGTAATTATGATTTATTTTCTGAAAAATCTATTAACAATGACTACATCAAACAATTTTCAGTCATTAATTTTTCTAAATGGGCAATAGCACCATCAATTGCGGACACGTTATCGACCTTTATCTGCTCAAAAAATAACAAGGTAACCTGTGACGCCCTTACTTTAACACATGTCACCCTCTCAGCGAGGAACGAGATGGGTTCTCCCAGGACTACTCCGAGGGTCATGTGACATGGTCATAATAGCGGGAATATAATGCCCGTGTTTGACCCTACCTGTGACAAAAAACTTGGTCATTGTCCGATAAACGGATTGTCGTATTAACGAGGGGGATTTACATGCCGGCGGAACGGTTCCCGAGAAAAACGGTCATAAAGCGAGTATGTCAGATTAACGGGGGTCATATTAACGAGGGTTCACTGTATAGTCATGCACTATAAGAGGGTCCTGTTGAGAATATGTAGCCGTCTGAAATTAAACGTGGTTCAAGACTATCCCATCTGTTCTTAGAGCACCCCAAGGTATGTACATATAAATATGTTAGCATTACTCATGTAATACACATGAGTATTAGTATTATGTATTATAATAGCCTAAAGTCAAGGTATTTACTTTAATAAATATATTGTCGTATATAAATACATGGCTTAAACATATTACGTATTAGTATTATAATACTGATTTCTCGGAAGTAATACGTACTCGTATTATAAATTTATAATATAAAATATGGGTATTACTGCCCACACCTGTTCAGGGCAAACGTTTCAGAGACCCACTCAGAGTATGATGACAGACTCGATAAATCCAGTTTGAAACACGATTTCATTTGACATGGGAGATATAAATCAGGATTCCATACGTTTTGATTTACACACATTTAAGTGCAAACTTGATTTTGGTTCCGATTTATGAACATTGGTACAATGCGGACTCGGCTTGAACCGTCAAATCCAGAACACTGGTTTGTGGACATAGGCAAGTGCACAGTTAACGCGAGGCGTGCGGTCGTTGCGAAGGAAGAGGAGACAACCCGTTGTGACGACCAGAAGATTCACCACAGATTCCAATCCATGCGAACATTGGGAAGACAGGATCTTCCAACCGGTATAAATGCATAAAAAATGGATCACGTGTGGTGTCATACCATAGCTGTAGTACAATAGTTGTTATAGCCTGGCAGTTTTGCATAGTTCTACACCGTTGTACAAGTTGGGAAAAATTCGACGGAATACGCGATCGACGTACTTTTCCTTCGGTGCGACACCCTCGCATCTCACGGAAGTAGGTGAGTTCACTGTTTCGCTTGGGTGTGCCTGGGAAGTGGAAGCTACCCCTGTGTGTCGGTAACAGTGCACCCTTCCACCCCTCCGAATTAGGGAATAGCAAGCCCACACCGTGGCTAACCTTTCCCTCCCCTTTTTTCTTACTTTGCATTAAACATATCCCCCCCCCCCCCCGAAACAGTGAACGCACCCGCTTCCGGCAGCCGCTAAGGGTGTCGCACCGAAGAAAAAGTACGCCGCTCGCGTGTTCCGCAAACTTTTGTCCCAACCTGCACCACGGATGTCGATCCATGTCGACCACAGTCGCAGTGGTACCTGTGCGGTGTTAAGAACACGATAGAGAGAGAGAGGGCTGCAATGGGTCAATAATTAGTAAACTCGAGTTGTAAAAAGCAGCCATGGTTAATTTACTAGACAATAACTAATTTAATGTCGCAGTTACTCTGCAAAAATAGTAACCGAGTTACAGTTACCCATTTTGAAATGTAACTATAGTTACAGCTACAATCGGAATGTTAAAGCAAAAGCAGAAGAAACAAAAAAAAATCTTCTAAGAAAAAAATGCCAACAGATAACTCTCGAACGCTTTGTTTTAGCACTTGTACTGTCCTAGCGTAGTTATACCGTATTACATACAAAGGAATTTCCACGGGTCTTAACACGACGTTACGAGTTAGCCTAAGCCATCCTGGTTGCGTATGAGATGACACAATTTGTGGAATTCCTACTACGTACTTGGAGCCTCGTCAAAACGACGCTTGGGAGCTGAAACGTACAGATCATTGCCACACCTCAGTAACTTAGCTACAGTTATATTTTACAGTTACTTTAACTAAAACTGGTAGCTAGTTCCAGTTACAACTTATTGTTGTGGAAAGGTAACTAGTTACTGCGAAAAGTAACTAACTACAGTTACGAGTTAATTGAGAGTTTGTTACTGCCCAAGACTAAAATCAGAATTGGCGACGTGCGAATTTGATGCACCGTGACGTCACAATGGGTGGCCCCCAAGCTGTGGTATTCGTATCGTTGTTAGTGACAACCACGTGACCTCCACGGTGCTCCACGAGAGCATTATCCACCATGTCTTCCATTCCAGTCCATTAACTGGTGTTCGTCTGACCTGTTCATTCGCATGTGCAACGTGAGATGCGCGAAGTATGATGAGTTCTTCATTGTGTTTCTCTTGCAGGATGGAGTAGTAGCAGGTGTCGTCCGGTTGCTCGGGGTAAGCCACTGACTTTTTTTTTGTATTTGTATGCCCATCCCACCATAATCGAAACGTGATATTATTGTCGTGTAGACGCTGTATTGCAAAAAAAAAATCCGTGTGTAAATGACAAACGAATATACATTGAAATAATTTAAGACTGTGCGACATCGTTACATACAAGGGCCGCAAAAAAAGAGAGGAAAGAAGTCCTGGGCATTTTGAATGCTCGAGTTCTACCGCAGCTTGTAGCAGAGAGAAATTGTCGTGCGGCATAGCGCAGATTTGATGTTGAAGCGGTCAGTTTGCGGCAACGTACATTCGTTCTAAAAATAGTTTAACTGATTCAATAATAGCTAGGAAGCACCCAAGCAGCAAAATGTACTGAAAGTGGAGTGCAATAGGGGTGGACGGGTAGGTGGAAGGCCTTGAACGTCCACCCCTATTGCACTCGACTTTCAGTACATTGTGCTGCTTGGGCAGGAGCTTGTTATTCGCGCACTAACGTGCAATCAGTAAAGTGCACTGCTGACTCGTCCACTACCCCCTTGTGGTTTGTCTCCTCCGAAAATCCTCAGATAAGACAATCGTAAAGATATCCACTAGAGAAATGACAGACGCAAGAGCCAGGTAGCATTTCAGTGTTTTCTGTGCTGTGTAGTAGCACAATAGCGCGATAGAACGATACAATAGACCATTTCACTGTTTGCGAACAAACGACGCATACCAGAAGACGTACGGGGAACAAAACAGGTTATCGTGCGCTGGCGCTACCTGGCGGCATGAAGCTATGTCTTTGCAAACAACAGCTGTAACCGGAAGACGAACGGGACGCTCATCCAGTTGTTGCGCGTTGGCTCACCCTGGTGTCACGAAAGGGCCTAAAGTCAGTTCTAGTATGGGCTTGTTGCTCTGGGCCAGGTGGCGCGAGTGAGCAGCAACGTCAGCGCCCCAAATCATGCAACACTCCCTAGTTTAGCAGACGACGCGGCACTTTCAAATACACGGTCTCGAGTTGTTCGCGCTTTTCAAGAAGCACATCCTTTTCTGTTGATTTCCTACAGGTTTTGTAGCTTTCCTTGGCACCATACCGTTTGACGCGCCATGCAAAACCCGCTGATGAAACTACTTACTGTTGGGATCCGTGGCCGTTTGGGCCCGAAATGGCGCTGTGCAAACTTCACTGCAACAGCCCTATCACGTACGCCGTCACCTTTGCGTACGAAAACGATAGCGCGGTGGTTCTGCGCAATGCGCAAAGCTCTGCTCGTGTCCTGCGCGTGCGCACAACCACCAATGCTATCATTTACGTACGCAAAGGCGACAGCGTACGGTGCACTAAAACTGTCTAGTGCCCGTGAGTCCGGTCGTAAGGCGATACAGGACGTCATTGCAGCTGAGAAGACGTTAGTGAGTTTTAGCATACCGTACGCCATCCCCTGTGCGTACGTCAGGGATAGCGTTGGTGGTTCCGCGCACGCGCAGAACATAAACAGGGCTTTGCACATTGTGCGGCACCACCACGCTATCCCTTACGTACGCGAAAGCGACATCGTACGACGTACTAAAACTCACTAATGTTTTTTCCGTCCAACATAGACATTAGGCGGACATCGTGACGTCACCCGGTCAATCATTTCGACACTGCCAAGTCTTTGAAGAAGCACGAGCATTATTGTATCACCTGACATAATCCTTGTATAGTAACCTCTGGTGGACAACACGAAGGATACCGAAATAGGGGGCCCGGTGGTGATGGAATCGCTCTTAACGATATTATGGTCCGCCAATAACAGGAGAACTGTTATTTATCTTTCTTTCCTTTTTCTGCAGTGCCTACTTAAAGGATTGAGTACTGCCAAGCCTGGAGACTTCTGCGTTGCCCTCACACTGCTGCTGGAAGACCTCCTCGTCATCGTAAACCGCGTGCTAAAGCTTCCAAATAGTATGCCGAATTTTGTACTTTCACAGAAAACTATACTCCTGTTGAACTTAAGAAGAAACAGAAACCTAATCCATCAACTACATATACGCCATTGTGAAGATAAGAAGACGCACTAGCGCGCCACGAGAAATACTGCACCGCCACCGCACTGTGTAGTGTCATGTGGCCAGTCTATACGGAAGCAGACTGAATACGATGGATTATATTATCTGGCGGAGGAGCGACCGTGACCTCTCTTTGTCCAGCAATCCTATCTGCAGCGCAGTAATATTGTGAGAGCTGACGGACTAGATTTCTTTTCCTCCTTAAGTTGAACAAGACTATAGAGGAAACTACATGTGCGTTCAACACAAGAACGGTACAAAATGTTGGTAGTCTCTCGACAAGAACAGAGCTACTCCGCCAAAGAAATTACACTGCAGTGCCACCAGGTGCTGCATTTTGGTGTCCTCTATAGTTTCGGTTTTCGTGCACTACTTGTTGCGACGTATGGTGATGCGTCTATGGCTATTGCTGCCAATAGGAGCAAGCATAGGAAGGGGCTGGAACCTTCCGTTTTTAAGAGAACAACTAAAAAAATTTACTAGTTGCCTCGTCGAGAGGATAGAGTCATTTGTCTATTGGTGTTATCCCTGCTGTCTCGGTGAAGACTGGGAAGTCATCGAATTAAGTCCTACGACTGGCGTTTGTTAAGTAGCCAATAGTGCAACGAGCTCAGCTGAAGTCTGGTACACAGCTTCCGAAGGAATATGACAGAAACAAAGCTACAAAGATGCATGTCACGTGCGGACTACAAAATTTCCCAAACGTGCCATGAAATGTTTGCTCAAATTGGCTCTTCCTACCACGAAAGGTATACACGATAATTGTTTATCGATTAAAGTGTGCCCCATTTTTAACCATGCGCGCTTGAAGTCGCTTCTGGACCCCTCATTTATGTTTCTCCTTCCTCTCGTCTTACTTTTCTCGCTTCTTCGCAAGTTTCCAGTACATCCTTGCGTTGGGTCTCCACGCGGTTCTCACACAGCAGCATCATCCAATGATGGGCCAAACATTCGGTACACGTTGACGTCATCGATGACATAGGTCAGGCACGGTGGTGAAGGGCGTCATGTCTCTCCACACAACACTCTTGCCACCGCTCACCGTTGAGCAACCACGTGTATTATTTTCGTACTTCGTTTAAATATTTTGTTGAGAAACTCGATAGCTTGCCAGACGTAGAACTTCGGTTGTGTGTTCAGGAACATGTCTTCTCTCAAATGAACACGAGAAACAAATTTTTCATAGTCTCTTTGAGAGCACTTCCTATATTTCCCTCAGTCATCCTCAAGTGAGAGCTTGGCCGTGTTAGGCCTCAGCTCAAAGAAACGCAGTGTATGGGACGCAACCATTTTACCAGTATTACACGTTCATTCCTTCATTCCAGAAGCATTAATAAAACACTAACTAACGTCTTCCCTTGTGCAAGGTGGCGTGTGGCACATGTCATAACATTTGTCTAGTTTGGATGGTGACGTGCAAGGAGGATGCAAAAAAGCGACATATTGTGGCTTTTTAATATAACCGACACGTTAATAGCTCAGTACTGATCAGTATTGATTACTACACTTTTTCAATCTAGGTCAAGATTTTCGAGGAAAGCTCTCAGCCACGTGCAGTACAAACCCGCCTCCATTGAATGATGGTGCTCCACAGAATCCCAAATGTGGGGCTCCTATCAAGATCACGCTGCCGGAGACAGCTAACATTGGAACCGTAAGTTTCATATTTCTGTCTCCCTCCACACGCACGGCATCCTTCTTCACAGATACAGAAGCACCGTGGAGAACTGTTGCTAAAGTTCCACCACAGAGTCGCTCAAAGGCTCAGCATGCATACCAGGCATACTATAAATGCTGTCAGTGGACGTCGCTTACACGAATTTTCGAAGGAACACGAAATGCTTCATGTTTACCAGAAACGTTGGGTTATCTCTAGTTTGCTCTACCCTGAAAGATTCCTTGGGTCAGGGAGGAAGCATGTGAACCAGGGTGTCGTAGCGAACTGAAAACCGAAAAAAAAAAAAAAAGACGCTATTTTGGTGCGAATCGCAATGGCATCGAAACCGTATATGTTTTTGTTTCGCTCAGAAGGGACACCGAAAAAAAATATTTAACGGTTTTCGGTCAAAGACGAAAGCTTCGCCGGTTTAGACTACGAATAGGCTAATGAAACTGACGTCGTGTGTTCTGAAGTCATGTCATGAATACTTGACGAGGGCTACGGTTACTATGGAACGTATGCCGGTCTACTATGACCCTTAGGCTCCCTTTGTAACGTTTTATCTTTCGCGCACATAGACTTAGAGGTACATGTGACCGGTTGTGAGTCTACCAATGTGCCGTAATGTTCATTTTAATTTCATCCGCCCAAACTGTCCTCAACTAAACAACGACTCAAGGGGGCTGCGTAACAGCTTCTCTATCGGTAATGTCGCGCAACGCGACCCTTGTCTGAGAGCAGCGAAATTGAATACATTTAAGTATGCGCGAGGGCAAGCGCGTGCGAAGTGGCGCCTCTTTTATGGACAGGACACTAAGAAAAGACAACAGAGCCGTGGAGCACGTTTTAATTTTTGTCGTACTCGTACGGTGGTGCTTGTTGGCTAGGAAGCAGAAACAGACATTCGGATGGGACGCGATCGCACCAGTCCAGCAAGAAACTACTTTATGTATGACATCACGAGAAACAAGTCTGTCTGTGTCTGTCTGTCAGGAACCAGTGGCGAATCCATGGGGGGGGGGGGGCGATCGCCCCACCAAAACGTCAGTTTATACATTCGATTTGCCTCTTCCCCTCCCCCACTACGCGCTCAACAAAGAAACCGCCCCCCTCCAAACTGAGGGTTTGGCCTCAGTGGCTCAGACGGTAGCGTGTTTGCCTTCTCATGCCGTGATCGGGTTCGAACCCGGTCGAGGACGCCAGGAACTTGGTGGCAGGGTACAAGTTGCTTAGACACCACGCCGTCTTCAGCGAGGGACGTTACATACGGGGTGCCGTGTGATGAGCTTTCATCGCACGTTAAAGAATCCTCAGGTGGGCAAAAGCAATCCACAGACCGACCGCTGTGGCGTCGCTCATGGTCTCAGTTGTCTCGCGACGTAAACCCCCAGATACTGAGGATCTGGATCCGCACCTGACAGAAACAAGGAGCTACCCATTTCACAGCTGCCTATTAATATTAAATACCATGTATGGTGAATAAACGAATTTGCATTTAGCAACATCGATTTTTTTTAAATTAATATGCCCACCAGAAGCACAACCGGTTAAAACTGGTATGAACCGTTATTTTTTTGCTCCGGAGCAGAACCGGTACCGGACCGTGTATGATAGAACCGGAAAGAAAACCGGAGCGAAAAACGTTTCGATTCGACACCCTGCGTGAACAAAGGGAAACCGGTAAAATATGACAAGTTTCGTGGATATAAGAATTCTTAAATGGTCCCTATAACAGTTGACAATACTACTATGTGCTCAAGGTGGCAGCATAGGCTAGGACTACAGCGTCCCTCTGATCTTAAGGCTGACTCGTGCGATCTAGTTAAGGTTCGCTTCCGGAGAGAGTTGACTGGCACCATCCAAAGATTCTTCGGTTTTTCTCGCGCGCTTTAAGGAATAAATAATTATCAAAGACAGCGTGCAGAACGTGCTAGCAAACGAGAGAGCCGTCATTGTCATTTCATTGATTTCAAAGTCATTATTTTCAGCGTTCTGTAAACCAGTGCTTGCAGTGACGAAAGCTACCTTCGCCGCCAGCGGCATTGATCAAGGTCATAGGTAGATATCACAGTCATTTGCTGAGGTTAGCCGAGAATAATTTTGGCACAACTATGCATCAATTTTATATTCGGCAACTTTTTACCTTAATCTGGCTACTTCAGGACGAGGAAAAATGGCAACACTGACGCACGTTGCACAGAAGCGACCAGTGAATAGCCATCAGTTGGTTCTCCACAGAGTTGTCGCAATTGTCGTCGGGTTGTGCTGCTTCCACCGATATGCACATTTCCTTTCAATTATCTGAAACAAATAAAAACCGGTTCTTTGAGTTATCTCCACCAAATAGGTAAGAATCGTTTAACTAGCAGCTTTTGTATTTAGAGTGAAATACAGGTTATAAGAGATATTATCATGGAGAATGCTTTGCCACTCGTTTTTTATTGGAATATCACTATGGAAAGAAATGCGCAATTTTTCTAAAAAGTAAGGTTGCCGAGCAACATTAAGGATTATAGACAACATCTAAATAGTTACAGGTAGGTAACTTCACTTTGGCCAGTGTTGTATTGCACGTGTTTGCACTATGTAACATCAACTCGGAGCCGTACTTAAAATGCCACAATTTGTATAGGAATCACAAAACTTATACAACCAATGAACCATCTGAATTATAACTGACCAACTGATGACAAAACGAAATCAAATGTTCTACGTCCTGTGAGTTGTGATCACCATAACTTTTGGCTTGCTGAAAAAAAACTTTAAAGGACAATGGAAGCAAAATTTGGAAAATCGGAGGAGCGTGTGACGTAAAATATTCCTCGATCTCCATGTGCTGCTGCCAGATGAAGGGGATAAACACAGCGAATTCTGACAACCCTCAAGATGTCCAATTCGGAGATCTTGTGAATGTCTGAAGGCAATATATCCGATGAGAGATGGGTTCGTACCTATGTTTCTTCTGCTTTTGTTTTTTCCGCTACGGGAATCAGACGTACGCCGAAACGCCATGTGGAGGTAAATACTTGTGCCTTCCATTTAGAAATATGACAGTCATAAAAAAAAGTCAGACATTGGCTGAATTTTAACTACGCATCTCTCCATGGCCAGTCGAGCACCAATGGCCAATACGGCCACAGAAACAACCGCACACTAGTACAGCGTGTTTGTTCTGAAACATAACCTTGTTCAACGCAAGATAAGACAGCCTGCAATGTAAGCAGCAAGACTCTCACCCATAGAGAGAATGAGATCACCTTCCTTTGGAAGGATCTTCGGGGCCAGCCTCGGTGGTGTTGTCTTTGTAATAAATGTCAGTCGATGTTTGATGTTGTGTTTGTGCTGTTTGTTCGCGTGTCGTTCGTCAAAGGAACACTCTGTCCTGGCGTTGCCGAAAGGGAGTCAGCAACATGCTGTAGCACAGCCAGGAAACAATTCACAAGCAGGTACAATTTTTCTTGTCGCAAAAATCAACCCCTGATCGCAAAAGAACCGCAAAATGAACGTCAGGAACTCCAACAGGAGGCACAACGTGCCTATCTTCCGTGGTCTGCCACAGCGGTGCAGCGACGCTCACCAGGGGCTCAGAGTGCTCCGCGGCCAAATTTTATATCGCGATTATGGCGGCACTTCAACTAATATACGTTAATCTAAGTCGAATTCTGCATTGTTTTGGTACACACCGAAATATGAAGTAACAGCTTTGAAGCTTATTTTCGCTTCCGTCGTCCATTAATTTGTAAAACCTTTCATATTTATTGCTGTTCCAACCGCAGCTTACTTTTAGGTCTTTGGTATATTTGTTATTAATTTATTATTAACTCTCCTCAGTTGATGACATTTTCTACGTCTTACTCTATTAACAACCTGCCTTTCACTTTGTAGTGCTCGAACGAGACCCTGGTTGCCTGCCCTGAAGATGCACCAGCCCAGGTAACAATCTCACTCTACGTGCTACAGGTGTCCGAATAGTATCGTCAGAATTGTGGTCGCAGTGTACATCAAACTATCTCAACGGGTCCTCAAATTCAGTGAACACTGTAAGCTAACGGTTAGGTGTACTTATGAAGAGATTTCCTGGTGGACATCAATCAGCAGATATCAAAAGAAAAAAATCGGAAACCTCCACGTCCGTCAAGCTAGATGGCACGTCGTCATGCCATCATGTAGTTGCAGGAAGCTGGCTAGTCTGAGAATATCTTTAGGACCAATACTTGGTCATCATACAGACGCGGATCCAAGGGGAGGGGCGGTTGGGCGATCCCCCCCACAAAGTCAGTTTATACATTGGATTTCTCTCTCTCCCCTCCCCCACTACGTGCTTCGACAAAGGAACAGACCCCTCCCCTCTAAACCGAGGGTCTCGATCTGCCCCCGCATCACCAATACATGTAAATACATCAATATATATAATCACTTTCTCAGTGTTCTACACTTGTGGAGTTACATCGGAGGCACATTGAAGCTGAAAATTTATTGTTCACTTGCTATTCATCTATTAGGTACAAAAACTGAGGCAACCTACTGTATAAACTGTTTCTGGTATAAACGTGGCCCGTAACACGACACATCCTGTTACTACTGGCAGGGACGTGCGCGAGTGCCACCGAGAGTCATTCCAAGCAGCACAATATACGGCAACTCAAACTGTGAGCTGCTCGTACGAATGTTATGAGCACGATGGCTTATTTCGCCGAACTGGCCAAGAAGAGAATAATTTGGGGGTATCCTCCATACCCCATGCATTCGCACGTTCAGTACGTTGTGCTGTTCGTTGTAGTTAGAGCATTGGTTGTAGATTGAAGTGACCGCGCATGCGTGGCGCACGTCCGCGGTTCACAAAGTTCGTGCGCATTCAAATTTGTGGAGGAGTCGAATCACTTCCTGCTCGTCACAACAGCTGCCGGCTAAGGGGCACAGTTTTTTGTATTCAGTTGATTGTGCGTGGCATTGTATTTAGGGAGCTGTTCCCACGACGGCGCCCTTATACCAATAAATAGATAAAATAAATATAGTATTGAGCAATTTCTAGGGTGCTGAATACTACCTTCCTCTGTTTTCTAGCTCACATAAAGGAAGGTAGAATTCAGACACTCTGGCACTTTCCCTCGTAGTAATATTCCTTGCACACCTTTTTTCAATCTCTGCAGAGTCAGCAGTACTCCAACCTCTTCACACTTCTTGGAGTGAGTAATCGTTTCTTCATATTTTTATTATTACAAACAGCTAGTTTCTGCTATAATATAGGTAGACACTGCTCAATTTACCATTGCGCGAGGTCAACAAGGATACTACTGCAGAGAAACCGCAAACAGCGCAACGTACATGTGCCTTGAAGACAGGCACAAAAATTGAAAGAGCCGAGAGGAAAAGCAGCGGGAGATACCGAAATGGGCAAAAAGCGTAATTTTGTAAGGAAGCGATTCCGTCTCCAGAGCCGTGCGAGAGCCGCAGTAATAAATACAGCACGACCTACTACAATACTAGAGACCTGGCCATCCGCAAAGCTCCCAGCACCGGGGTAGTAGTACTGACGATCGCCGCTTGGCTATGGGATTTGGCGCTAGCTCGCACTATTCGTTACCACGTGACTTGCCGAAACCGCGGCAATGCATGGTGGGCGTTGACGATGACGAAGCAGTAAGAGAGAGAATAGCGCGTGCTTAGCAACAGCCTGTGTAGCACGAAAGACGGTGGCAAGAGTGATAGTGTCATTCCCTCTCCCCAATAATGCTATGTGGCGCTTGCAGTGGCCACTACCGTAACTATCCCATGACCCGGCTCTCCCATAGGCGATCGCCAGTTGTCCAGGTCTCTAGTACAGAGTAGGTCGTGAAATACAGTCACTTCCATTCAAGGCCAATCTGCCACAGCATGTATCCAATCCAATCCGTTTTAGCCCTCTGCGCTCCGTGTGCGTGCGTACGTACGTAAAGTGTATTGTCAGTCGTGCCTTCTAAACGTTCTCCTGTGACCTGTGGGACTGGCATATGGCGGTTGTAGGACATACACTAATGTTTCGTAACGCTTCGGGCTACCGTATCTATCACGGCGGCTCAGGTGCTGAGACGTCCCTCTTTGCCATCTTGATTTCTAAGTATTGTGGCCCTTCTGTTAAAAGAGGTGACGTTTGGAGGCTCAGCTTTCTGGAGCCTTTATACGTAAAACGTACGTAGCGTGCAAGACCGAAAAGGCGACACGTGGTAGTCCTGGCAATGCGAGGGGGATATCAAAGTTTACTAAGTGAAAAAGATGAACTGAATTGTGGTTATCGTCTCATGCACGCTGCGCTTGCTCACGCATTTCGATCTCCTCGTCGTCGTCTGCCACAGGCCTCCCCGCCTACCCCCTAGACTCTTGTGTGAAGCCCGAAGTGCGTGCCACGGAACGGATGTGGGAACGAACCGGTAGGGGGATGGGTACTCAGGTTCTCAGCTATGCGGTCAGGGAGGGTTGCGCGTTTGTCAAGGGTTAAGTCTTCGGAATAGGCCAAGACCACGAGTATGACATGGGGAAACCGTAGCAAGAACAGGTATCGGAGGAGGGGTTGTTGTGTGTCAGAAGCGGAACCTTTGAGTAATTGGCGCATATGCGTTAGAGCAACTCAGAACATCACCTGCCAGTGAGACAGTCTTGTTTTAACAGCTTCTGGAGCATGGTGCGTTCAGAAATTTTCACGCTGTTGAATATGGCGGTCCTGAGAATGTCGTAGGCCCAGTCAAGGGTGCCTTCGCAAAGACATCGTCGGGCCCAGCAGCGACACCAGGAGGGAGATTCAATGTGACGTGAAAGTACTTTGACGACTGGGCTTGGGTGTTTCGCAGTTGAAACTGAAGAAGAAACGGGGACTCTGTCGCTAAAAAGATGGCATTCGTAGGGAGGCGGTTACCAAAATCCCAAGGGCGCCAGCACCACCACCACTACTGTCAGCCGGAAACACCCATCGGGTACGATGATGCCTAGGTTCAAAACCGTGTCACCAGGTGTAGTGTTCAGGACCGAGAAGAAGGCACGCGTGGAAGGCCTGACAACCCGAGAACTGAACTGAACTGTCGTCTGTTGCCTCACGCACACGCTGCGCATGCTCGCCCTTTTCTGTCTGCTCGCCTTCGTCTGCCACAAACATAATGAGTACAAAAACAATATACTTACAACGTCGAAAGTTTACGCATCTTGCTGCATTTACGGCCCACGAACCCCGTGTTGTTCTAATTCCTACCGGCCTAACAGCCGCAACCCCAGAGAACAGAGGCTGACATGCGACTAACAAACAATAATAAGTTCATTACCGTGGGTAGAGTAGTATCCAGACGGACACCCACCCCGTCCGCAGCCCCGAACCCAGCAGCAACAGCACGAACCAGTGCTAGCGCAGACCAATAACTGACGTCCGTGGAGTTCAAGGGCCTAGCTCCCAAATAATCCCGAGCGTGCGGGCCCGCTAACAGGTCTGCCTTAATCTTGTCACGGCGAGAAAACGAAAAGAAGAAAAACAGAAAACCGGGCGTTTGGACACCCGCAACCAAACGTATCTGTCCGCAATCTCCATCACGTGCTTATACACATGTCGCATCGCAGATGTACATCGAGGGCTTTAATTCGATGGATTTAATCCGCATGAATCTTATCCAGGGGATTTTTTTTTATTTTATCCACACAATTTTTGTCCGGATTTTTAGAGATTTTCTCCCGATGTGACGTGAAAGACAATCTGAATTCAACGTCACACGGAAAGCTCCCGGTTTATTTTCCTGTAGTGCCGGCTTTTTGCAAAAGCCCAGGTACTCGCAACATTAGCTTTTAACTTTTTTAACTTACAACTTTTTTTCAGATTTAACTTTTTCCCGCTGTCTTCTACTTCTGCCCATTCAGAGAGAGACTTTCTTCCGCTGCCTTGAGGCACTGTAACTAAAGTGCCCCGAAACACGTCAGCTAATCTTGGCGTGTAGGACCCACACCATTTAACCACGCGGGCATGGTACTCCACCTTTCGGAAAATAATAGAAACTGATATAATGTTTCTGGGACAGGCAGCTCCGTAAACAGAAACTATGAGAGGTGACACGAAATCAAGAACAGCAAAGCACATTTGTTTTTAATCTGTGTCACATTTCTAGCCTTGTATGTCCCTCTTGGCTGACCTTTCCTGTTTTTTTTTCCTTTCATCTAATATATATATTCCCATCCTTGTATGTATTCTTCAAAGACATCCAAAAATATCCGGGTTTTATCCAAAAAAAAGCCCACTGGAGAAGATATTTTTAAAAATAACCGGACCTTTTTCCACCCTGGGTACGTCCATAATCCGTGTATGCGTCCCTATACGACGCAGAAGATCAGGGAAATGCCGACTTCTTCATCTTAAGTGTACAATCATACATTGTAGTATGTGCGGCTGATTTCAAACCTCGCACCGCTACGAAACAGTGTGTGTAGCGCATACTTTGATATCCGCGCGGATTACGTTATACCGAGGCCCAGAGGACAACAACAGTGCTCTTTGACAAGTATGACAATATATATATATATATATATATAGTTGAAATAAATGGGAGACAGAAGACGAAAGTAGGGGAAGTAACAAAAAAGGGGTTTATTAAAACTTAAAAATCATAAAAGTTAGGGAGGATGTCTACGTTACGGCGGAAGCTCCGCCTTCTTCGGGACAAAAGAGCTAAATGTGGCCACGAGGCTGATAAGTGGCTTGAGAATGACGTGGTCGGTTGGGGGAAATTCCCGCCACCTGGCGGTTGTCAATTGGGGAAATTCCAGAGCGTTTCTGTGTCAGGTCCAGGAGTGGGGTCATCGTCCTTGTGGGTCATATATATATATATATATATATATAGGGGGGAAAGCCATTAAAAAAATAAGAAAATGACGCTAGACGTGATTGAAATTCAAACTTACAGATTAAGATGGCTTCTATGGCTGCACGTAGAGAAACAGATACTCATGGAACGATACGACAGCACCAGAGCACCATTTTCTTATTTTTTTAATGGCTTTCCCCCCTCTTTATAATTCACTGGCTTGCACTGTGGCATTGAGGAGTGCTCAGTCACCCTCCCAGGTGTATATCGCTCGCTGAGTGACCCCTAGTTTGCCAATCCCGAGCGATGCGCAGCTACCCAGAGCTGACGAGCCGCAAACACGGCGAAACACGTGTCCTCTGGTGCTGTCGCATCGTTCCATGAGTATATACATATATATATATATATATAAAGAGAGGAAAAAAGCCATTAAAAAATAAGAAAAATGACGCTAGATGTGTTTGCAATTCAAACTTACAGATTAAGATGGCTTCTATGGCTGCACGTAGAAAAACAGATACTCATGGAACGATGCGACAGCACCAGAGGACACGTGTTTCGCCGTGTTTGCGGCTCGTCGGCCCTGGGTAGCTGCGCATCGTTCGGGATTGGCAAACCAGGGATCGCTCGCTGAGTGACCCCTGGTTTGCCAATCCCGAACGATGCGCAGCTACCCAGGGCCGACGAGCCGCAAACACGGCGAAACACGTGTCCTCTGGTGCTGTCGCATCGTTCCATGAGTCGCATCGTTCGCATCGTTCCATATATATATATATATAATCTTTTTTGAACAATAATTTGTTTTCCACAGTGTGTTTTGAACAACCTGGGACAGCAGACGCTAGACAAGGTCGTCAAGGGTCTTCTGTGCGATGTAGTTCAGCTTTTACTCCACCTCGTGGGCCAACCTACTGCTACTGGAATTACGGAGGCTGGAGCAGGCACTCCACTTGAACCACTAGCAAACGGTCTCGGAGATAATGGTGGCCAACTGTTCGACTCGCTTAGGCAGGGGGCGAACCAACTGAGAAACGCACTTAGCGACCAATGTAAGTAAAAGTCGTTTCTGGAAGCTGTAGTGAATTCTTTTGTGTATATACCGCATTTCCGGTCACCTGGTAGAAGAAAGATCTCCTGTGAGCCCCGTGCGCGTTCAATGTCGCAGGAACGGCAGGAGCGGCAAAAGTAGTTCATTTCTACTTCCCGCGTAGACGTGCGTTACAAATAAGCGAATGACGTCATCACCTCAGCAGCACACGTACAATTTAATGAATATGACATGTAGCTGTACCAGAGTCAGCACTAAGACGCGTCTGCACGTCCCACGGTCTCGTTAACGTATCCATTTTTCCTGCGTATTGTGCGTGTGTGTTTCTTTGATTTCTTTCCTTTTCGTTTTGTCCACCCGCATTTTGTGTGTGTGTCGTTGAGACGCTTCCATGAAGTGGGACAGCGGACCTCAGCGTCCACCTTGACGAATGCTGACGAAATTCCAGAGTTCCGTCCTCGTCAGCAGCATTGCCCGTTCTTTACGAACGAGCAGCGTTTAGGACAGCAGCGTGTACCCGAAGCACTACTGACGCTTACTGAGGACGACACTCAGGAATTTCCTGAACGCTCGCGCAAGCAGGCCCCGGTGTATGTCGCTCCAGTGTCAATTAACTGTAAATACGACGCATACATGGCAGTTTCCTTATTTTCCTTTTTCTCCTTGCACCCGGTGCGTCCACTTCAACGCCACTGATGTAGCAGCCAGCTAGGAAGCTAGCAGCCAGCTATCTTTAGTTAGGTTGAGCAGATACAGCGTCTGTTCATTGATGATCAATCTCCAATGGCACGCTAAAAGCTGTGACGCGACTGAATCGAACTCTACCATTGGCTGTGTCGTCTGAGGATTCAACGGATTTTTCTGCCAAACGTTCCAGGCAGGTCCCATACTTCCCACAAAGCTGGCCTGGGACGCATGTTACCTCCCCTTTCCCCAACTCCTTCCCTTCGTCCCTTCCACATCTCCATCTGTTGACACCTCAGCTCGTCGCATATTCGCGTTTTTCGCCAAATCGGCGCCGCACAGCGGTGAAACACGAGACTAGCCAAACCAGGTATATACACCCGGCCGACCCCGCGTACACTTGCGGAGAGGTTGCTGCTTTTCGCATGAATCGCTGAGCTGCACCCGTATTTTGCTGTTGAAATCATGGATGAAGTAAACATTGCAGACAACGACCAGCGAACTAAACCAAATTAGTTTTGTTCTGTGTCACAATGCGACTCTGCGCGCCGAGGGGATAGCCAGTTTGTCTTTCCGCATTTTCTTCTTTCCACACATAGAATACCGCCTACATGGAAGCCATCCTCGGAAAAAATGGATTGGGCGACTCAAAATCAGCAATCATGTTACATCAGCAATGCTTGTGTGTGTCTTGCACAGCTCTTGGTGCGGTACTGCCTGCATATCTGATGAACGTTCTTGTTTTATTTTTTGTTTTTGTTTTTTCTGAAGCACACTTCTGTGCAACTCACGTCAGGAAGGGAAGCAAAAACTTGTCTAGGCAAAACAGAACAAGTTTGTTTCAAACTTGAATAGCCATTATGTGTAAGAAAGCGCATGGGACAGCGTGAAAACGTATTCAGATCACTTCGGAAAGAACGCTGAAAGAATGCGACGTTTCGTTAAGGTTTCCCAAAAACGTGGGCACCAATGACACACGGATGTCGCAACATTACCGTTTAACTTGTAAACTACATTCGTACACGCGCTACACACTTGGAAGTTGTTAGCTGTAAGAGAACTGCAGCACAGATGTCGTGTGGTTGCATGTCACTCACATTCCTGCAGCGCAGGACAATCACTGCTTGCTATTTCGGTAACCGCTGCTTGCACCGGTAAACGCGAAATTCACCTTCACGAAATGTGGTTGATGAAACACTCCGGAACTTCGGAAATAATACGCGACAACTATAGCATTCTCTTTGGACAACCCGGTTACGCGTGCCAGAAGTATATGCGCAGCGTTTAATACTCGTCCGGCTTCAACTCATCGAGAATTAACATTGCAGTTCAGAAATCTCAAAATCGAGACTAAGCGACAACCAGGATACGTCCGCCATGTTGGAGTTTAGATGCGCCACCTGCAGGTCGCGAAAAACGCGAATAGCAACAGTCGTTCTGCGGTGGGAAGTAAAAGGGGAAAGACAGCGTCGGAACATTACCCGTAAAAAAAGGCATAGCAGTGCTAACCGCAAATATCTTATTCTTTTACAGGTCCCAACCTTTCCTGAGTGCCATGGAGGCAAGCAAAGGATGTTGCCAATATTTTCGCTCAGGGTCGTAAAATACACGTCTTTCTTCTGAGAGATAAGAACGGGCTTTTGTTTGTGGGTTTTCTCGCTAACGCGCTCCTTGTATATCTGCACGAGGAGCCCTTATGACTTGATCTGTACGCACTGCACGTCACTTTGCGCACTGGGTGTTGATAGGAAGGAACAAAGTGCCCGTTTTCTTGTGCTCTCGTGAGTGTGGTACGTTGAACAATAAAAGATGGAAATGTCACCAGTTCTTGATTACCTTTTTGCCTTTGGTGATTGGCCATACTGTACCACGTTATCTTGTGAGCACTATGTCTTCCAGTGGACTGTGGGCCTGTTGGCGGGTACTATCTCATTTTGTACTGGCTACGAGGAGGCGTGGAATAATGATCGAGGCCTCGTCGAGACCGACTTATTCATTCAGAAGTGCGTCCTGAAAGGCGAACGAACCATTAATCGAAGCTCACTGTTTACTCGTCCAGTTCGCGCGCCGTGTTCTTCCACGAAGTGTAGAAGCCGACTCATTCATTCAGAACCGCTCCCCCAAGAGGTCAACGAACCGTTCCCCGCAGTTCAGCGTTCACTTGTGCAGTCCTCCGTCCACGCACCACGTTCCTTCCCGAACTGTCGCAGCAGACTCATTCATTCAGAACTGTTTCTCAGTCACCGCTCATTCTTTCAGTGCACTCACCGGTCGGCCGGTCCTTCTCGAGCCAGCCGACCATACGTCTTCCACTACCACATATGCGCATGCGCGCAATGCGACACAACAGCTTGACGAAGAACACCATGGATAGCGACCATGGTGCCGCAGCGCCCCATCATCATCCAATGTATGTGTGTGTGTGTGCCGCAGCGCCAAGTCAAGTGAAGAAACGTTTCGGTCGTTGGTGAATGAGTTCGTTCAGTTCACACGAATGACTAGTTCAGTCTGAACGAATCATTTACGAACGACACATCACTTGTTGAGGCGTTCCCCCCAGCCAGAACAGTAAAAAGCACGTCACACGACACAATGTCTTCATAAATGGTTTTATTCACTCGTTTTTTAAATAATTTTGTTTCTTGATTGGTTATAGACTTTTATAGGACACTGTGTCACAATACGGCACTTTCAGTCATTTGACGGTGGTTCACGCTAAGCTTGGGTGACCTCGGTTGGGCATCCCGTAACGCGGCATGTGGTTAGCCTTTGTCCTGGCAAGGCACACTGGAAAGAGTTGTACGAGCCCCAGTACAGTACCACAGGCGTGGCACAATGATCACAACGATCAATCCTTGCAGCCATCCCCAAGTGGTCACCTGTCGCCTACCCGCCATCGCGGCATGGTAGTTCTTTTACAGCGATGGCTTCTGCTGCTGCTGCTGCATCTAACTGGATGGTGTCTGGAGCTATGTGGTCTCCCTGGTGGGCACCTGCAGCTCCATGTCTTTTAAGCTTTAGCGTAGCGTGAAGACGTGTCTTGAACGTGCGAAGCTCCGCAATGAACGTCACTGTTTCCTTCATGCTCTCATTTTCACATCAGCGTGAGAACGGCTTAATAGCGGTTCACGATACCGCTGGCTCACTGATACCGCTGTACTTGTTGCTGTTTGCAGCGCCGGTAACCAAACAGTTTGCAGAAGCTGAAGTCGTTCTCTGTGAGCCTCGTAAGATGGACACTGCATGATTACGTGAAGTGTGTCGTCCGGAGTGTTGCATCTGCGGCATAACGAAGTTGATACGAGTTTCATCCTGTAGAGTGTTGTCCGTGAATAAAGCTGACCTAGGCGGATTCTGCGGGCGGGATTCTGGAGTCGGTGGAAGAGTGTCTGAAGCACGGTGGTAGGCTGAAGCATACAGTATAGTGCTTTCGCCCGCGCCTTACAGAGGGCGCTGCCACAGGCTCACGTTGGACAGAGCCGTCTATAGAGAGAGAGCTTGACCATTGGGAAGAGCTTAACTTCTGCCAATAAATCCCCCCCCTAGCGCACGTGTGACAGCAAACAAAACAAACACATTTCGCACACGGTATGGCAGGCGGAGCCCAGCGGAATCAAGAACGACTTGCATCGGACTGGATACTATGGCGCCGGACGCGCCTGGTCTTCACGCGCGGAAAGGCAGTGGCCGAATCCGGCCTAATGCCCTCCTCTGTTGTTTAGTTATTTGTCATCGGCTGGCACAAGTTTCCATTGCTACAGGAATGGAACGAATGTGCAAGACCTTCATGCTTTCAAATAACAATTTCACTGGAAAAGAGTTCCGCTAAACATCTGGCCCCACAACGGTGGCCCTAATGAAGGTACCGCATTTAAACCTGCGGCCGATTTTTAATTTACAATTCTTGCTCATTGTATATACGTGCACTGGTTTTGCGGGGTACTCGGCAGTGCCCTAGTTTGTCCTACGCACTGCGCATGCCTCCAACTGCGCGGATCTACAACTGCAGCTGGTGTGCTTTATCCGAAAAGCATAATACGTTGAAATGCCAAAGTCAATGTGGCAGGAGTCAGGGCAATGCTCGGGGTTAAAGCTGCGTTTTTCACGAAGGGCTCTAAATAAATTTGGACTAGCCAAACGCGTATATTTAGTGGAGGCGTTGTCGGGCTCGGTAAGGATTTGACATGAAAAAAAAAAAAAAAAACGCTGAGAACTCGAATAATAGAACGTCATAAAGGTTTGCTAAGGGTTGCTAGGATGAGTGCGGCCTATTTGTCTTTTGCTGTCTTCCTAGGAGACATTCCAAGGCAAATTTACCCAGGTAGCGAAAGAGAAAAAAAAATCTGACCCGGCAACACTGTCATCTCCGTGACTCGAGCGATCATGGGTGTTGGTAGCACAGGTAAGGTCGTAAACAAAAATATTTACGTCCCGGCGCATGGGTCTTGTATAAACTAATAGTTTATTCATAATTTAAGTATAGGAAAAGCTATCTGTTGCACCACTAGTACACATATACGAAATCATCTACCACCTGAGTACGTTTCCGTTTCTTCTTCCACTGCGCATGTGTAGCAGTACGCTCGTTTGTCCGTGCATTCTTTTATCCGTGCCGTGTACCCGTGCATTCCAATGCGGAGTCCGTACACTTTTCGGATTAAACAGGAAGCGACGTTCACATTTCGAAGACGTAGGCCAATATTAACGCGCGTAAACAGATGAGTGCTATGCATCCCGTGTTGGCGGTCACGAGAAAAAAAAAGGTCTCGTGATGGCAAGACCGGCCATGATAGCGTGAGTCTTAGCGAATCAACTGTGCACCAACAATGCCGTGTTTTTTTGCAACGGACCCATTACGACCACTCGTTGAAGAAATACAAACAGCTAATCACTACGTATTCGTGTAGGTCTAGGTTAGGAATGGACATTAAGTGAAACTTCCTGTTTACTTGTGGTCATCACGTATACCCTTCGTCAAAACCTGTGATAACTAGCTCTACGTACTTCGAACTGATATGTGTCATTAAACCTGATGTGACTTATTCTTCTCCGTTCTCGTCTGGCAATGCTGTCCTGGGCGACTAGTATGGTTCGGTAGGGAAAAGGGCAAGGGTATATAACGCAAACGAAGTACGCGAATGCAAACATGCCATGGCTAATTATGCACTACTTATTATTCATGCTGCTAACGTCATATAACAATGTGACGTATGTGACGTGCATGTGATATGTGACGTTATTTGTTTACAAGAGTGGTAGTCCACCCAACGGATGGATGGCGCTGACAGTCTTTATCATGGCGCCATCTGAAGACGCAGGGCCCGATGGGAGTTTCGCGACATGTTTATATATACCTTGGACATTCGCCGGAAGATGATGATGATGATGATAAAAAAAAGTGGCACTTTTAGTCACGACGATGTTGGCTTAAAAAACACGTCATTTCCACTTTACTTTTCCTACACTGCTTATTTCTTCTAGAAAGCTCGAGTTGCGGAATAGGCGGCGTGAGACATACCTGTAACAATCGGTTACATGAATTCTGTAACCTGTGAAGCTATACGACGTAAAGGACAGTTACCAAGCCATCAAACCGTAGGTATCTTGCTGACATGCACTGGAACGAAAATTATTTCTTACAAAGCCATTGCAAAAGGCCGGAGGAAAGACGCATTGGTCCGTCGAAAAGACATGACCGGTTATGTTGAGGGGGGCACGCCAGAGACACTGGACAGCGGGGCAACAGCATGGACGTTCCCAGGGCACTGGACAATAGACACTGGACAACAGAGTGACTACAGTTGAAGGCCACCAAGCTCTGAGATGAGCGCTCCAGGAGTCCCACCCCTTTCTTTATCTTTTTTTTTCTTTTCTTTTTTTTATGGATAGCATGCCGACCCTAGTCTGGCAGACCTTTCCCTCGAATAAAAGCATATCCCCCCTACAACTGAAGGTGGCGTCCTGGTCAAAGGTGGTGGTGTCCTGTCCTCTTTACTTTGTCCGTGTCCTATGTGCGCTGTTATCATGTCTCCCCGTTGTATGAACACACTACCCCTCTACCGCAACCGAAGACCTGGACACACCTTGCACTCCCTCAGCGATTTTCTTTCGCCCTACAAGTCAGCTTGGATTGGCAACACAGACTCTACAAGGAGATATATGGAACGTCGTTATCTGCCTGGATCTGTGCGCTGTTATTTATTTTTGTGTCCTGTTCTGCGTATCTTAAGTGGAGTTCACGATCCATGACGATGAAGCCTGAGATTGGGACGTAAGGTGACACAGCACGGGCTCAAACCAGCGAAAACTCTTTATTTACACATACATCGCAATATACAGGGTGTCTTTTTATACAGATTTTTCATTAAAAAGCTATAAGGTCTATAGTCATCCTGTTTTCACTTCTATCATCTCTGCCCCGGCGGACGTTCTTGGCCATATGTTCCTGAACCGTCGAATGACTAATTACCTAAAAATCGTTAACTAACTTTTTTAATTATAAACGCAACAGGGTCGTCCCATTGAGAACATCTGATCCCTTCGGTTACCTGATACCGTTACCGTTTTCAGAACAAAAATCCGTTCGATAGATGGGCCGCAAAAAATTAGCGAAAGAGCACCATTTTTTCTTTATTTTGTTCATTGCGCATCTTCGGAGACGCGTCCTTCGTTCACCCCCAATGTGAGAGGGTGGAGGAGCACAGTACCGCCTCATGCTTCGAAGATAGACTTGTGCGTCGATGCCACTTTGACCGGCGGCGGCCTAGAGCCGGTTTCGCCACCGGCGTTAGCGGCGCGAGGGCGTATAGACGCGTAAGCCGTTCACAAGCGTACGCAAGCGCGGGTGGCCTGCGATGTGTATACTGTCTAGACTACAGTGGACACCACATCCAAAAAATATTCAACTTTTTATTTGTAGAAAAAAAAAAAAGACTAACCGTATCAAACTTATCACAAACAATAGATCTACTTCTACCACATTTTGACTAGAACAAGCCGTGAAAGCCCGTAACCTGTGCACAGTAAATATGGTTGCACACGCGCTGTGTCCTCAGAGGGAATTTTTACAGAGGGCGTAGTCGTCGTGCATAAAAATCAACCCGTCCAGCGGGGGGGGGGGGGGGGAAGGGCAACGGCCCCCTTGTTCCCCTTCGCGGTGCCCATAGGGATCAACCTTATATTATCGTGAATGAATGAAAACAACAACAAAAATAATGACAGTATAAGAGCCATAAAGCTCGAGCGTTTTCTACACGACTGCTTTCTTGGGCGTCACTATAGGTTGATGCACTAACATAGTTGGAGGGACTTCACTCGCCGAAACTTGCATTCACCTCCGTCTGCTCCCTTTCGCCTTCTTTGCGTCTGCGTTCTGACAGACTGACAAAACTTTGGCTGGCGTCTACACCTCTAAAATCGAAAGTCATAGATTGAGAAGTTACCGGTCAAAAAGAACTGGTTACAAGTCAAGTTACTGTATGCAAAATGTAACTCAGTTAGTAACGAAGTACTTCAGCCTGAAATGTAACTCGCAGTTACTGAGCTACTTAAAAAAAAAGAACGAGTTACTCCCAAGTTACTTCGGACACAAAATAGCATTACGCCAGGTGCAGCGCGCGTGAGCAGTTGAGTTAGACCTTGAGTTTCCTGCGGAAGAGTGCAACATGCTTAGATCGTTTTCGTTTGTGTCCAACAATAGAGTTTGTAAACAAATGACGTCATAGTGTTCGACAACTTCACAAATTTTGTAGAACTGAACTATACGCCCGAAGCTAGACGTGAACATGGTTGCGCCCGAAAGCCAAAGTCTTGAGGGGAATACGATATGGTCCCTGAAAGGGATGCGACCTTCGCTCCTACTTTTCTTTCAATATACGATGCAGCCAACATGTGCCGTTCGTGGAACACAGCCCGCTTCTTCCGATTTGTTTCGGATTCAGTCTCTCTACCAATTTCCTGATAACGTTTCTCTCATAGAGGTCTATATTCCGACGCTTTGCATCTCACTCCCTGTGGGCGCACAATGGTTCAGCTTCATTTCAATGGCAGCGGTTCTTACTTCCTGAATAAAATACTGTCATTGATTGAATATGATGTTTTATGGCTAAAAAATGAAAAAATGAAAATGAAAAAAAAAGAATGAATGAAATGCCATGAAGGAACCCTCGAGAAAGCAAGAAATTATGGGGACGTGAGTGAAGCGCGAGTTAAAAGTAACTTGGAACTTGACAGCTTGAACACAGCTTTAACTGAACTTAAGTTACTTTGGCAAAGTTATCCGAAAAAGGAACGAGTTCCTCTGAAAGTTACCATGGCGTAAAAGTGCCGAGTTAAGTTAAATGTTACCAAAAAAAATGAACTTAGTTACAGTAACGAGTTATACCTCGAACACTGATCGAAAGTACGCCACGCCGAAGCAGCCGCTGTCGGCTCCGGGGCACTTCAAAGTTGGCAGTGGAAGAACTGAACTGCTGTGACAGCCGAGTCGCGGTCCACTTGCAGCTGCAGTCCGGAGCAGCCGCACTGAACGTAATAGTTCTTTGGCTACGTTTTTAGTGTTTCGCAAGATGTTGTAGCGATGCACGGCTGCTGCGAACTTTCGAAGGTAGGAATGACAAAACGTGTTTCTTCTATAAGCGGCGGCGAGAGGACAACTTCCTTCACCCTTGGCCTTGTATGTCCCGCGCTACCGAATCGACCGCCTTATCTTGAATATTATGTCACATAAGACGGATGTCGCCACCGGACGATGGGATAGATAACACACACCAACCCGAACCGAAACCGTAACCGAAGTTTTTATATCGGTTTCGCTCCGGTTCAGCTCCAAGATTGTGTTAGTTACTACTTGTATCCTGCGAAGTCGTAATTGCCCGATCCAAAACAAAGACATGCTGCGCTATGTTCACAATGCTGAAATTGGTCACAATGTACGGCGCCGAATTGAGTGCGTTCGCCGTGATGATGACTCCCTTACATATGACCAGGAAGAGATACTAGCTCGGTTCACTGGTTTTTTTGAAGATCTGTTCAAGACTGAACGGCAAAGAGAATGGCCCCCGCCTAGTGCAGAGGGTTTTTGTTCAAATCTTCCTCAAGTGCCGGCAGAGTACCATACCCCGCTTACCGTACCAGCCACGGCCTATGAAGTATACGAAACCATCCAAGCCATGAAGACAGGATCGGCTCCAGGGCCAGATGGGTTTCCCATAGAGTTCTATAAGTCTTTCTGGCCGGTTATAGGAAAGGGTCTGGTAAGCCTGTTGAATGGAATTCTAAGATCTGGTGTCATGCCAGCTTCCTTCAAACGTGGTCGGGTGATTTTGTTACCAAAAGAAGGAAATAGTGATCCCTCAGACCCTGGCGCGTGGAGGCCAATAACGCTCCTGAACGTCGACAGCAAAATTCTGAGCACAATGCTTGCCAGGAGGTTGGCGTCAGTTCTTCCGTTTATCATAAGCCCTTACCAGAGATGTGGAATGCAAGGTAGAAACATCTTCGAGAGCCTTACACTTATGAGAGACATGTTAGCCTATATGAACTCAAGCGGTCAAGCAGGTGCTTTGTTGTCCCTGGACCAAAAGAAGGCTTTTGACAGAGTGGAGCATGACTACCTTCTGTGGGTGCTGCAGTGTTTTGGTTTTCCTCCCAAGTTCACTGAGACTGAGTGGGTGCAAAACCTATACAGCGATATATCTTCAGAAATCGTCGTTAATGCAGAAGTATCAGCCCCTTTTAGAGTCACAAGAGGGGTCAGACAAGGATGCCCGCTGTCCCCCATGCTTTTTATAATCAGTCTCGAGCCATACCGTAATGTTACGCTATCTGCACTCATCAATGGGTTTCCTCTCCCTGGGACTGGAGAAGTTAAAATATCAGCCTATGCGGATGACATTGTTTTATTTCTAAGGGACAGCGACAGTGTAACACACACGTTCGAGATTTTTCGGCAGTATGGAAAACTCTCGGGAGCCCAGCTGAATTTACGAAAGTCAAAGGCGCTTACGGTGGCGGGTTTCAGAGAGCCACTTCCTCCAGACATACCATACACCCCAGAAATAAACATCTTCGGCGTTCTTTTCACACAAGCCGGAGCCAGCGAGCGAAATCGTGATCTTGGAGAAACTTGCTGGACAAATTGAAGTGGCCCAGCAGTTCAACTTCTCTTTCCAAGAACGGATGTTCTTGATCAAGTCTGTTCTGTAGCAAGTTGTGGTATGCTGCCCGCATCATGTATCCCCCAGCCAGAATCACATCTAAAATCAACTCTCTTGTATTTCGTTTTTTTCTGGAACGGAAGAAAACACTGGTTACCACGGGACATCTTGCAATGGCCTAAGTCAGAAGGTGGCTGGAGCTTTCCGTGTATCGATATATATTCCTCTATCTTTGCCATGAAAGGAGTACTGCACATTCAGGAACGAGTTGACTCCTCTGCTCGGCCGCTGGTACTGTTCTGGCTAGGACCATCAAGGAGAGTACTAGTGCCGCGTGGACTCGGAAACAGATGTCCGGTGGTTGAAGAACCACCATTGATTTACAAAAAGGTGGTCCAGATATTCAATCGTTTACAGGAAGCTGTGCCTGGTCCGGACCCTCGACTCGCCTCAGTTTCTCGCTTATGCCAAGAACTCTTCCACAAAAAGAGCATCGAACAAGGTGACGCACACTTGGGCAGGTTCAAGAAGGGAAGGCAGCCCAGTGGTCTGAGCAGTGAAGTGAGCGATTTTTTCTGGAAAGCTAGTTGGCCAACGAAAGACAAACTGGCCAGATGGGGTTTTCTCAGCAGTCCCTCATGTTCCAACTGCGGCGCCGAGGAGAATAGTGACCATGTGCTACGAGAGTGTGTCACAGCAAAGACTCTGTGGACACTCGTGTGTCGCCGCTTTTCCATTCGGTATCGGCCTATGCAACAGATGAGGACAAGGTTCGAACAGCTAATCATGATAATGACAGCTTTTACGCTTTGGAAATTTCGCTGCACAGCCGTAGCTCAGAATAGAAGAAACCGCCTGATGCACCCTAGACTCTCCATGGTGACTCAACTGGTGACAGACTACTTAGAACACAGACTGTTTTTGTTGGGTGAGCGGGAGTTTTTGCGACAGTGGTCCTGCCGCCACGTTGCTCTTCACAACGGACGTGTACGACTAACGGAGCTCATCTATACATAGTGTACTTCTCTTAGTTAGGCAACCATAGGTTAATGCACTTATAGTACGTACCTTGCATTTTTGTATACTGGAACTGGAGAACATAAATGACGTCGTTTTGTTTCTGGGGGATGGCGGCCGTGTGGCACACTGGTCTGAGATTTTTCGGCAGTCAGGCTTTGTGATATTTTGAACATTTCGTAAACGGGTGAAATAAATATTCTATTCAAGTTACTACAGTTCAGTTCCGGTTCAGATCCACTTACAAATAACGGTAAATTCCGTTTTTCTTTTTCTGTTTTTTTTTTTTCGCTTTCAGGTCCGGTCCGGTTCGACGCTCAGGTTGCCACGCAGAATGCTTGCAATAAGGTTCGCAGCAAACTATATCAACTTTCACATATCAAGCGTCATGGAACAGCTGGTCGCACCAGTGCGACCTACGTTTCCACTTTTTATTTCTAATTCAAATCTAATATATATCTTTTTTTTTTTTTTTGCAGCCAGCGCTGCTTCATGTCAATATCATCAACTTCCGGTTTCTTTCACTGCTTTTCATTGTTTTATGCTCTTCCTTTCATCCAACAACACTAATGCATGTTCACCAACAATATGACACAAATTCTGACACTTCATACAGTTGTTTCAACAGCAGTACAATATGTCGCGCTACCCCATTCGTGCCCTCGCCAACGGGATTTCGACATTTATTTTATTTTTTTATTTCTCTTCGACGCTCACATGTGCTGCGGGAACGGCTTACCATTCTGTCCTCATTTCATGTTCTCGTTTGATAACACGCCACCGAAGCACGTGATGTCCTATAGCACCGTGTGCACTACAGACCTTATTCCACAGAGGTTACGCTGAGCTATCAGCGGCTCAGCGATTGACATACGAAGTGATCTCCTTGGGTCACATGTTCATCACTCATCACAGCTTGTTGACACACAGGTTTCTCTTAAGATTGATGAGCCAACGGTTTCCTCACCCGTCATTTCAATACCTCCCGCAGCTAGAGCCGTAGCGACGTCTAGGAAAACGAGCATCTAACTTCCATTACGACGGTGTATTCAATAAGTAAAGTAGGCGGTGCTGAGCAACCTCTGAAGGATCAGAAGGATTCTTATTCGTGACTGCTTTGTGCAGACGCTGATGTAATATTGTTCCATCAACTGTACGCGTGCCTTTATCGCCAAGATAGAGCGAAGCAAATCTTCCTTCTTTTGGAGTAGCCAGGAGTTTGGTAACGACGTCAGAGTCTCTATCATCACGTGACTCCAGAGTAGCCCCCCTTTGACCGTAATTTTCGAACGGCTAGAGTTACTCTGCGCTCAAAATGGTTGACTGGCCTGACGGGCGAGACGATGTGGAAGTGGTGGCAATACCGCCTGTTTAACAACTTACCGCACATGCGTGCACTCTAGCAGATTTTGAAAATGTTCAGCAGTTTTTAACCCTTCATTTCCAAATTGAACACCACCTAAATTGTCTGTCGACAGGACGGTTGGTAGCATACGACGCATCGCCGTCTGCTAGCTTGTGTGTGACGTCAGAATAACGGCTACCCAAGCTCTGGGCTCCCTGCAAATGGGAGCCGGTCCCTCATATACCGGAGAAGGGCCCTTTGATAACGCGGTCCGCCCCCGGATGAGCCGTGTCTTCGAATGCGCGGCTCGTAAAACGGTCGTCGGGGCAGCATCGCTTGCCGTTGTGGTTTCCAGGAAGATTTTTCCTAAAAAGCAGGGAACAGCTGCTACTCTCTGGCTCATTTTCGCCGCAGAGTTATGACGTCATTTCCGCTACTCTGGCTATTTTTCGCCAGCTGACGGTAACTCGAAGTTGCCAGAGTTTGTTATAAGAAAACGCACCCGTAGCGTCCAGGAGCTGGAACTAGTAAGGGGGTGTAAACAGCTGTGAATCATTACCTAACAATTCGTAATGTTTTTGGCACAGTCGACCTGTGAACGTAACAGGGGCGACCAAATGTTACTGACCTATTATGTTGCGCGGTCTACCAAGTCCTCGGACTAACGTCATGATGACGTTAGTCGGGTAGAGGTTCATTATGCTGGCACCCACGCCACGATCCCAAATACGCGCCGGCCGGCACATCTGTAGGTGGCCGTAGCTGAAAACAGCTGCGAATCATTACCTAACAATTCGCAATGTTTTGGCACGATCGACCAGTCAACGTAAGAGGGGCGACCAAATGTTACTGACCTGTTATGCTGCGCGGTCTTACCAAGTCTTCGGACGAACGTTCTGCGCTAAATACTTGTGGAAAGCAACAGAACCCTGACAAATGTCTTACTTTTGGAACGGTAATGGCGCCTCTAGTATACTACGCTGTAGGCCTCAATCATAATCATTAAAGTACGGTTGTTGTCGTAGTCTGTATATAACGCAGACAGTAGTCTGGGTCATGGTGACTGTATGTCCACGCAACAGTCGCTTCCAAGTCTCACTGTTGCTCAAAGCACCACACACATTGAGCCGATTACCACCAGTGACCATATGATTTGGTGACACAACGGTGGCTGAAACGGTGCAAAAGTCCTAATCCGGCATAATGGCAACGATAAACTTCGCTAATCTCAAGCGACCTCTAGGCGCTCCCTATGTTGTTCCAATAAACCAGATGCCAGTGCAACACTGACCGTCTGTTCCCTGTTGCTTCGACATTTTTCAAGTGAAGCCACTCGTACTCTTCTTGCACACTGCCAAACTATGAATGTTCCATCGCATGTTCCATCAAAGATCCTTCCTTCGCTGGCCCACGTTCTTGCACCACATGGAACTGTCCTTGTGGTCACGCGGAGCACGAGATTCAGCAAACGACGCTGGAGACCTGTGGAGTACCACTTCGAAAAACTTCCTCAAAAGCACGTACAGGTCGTGCTCAAACTGAGGTGCTATTGCTTTGTCTATGGTCAAGTCCAGTCCACAAACGCTCTGTCCTAAAAGCAATTCTAATGCTTTATGGACGGTGTAGGACTTCGGTCCTGACTGTGAGACGACTCAGTATTACATTTCACTTCATTACCAGCAGGTAGCAGCCATGTGGTTGGGTATAGCCCCGATCTGTGGTGTTGAACCCTACCCCCCCCCAGACACACACACATTATCACTTCAATAAAGTTGTGATTCTTTATTGTGCTATTCTTCTGCCATCAAAGAAGATCATGCAGGGCTACATGTAGCCAACTATATGCGTGGTAATTCAGGTCTACATTCCCAATTTATTCGTCCAACACCGCGCTTTCCTGTTTATCACTTCCTTTTCCCTCGTTGTTGCGAATTTAAACCCTCACAAAGTATTTTCGCTTTCCCTCCCAATGTAAAGAGAGAGGGATATGCCATGGTCCGTTGACCGCGCGTTCCATTGTGCTCGTTACATAAACGTGGGTGTTTGACCACGTTGTCGCTGGTTGCACGAAAGAGGGTCACAGGTGTCTTCGCTTTCCGCGCCCCCTTTTAAATTACCGCGTATCCCTTAAATTGGCGAGTTGAACGACGAGAGAGACAGACATCGTTATGGCGCTGCCCCTTCGCTACGTCATACTGCTAGCAACAGCACTATGCGCACTACTTCCCCTGGAAGTTGACGGGTCACAGACACGCAGACCAAGCAAGAAACCGAACCCGCAGGTACCGGAAATTGCCAAGATCAGGAGCCAAGGTATCTAAACGTTTATTTTCTTCTGTGGTCACGTCGTATAATAATTACTTCCCAACACGCTTTTAGCTACGCGTGTCCCACAACTCAGATAAGGCTTGTCTGTACCAGGAGAACAGACTTGGGGGCTCGTTGAGAAAGAGAGAAGAAGAAAGCAGAGAGGGGAGACAATAGCTAGTTGCGCGTCAGATGCGTCACAGACATACTACTTTCAGTATCAGGGCCAGTTCTCACTTGGCGACGCCCAACGCGGCGTCGTGAGCGGTCGGCGGAAATAGACGCGCATTTCCGGAGTCGGGAGAGGAGAGACGTCGAGCCAAAAAAAAACTGCTATGCCGAACTTCTTTCACGACGTCGGCGAAAGCTACCGAGAACGACAGCTGGCGACCAATTAGGTGACACAGAAAGGCCACGCCTCCTGATTTTTCGTCTGCTTTGGGCGACGGAATGCCACTGTGGTGGGAACATGAAAATCGTGCGCGCTGACGGGGCGCCGGGCGTCGCCAAGTGAGAACTGGCCCTCATGTTCATGTGTATCAAAGTAGCACAGAAGTTGTTTTTAACGCCTTGTTTTCTTCGTACAAAAATGCTAAGCGGGCCAGTAAGATGCACCCTAAGAATTAATTCCCCCCCATAAAGTCAAAATTATTGCAGAGACTGAATCTAAAGTAAGCCGCAAAACGCGACCGTGCGCAGCGGCGGTGGAGAGCAGTACCAGCCTGTGATCTGCGCCGGACCTTGCGCTTACGTTACCGGGGCCACGCTTGGTGATTGGTTCAGAGAAATGTTGTTTGCCACTCGGCTGTTCGGGGGTTCTGAGGAAGCATTGCTCCTGGCTCGGGCCGCTCCTTCTATCCCCATTTTTCTCCATGGGAACTGTCTGGTTTACGGCGGCAAACGGACAGGGCGCTCATCCACACTGACTAGCGAACCAGAAGGAGTTGCCCCACTAACGTCATCGGTGACGTGACGTCATACTTCTCTTTCTCGTTATACCCGGAGTGGCGAGTTAAGGGTGAACGCACGGAGCCATGACTATGTGCGTTTTTTTTTTGTTCGTTTTTTTTCTTCTGGGAAACAAATGGCACACATTGTGGGAAATGTGGGACGTCTGGTGGGAAATAATCCCCGATTTGTCAACCAACAGTGATGTAGGCTACCGACCACCTTGTTGCTCATGATGACTGCGTAGCCGACACGCAGCAGACTTCTTTTGTCTTAGACCCAGTGTTATGCACACGCAACGTCGTTTTGCCGCCGTACCTGACGGGCAATGCGCAGTTGGTAGCGACTTCGACAGAGTGTTGCCCGTAGTTTTCTGCTTTTTACTTTTTTTAAAAACTGCGAGTGCAATTTTGACAAAAATTATGACGTAAGAGTACTGAGGGCTCGGGCTATCGAAGAGATAGATTTTTCTGAGACCGCGACTCTATTGGTATACATTACACCTTCAGTAGTATAGTCATGGCAAGCTACACTCGAAATCTAGTACCGTCTAGTAAACAGTAAAAATTTCAAAAAAAAGTACCCTTTATTTCAGAAGTTACCGCGTAACCTATGAGCAATACTCGCTATGAACGTTACACAGATCACCTGTAAATTGAGGTTACTGCCTCCTAACCGCCACAGACGTAAAACTTACAGTTTGCCCAGGTATGGCTGCCTCTAAGACGCCTGCCTGTGCACAGACGCTACATAGCGAATGGTATTAAAAATTAGCTCTTACCAGTGAAGAACACAAACTGTCTTTTGCAACAATTAGCTATAGCATACCTAAGTCATCTAGAGCTATTCAGTGGCGAAAAACGGGTGATCACTATATATTTACTGCACAACAAATAAAAGGAAGAAATAACTGCAACTGCAAAATATTTATTATTTACTTTGCAAACCTGGCACTACAGGACAGGCAGGACGAGGACGTCGCAGTGCAGATACTTCAGCGGTGGTCAACGACATACGGTTTCGACGAGGTATAACTCTTTATACAGTCCTCACGTGGTAGCAAGTCCCTACCCGTACATCGAGAACGTTCCCAAGCAGCACAATGTACAGAGAGTCGACTGCAATAGGGGGTGGACAGTATGTGTCTTATCAATGCTCTTTAGTGTCAGGAGTCTGTTCGGGGCCTTGCACCTACCCGTCCACCGCTATTGCACTCGACTTTCGGTACATTGTGCTGCTTGGGTTCCTATTCCTTTCTGATATCTGAGAATGACACGTCAGCGACGCGACTGTTGTAAATCTGATCATGAGGAAGTAAAACACAAGGACGAGCAAGGATTAACGAAAAAAGGACGTAACACACAGTGTTGAACCTACGTTGAACCTACGTTGAACCTACGTTGAACCTACGTTGAACCTACGTTGAACCTACGTTGAACCTACGTTGAACCTACGTTGAACTATGGTTGCGAGACAGACGCTGCGATGAGCGTCGCTAGACTGTCTCGCAAAAACATAACGGAAACTTTGTAGTGAACATACCATACAAATACCCTGATAAAGTTCCATCACTTCAATCTTGAGATTTCTTCATAATTCTGAACAAGATCCGCAGTTCATGTCGAAACACAGACACAATAACGTAACGCACACTGGTCAGAAACTCTCGTATTGAATGTGGGGCTTGAACAAGAACACAGTAACTTTTGAGCAGTACCTACTATCTCAAGTCGTGCAATCTCATTCTTCAGTGCCCCACTCTCACGCTCAATGCATTAACCTCATGCTTTCCTTTTAAAGTCATCTCCTGTGATCCATTTCATCATTCTTTCACCGTTTGTTAGTCATTTTTTTTTTGCCATCCTTGTCTTTAATCTACCTCATCCTTCTTTCATCCTTTGTTAGTTTATCCTTTACTTCCTAATTCTTTTTTTTTTCTTGATTTCTTAATTTTTTTTCCTTTTCTTTCTTTCCGGAATAGCAAGCCGTCGTCTCGTTTGGCTGACCTTTCCCCCGTTTTTTTTCCTTTTTGTCCGATATATATGTCCCCCCCCCCCTATTATAGAGGTTACTTCACATGCAAACAAGAAAGACAATATAATTAAATGCAGACGCGGCATTCTTTCAGGAGTTACAACGTCCTTATGTAAAGGGTACAGTTATAAGTTACGGCGATTGGATTTGGGTTGAATTCAGAAGTACTGTATAAGTGCTTAAATTCGCGGGCTCAATAATTCGCGAATTTGTGAGAAGCCAGGATCAGGCAATTATTCGCGGAACCTTAAATTCGCGGTACCGCGCTGCGTCCACCATGCATCTTAGGGGCCATCCACCTTGAACTTCCTGGAAGAAGCAAATAAAAGGTATCACAACTGGGTAACTCGTTCAATGTGTCTCCCTTTTGAGCACTTCTGACTGCAAGGGATGCGATTAGGGGGTCCTACTCGGCTCGTATATGTGCCATTGCCCAATTGCCCTGTCTCCCGTCATTCCTGTCATCGCATCGAGCAGGTGCGATTGCCACTTGGTAGTGATGCGACAACTTTTCCAAAGGTCAATACGCGTGGCAGAGTGCATACGAGCTTGCTGGATGATCAAGACTTGCAAGGAACCGGAATCACGGGAGGCGTACATCCGCGCGGGATTCGTACGTGAAGGCGGGACTACAGTCTCCAGTTGCAGCGGCGAACTGAACACTTTGCGAGACAATGCAGTGTAACAGCGTAAGAAACTCCATATACATAAGTTGCCTCAGCGTCCTGGGTTAAATTTCTTACATATTTCTTTCACGTATTTTTCTGTCATTCGTTTGAATATTTCGCGGGACTTTAAATTCGCGAAAAAAGGACGTTCGCGAATTTCGCGAAAAATAGGTCCTCGCGAAAATTACTACTTATACAGTACCTTTTAGCGCTCCTACAATGCCAGGTTACAAGACGTTTTAACCTCTAAATAGAGGTGTCGGGCGGGTAACTTATGCGATATTTGGAAATCTACGTCTGCATACAAATTAGACGTCGCTAAAAGTTACAATAAAAGGTACCGAGTTAAGAGTGTACGATCATAAAATCGTTTAGCATTATCCATACACCCCATGATCTAATCACTGCGTATCAGCTCAGTTCGAATGTTTTATTTTATGCTGTTTTATATTTGCTTTTATGCTGTTTTATATTTTACATGCTGTTTATTTATATTTTCAAATGTTTTATTTATCAAGAGGTTGGTGTAGGTCCTTGCATCAACATCACCCTTTCCAACCTTTTCAACATAGGGGAGGTAAGTGCTTTTCGTTGCACTTTGAACAACGTAACAAACAATCCGGTCATAAAGCCCTAGACAACGATGGGCTGCGTCTCCTGTCGAACGCGCTCAAATGCTGATCTTGGGGCGCCAGCCCCCGTTTCGTGCCGTTTCTAACTTCTCCCCAACTGTTACGGACGAACTTACAAGGGCTGTCGAAGTTTGGGGGAACCTCCAAAGCTGTCGCTTTATTAGAAATTGATGTTAGCACGTTGGCATTGGAGCCACTCAAGATGCAACTCTTTCTGGAAAATAGGCTGCCTTATAGGGGCGCCTCGTTCGTCACGGAACCATTGCGAATCTTTAAAGGAATGCTATGGCTTTATATTTAGGTTTTACGGAGGCAGTTATGGTTGCGAGTGACGTCAAAGTTTTCCGTGGATTTTACTGGAATTATTGAACCCAACTGAGGGTTCTTTAAAGGAGCATGGAAGTGACATTTAAGTGACGCTGCTGCATTTGCGAAGCTGTCCGCCAGGAGTCACCACCCAAAATAGTTTCGCTCTGCGGTGTATTGCCACTGCGCGATAAAATTTACAAAAGACAGCCGGAGAAAGCTGTCGCCGACAAGAGACACGAGCTCCGCGTGACGTAGAAACTGCTCAGTGCCGGTAATCTTTGTTTTTTCTTCGTGGCTCACGCGCCGCTTATGCATGCTTGAGCTGTGCCGTTGGACGTCACTGGTCACCTGCCGGAGCCCGTGATAGGTCATGACGTCTTCTCCTGAGCCGATGCGTTCTTTGCTCTCAACTATTCGAGATGGGCTCCAGGGGTGACGCCTGCTGGGGTCACTGCCAACTACCTGAAACAATCGAACACGTCCTGCAAGACTGCCGAGCGTGCCATTCTGCGCGCGAAACCCATCTCCCTCGCTCCACCTCTGGCACGCTAGCGGGCATGCTGTACCCCGGTGGTTGCCGAACGTTCCGCTAGAGCAAAAAAAGTTATTCCCTTTCTGCAGAAGACAGGTCTTGCTCAACGACCCATCAAATACTTCGCTCTCCCCGACGTATTCATACACCCTTTACGCATCTGCACCTTTCATCCTCTATCCGTCCGTCCGTGCGTCCTTCTTATTTGTCTTTTTTTGTGTGTGTTTGTGGCTATAGTCGTGACGACGCTCACTTCTGCGTGGCCAACAACGGCGACCCAATCCTGCCATTACCCCCCCCCCCCCCTCCGCGCTCTATGCATGTGGAGAGGTTTTATTACAAAAGGTGTGAGGGTCAGAGCCTTGCACGTGCTCTGTGGGTCACCTGCGTTCATCGTTCTTTCGCAGGAGCCCATTTTATTCGTTGCAGAAGGCGTTGCAGCGAAAAGAAAAAAATGTGCTTCTACGCTCCATTAAAGTGCACTGCAAAAATCACAGCATGCGACAGTCCATCCCTTGTAGAGGATGCCGTGCCCGAATAACTTGTACAATGTGACCAAAGTGGTCGCAGCCTCGTGGTCAGTAGGGGTATATGCCTTATGAAACTGACCTGACGTGGCCGGTCATGTTGCAGTCAGCTGTGCGAGAGCCTGTACATGCTGTATAACCCTTGCCACGAAGCGACTGTGTGATGTCATTTCAAATGCCGTTCTAAAAATTTCTTCCAGTGTATGCAAAACAGTCTGGAGTTCTGCCCGAAGGATAACGTAAGTTATCTACCATACTCCGAGAGTTACAGTCGGAGAGTTATATTATATCTCCGACTGCGGTGAGTGTCGTCGGCGCATTGAGAGTGAGGCATACGGAAAGATGGTGGATTCCAGGTTGGGGAAGTCGATGTACGTGTTTTGTTAGCGCGGATATTTCGCGTGTTCGCTTAAAAGCATGCAAACGTGTTCCAAGTATTAAAAAAAAATTGTTAAAGCGCCATTGAGGGCAAGGATGAATATACTAACAAAGTCCTTTTAGACTCCCGCTATTATCTGGCGCACTTGTAATAGTGGCTTCTTCCGAATAATTTTTACGCCACGAAGCGATTCTTTCAGCAGACATTCCTGAGCTTTTCAGGGACAGGGATGGGCAGTAAAAGTAGTACTTTTGTATTATAGTACTATTACTGTAATACTCTTGATAATTTGTGTTATGTGCCGTAATTCTCATGCTTTGAATGTATATGTATTATAATATACAAAAAATAAGTACTACATGTATTATAATACTCTCGAAGGCGTAATACTTACTGGGATGACGTAGCTCTGATCAACAGAGTGTCATCGTTTCACTTTAGCAATAATTTTCCTGTGCCCCGCGGACCTTCGGTTACAAGCAAGGCCCCTTCTATTCCCTTACCCCAAACTTCTCCCAAAGAGAGTGACCTCAGTGCCAGGGCCTCATGGGAGGCTGGTCAAAACTAACGTTTGGGCCTCTTGATGACTGCTCGATGACTGACGTGATGAGTCCTGACCGGCGATGATGGAATGTCCGAGCGGGCAGATGGACGCGGCCTCACGCTAGGACTGTGCCGGTAGAACTGGCAGCCAAGCGCAGTAGCGCGCAGTAGCAGAGGCGCGTCGTCGTTGTCGTCCACCACGAGCCGCCACATCACTCCCCTTCTCAGACGCGGAGCGCTGCATGCGGTTGAGGTCCGCCTCGATGCAATGAAGAGGAGAATGAGGATGACTCGTGGATGGTGGACGACTGGACACGTGGCTTGTGTTTGCGGCTGTTGATACAGCAGCAGCGGCATGGCGGGAACAAGGGCGCTGCGATCCGGGCGGGTTGATGAGATGTGAATGTTGAGTGCATGACTGCTTGGATGCTCGAGTGGTTGCTGATTGTGTTGATTGTCTGCTGAATGCATTGAGTGATTGCTGCTGAACGTTGATTGTTGCTGAGTGGGCGACGGTAGCGATACCGGTACGAGAGCGTGAATGCTGGTTGTCGCCAGAGAAGTGCCGGGGAGGAAAGAAAGTGAACTTCCTGTGATCTCCCTGCCCCGGTGCGACTTGCCTGCCAGAAGGTGGTTTGGTGCCGGTGTATTCGAAAAACTTTGGGCGATGAATTGCAGAATTACGCCGAACATGGTGTTCGTTGCTCGGGTCACCAAATGTAGACGACGATGGTCTTCCAGTGCACAACAGTGCAGACACACAGTGCATAATAAGTTATACAATAAAAAATAGAAAAACACGGTACACTTATGCAAATACACATGCCAATGACAAGAACAGTCTCTGTTCGAAATATTTGCGGTTCTCGTCTTGAGACAATTCCCTTCACACTCCCTTACGGGATCGCTCGATTTCCACCCGTCTACGATAGACTTAAGTAAGGTGAGGAACATTCAACCCAAACCCAGCAGTCTGGCACGTTCCTGATTAAATATGGTGTGGTCAGAATGGATGACTTGCGGCCGTGGAAGTCTGTTCCTTTCCAGGATGGCTAATGAAAAAAAAAGAAGAGTCTGAATGCTGAGCTGTTCTGTAAAGAAGTGGCTGAATTTTTATTTTTACCTTAACTTTTTACTTTAGCTGAAGTTACCTTAACTAAAAGCGGTAGCTAGTTCCAGACTTCCAGTTACAACTTATTGTTGTGGAAAGTAACTAATTCCAGTTACGAGTTACTTGTAAGTTAGTTACAACCCAAGACTAAAAGCATAATTTGCGACGCGCGAGGTTGATGCGTCGTGACGTCACAATGGGTGGCCCCCAAAGAGTGGTATACGTTGTTAGTGAGAACATGGTGCTCTACGTGAGCGTTATCCACCATGTCTTTCCAGTCCATTAACTGGTGTTCACCTGACCTGTTCACTCGCGCGTGCAACGCGAGACAATGCACGAAGTATGATGACGCGTTCTTCATTGTGTTTCTCTTGCAGCAAGGAGTAGTAGCAGGTGTCGTACGGTTGCTCGGGGTAAGTCACAAACTGTTGCATTTACGCATTTGTATGCTAATCCCACCATAGCCGAAAAGTGATATTATTGTCGTCTAGATGCTGTAATGTAAAAAAAAATTCGTATGTAAATGACAATCAAATAAATCGAAATAATTTAAGATTGTGTGACATCGTTATATAAAAGGCGCACAAAAAAAAACGCCTTAGCATTTTGAATGCTCGTGTTCTACCACAGCTTGTAGCAGAGAGAAATTTTGATGCGGCATAGTGCAAATCAGATGTTGAAGCCGTAAATTTGTAGCGGTGAACATTACTATGTAAATTATTATTACTATGTTAAAAATGCTTTAACTGATTCAATAATAGCTAGTGAGCAGGAGCTTGTTATTTGCGCGCTAACGTGCAATCACTAAAGTACATTGCTGACTAAGTCTTCGACTTGTGGTACTCCTCCTAAAATCGTCAGATAACGCAGTCGTAAAGATAGGCAATAGAGTAATGACAGACTGAAGAGGCAGATAGCATTTCAGCGCTTTCTGTGCTGTGTAGTAGCACAGTAGCGTGATACAATACTCCGTTCTAGTATAACGTACGCTGTCACCTTTGCGTACGTAAGGGATAGCGCGGGTGCGCAGGACCACCAATGCTATCCTTTACGTATGCAAAGGCGACAGCGTACGATGCACTAAAACTCGTTAGTCCGGTAGTAAGGCACTGCAGCAGATATGACAATAGTAAGTTTTAGTATACCGTATGCTATCCCCTGCGAGTACGTTAGGGATAGCGTTGGTGGTTCTGCGCACGGGCAGAGCATAAACAGAGCGTTGCACATTTTGCGAAACCACCACGCTATCCCTTTACTTACGCGAAAGCGACATCGTACGAAATACTAAAACTCACTAATGATTATCCGTCCAATATAGACATTAAGCAACCGTCACCCGCTCAATCATTTCAACACTGCCAAGTCTTTGAAGAAGCACGAGCCATACTGTATCATCTGGCATCTCCTCGTATAGTAACCTCTGGTGGATAACTTGAGGGGCACCGAAATAGGGGGCGCGGTGGTGATGGAATTGCTCTTAACGATATTGTCGTCCGCCAGTTGTAAACTGCCAGCCAATAACAGGAGAACTCTTATTTATCTTTCTTTCCTTTTTCTGCAGTGTCTACTTAAAGGATTGGGTACTGCCAAGCCTGAAGACTTCTGCGTTTCCCTCACACTGCTGCTGGAAGACCTACTCGTCATTGTTTACCGCGTGCTAAATCTTCAAAACAGTATGTAGAATTTTGTGCTTTCACCGAAAACTATGCTCGTGTTCAACGTCCTCCCTTGTGCAAGATGGCTTGTGGCACGTGTCATAACATTTGTCTAGTTTGGACGGTAACATTCAAGGAGGATGCAAAAAAAGCGACGTAGTGTGGCTTTTTAATATTCCTGACACGTTAACAGCTCCGTACTGATCAGTATTGACAACTACATTTTTTCAATGTAGCTGAATATTATCGAGGAAAGCTCTCAGCCACATGCAGTAGAGACCCGCCTCCATTCAGTGATGGTACTCCAGATAATTCCGTATGTGGGCCTCCTATCAAGATCACACTGCCTGAGATAGCTAAGATTGGAACCGTAAGTCTCATATTTCTCTTTCCTTCACACGCACGGCATCCCTCTTCACAGATACAGAAGCACTCATATTGGGCGCTCTGCTTGTCACACTGCGGAGAACTGTTGCTAAAGTTGCACCACAGACTCGCTCAAAGGCTCAGCATGCATACTATGCATACTCTAAATGCTGTCAGTGGACGTCGCTTCCACGAATTTTCCAAAGAACACGAAATACTTCATGGTTTACCTGAAACGCTGGGTCATCTCTAGATTGATTGATTGATTGATTGATTGATTGAAAAAAAGAAAAAAATGGGGATTGTAGCCCTCATCACGAGGGCCGGCTACCCCAGATCACCTAAGGAAAGGAATTCCAGACACATCCACCATCACCCACTGGAGATGTCGCGAAGCGGCGACGAACGCCACAAACAGGTCATAGCCCTGTCATCTCTACAGGTCATCTCTAATTTGCTCTACCCTGAAAGATTCCTTGGCTCAGGGAGGAAGCACGTAGAAACGGGTGAAATATGACAAGTTTCGTGGACATAAGAATCCTTAACTGGTCGCTAGGCGGCCGCATAGGCTGGGGCAACAGCGTCTCACTGATCTCTAGGCTGACTCATGCGATCTAGTTAACGTTCGCTTCCGGAGAGTGTTGACTGCACTGTCCCAAAATTGTTTACTTCGCTTTTTCTCGCGCGCTTTAAGGAAGAAATGTAATTGGTGCCAGCGTGCAGAACATGCCAGCAAATGACAAAGCCATTAGTTATTTTCATTCGTAGGGATCTAGAAAACAGCAGTAAGCTTGTCGAATATGTTGATTGCAATCAATTCCCAGACTGCTACTCTAGGGAATGACGTCATTTTGACCCGAATATCATGGGCGGGCGGGCGGGCCGAGAGAAGCGATTTTGTGGCATCTCTCTTAGACTCTCATGTATTGAAAATTTCAGAAACTTTAATTCGGTGGAAATCAGTGGATCGCATCAGGCCTTCAAAAATGTGTCATTCCCTAGATAAGCTCGAGGAGAACACACCTGTACTTGTTTCGTTTAGAAATGTAGCGAGTTTTACGGGAACCCTAGGAACAAAAATTCATCGACTTTCTTAAGAAATGAGTCCACCTTAATTGGTTACCGACTTTCTGTTGTCTTTCTTCGCATAGATGCTGGCTCTTGTGATTTGCTTCATTATACTATACCCTACCACAATGTCATCTAATACAGAATCAGAAAGTTAATCAAGGCTGTGAAAGTTCTGCATTTACTCTAATTGGTAACTACCTAAGTAGACAAAACCAATCAATGAATCAGCTGTCAATAGCACATTACCGTATTTTCAGTGTAGAACGCGCACTCGCGATAATGCACAACCACAAAAAAACGGGCCGAACTTGTAAAAAGTTCGATGTATAACACGCACCACTACAAGCTTCTGTACTGCCACCAATATGCAAAATAATTCAAGGCGGTATATTATATATGCATATGCATTATTTGAAACATATTTAGACAAAGCCATTAAACTCCGATGCAACAGAGTCGATGTCATAGTATACTTCACTCTCCTCTCCACTTTTGGTTTCGCGTCCCTTCTTAATCACGCCAGCCAGACGTGAAGTTCAGGGACATGAAGAGCCCGATTCAAGGACACACACACACATAAATGGGATGATGATATGGTGGTTCATTCTCTGCCGTTATGGCGGTACACTGCCCCATTGCGCTTGTGGAAGGGATGAGAGAAAGTGATGATGATGGAAAGGTGTCCTATTAGAATTCGTCCGTTAGTCCAGTGCTGGAGAGGGACTCAGCAACAGCTCGTAAGCCTTGCATCAGATGTGAGGGGTCCGACCATAGCCCGAAAATTTTGGCTAAGTTGAACTGGTGTTGATCGACACGTTGAAGAACAGTTTCCATGAGAGAGCGCTCGCGATCTTACTGTCCGCAGACCAGGAGGACGTGATGGAGGTCACCGCATACACCACACATGGTTCAGAGGCTGGACGTGCCGACACCAAGAAGGTGTTCGAAAGCCGGTGTACAAGTCATTAAATCTCATGTGGTGGACGATTGTGGTAAAGGAACGCGGCATTCTGCAGGGGAGAGTAAGGGACAATGTGGGGTCAATGAAGTACAGCAGAGAGTGGATGGTGATGTCACGTTGCCATTGAGACTGCCTCATGAGTCCAGTGAGGCTTGAAACGAGGTAACGGCGATTCCCGCGAAACAATATGATGGGGGACACGCCAGGTGTACCGGTGCGCGCCTGCCGCTTCTCGATCTGCGTTTTCGATTCCGCTGATGCTCACACGACTCGGGATCCCCTGGAAGACGATAGATTGATGATGATTGAAGATAGATAGATTGATGAAGATGATATTGATTGATTGATGATAGATAGATAGATAGATAGATTGATGGAAGACGATAGATCCAACCTCAGTCTTACTTTTAGGTCTTTGGTATATTTGTTATTAATTTATTAATTATTAAATAATTTAATTATTGTATTATTAACTGTCCTCAGTTGATGACAGTTTCTACATCTTACTCTATTAACAAACTGCCTTCCACTTCGCAGTGTTCGAACGAGACCCTGGTTGCCTGCCCTCAAAATGCACCAGCCCAGGTAACTATCTCACTATTCATGCAGCAGCCATCTGAATATTGTCTACAGAACCGTGGTCGGAGTGCACATACTCCTTTCTTCATGAACTCTGCCATCAAAATATCTCAGCAGCAAGTTCTGAAATTCAGTGAAAACTCCAAGCTAACTGTTAGGTGCACTTACGAACAAATTTCCTGGTGGACATCAATCACCAGGTATCAAAAGAAAAAATCAAAAACCACTACGTGTGTGAAGCTAGATGGCGTGTCGACACACGCCATCACGTAGTTGCAGGAAGCTGGCTGGTCTGAGAGTACGTTTAGGACCAATGCATGGCCATCACTCGACATCATACAATACATCATTAATACATGAAAATGCATCAATATATATAATCACTTTCTCATTATTGTACACTTGTGGAGTTACATCGGAGGCACAATGAAGCTGAAATTGTATTGTACATTTGTATATATTCACCTATTAAGTACAAAAACTGAGGCAACCTGCTGTATTGAACTGTTTCTGTTCTAAACGTGGCCTGTAACATGTCGCTTCCTGTTACTACTAGCACGACGTGAGCGAATGGAACCGAGAGCCATTCCAAGCAGCACAATATACGGCAACTCAAACTATATACATGTGAGCGGCTCGCACGAGTGTTATCAACGCGATGCCTCATTTTGCTGAGCTGGCCAAGAAGAGAATAATTTTTATGTATTCGTCCACCACCATGTATTCTCCCGTAGTACATTGTGTTGTTCCTTGCAGTTAGAGTTTGTACTTAGAGCTGAACGCATGCGTGGTGCCCGTCCGCGGTTCACGAAATTCGTGCACATTCAAATTTGTGGAATAACGGACAGAATCACGGAATCACGAATCTGGGGAATCAGAATCAAAATCAGAATCAAAATCAGAATCACAACTGGTCACAGACTCACGGACGCTTCCTGCTCGTCACAACAGCTGCCAACTAAGGGGCACAGTTTTTGTATTCAGTTGATTATGCGTGGCATTTTATTTAGGGAGCTGTTCCCAAGTCGGCGCTCTTATACCAATAAAAATACCAATAAATAAAATAAATATGTAGCCAGCCGGGAGAGACGTGGAAGAAGAGTAGGTAGAATAGAATAAAGGAGAAGGTTCTGAGACAAGAACTGTTACATTGGCGCAGCCGACAGCTTACGCACGATGTGGGTAGAGTTTCAACTTGGAGGAACCCCTTCACAACCACTGGTTGCTAAATGCGCCACTGGATTGAGCAATTTCTAGGGTGCTGAATACTACGTCCCTCTGTTTTCTAGCTCACATAGAGGAAGGTAGTACTCAGACTCACTTTGGCACTTTCCCTTGTAGTAATATTCCACCTTTTCAATCTTTGCAGAGTCAGCAGTACTCCAACCTCTTCACACTTCTCGGAGTGAGTGATCGTTTCTTTCTACTTTTATTATTATAAACAGGTTTCTGCTATAATGTGGGTATACCCTGCTGAATTTACAATTTCGCGAGGTCAACAAGGATGCTACTGCAGAGACACTGCAAACAGCGCAACGTACGTATGAGTTGAATTGAAAGAGTCGAGAGGAAAAGCTGCGGGAGACACAGAAATAAAGCGTAGATTTTGTAAGGAAGCGATTCCATTTCCAGAGCCGAGCGAGAGAGCCGGAGCAATAAATACAGTAACTTCCATTCAAGGCCAATCTGTTAGAGCATGTATCCAATCCAATCCTAGTCGTTTTAGCCCTCTGCGCTCCGTGTGCGTGCGTGTGTCAAGTGTATTGTCTGTCGTACCTTCTAAACGTTCTCCTGTGACATGTGGGGCTGGTGTATAGTAGTTGTAGGACATACACCAACGTTTCATAACGCTTTGGGCTACGGTATCTATCACGGCGGCTCAGGTGTACCTCTTCGCCATCTTGATTTCTATGTATTATGACAGTTCCGTTAAAAGAGATGAGGCTTGGAGGCTCAGCTTTCTGGAGCCTTTATACGTAAAACATGTGACGTGTAAGACCGAAAAGGCGACACGTGGTAGTCCTGACAATGCGAGGGGGATATGAAAGTTTATTAAATGAAACAGCTGAACTGAACTGTGGCTGTCGCCTCATGCACGCGCTGCGCTTGCTCGCGCATTTCGATCTCCTCGTCGTCGTCGTCTGCCACAGGCCTCCCCGCCTACCACCTAGACTCCGGTGTGAAGACACAAGTGAGTTCCACAAAACGGATGTGGGAATGAACCGGTAGGTGGACGGCTACTCAGGTACTCAGCTATGTGGTCAGCGAGGGTTGCGAGTCCAGGGTTAAGTCTTCGGAGCAGGCCAAAACCACGAGCATGACCTGAGGAAACCGTTGCAAGAGCAGCTATCGGAGGAGGGGTTGTTGTGTGTCAGAAGCGGAACCTTTGAGTAATGTCGCATATACGGTAAAGCAACTGAGAATGTCGCCTGCCGGTGAGATAGTCTTGTTTTAATAGCTGCTGGAGTCCAGTGCGTTCAGAAATTTTCATGCTGTTCAGTATGGCCGTCTTGAGAACCTCGTCGGCCCAGTCAAGGAGTACCGTCGGAAAGACACCGTCGAGCTCAGCTGCGACCCCAGGAGGGAGATCCGGTATGACAAGAAAGTACTTTGACGACTGGGCTTGGGTGTCTCGCAGTTGAAACTGAAGAAATGGGAATTCTGCCGCTAAAAAGATGGAATTCGTATGGAAGCGGTTACCAAAATCCCAAGGACGTCAGCACCGAAGCTATTGCTATCAGCCGGAAACACCCATCGAGTACTGTGATGTGTAGGTTCAAAACCGTGTCACCAGGTGTAGTGTGCAGGACCGAGAAGAAGGCACGCGGAAGGCCTGACAACGCGAGAACTGAACTGAACCGTCGTCTATTGCCTGACGCACACGCCACGCTTGCTCGTCTGCCACAAACATAATGGGTACAAAAACAATGTTCGGGATGTGGTATTAACTTTCGATGTAGTATTCACTACATCGAAAGTTTACACATCTTGTAGGACTTACGGGCCCACGAACCATGTGTGGTTCTAATTCCGGCCCGCCTAACATCCGCAACCCCAGAGAACAGAGGCAGACATGCGACTAATAAACAATACCGTGCATAGAGTAGTATCCGAACGAACACCCACGCCGTCCGCAGTCCCGAACTCTGTAGACACGCAGCAACAGCACTGACCAATAACGGACAATAACCCATCCAATAACTGATATCCGTCATTAAAGGTGCTGCGACACTTTCTCTGATGTGTTGAAGCATAATATATATGCATCGTACTGATTATGAGAACACCGTGAAAAAAAGAATTTTTCCTCTCGCTAGATTGGTTCGGAAGATAGGCGCAGCCAAAAACGACGACCCACGGTGTGACCTCACGGAGCCCTCTCCCCCATTTGGCTTGGGAGACGCGCGTCTTCCCTCGCTGCTCCTGTGTGACGTCACCAATATCGCTTCTTCGGGGCCGTTTTTCTCCGTACCTGCTCACGTCATGCACCTGAAAACTTGAATATGGGATGATGTCGGGTGATAGAATAGTTTTTCGTATTTATCTGGGAAAGCTGGAAACCAACTGTCACAACACCTTTAACTGGCCTCACTAACAGGTCTCCCTTTACGTTGTCACACCGAGAAAACGAAGAGACGAAAAGCAACAAAACGGGGCAATTGGACACCCGCAATCAAGCGTGTGTCTGCAATCATCACATCACATGCTCATACACATATCGTATCGCAGAGGTACACCCAGGGTTGTTAGGATTTAATCCACGTGGATTTTATCCAGGTTTTTTTTTAATATTTTATCCACGCAATTTTATCCGCATGTTTTAGATATCTTCTCCAGATGTGATGTGAAAGACAATCTGAATTCAACGTCACACGGAAAACTTTTTTTTTTACCTGGGCTTTTTGCAAAAGCCCAGGTACTCGCAATATTAGCTTTTGACTTTTTTAACTTACAACTTTTCAGATTTAACTTTTTCCCGCTTCCCTCTACTTCTGCCCATTCAGGGAGAGACTTTCTTCCGCTGCCTTGAGGCACTGTTACTGAAGTGCTCCGAAACACGACAGCTAAGCCAGGCGTGTAGGACCCACACCATTCAACCACGCGTGCATGGAACTCTACCTTTCCGAAAATAATAGAAGCTGACATAATGTTTCTGGGACAGGCAGTTCCGTAAACAGAAACTACGAGAGGTCACCCGAAATCAAGAACAGCAAAGCACGTTAGTTTTTACTCTGTGTCACACCTCTAGCCTTGTATGTATTCTCCAAAAATACCCAAAAATAATCTGGTTTTATGCAAAATAAAAAGCCCACTGGAGGGGATCTTTTTAAAAATTACCGGATTTTTTTCAACCCTGGGTACGTCACATAATCCGTGTCTTCTCCCTCTACGACCCTCAAGATCAGGGAGATGTTGAAGTTCAAAGTGTGCAATCACACTTTGTGACATGAATTGAATTGAATTGAATTGAAATTTATTTACCATGAACTATTATGTACATGGAAGGCAGCACGGCAGAAAGTTGCTTAAGCAACTTGGCAAGGTATGTGTGGCTGATTTCAAACCTCGCACCGCTACGAAACAGTGTGTGGCGCATACATTGATATCCGCGCGGATTACGTTATACCGAGGCCACCTTAGTGGTGCCAGAGGACAACAACAGTGCTCTTTGTCAAGTAGGACAATTTATAAAATCTTTTTTGAACAATAATTTGTTTTCCACAGTGTGTATTGAACAACCTGGGACAACAGACGCTAGACAACGTTGTCAAGGGTCTTCTGTGTGATATACTTCGGACTTTACTCCACCTTGTGGGCCAACCTTCTGGTACTGGAATTAAGGAGGCTGGAGCAGGCACTGCACTTGAACCAGTGGGAAATACTCTCGGAGATAATGCTGGCCAACTGTTGGACGCACTTAGACAGGAGGTGAACAAACTGAGAAACGCACTCAGCGCCCAGTGTAAGTTAAAGTCGTTTCTAGAAGCCGTAGTGAATTATTTCGTGTATATCTCGCATTCCCGGTCATCTGGGAGAAGAAAGCTCTTCTGTGAGGCCCGTGCGTTCAATGTCGCAGGAACGGCAGGAGCGGCAAAAGTCGTCAATTTCTACTTCCCGCGTAAACGTGCGTTACAAATAAGTGAATGACGTCATCACCTCAGCAGCACACGTACAATTTAATGAATATGACATGTAGCTGTACCAGAGTCAGCAGTAAGACGCGTCTGCACGTCCCACAGTCTCGTTAACGTATCCATTTTTCTTCGTATTGTGTGCGCATGTTTCTTTGATTTCCTTCCTTTTTCGTTTTGTCCACCTGCATTCTATTTTGTTTTTGCGTCGTTGAGACGCTTCCATGAAGTGGGGTCAGCGGACCTCAGCGTCCGCCTTCACGAATGCTGAGGAAATTCCTGAGTTCCGTCCTCGTCAGCAGCATTGCCCGTTCTTTACGAACGAGCAGCGTTGAGGACAGCAGCGTCCGTTCATTGGTAATCAATCTCCAATGGCACGCTAAAGATTTTGACGTCACTGAATCGAATTCTACCATTGGCTGTGCTACCTGAAGATTCACCTGATTTTTCTGGCAAACGTTCCAGACAGGTCCCATACTTCCCACATAGCTGGTCTGGGACGCATGTTACCTCCCCTTTTCCCAACTCTTTCCCTTCGTCCCCTTCACCTCTCCATCTGTTCACACCTCAGCACCCCGTTTATAGCACCAGTCGTTTCGCGGTGGGAAGTAAAAGGGGAAGGACCACGTCGGAAGATTACACGTAAAAAAAGCATGGCAGAGCTAAGAGCAAATATCTTATTCCTTTACAGGTCCCAACCTCGCCTGAGTGCCATGGTTGCAAGCAAAGGATATTGCCAATATTTTCGCACAGGGTCGTAAAATACAACGCCATGTCACGTCTTGCTTCTGAGAGATAATAACGGGATTTTTGGTTGTGGGTTTTCTTGCTAGTACTCTTATTCTAGATCTGCACGAAGAGCCTTTATCACTTGATCTGTACACAACAGCACGCCACTTTGCGCACTGGTGGTTGTCAGGAAGGAACAAAGTGCTCGTTCTTTGTGTGGTACGTTAAACAATAAAAGATGAAAATGACACCAGTTCTTGATTACCTTTTTGCCTTTGATGGTTGGCCGTACTGTACCACGTTATCCTGTGAGCATTATGTCTTCCAGTGGACTGTGGGCCTATTGGTGGGTGATGGCGGGTACCATATCATTTTGTACTGGGTACGAGGAGGCGTGGAATAATGATCGAGGTCGCGTCGAGGCCGACTCATTCATTCAGAAGTGCGTCCTGAAAGGCGAACGAACCATTAATCGCAGCTCACCGTTTACCCCCAACAACACCGAACGTCCGTCGGATGTACATGACAGATCCAAATGTCCACAGTCCCCAACGTACATCCCGCGGACGTTCTTCTAAGCGCAGAGTCCGCCCAAATCGCTAGGCGCTGCCCAGTGCGCGATAGGGCGCACGGGGGAACGTCCAGGCAGGATCAATCATGCACGTCTGGGACAAAAACTAGGAAAGTGCGGCCGAGTCATAGGCGCCGACTGCGGGGGGCGCGGGGGCCCTTGCCCCCCCGGAACATGAACAAGGGGGGGGGGGGGGGCGCCGCCTCCCCCGGGAAGTCCCGCTAAGAGACTGACACCAACCTTTGGGGCTCGGCGTGCCCAGGTAAAAAATGTGAAGAGGCACCAACCCCAAAAATGCATCTTGCAATTTGTAAAACAGATACCCGCCCACCATACTCATTATCACAGTAGTAGGTCAGGCGAAGAAACACAGAGGATGACAAAATACATAGCCTGAATTTCGCCCACAGCAATGAAATTAATGAAACGAAGCAGTCGAAAAGGTACCAGCAGCTCCCAGTGAGTGGAGACGGTAGGATCTTCGGAACGCATGTCCATTGGGAGCGGGTTCAACTCCCGCCGCTCCATTTCATTGATCATATTCATTATATTGCGCGCATTTCGGGTCAAACACCGAGGATTCAATGCATTTTGTTCCTTTTGCACTCAGTTTTCAAAGGCGTAATGCCTTCAGTTGTGCACATGTTCACTGTCTACGTTCTCACTGTTTTTTCTTTTCCTTTGTTTTTTTCTGTTCTTCCATCCTCTTATTTCTATACCAGGTCTCCATACATCATAGGATCCCGCTAGAGTGTGTGATTCGTCAGCTTTAGTTTTGTGTTCTTCATTTTTCTTTTCCTTTTCTTTCCTTCTTTTTGTTTTCTTTTGCGTTCTTTTCTTTGTCTTTTTTGTCTTTCCGTTTCACCTTTTTTTGTAATAACAAGCCGACATCCATCTGGCTTACCTTTCCTTTCTTTCTTTTTCTTAATAAACAGATACCCCCCACCAGAGTACTTACTTCGCGGTGCGCCCCTGCCCCCCCCCCCCTAAAACGGATGTACAGGGTGTGTGCAGAAAAACATGACCCGCATTTTTACATGTAACTCGTTGTCTACTTAGCCGAGGAACTTCCAGTGGCGCACGACGGCGTATTTATGCGTGCGAAAGCTACAAAAAAATCCTGGAAGCCATACTCAGTGTAAAAAAATAAACAGAGCGCGAAAACATGGGCTTCCATGCATTAGAATAGGGCGGTCATGACAGTGCATGGTAGTGCATTTCGGTCTCATGAGAGTTATGTGCAGGCACCGCTAGGGGTACTGCCGATGAGCATCCATGTGGGATGTGGGACATTGTTTCGATAGCTCCCCTAGCGGTACTTGAACACAACTCTCCTACGTGCACCATGTTGCCCTTTCACATATACCCTGTTGTCCACCATGTTGCCCTATTCTGATGCACGGAAGCCGACGTTTTCGATGTTCCGTTTATTTTTTACGCTGGGTATGGCTTCCACAATTTTTCTACAGATTTCGCACGCATAAATGCGCCATCGTGCGCCATCGGAAGTTCGTTAGTTAGGTAGGCAACAAGCTATGTGCCTAAATGCGGGTCACGTTTTTCTGCACACACCCTGTACATGGGACGTCCGTTCTCGGATATTCCTCGGACATCCATAGGAGCGCAACGTGTTGCTGGGGACTAGTTCAGTCCGCCCGCCGTGTTCTTTCACGAACTGTAGAAGCCAGCGCATTCATTCAAAACCTCTCCCCGAAGAGGCCAACGAACCGTACCTCGCAGTTCAGCGTTCACTCGCGCAGTCCACGCACCATGTTCCTTCCCGAACTGTCGCAGCCGACTCATTCATTCAGAACTGGTTCTCAGTCAGCGTTCACCCTTTCAGTCTTTCAGTGCACTCGCCAGCCGACCATCCGGCTTCCACTACCACATATGCGCATGCGCGCCAGGCGACACAACAGCCTGACGAAGAACACCGCGGATGGCGACCATGGTGTCGCCCAGTCGAGTAAAGAAACGTTTTGGTCGTTGGTGATTGAGCTCATTCAGTTCACACTGACTTGTTCATTCTGAACGAAACATTCACGAACGACAGATCACTTGTGCAGGCGTTCCCCCAGAACAGCAAAGAGCATGTCACAACGTCGTCTAAAATGGTTTTATTGACTCGTTTTTGTAAATAATTTTGTTTCCTGATTTGTTAGAGACTTTTATAGGACACTGTGTCAAAATACGGCACCTTCAGTGATTTGACGGTGGTTCACGCTAAGCTTGAGTGACCTGGGTTGAGCATCCCGTAACGTGGCGTGTGGATAGCCTTTGTCTTGGCAAGACACACTGAAAAGAGTTGTACGAGCCCCAGTACACTGCCACAGGCGTGTCACAATGATCACAATGATCAATCCACGCAGCCATCCTCAAGTGGTCACCTGTTGCAATCCCGCCATAGCAGCATGGTAGTTCTTTTACTGCGATGGCTTCTTCTTTATCTAACTGGATGGTGTCTGGAGCATGTGGTCTCCCTGGTCAACGTCCCCTCTATAAATGAATGCCTGTCAGATCGCTCGCTTACCAATGGAACGAAACGAGCCCTGGCGAAGGCTTGGTTTCCCTCGTGCAACGAGAGATGGCGGTAGGCCCCGTGACTATACTCGGGACAGGACCGCCGGTCTCTGTACTTGTTTCGCTCGCTCCTGGCTCCTTTTAAGGGCAACCTCCATGGAGCGAATTTTTGCAACGAAGTTCGCGCGGCAGACTGCCACGCGCGTTCCGCCGCCAGTTGTTCGCCGGCACCAGCTCCATGGAGCGAAAAACCAGCGGACGGCGTCGGGAAGTTATGCTGTGATGTCACTGTTGCCAGGGTATAAGGTGAAAGCTTTGTGAAATCAGTTGCTCGAAAAAGTGCATTTAATGTCAGAAATTTTGCAACTAAATCCAACAACTGTCTGAAAAGATGCGACCAGTAACGTACCGAAAGGCATATTCACTACTGCGAAAGGAAAACATGTTTCTTGGCAGAGAATGCCTCACGTTCTAACGATGCAGTTGGCGATGCAGTTGACGATGCAGTTGACGAAACAGCGAGCAGACGACAGCATCCAGTTGCAAGAAGAGGACGATGACGATGATTCACGAGAGCAGACGACCACGTGCAAGCGATCTGGCGTAGATTCTTAGCGGAAGAGCACTTTGATTGGTTCATCTGCAGTTGACGCTTCCGGAATCGCGGACGCTGGGCGAAAATATCTGGCATGGGCAGATCGGCGGCGGACGCTCATATTTTTGACGCCACGCGCTGGGCGTCCGACGCTGAGCGAAGTTCGCAGCTTTTTCGCTGTACATTCGCTCCATGGAGGTTGCCCTTTAGTGCTCTTCCGTTTGTGTAAACTGCAGAATGATTGAAGAACGAACAGCTTTATCGCTTAATTATGTGCAAACCCAAGAACACACGCGGTCCTCAGGATGTCCTCAAAGTGTCATCGAGTCCTCGTCCGTGATGGCATGAACGGAGGAGGTCCACAGGCTGTTATCATAGGAGCTTCCTATTGATTGTCATTTGCGTACATCCTGCGATCGTCAACCGCAGGACAAGCACAGGAGAAGTAAATTATTTTAATACTGCGTTGTGCATTTTAATACCTACTAGCAGTAATCAAGTTCCCGTTTTATTTCTCATTACCCAATACGATCAAATAAGGAGTGCTCATGCACAAATAAAAAAATACAAACGAAAATATAAAATAAAAACAGATATAGGGTGCAAATACTGATCGTCGGACTTTAGAATAACCCGTCCATGTGCAGCGTTTGGTGTGCAGTAAAAGACAGTTTGCTAGACTTTTCACTGCGGTCTTATTGCATAAGTGTCCGCAAAGGGTCCCTGGAAGGAGGTTGCACGGAGCATTTTATTTCTGAAGAGACAAAAAATAATAGCGTTTCACTGCCCAAGCTTCACTTACGATACATGCATCAAACCAAGGCAGTAAGAAACTCAGACACTACCTTGATAGCGATTTACTAGTCCAAGGAATTTCTCACTTCATTGTTAGTTATGTGCGAAATCAAGTTAAACTTAGAACCTCACCCTTTGTTTTGACTCAGATGTGAAGAGGCCTCACGAATCTGCTGAAGTTCGGAAGACAAGCAATAAGTTGTATCTGTTCTGTCTTGGAAAGGAAATGCTGCTGCATCATATGCCTTTCTAAGTGGTTTCGCTGGTCTTAGTGGCCTACGGGCCTTTTATACATCTCTCTTTTTTGCTTTTTAAACTGCGACACTCATTGTTTGTAATGAGAAATACGCTGAACAAATACAGATGAGAAACCACGAATAGTAGCTGGTGACCGAGGTTGAAAATATATACAAAACACACACACGCTGACTAGGTGCTACAAATGTGCCCTCACTTCCCAAAATAAATAATTCACTAAGGTATCTGCTTGCTCCCAGAATTGTACTAGCCGCGTTATTTGGTAGCTCCCATAGGAGGTCCTGAGGATATGACGGGGAGTCTCACTTTGTCACATTTCTAACAAATTGAGGACCTGGTAGGGAAGTCCTGGGGATGTTATCCCTGTCCGCTGATGACTTTCCTCGGACGTACACAGGAGGTCATTGTGTTCTTGGGGTTAAGCTGTGCGTAAGACTAAAGCCAACCTCGCCAGTTGATGTCCCGATGTATTTCTGCAAGGTGTTTCTGCACGGTAGTCGCAGCAACTCTTCACACCGAACGTACTCATAGGCCTTGGTGGAAAGATTCCTCAAGATCACACAGTACCTTACAGTGAGTTCTGACCATGTTGGCCTCTTCCTCTTGTAATTGACAACTTGGTCAAGAACAATTGTCGCTCTGGTCTTGTTTTGCCGAGCATCCGTCACGACATCGAGGAAGGCATCAACACTGAAGTTGTCTTTGAGCTGGCGAAGCTCCTCCTGCTGTTTTCTTAAAGACTGCTTCAGTCGCGATATTTGCTGTCAAAGAGATCGCTCTTTAGCCCTCCATTTACGTCGTTCAATAAAAGCGGTGAAATTTGCCTTTTCCGTCTGTATCGAGGACGATCGCTTTGCGAACACTGGAGTACTCTTTAAGTGGTTCAAGTGGGAACAAGTACCTCGATCACTTCTTGCAAAGCTGTCCGATGTGGGTTCTTGTTCCACAGGCTGTGCGGGGGTGAGGGCTGCCTCCTCCGTAATAAGTAAGTATTTGCCCACAGAAGAAACGTCGCCGGAAAACACAGAGTCCTCGACGGACGGTGTAGCGCACACGTTCGTCGCAGTTGTCTTTCGCCTTTTGTGCGACGCTGCGTCCTTGCCCTTGCCTCGCCAACGTAGGCAGTCATGGCGCCGCTTACGGCTCTCTGGTTCTCGACGAACATGAGGAGTCTTGGGCGTCATGTACAACTTGGTAGCCTTGGAACACGCTGGGTAGCGCTCCCTTCTTTAGTAAACGCAGCCTTGTATTTTCCTTGAAGTCTGACGCGACGAAGTGTTTACTGCAGACGACGGAGGACTTGCACGTGGAACTTGGCTCCCAGTTCTTACGGGCAATCAGCTTCAGCCACTTCTCACGTAGCTCGAGGTCTGCCGGAACCTCATGGAAGGATACACCAGGGTCCCTCTTTCTCGACGAGCACATGGGCACGCAGCAGCAGCGCATTGCAGATGGTAATTTTAACAAACCAATCGAGATAACAACGATGTACCCTTATTCGGGTCGAATAAGCACCATTTCGAATACCAGCACGAGTTGTGGATCCAGTCGAACATTGGCTAGAAAAATCTTCTGCGCGTGAGGAACCGAACGCGCCGCGCGCATACTTCCAATCATACTTGTACGTATTTGGAGTGTTGTATTCAAATACTATATTTCAAATACAATTTGCAGTATTTTGGTACTCTACTCAATATTTTTGTTATGTGTACTTGTACTCTATTTAAGATACATTTTATTGTATTTTCTACTCAATACTCTAATTACATATTTTGGATCCGCCTCTCAAACTTTCTGTGTCTCGTCTTTCCATTATGTCTTGCTTATTGAGTGTATTGACATTCGACACTTACTGCTACAATGATTTTGAACAGGAGTAAACGCTGACAGGTGCGACTGTTCGACTTTTGCGCCTTTGACTCACGACTTTTGATATCTGATATCGCGGACGAAATAAGTTCAACTTGCACGACACTAATTATAAGACTAAACATGTTTATAACCTCTGAAACCAGCTCTAGCACGACCACAGAAGTTACCAACAAACAACACTCATGTAGCGGCAGCGACTTTCTCTCTCTTCCTCACCAGGTGTGCACGAAATGGTGCACCATAGGCCATTCCCTGGATTCCGTATGTTCATTTTTTTAACCGCCAAAGTGGAGCGAAAAAGATTTCCTGCGAAGAATTCCTTAACGTGATCATCACGAAGATCGCAATTCAAAGTGCGGAGAATTCGCGCGTTCTAAGGATACGGCAGTCAGCGCCAAGCGCGGCGAGCGCAAGCGAGAGGGCAACGGGAGAGGGCCTGCAGCGGCGAAAGAAGCGCATCTGACACGCATTCATTTCCCTGGTAGGCACCTGCAGCTCCATTTCTTTTAATGTTGAATTGCAATGGCAGATTCGTAGCGCTTCCGGAGCAAGTTTGGCTGCTCCGCCGGGAGCAAGTCTGTTCTATTGGCGGTTGTGGTGGTGATGGTGAAAGGGCTTGCCGTTGTCGGCCTCACGTATGTGGGCAGCGTCACGACTGACGCCCTGGGGAAATGTGCGTCCTGGGCCGACTTCTAGGGGAACTGTGCCGACATATGTCTGAAAGCGTCCGAGGAAAACCCAGGAAAAACCCCAGACAGCACAGCCGGCACCGGGATTCGAACCTGGGTACCTCCCAGTCTCTTGTTCTATTGGCAGATTGGGAACTGTTCTGAAGTCTTCCAATGGGAGCTTCGGAGCGGCATTCGAGCCAAGATAGCTCCAGGGAGCAACCCAGACTGCTCCGCCAAAATAGGCAGATTCAACGGGAACTCTATGTGACGTGTCACTTGTCGCTCGTGCTTCCTATTTCCTATCTCTGCTTCGCTAACATGGCCGCCTCGCAACGCGTCTTCGCCGTGACTAGTCTTTCGAGTCGTACGGCGATTTTGTTTCATGACGGAAGCGATAAGTCAGGCATTATAATGGATTAGAATGACCTTGATGTTGCAAAACATGGCGTTATAAGGGAGTTTTAGTTGGCCACCTCTGCTCCTCCGATAACTTTCAGACTCAGCTTTCCGCAAAGTGCGCATGCGTAAACTGAGTCGGAGATCCCTATCGTCTACGAAAAATATAGGAATCCCACTCATTCCGAATTTATCGGACGTCTTTCGTGCGCGCTTTCCTGCTCCCGCTGAGCTGGAGCATGCGCGGAGCGTTCACTTACAAACAAGATGGCTGACAACAACAGAAACAATATCGTTCGCTCGCGGCGTGCACCGCGAACGATTTTGGTCTGCAACTTCCCGAAATCATGGCTCGGCGACAACCACGGGTACAGTAGCGGTTGTTCTGAAGAAAGGACAGCGGACTGTTGACGAGGCGTAGTGTGCGTACTTCACACCTTGTGTGACTTCCTCCGCCTGGACGCCTAAGCCTAAGTGAAGATGTGCGTTGTTTCGCAGACTGTTTTGACAAAAAACTGTTGCCGGCGCATAAATGCACAGCGAAACATTGAGGAACATCACGTCTTCCACAACTACTGATACAAATGCTTGTAACGTGCGTTTCACGCGCCTAATGTAACTGGAACCTAACGTATCATACGAGTAAACGAAGTTCAGATTTGTGCGGACAGATGGCGTCCCGCTTGATTTTCCATATCCGTGGGGTTGTTCTCGGTAACTCTTCGTCTGCAAACTAAGACTGCGGGCAAGAGCTTTACGAATCATTCCCACCGACTCATGAGTCGTATGCGTTTTTCGGAGATCTTATCTATCGGCGTGTTATCGTAGTGGCAAATAAAACTCCCTATAATGGAACATGAGTACCTTCTTCTTCTTCCTCCGTTTCTGGCCGTCATCCAGCTTTGGAGATTGGCCAGGGCTAAACTCCAAGTTGGGCGCAAGTGTTCCAGTCGCAGATTCGGGACACCTGCTCTAGGTCTGATCAAGCCGCTCCATTGCAGAGTCTGCCACTTCCTCCGACTCTGCCATTGGAATTCACACATAAGCTTCAGCGTAGTGTGAAGACGTGTCTTGAACGTGCGACGCTCTGCCCATGAGCGCCACTGTTTCCTTTATCCTCTCACTTTCACATCACTGTTTCCTTCATTCTCTCATTTTCACATCAGCGTGAGGACGGCTTAATAGCGGTTGACGATACCGCTGCCTTTTAAAAATGCGCAGAGGGCTTTCACTTGTTGCTGCTTGCAACGCCAGTAACCAAATAGTTTGCAGAAGCTGAAGTCGTTCTCTGTGAGCCTCGTAAGATGGACACTGCATGATTACGTGAAGTGTGTCTTCCGGAGTGTTGCATGTGCGGCATAACGAAGTTGATATGAGTTTCATTCTGCAGAGTGTTGTCCGTGAATAAAGCTCACCTAGGCTGATTCTGCGGGCGGGATTCTGGAGTCGGCGGAAGAGTGTCTAGCTGAAGCACGATGGTAGGCTGAAGCATCCAGTTAAGCGCTTCCGCCCGCGCCTCACAGAGGGCGCTACCTTAGGCTCACGTTGGACGGAGCCGTTTATAGAGAGAGCTTGACCATTGGGAGGAGCGTAGCTTGATGCCCGTCACGTGACGTCACAGCTGAACGACATCGTTTGCGTCATCGTTACCAAAAAAATGAGCGATGGCTAAAATGGGCAATCAATGCTACGTTGATCCACACGAAGATACTGTGGAGAACCTATTATTGGAATCCTCTGTGCCCAGCATGGAACTCTCATAACAACTAGAAATCAAGCCAGCGAAGAGGGGCATCTCAACACGCGAGCTGCCATGATCGACACGGTAGGCCTTGCGCGTTACGAACGGGCAGTAGAGTGAACATTCCATAAGAACGTGCAGGGCGGTCGCCACGACACCGCAGGTGGAACAGAGGCCCGTGTCACAGCATCTGATCATGCACTTAAATCGGGGGGTGCAAGCCACGTACATTGGGCTGGAGTCTACGCAGCAGGGAGGTAAAATGGCGTAATAGACGGGCAGGGAAAGGAAACGACGAATTTGGGTCCACCAAAGGGGAGGCAAAGCATGCAAGCCAATAGGCACTGGACAATAGAATGTCTACAATTGAAGGCCACCAAGCTCTGAGATGCGCGCTCCAGGAGTCCAACCCTTTTTTTTTCTTTTTCTTTTTTTTATGGAATAGCATGTCGACCTTAGTCTGGCAGACCTTTCCATCTAATAAAAGCATATTCCCTCCCCCCCCCCTACAATTGAAGGTGGCGTCCTGGTCGAAGGTGGTGTCTTGTCCTCCTTACTTCGTCCGTGTCCTATGTGCGCTGTTATCATGTCTCCCCTGTGTGTATGAACAGACTACCCCTCTACCGCACCGAAGACCTGGACACACCTTGCGCTCCCTTAGCGATTTCCTTTCGCCCTACAAGTCAGCTTGGGTTGGCAACACAGACTCTACAAGGAGAGTATGGAACCTTGTTAGCGGTGCCTGGATCTGTGCGCAGTTATTTATTTTGTTAACATCTCAATACGGCCGAAAATCCTTTAATTTCCAAGTGCCTCGTTACGGCCAAGATCTCATTACGGCCGAAGGTAGTCTCATTTCGGCCGAAGATGTTTTATCACGGCCAAAAAGAAACAGAAGCATCCAACATATTAGCAATCGCGGTGTTTTATGCTTCCCAAAGTGTGTCCGAGGCGGTGTGCCCCCCCCCCCCCCCGACTTATGTCACACGCAATGGTTCATGCACACAATACTGCGACCGTGTTTCATGCATCCGTCGTGAAAAATGTTTTATTCTCATACTGTGTCATACGATATTTGTATGTGTTACGCCATTTTCTCTCAGTATTCGAGCAAGCAACATCCTACTCATAGGTTCTGTGAGCAAACTCTGCGTGTATGTTCTGAAAAGTTACTACAGAAGGGAGCCCACTGGAGCTCCTGGAGCCCCATGACCTATGATCATGATCTTTTTACCCCGGAGCTGCCTTATTCTACAATTTACGTCCACCTGAAATTTAAAAAAAGGTACATAAGGTGCTCTTGTTTGATAATGACCATAAGACATATGCTGCCAAGCAGAATTTTTTGTTTTTTTCAGATATTGAAAATATATTCAAGAAATTAGGGACAACAATGACAGTTACGTCATAATGATGCAACTGCATTGCCAGAAAAATATTTCAGGAGGTGTTTCATGAGGCTTTACATGGTGTGGAGGAGTCCCCCTCGTCAGTGATTTATCCGGACCCCCACCTTTACACCCCCCAAATGTTCAGAGACACCCCCTAATTTTTGTACCTGTGTACCCCCTACAGGAGGTGCCCTTGCGATTTCAGCTTCAGACACGTCTGTAACGATACGTTAAGCTATAATGACGTAACTATAATGATGACCCCACACACGCACACGCAATTTTTTTCCACCACTCCTCCGTGCTTGGGATTCTAGATAAACCACTGCCCCTCGTTCATTTTCGAGGGGTACTAGGGGCTTATGCCACTGCACTGATGTCAAAATGTTATACGCATGTGTCACTCTCGGCATTCGGAATTCCTCTAAGCTAGAATGTTTAAATTCGGAATCAGTATATTGTCACGGATGAAAACAAACCGGCCGGCGAGTCGTCGAATAAACAGCAAACGGTTTATTAAACTACTTGGTAGCAAAAACACAAGAGTGATAGCTCTCTGAACACAACTGAGTCCAAAGAATGAATGCTCCAGCCTGGAGCGCACAAGCATTTAAGCGCCGCGCCGAAAAGTCCAGAAACAGCACGTGCGTTTGCCAGAGCGCAGGCGATGTGTCTGGAATCTTCTTGCTTCATTTTCAGCACGCGCCGGGATGATATGTACCGTTTCGTGCCTGCCCTGGAAGTTTCTCGAAGATGATTCGTGGCAATATCAGACGGGTAAGCTGCAGATGTTATATACCTGCAGGCTCCATGCTGAAACGCGTGTGCGCAACACACTTCCGCAGTGGTGGGCGACGTCGTTAGTGTAATCATACACGCAGGACAATTGTGGGCACATACAGCAGTGGCAGCAACCTGAAAACGATGCATTTTCCCGTTATATATGAGTAATCAAAAAATATACCTTCCCACATGTTTCGTTCTGTCGTTTGTAAGAAGCGCTAGTTGGGGAACAGCTCTTGGTTGGTCACATGCAAGCCACAACGCGAAAGGTGCCGACATTCCGATTACGCGATGAAAAATTAAAGTCTAGAACCATGCACACTTCCCCATGCAACTACTTCCCCAGCATCGTGAGACACGATACCCACGTATCCACATACAGTGTAATGTGAAATCATGTGCAGGAATGGAAAAGATGCCAACATACCTGTAATCCAGTGACTCATAATTTTGCTTCGAGTTTCTGGCAGCTACCATGAAGTGCAATGCACGATTCACAAGTTTCGTTTCGCCATTCTCATCGCACATTGGTGCATATTTCGCAAGCGTCACGCAATCCCACGTGACCTCTTTTTGATCAGTAAAAATAACTCGCGTCATGGACATGTATGTTCATCTCAGCGGTATTCATGTTTTGCATGCTATAGAAGGAGGGGGGACCAAAACCCTTCCTTTCGTGTTTTGATATCTTGTTGTTTTGCTATTTTCACTTCGGATGGTGTCTACCAGCGTTGGGCATCTCGTTTCTTGTATCAGCAAGCAGTTGCGGTTCACCTCCATGCAGTTTGCGACGTGTTTATCTACCGATTTGTATAGTGCTGTAACGTGCAAATTAGCGGACTTTAGGGGCTCTATATTTTCTTTTGAGCAGCGCGTGTTGTTCCGGTGAAAATTCAGCTGAATGAATAGTCACAGTCTCAACGTATATCGCGCCGTGTTGACCAAGGCCGAGAACCAAGAAGAGTTATCCTTTCGTAGACTGTCTGGCTTAGCAGTGTACTATCCACTAGAGCACTGCACGGGCCCGGGCTCTGCGTTTTTTATACGGGCCTGGGCCGAGATCAGGTTTCAGCCACCGGGCCCGGGCCGGTGCGGGCTTGACAACGCCGACCATGGTCGGGCATGCACGCGAACATATTTGGCGAGATTGGACAGCTGAATTTTAATGTCAGTTTTATTCATTTATTTATTTTTTTTCATTGGGTATGGTGTCATGGGTATGGTCATGGTAATTTCATCTGAGAACTATCACTTTTTTATATGTGATCATGCTTATTTCACACGTGCACTCACACATTTCAAACGTTTGGTGTGGCGGGCGCGCTGAACAAGTCCGGCACGGGGGGCAGTTAGGTTCGGTGTTGGAACATATTTCGTTCCCGTGAGATTCCTTGTACGAGGGTCACTTAGGTTAGATGTCCTCACATATTTCGTTCGCGTGAGAGTTCGAGAAGGGGAAATAACACCGGCGCATGCGCAGTAGAGCGGAAATGAGTCTCTCTTGATCCGGTACATATCATCAGGTACATACATATCGCCCACCGTGCCACTGCGCGCTGCCTTCCCAAGCAAGCAAGCACCAAGTCCACAGCGGCTTGCCGGCAGAGAAACGCAGCCTGTAAAAGACAGAGCGTACCTCCTCACTCTCCACCAATTAGCTGCGTCCTTTTGTTCGCCGCGCTGCGCTCTTTCAATACGCGGATTTGAAGCGAAACCAGAGCAGAGACCTGAGCATAGCGCGCGTCGAAAGAAACCCAGGTGGTCCAAATTATCCGCATTCCTACCCTGCAGCATGTGCAACATGTCACTACACTGCGCAAACGAACATTACGTGCAACATCTGAGTACCGCTGTACCATTTGTGCTCTTTAGTAAATCTATATACGCCTCCGAGCCTCGAGAATACATAGAGCAGAGGCATAGAGAGAGAGAAGATGGCAGGTGAAGGAAAGTCGCGTCTCCGAAGATGCGCAATGAATAAAATAAAGGAAAAAATATGTTCTTCCACTAATTTTTTGCGGGACATCTATCGAACGGATTTTTGTTCTGAAAACGGTAACGGCATCACGTACCCGAAGGGACCACATGTTCTCACTGGGACGACCTTGTAGTTTTTATAATTAAAAAATTAATTAACTATTTTTAGGTAATTAGACATTCGATGGTCGACCAAATAATGGCCAAGAACGTCCGCCGGCCGAGAGATGATAGAAGTGAAAACAGGATAACTATAGCTCTTATAGTTTTTTAATGAAAAATCTGTAGAAAGAAAAAGACCCTTGTACGTTATACCGACCACCAAGCACACAAGCAACTATGTTACAAGCACCTAAGAGAGATTAAGTGACGGGTTCACGATAATGGTTTCAAACTCCCTATCATGGAACGTATCCTTCAGGGAGGTTGATAGCGGAATTTCGCCTTCCCACCCTTATAGTGGTTGAGACAGGTCACATCACGTTATCCCAGATAAACGTAAAAGACTGTTCTTTGCACCAACATGAACCTGCATGGAAAGTCTCACAGCGAAAAGAGTAATAGAAGCGGAGAAAATGGGCAACGCGAATACCGAAACTCATGCGGCTCTGACGTCACAGCGCACGCCGCTGCCAATGAGGCGGCGCACGAGAAGCCACGTGCTTACGGCTTCCAATAGGAGTAGACGCAACTCTGAGCTCTCTGACGTCGGCGCTCTGCTCGGGAGTGTGTTCGCGGGCTTGTAGCTCGCTAAGTAAGACGCGTAGAAGGATAATTCTTTTTTCTTCACTATTCTGGCGTCCAGTACAATGAGTCCGCGATGTAATGACCCACATCCATGAAAGTGTCCCAACCCCTTTAAAAATATGTCAGTCCAGAAGTCAGAAGAAGCTATGCACAGAGTTACCAACAGAGCGTCGAACTGGAACGTTTTTCGGTTTGTTTCGGGTTCAGCCATCATGCCCAAGTTTTGCGGACAAAAAGCTTAAAGCGTGCTTTCGACTGACAATGATACCGCTGAAAGATTTGTCGCGCGCTCTGCGAGCTCCGTAGAGCATGATTTTCGGCTATTTTTTTCCTATACGATAGCTCCTCAATATTCCTGTTTTTTCCTTTGAATAAATGTATATTCCTGCCCCGGTCAATTATCATTAATTTGAGTAAATTCGGCACACTCTTCACATTCGCTGGGTAAAGAAGTGACCTTTACTTGGCAAATTTCCGAGTACATAACGAGAAGATAGAGAGGTAGCAAGCGAGCTGGTGGTATGGATTCATAACTTAAGAACCCGAGACTAGGGGACAAGAGGGTACAGTTTACAAAAATTTACATAATTAAACTTAGGTTGCATGACATGCACATCACGAGGTGGCAAAGATCTAGTAAGAACAAATGCCGTGTACCGCATAATTCTATGTGGGGTAGTTTTCTTCTTTTTTTTTTTTTTTCAGTTCAATGACACGTTTTCTGGGACACCCTATAGATGGTCGAATTCACACAGGAGATCACCAAGCCTACCGGTCCGTGTCTATAGTAGCTTTGAAGCCATTAATATTACAAATCGGCCCAGCAAGTTTTGCGCAGAAATATGCTAGGTGTAATACTAATAGAGTAAAAATCTGACCCAGAGACAGGTTTAGAGAGTCATTAGCGAATACGTCGAAAGCAACACCAGGGGCAGACAGGAAATGTCGAACTTTCAACTTTTCATCATATGATTAGAGGTTGAAATAACTTTTCGTAAGTTTCAGCGCAACGCAGAACGAAGAAATCGTTTGATTGGAGTCGTTTTGATTGCGTAAACGGAAAGATTCCCTGACATCGCTTTTGTGAGATTCCCCTATGATACTTGTGTACAAATAAACGACGCTTAACACGAACCGGTGCACCGTACCAAATCAGCACTGTTTCCAGGAACACGCCGATTAAACGAAGTAATTGTGTGCTCCCAGTCACCCGTACTCTTGCACAATAGCAGTAGTGAACAGGCTCGGCGAAAATATTAGATAAACTACAATGCGATTGTGATCGGCGGCATGTTCTGTGCCGTGGCCCAAGCAGCACAATGTACTGAAAGTCGAGTGCAATAGGGGTGGACGGTATGTGTCTTATCGATGTTCCTTAGTTTCACGTGTCTGTTCAAGGCCTTCCACCTACCCGTCTACCCCTATTGCACCCGACTTTCAGTACATTTCGCTGCTTCGGGGGCTGTCCAGTTGTCGATGTGTAGCGCAAAGAGATTGTCATGTTGTATGCCGTTCGTAAACAAGTTGCTCTTGTCTGATTCCTTCATAGCTCGAATTTATTCGGGCATTGCGGAAGGTGGCAGTGCAAAACAGCCGATATCGCACTTGCGGAAAGCATTCGTACGGCTGCGTTCAGTATGCTTTACTCAAACTAACTCCACGCATGCGCAGATGGCTCGTCATGTTTGTCAACAGCTGGTCAACAGTAAAGTGGTCTATACATTTTAAACGAACGAAGAGATCACGTCTCTCCGTGCGCGTTTGCGCTGCTGTCGGTCGGTATTCCGGAACTTTTCTTTCGCGCTTTTTTTTTTAACTGGGAAAAAAAGAAAAAGAACCGAGAGGAGGTACGGTAATCGCGCATAAGAGAATCGAAGACCCCCTTCTACCCCTCTACAACTCCGCCATTGACAGTTTTGCTACAATTCCCTGCAGTTACAACCATCGCCAATTAATTTCAATTAACGAATTCATTAATTAACCAGCAAACAAACCATAGACTGAGTGGGCTGATGGACGCTTACTAGCATTACGCGCTGAGCCTCGTTCAAATGCAACGCACCATTTTTGGTTTTAAAAAAAATTTGACTCATTTTAAATGAAATGCCCTGCGATAATAGAGAAAACAAAAAAGTGTCCGAGTTATGACGGCATTGAAAATTCATTTGTACCAGCCATACTCGTCTAAAATGTCTGGCATTTGAAAGCGACCAAGCAGTTTGAAGAATCCTTATCAAGCTCGTCACGCGGTGCCCGTTATCACCAATCGAAAGGAAGCGACCCTCGATAAGTGTTCGCTCTCTCCTCCCAAGCAGCACAATCTACTGAAAGTCGAGTGCAATAGGGGTGGACGGGTGGGTGGAAGGCCTTGAACAGACTCCTGAAACTAAAGTACATTGATAAGACACATACCGTCCACCCCTATTGCACTCGACTTTCGGTACATTGTGCTGCTTGGGCTGTCCTCTTTCTTTCTTCCCGGTTTCATGCCTCCTCTCACCTATACACGTGTAAAAACGTAAAGTTGTCTTACTTGCACAACACGTGCTATTAGGCTAAGCGCACTTTAGGGAGAAGTGTCCGCGAATCTTGGGCCATGGCCTCCTGTATACTGATCAGTATACAGGAGGCTATGCTTGGGCATGAAAGGTTCGGTTCCGGTTCAGCTCCGGAGTTCACATATATCGGTTCGATTAACCGGTTCAGAGGCTGTAAACCGGTTCGGAACCGGTTCGAGCTTCTAAATTATGCTACAAAATTATAAGGTAGCCATTAAAAATGACAAAAGATGTCTGAGTTACGCGCTTTATGGATTTATTTCTGTTTTTCGACCAGACCAGGCAGACCGCTCGAATCCCCAGCTCAATCCCCCCCCCCCCCCCGCGAGGATATGATTTCAATTGCGAAAAACAACAAAAGTATAACGATATGCCTAGTATATTATAATGATATAGTAGCCTTGGAAAGTATTTCTCTATGTTGCATCTTAACATGGCAAATGAACTAGTCACAATTGCGCAAATGAAGTTCCAAGGGCACATCGAAGTCTCAAGACTGCCTCCTTGGCCGTGACTAGATTGATGCACTAACATAGTTGGCGGGATTTCACTCACCGAAACTTGCATTCACCTCCGTGTGCTTGCTTTCGCCTTCTTTCGGTATGCGTTCTGACAGACTTCAGTGCAGCGCAGCCTTATTGAACATAGCGGTTCTTTGGCTACGTTTTCAATGTTCAACATGATGTTGTTACAATGCACTGCTGCTGCAAACTTTCGAATGCAGGAATGACAAAACATGTTTCGTGTATAAGCGGTGGCGGGAGGACAACTTCCTTCGCCCTTGGCCTTGTATGTCCCGCGCTACCGAATGGACCGCCTTATCTGGAGTATTATGACCCATAAAACGGATGCCGCCACCAGACGTTGGGATAGATAACAGGCGGATAGATAACACGCCCCAACCCGAACCGAACCGGTAACCGAAGTTTTTAGATCGGTTCGGTTGCGGTACAGCTCCAAGATGGCGCTAGTAATTACGGTTCAGTTCCAGCTAAAATAACGGTTAATTCCGGTTTCGGTTCGGTTCGACGCTCTGCCTACCGCGCAGAGTACTTGCAATAAGGTTCGCTGCAAATTATATCAAATTTCACAAGTCAAGCGTAATGGAAGAGCTGGCCGCACCAGTGCGGCCTACGTTTCCATTTTTTATTTCTGCTTCTAAACTAATCTATCTCCGATTTTTTTTGTTTTTAACCAGCGCTGCTTCATGTCAATATCATCAGCTTCCGGTTCCTTTCACTGCTTTTCATTGTTTTATGCTCTTCCATTCCTCCAGCAACACTGCTGCATGTTCACCAACAATATGAAACAAACTTCGGCACCTCATACAGTTGTGTCACCACTAGTGCAAGATGTGGTGCTACCCCCCGAACGCGGGAGTCTCGCTTGACACCATTGCCATATACGAGCCCTCACGAACGGGAGTTTGACATATCGTTGTGTTTTATTTCTCGTCAACGCTGGCATGTGCCGCGGGAACGGCTTACTATTCTGTCCTCATTTCGTCATGTTCCCGTTTGATAACAGGCCACCGCAGCACGTGATGCCCTACAGCACCGCGTGCACTATAGGCCTTGTTCCACAGAGGTCCTTGGGTCGCGCATCACAGCTTGTTGACATACGCGTTTCTCTTACGATTGATGAGCCAGCGGTCGTTCTTCACCCGTCGTTTTCATACCTCCCGCAGCTGGACTACGTCTAGCTCGTCTAGCTCTAGCTACGTCTAGCAGCTGGACTACTACAGCTACGTCTATTGGAAGCAAGCCTGTAAATTACATTACGACGGTGTACTCAATAGTGAGTTTTAGTATAACGTACACAGTCGCCTTTGCGTACGTAACGGATAGCGTGGTGGTTCTGCGCAATGCGCAAAGCTCTGCTTGTGTCTTTAGCGTGCGCGGAACTAGCAACGCTGTCGCTTACGTACGCAAAGGCGATAGCGTACGATGTACTAAAACTCTGTAATAAGTAAAGTAGGTGGCGCCGAACTACCGCTGAAGGATCACAAGGATACGTGATCTTCTTATTCGTGACTGTTTTCTTTTTCTTTTTTTCTTTTTTCTGTTTTTGTAGCCGCTGCTGTAATATTGTTTCATTAACTACGCGTGCTTTTATTGCCAAGATACAGCGCAGCAAATAATTCCTTCTTTTCGGTATGGCGGAAGACACTGAAGCGTAAATGTAGCGTTCAGGAGCTGGAACTAGTACGGAGGGTAAGCTGGGACAAGTTTCGTCATTGGAGCACCTAGAAACTTGTAGAAAATCCGTTGCTCAGGGATGGTGTACCACGAAGATCTGGTTTTCCGTAACAGGTGCTTACAGGAGCCTGGAGACAGAGCAAGCTTCCTCGAATTGGCCTTGCTCGCGTTCTCCTGAGAGCAAGGGGGTTTCGGTGTCGGATGATTTGCATAGCAATATCCGGCCATGGATATCACAGGGCATATCCTTCTTTCAGAATTTAAAGATACGGCTTCAAATAATGAATGTCCCAATTCAATCGCTAAATTTATTAAACTCCCCTAACACCCAAAGTTGTTTCTAAGTTGTTGTTTCTAAGTTTTCTAATGAATGAATAGTTATGATTCATTAGCATTCATTCAGTAGCTATATCATATCGGTCACAGAATCCAGGTCTCGAGAGCGTATAACACAACCGCAAAAACAAAAAAACTTCTCTGCTGCTCTGATTGCTGTTTAAAGAAAACTAATCGGTGACCGTTAAGTTTAAAGTCCATGTTTATTCGCTTCTACTAATATAATACAGTTATTAATGAATTTAGATTGACTACAGAGCGCACCAAAGAAAGTTCACCTAGTACATCCGCTAGCTCCGTCGTGCCGGGGCCACCTATGCTAACAACGCTGAGCTCTTCAAGCCATAGGCATCACCGAGTCCTCCGTGTTGTCGCTAACATCACGTTCAATGCAATAGACCCCTACCTGGTTATAAACAAATGACGTCATCATGACGTTCGACAACGCCGCGAAATTGGTAGTTGAACTACGTTCAAAGCTAGCGGCGAACAAGGCCGCGCTCGAAAGCCACGGTTTTGATTACGATGGTCTCTGAAAAGGACGCGACCTTCGGTCCTACTTTTCTTTCTATAGGAGGCAGCGGACAATCGCCCATTCGTGGAACCCAGCCCTCCCCTTCCGATCTCTACCAACGGTCTGTCCGCCAACGTCATGGTGACGTTAGTCAGGTACTCTGTCATGCTGGCACCCACGCCACGAAACCAAATACGGGCCGGCCGGCACATCTGTAGGTAGCCGTAGCTGAAAACAGCTGCGAATCATTACCTGACAATTCACAATGTTTTGGCACGGTCGACGAGCGAACATAAGAGGTCCGACCAAATGTTACTGACCTGTCATGCTGCGCAGTCTACCAGGTCATTGGACGAACATTCTGCACTAAATACTTGTGGAAAGCAACAGAACCCTGACAAATGGCTTTCACTTTTGGAACGGGAATGGAGCCTCTAGTATACTACGCTCTAGGTATCAATCATTTAAAGTATGGTTGTTGTTGTAGTCTGTATATAACGCAGACAGTAGTCTGGGTTATGGTAGTGCATGTCTATACGCAACAGTCGCTTCCGTGTCTCACTGTTGCCGGAAGCACCAAACACGTTGAGCCGGTTACAACCAGTGACCCAATGATTTCTGACATAATGGTGGCTGAAACGGTGCAAAAATCCTAATCCTACATAATGGCAGCGATAAACTTCGCTAATCTCAAGCGACCTGTAGGCGCTCCCTATGTTGTTCCAATAAACCAGGTGCCAGTGCAACACTGACCGTCTGTTTCCTGTTGCTTCGACATTTTTCAAGTGAAGCCACTCGCACTGTTTTTGCACACTGCCAAGCTATGAATGTTCCATCGGATGTTCCATCAAAGATCCTTCCTTCCCATGTTGTTGCACCACATAGAACTGTCCTTTTTGTCACGCAGAGCACGAGATTCAGCAAACGACGCTGGAGACCTGTGGAGTACCACTTCGTAAAACTTCCTCAAAAGCACGTATACACTCTAAGAAAAAAAGGAGTAAAACGAGGAGTAATTGCAGCTTCTACTCCCCCAGTCTGCAATTATACTCCCCATTTTAGTCCCCAAACCCGACATTTAGTCCCGACATTTACTCCCCAGGACTGCAAATTGTCACTAAACTTCGCGAATGGTCTCCTGAATGCAAAAGTCTACGTAAATATTTGCCCTTGGTCAATTTGAACGGCATAAGGCTGTATAACTCAGACAACGTAGCAATTTTCCAGCCACACGCAGAGTAAGAAACAGTTAGCGCATCTTTCTTCGCAAATTGTGCCCTAGTATGGCGCAAGATTTTATATCACTCGATATATCACGGTTGACGGTTTGCTTCAAAGTATTTTCATGCATGCGCACCAATTATGTACCTGGGACCCTTACAACAGCGCGTGAAATACGGTCTTCGCTCTGTGACATTCATTTACTCCCGTGCATTTACTCCCGAAAGGGACTATTTTTTGTGGCAATGCAATTACTCCCCAAAAGGAGTAAAAGTACTCCTTTTTTTTCTTAGAGTGTAGGTCGTGCTCAAACTGAGGTGCTATTGCTTGGTTCATGGCCAAGTCCAGTCCACAAACGCTCTGTCCTAAAAGCACTCCTAATGCATCATGGACGGTGTAGGACTTCCGTCCTCACTGTGAGGCCACTCACTACTACATTTCACTTCATTACCAGCAGGCAGCAGCCATGAGGCTGGGTTTAATTCGCCTCGCCCTGTGGCGATGAACCCCCCCCCCCACACACACACACACTCATTATCATTTCAATAAAGCTGTGGCATTCTTCTGCCATTAAAGAAGATCATGCAGGGCTACAGGGGGGTAGATAACTATATGCGTGCTAATTCAGATCTAGCCTAAGCAGCCCAATGTACTGAAAGTCGAGTGCAATAGGGGTGCGCGGGTAGGGTAGGAAGGCCTCGAACAGATTCGTGAAACTAAAGGACATTGATAAGACACATGCCGTCCACCCCTATTGCACTCGACTTTCAGTACATTGTGCTGCTTGGGAGATTCCCAATTTCTTCGTCCAAACCCGTGCTTTCCTGTTTATCATTTTCTTTCCCTTCGTTGTTGCGAATTTAAACCCTCAAAAAGTATTTTCGCTTTCCCTCCCTATCAAAAGAGAGAGGGATGTGCCATGTTCCGTTGGCCGCGCGTTCCATTGTGCGAGTTACATAAATGTGGGTGTTGGACCACGTAGCCAGTGGTTGCACGAAAAAGGGTCACAGGTGTCCTCGCTTTCCGCGCCCCCTTTTTAAAGTACCGCGTGATCCTTAAATTGTTGAGTTGAACGTCGAGAGACAGACATCGTTATGGCGCTGCCCCTTCGCTACGTCATACTGCTAGTAGCAGTACTATGCGTACTACTTCCCTTGGAAGTTGACGGAGCAAAGAAAACCAAACCAACCAAGAAACCTAAGAAGACGAAGGCACCAAAAATGCCCAAGAAACCGAAAGTGCCCAAGGTGAAGAAGATAAAAGGTATCTACACGTTTATTTTTTTCTGTGCCCAAGCAGCACAATGTGCTGAAAGTCCCCAAGCAGCACAATGCACTGAAGGTCGAGTGCAATAGGGGTGGTCGGTATGTGTCTTATCAGCGCTCTTTAGCTTCACGAGTCTGTTCAAGGCCTTCCACCTACCCGTCCACCCCTATTGCACTCGACTTTCAGTACATTGTGCTGCTTGGGTCGAGTGCAATAGGGGTGGACGGGTATGTGGAAGACCTTGAACAGACTCTTGAAAATAAGGAACATTGATAAGACACATACCGTCCACCCCTATTGCACTCGACGTTCAGTACATTGTGCTGCTTGGGTGGTCACGTCATACGATAATTATTTCCCAACACCCTTTTAGCTACGCGTGTCTCATAACTCAGATAAGACTTGTCTGTACCAGGACTACAGGTAGATAACCATATGTGTGCTAATTCAGATCTAGATTCCCAATTTCTTCGTCCAACCTCGTGCTTTCCTTTTTATCATTTTCTTTCCCCTCGTTGTTGCCAATTTGAACCCTCAAAAATTATTTTCGCTTTTCTTCCCCTGCCTAAAGATGTGCCATGTTCCCATGAGCGCTGCTAGCTTTCGCTTCCTGTGTGGGACTGTCCTGAACGCTTTCCTTCTCTCTCCCTCCCTCCTTATTAATTGATTTCTATCTACGTTTCTAATTTATCATTTCTTCTAATTACTGGCTCTCTATCCTTTCTCTTTTACTCGCCCCTTCTCCCCCTTCCTTTTTCACAAGGAAGTGAAACTTGCCGCCTTGTCTGAGCAGGCAGACCTCACTCCTTCCTTATAACGTCCTTATAACATCGCACCACCACCACAATCACTGTGCGCTTTACATAAACGTGGGTGTTTGACCACGTCGTCGCTGGTTGCACGAAAGAGGGTCACAGGTGCCTTCGCTTTCCGCGCCCCATTTTAAAATAGTAACCTTCAAATGGGTCAGTTGAACAACGAGATACAGACATCGTTATGGCGCTGCCCCTTCCCTACGTCATACTGCTAGTAGCAGTACTATGCGTACTACTTCCCTTGGAAGTTGACGGAGCAAAGAAACCCAAACCAAGCAAGAAACCGAAAAAGACGAAGGCATCGAAAATGCCCAAGATGAAGAAGAGCAAATGTATCTACGCGTTTATTTTCTTCCGCTGTCACGTCATACAATAATTACGAGGGGTGTCCAGGTCAAACCGGGACTTTTCATTTTTCGCAGAAGTAAAAGGGATTTACAGGCGAGAAATTAGTTCCTTTTCTCTTTTTTTTTTCAACGTAATCTCCAGCTGCACTAATGCACTTGTCCCAGCGTTTCCCGTGGGCTTGGATGCCAGCAGCGTAGAAATCCTTACCGGCGCGTAGCAGCCATGATCGAACCGCACTCTTGACCTCGTCGACGCAGCTGAAGTGGCGGGCCTCAAAGAACGCCTTCAGTGGTCCGAAGAGATTGGAATCGCTGGGGGCGAGGTTTGGCCTGCAAGAAGGATGTGGCAGCAACTCCCAGCCAGGTTCCTCTAAGATGCGTGTCTTGAGATGCGCGGTATGCGGGCGTGCATTGCACTGTAGGAGGAGGACTAGGTGATGAGGCCCTGCCGCTTTGGCTTCCGCGCCTTATGCACGTCCCTGAGAACCCTGCAGTGGCAGTGGTAACTATTGACAGTAGTACCACTGGGCAGAAAATGAACATGAACAACGGCAGCCTTGTCCCAGAGAACCGTGGCCATGACCTTACCGGCAGACGGGATGCTTCGAAACTTCTTGGGAGCTGGCGAGCCCGGATGCTTCCACTGTTTTGATGCGCGTTAAGACTCAGGAGTGAAATGATGCACCTGGGTTTCATCGCACATGATGATCCGATCAAGGAACGGCTGTCCTTCAGTGTAGAAACGGTACTTTAGCTCTTGGGATATTTCCAGTCTTCTCTGCCGGTTAAACACGGAGAGCTGCCTCGGGGCCCAACGAGCACTATCCGAAACCTGAGGTGTTCATGAATGATAGTGTTCAACGTTCCCACACAAAGGTACGTCTTTCGAGCCAGTTCGTGACACGTTATCCGTCGCTCCTTGAGGATCAGGCGCTCCACAAGTTAGATGTTCTCAGGAACTCCGACACTGGGCTCTGAATCGCCCGGCAGGGATCGTCCTGCACTGATGTACGGCCGTCTCGGAACCGTTTGCACCAGTCAAACGCTTTGCTGCGGCTAAGTGTGTCGTGGCCATACTGAGCCTGAAGTATCCTGTGAATTTCAGTTGACTTTACGCATTCATTCACGAGAAACTTCGTGACTATTGCGACTTTCCCCTCGTTGACAATGAATGACAGACTTGTCTGTACCAGGAGAACAGAAGAAGAAAGAAGAGAAAGGAGACAATAGCTAGTTGCGCGTCAGGTGCGTCTCAGACATACTACTTACAGTATCATGTTTTAAAGTAGCACAGAAGTCATTTTTAACACCTTGTTTTTTTTGTTTTTTTTGTATAACACTGCCACGTTTATGTGAGCTTTTTTTGTGTGTGTGTGTTCTTTTTTTGGGGAACAAATACTGTACATCAAAACCTATCCCGCTATTCGGTAAAACGACACACACACTTTTATGAGAAGTATTAATCTGAATTTTTTTCTTTTTTTGGATGGCCCTCTGTACTCCTTTAAGCACAGACCAGGACGACATACGACATAATGACAGTGGTCCGCAGATGCGCTCCACTGGTCTGCTGGATAGGCCAAATGGCGTTACCATGATCATGGCTACTGAACTCCTCCGCTTCACTCTCTGCTGTCTGCTAAACTCGCTATGGTTAGAGCTGACAAGTTGCGTGGCCCTGAGCAGACGATTGGTCGCATCAGTCTCTTCTGGAAAGAACGACAGCCGAAAGTACTATGGTGCTGTGATCTTAAAGTAAAGGAACTCCTGCTAAGGCAGCGTTTGAACTATGTTAGAGACGTGCTGCGGCATGCGGACTTATCTTCCAGCTCCTACAAAATGTGCTAAAGCTGCACGAGACAGCGTACGGAAAGGTACTATGACATTTCCGAAACACCCCATTTCTTTCTTTCCTTCTGTTTTTTTTTTTTTTTTCAGACGGTTTTTCCCGTGGAGGAGCTGGTGCATTTGGAACGTTTCCCGATTAAAATGCGCTGGATTTTAAGCACGCGCGGTTAATATCGTCCCCTGGAACCCTCCTCCATGTTCCTCTTCCACTTTTGACTTCCGCTTTTTGACTACTACAGGCGTGGCCCGATGTAGCCTGTTGGGGTGTAATGTAATGTTGGGTTAGCGCAAGCGTTAGGCAATCGTGAGCGCTCCATTCCGTGAGCAGTGCCATCGTCGGTGACTATCGTGCACAGCGGCGTCAGGGTCAAGTTTCTCCGCACAGCGCTTATGCCAATGCTCGCCGTGGGGACTCGCCAGGTGTATCAGCGTCGTGTAACTTCGGTACTTCGCTTAAGTCCTCTCGTGAGAAATGCGTTCGCTTGTCGAACGTAAAACATGGTTATGTGTATTCAGGAACGCCTCTTCTGTCAAAGAAAATCCTTTTATCTCCGGTCTTTTCTGGAACGAGGTGGAGTGGAGATGCCCAAGTGCTGGATGACTGTCGAATCAGTCCGCGGTCCAGCATATGCTGAAATTTCTGCCGAGCGACGCGAAGCTTCTCAGGAGCGAGGCAGCGAGCTCGAGCGTATATACCGGAGGCCCTGTCGTAGGAATGTGATGCTGGACGTCGTGCTTGACTGGGCGTTCGGTGTTGGGGACAGCGCTGGGCGGACCAGTTCGGGACTTAGCAGCGATGGTGCAGACGGAATGCCATGCACTCTAAGGTTCGTCTGTGTGTCCAAAAGGCGGCGTCTGTTCATGTCGACGAGAATGCGAAAATGTGCCAAAAAGTCGGCGCCAAGGATGGGATGCTCAACCTGGGCAACGAGGAACACCCATTGAAAGTTTCGAAGGAGACCAAGGTCAAGGGTACCCAAGCGCTCGCCGTATGTGGGGATCGGACAGCCGTTGGCAGCTTTGACGGTGGAGGCGATGCAAATTTTCCTGTCGCCAGGAGGAAAGACGCTAACTTTGGCGCCGGTATGGATGAGATACCGGACGCCTGTGAGTCGATCCATGATGAAAAAGATGGATGGGCGACGACAAGGGGTGCCAACAGAACTGGTCACCATCAGATGTTGGATGATCCGTTTCCCATAAAAAAACGCGGTGGGATGCACTTACGAGCGCGGTCGCCAAGGGTATCGTGGTTCCAGCAGGAGTTGCTGCTGGCGTTGGATGGCCTTGAAAGACTGCTTCGGCGGCGGCGGAACTGCTGAGTCCATTTGCGCGCGCGTGCAGGCCTTGGACTGCGAGGTTGTGCGCTTGGGCTCGAGTATGCGCGCTGGTTGACGAATCCACGGGTTGCAAATTGTGACTCAATGTGGGCAAACCACAGTAGGGTCAGCGGGCCAGTATGGGGCAAGCTTCATGGAAACTGCCCTGAGACGGGGTGCAGAAGAGTCACCTGAACTGCTATCTTCCATGACGAGGTGGTAGCGGCTGTGCGAGATGTTCGAAATCCGTGTCACAAATTGGGGGATAAGAACGAGGCCTAGCCAGACGCAAGGAGGAGAGCCGTTTATTAGTGGTCAGTGTGACCGACACTGCGCTGTTAATTGGAAGAAGTTCAACTTCGAATTGCGGAGCGCTTGGCGCGCGTGGTAGCGATGAGGATGAGACTAGCCGCTTTGCGTCGTCGTCGTTACGACATATGTTCCAATACGAATCAACTACGTACATCTCTACCTTCTGTAGTGTGAAGTCACAAGTTATAGACAGTTACATGTGAGTTAAAGACAGCGAAAATTGTCCCCAGCTCATCGAGGAGGGCTTTGCGTTTGAATAAACGCGATGTCCGAGGTTTCGTTCTGCAACATGTAATGCTCGATCACAAAAAGTATCCTAAAAATGGACCAATGTACACGAACAGAGTGTTCGGGGATTCTCATAAAAGCTGGACCTGCTTCACGCAACATCACGCATGTGCATGTATGATAGTGCCCAGTTCCTTGCTTCTATTAGAATATCTGTTGGCTCTCTCTTACCCTCGCGCTTTCAGGCTTCTCCAGGCTTCAGGCGCACTAAGAAGTGCGTCTGAACCCTGAAGCATGGGTAACACAGAACGGTCTATGGGGAATTTTTGTTCGCAGGGTTCTCGTAAACCTCGCTAAATTTCTACATCGAACAGGTACAAGCTTGTTCCTCTCGAGTTTATCTAGGGAATGAAATAATTTTGAAGGCTTGACGCGGTCCACTGATTTTTGACGACTTAAAGTTTGTCAAATTTTCGAATCATGTGAGTCTATGGGGATGCAACAAAATCGCTTCTCTCGGCACGCCCGCCCGCGATATTCGGGTCAAAATGATGTAATTCCCGACAGTAAGTCAGATAATTGATTGCACTCAACAAATTCGACAAGCTTACTGCATTTTTCCAGATCCCAGCGAATGGATATAATGGCTTTGTCGTTTGATATCATGTTCTGCACGCTAGCGCCGATTGCATTACTTCCTTAAAGCGCAGGAGGAAAGCAAAGCGAAGAAAACAATTTTGCGATGGTGCAGTCAACTCCCTCCGGAAACAAAAGTTAACTAGACCGCATGAGTCTGCCTTCAGCTTCTGAGCGATGATGGTATTTGCAACTAGAGGTCGGCACTTGCGATCTCTGCGCACTCTAGCTAACTTATCTCAAGCTCAGCTCCTTGTTTGATCACTCATGCTCACTCACTCTCCGCTTGCTCACTTATGCTCAACTCATTCGTCATATTCAGCATGAATGAGCATGCTCATGAGTGTGAATTTTGTCGAGTATATCGCATTCGACAGTTTAGCAGAAGCAGGCACTTTGACCACGAGAATGCCCTTAGGTCATGGTGTCATGCTACCAATGTAACTGTCCAGGATATGAGGGAGGACTCATTGGACTATTACATTGATTGTGGGGAGGGATCCACTTAGTGGTGCTCGTCCGGCTGATAATACATAGCAGCCGCGGTAGTTCGTGGACCCTCATTACCACTCACTATACAGCTGTCCGTTTGCTCACTCGAGCTCACTCACAACTTGCTAAGCTCTTCGATGCTCACTCACCACCGGCTCAGCTATCTATATGCCCACTCACTTCCTGCTGACCTCTCCGTTTGCCCACACATGCTCAACTCATTCGTCACACTGAGCAAGGGTGAGTATGCCCATCAGTGAGTTTTTCCGAGACACGTTTGCAACCCTGTAATTCATCGTTGCGCAACCGCGTTTACATTCACTCCGTATAAATGTACTTTTCAGCATACTTCTTCCGCATACTAGTTGAAGGGGTTTCATAACGTAAAAACCCGAGACTAGGGGACACACAAAACAAAACACAAAAAAAAACGACAACACAGACAAGGTCTCAAGGGGTAAGTTCGTGTTCTGTATTCGTCAGAATATAATTGTTCTTGTTGTTGCGGTTTTGGTGCGAGACGATAGTCCAGTGAGACGATAATCTGTCACTTGAGTACACCTCCAATTTTGCAAACTTTTTAATTTTATAAACTATATCATGACTACTACACAACATTCCAATTGCTCGTACGGGTCTCAAACTCTTCACGGAGTAGCTGTTCGAAATACATGGAGCATGATTCTGTTGGGCTTCACCCCAGCGCTTCGGTTCAGCAAATCAAGCCTTCTGTGGATATAGTGCATGCTCTAAATGGAACATCGAAAACCCCAATATTCACACGAAGAAACTGCGTGAAAAACTTTGCCGCGGCGCAGGCTACGTGCCACTAGCATACGAGTGCAAAGCGCAGGCAGTGGAATGTGTCGGACGCGCTTTTAAATTCCTAATACATGGCCTATGTAAGTAACTTCAAAGGCGAAGCCTGCTTTACATTTAGTCCGGAATTTTTGGGCATGGGCGATTTCCGGATGAAAGCATAGATTGTCTTTCTTGTAGATGGATGTGCGCCGACGACTACTATTGCTCCCTCACCCGGATGTCCAACAGCACCTACTACTCCGGCTGCTTCTACAGCTCCTGCAGCTTGTACGACACCTTCTGTGGACCTTGACACCTCTGGAGAGCTGGGCCAATTCCTTACTCCAACGCAGACAACTGCCGCTCCTACGACTCCTGCCGCTACTACGACTCCTGCCCCTAGTACAACTCCTGCCCCTACTACAACTCCTGCCCCTACTACGACTCCGGCCCCTAGTACAACTGCTGCCCCGACTACAACTCCTGCCCCTACTACGACTCCTGCCCCTACTACGACTCCTGCCCCTACTACGACTCCTGCAGCTACTACGACTCCTGCCGCTTCTACGACTCCTGAAGCTTCTACGACTCTTGCCGCTTCTACGACTCCTGCCACTTCTACAACTCCTGCAGCTTCTACGACACCTTCTGTAGACCTTGACACCTCTGGAAACCTGGGCCAATTCCTTACTCCAACGCAGACAACTGCTGCTCCTACGACTCCTGCCACTTCTACGACTCCTGCCGCTTCTACGACTCCTGCTGCTACTACGACTCCTGCTGCTTCTACGACTCCTGCCGTTTCTACGACTCCTGCCGTTTCTACGACTCCTGCCCCTTCTACGACTGCTTCCGCTTCCACGACTCCTGCAGCTTCTACAACACCTTCTGTGGACCTTGACACCTCTGGAAACCTGGGCCAATTCCTTACTCCAACGCAGACAACTGCCGCTCCTACGACTCCTGCCGCTACTACGACTCCTGCCCCTAGTACAACTCCTGCCCCTACTACAACTCCTGCCCCTACTACGACTCCAGCCCCTAGTACAACTGCTGCCCCTACTACAACTCCTGCCCCTACTACGACTCCTGCCCCTACTACGACTCCTGCCCCTACTACGACTCCGGCCCCTACTACAACTCCTGCCCCTACTACAACTCCTGCCCCTACTACGACTCCTGCCCCTACTACGACTCCGGCCCCTACTACGACTCCGGCCCCTACTACGACTCCTGCCCCTACTACGACTCCTGCCCCTACTACGACTCCCGCCCCTACTACGACTCCTGCCCCTACTACGACTCCTGCCCCTACTACGACTCCTGCCCCTACTACGACTCCGGCCCCTACTACGACTCCTGCCCCTACTACGACTCCTGCCCCTACTACAACTCCTGCCCCTACTACGACTCCTGCCCCTACTACAACTCCTGCCCCTACTACGACTCCCGCCCCTACTACGACTCCCGCCCCTACTACGACTCCTGCCCCTACTACAACTCCTGCCCCTACTACGACTCCTGCCCCTACTACGACTCCTGCCCCTACTACAGCTCCTGCCCCTACTACGACTCCTGCCCCTACTACGACTCCTGCCCCTACTACGACTCCGGCCCCTACTACGACTCCTGCCCCTACTACGACTCCTGCCCCTACTACGACTCCTGCCCCTACTACAACTCCTGCCCCTACTACGACTCCTGCCGCTTCTACGACTCCTGCAGCTACTACGACTCCTGCCGCTTCTACGACTCCTGCCGCTTCTACGACTCCTGCCGCTACTACGACTCCTGCCGCTTCTACGACTCCTACCGCTTCTACGACTCCTGCCCCTACTACAACTCCTGCCGTTACCACTGGTCCACCTCCAGGTAAGTACGACGGAAATGACCCTGTCTTGGCACAATAGTCGTGCACATCACCAAGCATCCGATCGTGCATCTCTGACCATGCTTAGCTCACTGCTGTTGTTTATACATTGTTGTGTCAGCTCTGCATCATGTAATATGTTATCAGATGCATGCATCACAACAATTCAGAGAAATGTTATGCATACAATATGCGAAACAGCTATTCAGCTTCTTTTAATACTGTGATAGTCGTGTCGTTCTTTCGATTGCTAGTCAAAGAATGTCGATGTCACTCTACGCAAGGTACGGAGCTGTAAATGGTGCATGAAAGTGCTCTACAACTCAAGAAGAACACCCCGGTTTAAGAAGCAACCTTGTCACATATTTCTATCATCATAAGGAGAATGAGCTTTGAAGCGCACGTCACAATGACTGAGAAGTACCCTCTGTACATGCAGCATTAAAGATCTTTGGCATGTTATCACGCGCTATAGCAGCATGTTAGAAGATTAGAAAATCGCGGACGGTGAAATTCCTTGCAGCGCCTCCTCTAACGAACTGCTTTGGTATCACAAGACACTCCATGTGGCCGTTTCGCAAATATTCTGGGTGTGGAGAGTGGCTAAGCTTTTTCCGTTACGGTCATAAGGCAGTGAGAGGAAAAGAATGGCGCTCGTATCTTGTGCTCCCGCTTGATTCGTGTTGCATGTTTCGTGGTGTTGAGAAGTGCACTGTTGAACTGTTTTACAGCGATAGCTGTGCGAGTGAGCTTTTGTCAAAGCCGCTGCGTGGTCCCTGTCATTTTATTCGGCGCGCCATTGGCTGGCGCAGCAGCAAACCAGAGAGCAGACAAAAAAGAAACAGAAATGCAGACAGACAGTTTATGCGGGCGGCATAATTTAACAGCTTGCTGCTTTTAAACTTAGAAAAATAGCAAGCTACAAGTGTAACAGGGAACGCTAAATATTTTTAAATTTCAAGTAAAATGTGCGCTAGAACTGCTAGGGGCGACGACTGGTGGGAAATAATCCCCGATTTGTCAAGCAACCGTGATCTACGGTACCGACTACCTTGCTGCTCATGATGACTGCGTAGCCGACTTCTTTTGTTTTAGACCCAGTGTTATGCGCACGCAACGTCGTTTCACCGCCGTATCTGACTAGCAATGCGCAGTTGGTGGAGACTTCGACACAGTGTTGTCCGTAATTTTCGATTTTTTACTCTTCTAAAAAAGTGCGAGTCCAATTTTGACAAAAATTATGACGTTAGAGTACTGAGGGTTCGGGCTATCGAAGGGATAGATATTTCTGAGGCCGCGACTCTACTTCTTTACATTACACCTTCAGTAGCATAATCATGGCGCACTACACACTAATAAATCTAGTACCGTCTAGCAAATGGTAAAAATTTTTTTTCAGAAGTTATCGTGTAACCTATGAGCAATACTCGCTATGAACGTTACACAGATCACCTATAAATAGAGGTTACCTTCTAACCGCCAAACACACGTCAAAGTTACAGTTTGCCCGGGAATGGCTGCCTGTAAGAAGCCTGCCTGTTCACAGACGCTACATAGCAAATGGTGTTCAAAATTAGCTCTTATCAGTGCAGAACACAAACTGTCTTTTGCAACATTTAGTTATAGCATATGTAATTCATCTAGAGCTATTCAGTGGCGAAACACGGGTCATCACTATATATTTACATGCACAACAAATAAAAGCAAGAAATAGCTGCGACTGCTAAATATTTTTTATTTACTTTGCAAACCTGGCACTACAGGAGAGACAGGAGTACGAAGACGTCGCAGTGCGGATACTTCAGCGGAGGTCAACGACAAGCGGTATCGACGAGGTATAACTCTTTACAGTCCTCACGTGGTTGCAAGGCCCTATCAGTACGTCGAGAACGTTCCCAAGCAGCATAATGTACCGCGAGTCGCGTGCAATAGGGGTGGACAATATCTGTCTTATCATGTTCTTTAGTTTCAAGAGTCTGTTCAAGGCCTTCCACCTACCCGTCCACCCCTGTTGCACTCGACTTTCAGTACGTTGTGCTGCTTGGGTTCCTATTCCTTTCTGATATCTGATAATGACACGTCAGCGATACGACTGGTGTAAATCAGATCACGAGGAAGTAAATCACAAGGACGAGCGAGGATTAACCAAAAAAGGGACGTAACACACAGTGTTGAACCGTTGAACCTACGTTGAGGAGACAGACAGACGCTGCGATGAGCGTTGCTAGACTGTCCTGCAAAAACGTAACAACGAAAACAACTTTGAGCAAGTGAGAACTGATGTTCTGAGGCTGGAACAACATAGAAGGGACAATCACATACAAGGCCTCAAGTTGCCTAAGAAACTAACGACGTGAGATGTAAGTCACTGAAAAGGTTAGCCAGCCGACTTCAGTGACTTCCATCTGTCATCTTTCAAGGGAAACTTTGTAGTGAACATGCCGTACAAATACCCTGATAAAGTTCCATCACTTTAATCTGCTTGTGCTCACTGTGCTTTCTTCATAATTGTGAACGCGATCCGTAGTTCATGCCCAAACAGAGACACGATAGCGTAACGCCAGGTCCCCCAAGGTCGCCATTTTCCCATGTATTTGTTCCTATCCCGATGCGTGCAATGCCGGAGGCCGCCCTTAGATACCCCATTGTTACCAGACGTTGGCTTGCGTTAGATTGTAGCGCGCTAAAGATCCAGTTGAAGCACAATCCAAGCCAGGCCAAGTCACCGAAGGAGAAATGGACGACTGCGCCTGCGGCGCCTGGTACGACAGGTACGCTATGTGATGCACGCAGCCGTGCACTAGATCCTTCCGATCGCTCAACACGTTTAAAAACGGGACCAAAAAGTGAAACACAACACAGAAAGTTGTTATACGCGTTTTATTTGGACATATAAAGACTAGATTCATTCGCAGAAACAACAAAAACATTTTGCCGCTAAACTTAGCGCGCTGAAGTGATCCGGAACGGCAACAGTGGGGTATCTAGTGGCGGCCTTCTTCGTTGCACGCTTTTCCGAGGTGAGTTTGGGGGACCTGCGTAACGCACACTGGTCCGAAACTCTCGTATTGAATGTGCGGCTATAGAACAAGAACGCAGTACCTATTATACTCCAGTCGTGCAATCTCATTCTTCAATGCCCCACTCTCACCCTCAACTCAATAGCTTCATGCTTTCCTTTTAAAGTCATCTTCTGTGATCCATGTCATCATTCTTTCACCGTTTGTTAGTCTTTTTTTTTTGTCTTCTTTGTCTTTAATCTGCTCACCTTCTTTCGTCCTTTGTTAGTTAGTTTATCCTTTATTTCCTAGTTCATATTCCTTTCTTTTTATTTATTTCTTACGTCTTAATTTTCTTTATTTTTTATTTATTATTCCTCGTTATTTATTTATTGTTATTGTTTATTGTTATTATTTATTTCTGATTTCTTGGTCTTCTTTATTTTTTTCCTATTTCTTTCTTTTGGGAATAGCAAGCCGACGTCCCGTTTGGCTGACCTTTCCCTCGTTTTTTTTTTCCTTTTGGTCTGATAAATATATACCCCCCCCCCCCTATCATAAAGGTTAATTCGCAAACAAAGAAGAAAGACAGAAGAATTAAATGCAGACGCGGCATTCGTTTCGGACTTACAACATCCCTATGGGTCATTCCATGCCAAACGTCCCAGGCATTGCGCTCGACCATGTCGGATTTCTTTAATAAAAATTGTAGTTTATTATTACCTTGCAATAAATGCCCCGCCAGCTTATTTTTCACGAAAAAAATTTTTTCGCCCTGTAGCTGCCTCCCGAAATTTCCGACCGGGCGAGTTACTGCTTCTTTTTAAAAAATTAAGGAAAAATAACTTTTTTTGCCAATCTCAACCAAATTTCTTCTGCGTGGTCACAATGAATGGGGCTCTCACACCACGAATCGTCTGAGCTCGCTCGACTGACTTATTCGCCGGTTTACGCCCACTGAAAACTGTCAAATTTAAGAAAATTCAAGATTTTTTATTTGATATTTACAAAATGTTCACAGTCGTTTCTACTGCTCAGCCCTCTTCTCCCGGAAGTATTTAACGAGATAAAAAATGTTTGAAACTCGGCGGACGTAAAACGCGCGAGGAAAAAATTGTCAAAATCGCGAAAAACTGCTAAATAGCCTACTTTCATCCTCTTATTTCACACTGAGGTGCTCGTAATAAAAATACTACACAAAGTGCAATTGATAGGACACCCCTTCAACATTTATTTTGCGAAGTTTTATGAAAAACAATTTTCGTTTTAGGCGCGAAAAAAATTTTTAGTCTACCACCTCCGCGCCATGTAGGGGTTGCTCCGCAAGCTTACTTCACCGCAGCACGCGCCGCCGCGTTCCTCGCGGAAGACACACGGACGCCGTTCGGCTCCCACCTGCAGCATTATTGGCGATGCACGGATACGAGGTTCAGGTCACCCATTTGGAAGATGACGTCCTTCCGGGGGCAGGGGCATTCTGATTATTGGTTTCTAAGACAAGGTTGTTTCGTGGACTGCGGAATAACCGTAATCTTGTTCGGCGGCTACAACCGCGGCAATTTGTAGCGCCGGTGCAATAAAGTTTCCGCTTATTTCACACTGAGGTGCTCGTAATAAAAATATTACACAAACTGCAATTGATAGGACGGCCCTTCACCATTTATTTGACAAAGCTTCATCAAAACACTTTTTGTTTTCGCTGCGAAGAAAAAGGTTAAACTTTACCATCCCCGCACTTGTTCAGGAATCTCACTTCATTGCACAAAGCGTCACCGCTTCCCCCTTCGATCCGTGCTCTTAATTCGTTAAGTTCATCTACTTTAACACGTCGAATGCTTGAGTCACCGAATATGATGTCAGGCCAGCAGAAACGGTTGACAACGACAGCGGCTTGAAGTGGTGAAATTTGCGTGTTCCTTTTACGGAGACAGCAGTTTCGAGTCGTTCCGACAGTTTCAGCTTCCTGCTTTGCACCATGCTGTCGGGTACCCAGAGAACGACGATGCCTTTAACATTGTTGTTCGCCCACGTGTATAGCTGATACAAAAAGGGCTAAAACACCAGGCGTCCCCCAAAACTTTATTTTTACTTTAAACTGTACCCCCGCATAGTGCCGCGGCTGTACCCACCTAACAAGATTACGGTTCTTCCGCTGTCAACGAGACAACCTTGTCATGGAAACTAATAAGCAGAATGCGCCCCCCCCCCCCGGAAGGACGTTATCTTCCGAATGGGTGGCCTGATCCTCGTATCCGTACATCGCCAATAACGTTGCAGGTGGGAGCCCAACCGCGTCAGTGTGTCTTCCGCGAGGAACGCGGCGGCGCGTGCTGCGGTGAAGTAAGCTTGCGGAGCAACCCCTATATGGCGCGGAGGTGGTAGACTTTAAAAATTTTTTTCGCGCCTAAAACGAAAATTGTTTTCATAAAACTTCGCAAAATAAATGTTGAAGGGGTGTCCTATCAATTGCACTTTGTGTAGTATTTTTATTACGAGCACCTCAGTGTGAAATAAGAGGATGAAAGTAGGCTATTTAGCAGTTTTTCGCGATTTTGACAATTTTTTCCTTGCGCGTTTTACGTCCGCCGAGTTTCAAACATTTTTTATCTCGTTAAATACTTCCGGGAGAAGAGGGCTGAGCAGTAGAAACGACTGTGAACATTTTGTAAATATCAAATAAAAAATCTTGAATTTTCTTAAATTTGACAGTTTTCAGTGGGCGTAAACCGGCGAATAAGTCAGTCGAGCGAGCTCAGACGATTCGTGGTGTGAAAGCCCCATTCATTGTGATCACGCAGAAGAAATTTGGTTGCGATTGGCAAAAAAGGTTATTTTTTCTTAATTTTTTAAAAAGAAGCAGTAACTCGCCCGGTCGGAAATTTCGGGAGGCAGCTACAGGGCGAAAAAATTTTTTTCGTGAAAAATAAGCTGGCAGGGCATTTATTGCAAGGTAATAATAAACTACAATTTTTATTAAAGAAATCCGACATGGTCGAGCGCAATGCCTGGGACGTTTGGCATGGAATGACCCCTATGTAAAGGGTACAGTTATAAGTTGCGACGATCGGATTTGGGTTAAATTCAAAAGTAACTTCTAGTGCTCCTACAATGCCGGGGGCCCTATCCTGGTCAAAGTAATCGACCTCGATTACTTTAAATCTCTTCTGTCATTGGTGCACAATCGAAAAAGGAAATTAAAAGTTGTTGACACCTTGTATCAGCCAATGGCCCAACGTGTTATCTGGCTTGGAAAGCGACCCGCCTTATCGGTGTTTCCTCCTGAGAATCCAAAGGCCACACCTGTGACCTGCCCGCCCTGCCTTGTTGCTTCAGTTCTTTGGGGTCGGAAACGAAAACCTCTTGCGGCGTAACACAAAATTTCGTGGAAAGTGCGCGAAAAAGCACGCTCGTAATTTCCTTTTTTTTTTTTTGTTGTTGTTTGTCATTTTTCATGACGTACAGGTGCGCAAGACGGCAATGTTTGTGTGACACCGTGATTGTACACTCTTAAAAATGAACTTCACCGCATAGCACGCTCCTAGCCAACCATAATCTCAAATGATATCGTTATCTGCCCTGGTTCGTTGAAAACGGGAGGCGTACGCCTTTTTTTTGTGACAATTATGGACCGCATAAGTGTCACAAAAAAGGCGTACGCCTCCCGTTTTTAACAAATCAGGGAAGATAACGATATCATTCGAGATAGTAGTTGGCTAGGAGCGTGCTATGAGGCGAAGTTCATTTCTAAGAGTGTAGGTTAGACTTCGCTAAAACTTACAATAAAAGGTACCCAGTTAAGAATGTACGATCATAAAATCGTCGATCATTATCCATATACCCCATAATCTAATCACTGCGTATGAGTTCAGTTCAGTTCAAATGTTTTATTTTATGCTGCTTTATATTTGCTGTTACGCTGTTTTATATCTTACATGCTGTTTATCTATATTTCCAAATGTTTTATTTATCAAGATGCTCGTGTAGGTCCTTGCATCAACATCACCATCTCCAACCTTTTCAACATGGGGAAGGTAAGTGCTTTCCATTGCACTTTGAGAAACGTAACAAACAATCCGGTCATAAAGCCGTAGAAAACGGTTGGCTGCGTCTCCTGTTGAACGCGTTCAAATGCTGATCTTGGGGAGCCAGCCTTGGTTTCGTGCTATTTCTTTCTCCTCCTCTCTCCCCAAGTGTTACGGACGAACTTACAAAGCCTGTCGACGTTTGGGGGGACCTCCAAAGCTGTCGCCTTATTACAAATTGATGTTACCGCGTTGACATTGGAGCCACTCAAGATGCAGCTCTTTCTGTAAAATAGGCTGCCTTATAGGGGGCGCCTCGTTCGTCACGGAGCCACTGCGAATCTTTGATGGAATGCAATGGCCTTACATGGCTTTACATTTAGCTTTTTACGGAGGCAATTATGGTTGCGAGCGACGGCAAAGCTTTCCGCGGATTTTATTTCCCTTATTGAACCCAACTGAGGGGTATTTAAAGGACCGGCCTCGGTGGCTCAGTACGTAGCGTGTTCGCCTTCTGATCGCGGGTTCGAACCCGGCCGAGGACGCCAGCAACTTGGTGGCAGGGTATAAGTTGCTTGGACACGCCGTCTTCCGCGAGGGACGTTAAATACGGGGTGCCGTGTGATGAGCAACGCACGTTAAAGAACCCTCAGGTGGGCAAAAGCAATCCACAGACCGACCGCTGTGGCGTCAGTCATGGTCTCAGTTGCCTCGCGACGTAAACTCCCAAATATTATTAGTATTAAGTTATTTAAAGGAGCATGGAAGTAACATTCAAAATGGCTCGAAACGCTGCTTCATCTGTGAAGCTGTCCACCAGGTGTCACCACGCAAAATATTTTCGCTCTGCGGTGTACTGTCACTGTTAGGGCCAGTTCTCACTTGGCGACGCCCAACGCGCCGTCGTGAGCGGGCGGCGGAAATAGACGCGCATTTCCGGAGTCGGGAGAGGAGAGACGTCGAACCAAAAAAATTGCCATGCCGAACTTCTTTCACGACGTCGGCGAGAGCTGCCGAGAACGAGAGCTGGCGACCAATTAAGTGACACAGAAAGGCCACGCCCCCTGATTTTTCGTCTGCTTTGGACGACGGAAGGCTACTTTGGTGGGAAAATGAAAATCGTGCTCGCTGACCTTATGCAACTGACCTGCCGGGGCCGGTCATGTTCCAGTCAGCTGTGCAAGCGCCTACTAGCTGTATAACCTTTGCCACGAAGCGACTGTGTGATGTCATTTCAAATGCCGTTCTAAAAATTTCTTCCAGTGTCTGAAAAACGGTCTGGAGCTCTGCCCGAAGAAAAACGTAAGTTATCTACCATACTCCGAGACAACATAAGAGTTACAGTCAGAGAGTTATACGTGTATTTAGGCTTCCGATTTTTCGGACGCTGATTTTTGCAACGCCCGCGGTGCGCCCCTAAGGTTTTTCCCGTTTCTTTCTTCCTTTGTCGCTCTTCTTCCACAACTGCTTTTCGACCTCAAACTAATTCACAAGAGAAGGCGAGAAGTGGTAGCCTCCTTCAGGGTCGCTGGACGCATGCATGGCCCAAAAGGAGGCTACTACACACACTTTTCCCATGTGTTCTATGTATCCTCGACCCTAGTGACTCTACTTGACCCCCGGCACTGGCCTAGTTTGGCACAGAACAGTTCTGTGTTCGTCACAGCTGCCACTCATTTTCAGTCTGTGCACCATTCACAATTTGTGCAAATACGCTCGCTTGTACTTCAACCAGGAGCTTGTAGCTCCGGGTATTAAAACATTCGTGTGTTACATCGTGTGGTCCGAGTCACTCTTGCACATTTGCATGCACATACTTTCCTTGTATCGTCTCTTCGATGACTGCTACGCAATACTCCGAAGTCGGCGCCGTTAATTTCGCAGACTTTTTAATCCTCCGAAAAACTCCGAATTTCCGAAAAGTTGAAAACTCCGATAAACGCCCTCCGAATTTTCCAAAATGAAATCTCCGACACTTCGGAACCCTAGAACCCCATCTCCGACAGCGGTGAGTGTCGTCGGCGCATTCAGAGTGGGGCATACGAGAAGATGGTGGATTCCAGGTTGACGGGGAAGCCGAAGTACATGTTTTGTTAACGCGGATATTTCGCGTGTTCGCTATAAAAGCGTGCAAATGTGTTCGTTTTTAAAAAAAAAATGTTAAAGCGCCATTGATTCCAAGGATGAATATACTAACGAAGTCCTTTTACACTGCCGCTATTATCTGGCGCACTTAAAATAGTTGCTTCTTCCGAATAATTTTTACGCCGCGAAGCGATTCTTTCAGCAGCCTTCCTAAGCTTCTCAGGGACAGGGATGGGCAGTAAAAGTAGTACCTTTGTATTATGGTACTATTACTGTAATACTTTTGGTAATTTGTATTATGTATTTGTATTTGAATGTATCTGTATCTGTATTATATATACATAATAATATATACAAAAAAGAAGTATTACATGCATTATAATAATTAATAATAGCGTAATAATAATAATATATACATATATATACATACACATATATACATATATTATTATATACATATATAATAATAATAACATAAATAATAACTGAAGGCGTAATACTTACTGGGATGACGTAGCTCTGATCAACAGAGTGGCATCGTGGCACTTTAGCAATTGATTGATTGATTATTTAAAAGAAAACCTTTCTTTGGCAATAATTTGCCTGTGCCTCACGGACCTTTGGGTACATGCAAGTGCCCTTCTATACCCTTACCCCAAACTTTTCCCAAAGAGAGTTACCTCAGTGCCTGGAGCTAATGGGAGGCTGATCAATACTCACATATGGGCCTCTTGATGACTGACTGGCACTCTTGCATTATTTCTTGTTCAATGTCCCTAAGGATGAGTCGTCCCATTCAAAACGTCTGTGTCCTCCTAGACAGCTAGAGCGTTCAGGTCCAGTGCAGTCACCTTTGCAGGCGAACACACACACACACCGTGGGCAGTCATGGAATTTCGGACAGTCCATTTTTTATTGATCACTCTGAACGAACTGGAGACTCTGCCACAGTGAGAGGCAGGGTGTCAAATGCGCTCGAAATTAGTCGACGCTGTCTCATAAGGCCTTTGAAGGGGGAATATGCTTATTAGGGGGAAAAAGCCAGGAAAGTTCAGCCAGACGGAGACGGCTTGCTATTACAAAAATGGAAAATGGGGAAGAAAAGAAAAGAGAAAGGGAGAAAAGGGGAAAGAAAAGGAAAAAGAAAAGGGAAGACAAAGAAGAAAAGAAAAGGGAAGACAAAGAAGAAAAGAATAGCAAAAGAAGAAAACAAAAGGGGAAGACAAAGAAGAAAACAAAAGGCAAAGATGAAAAGGAAAGGAGGAACACAAAACTAAAAGTATGAGGCTATGAGGCTATTTACATTTGCAAGCCATTTTCTACGACCGAATCTAAGCACGCACTAGAGGTCTGTCCCGTGGAGATCAGGTTAAAATGTAACAGCCCGAAACTTCCTAACTAGCGGATGCCGCCGATGGTGAGCTAGAAGGCGGAGGTACTGCTGACACGTCTCCCCATAGAGAAGCACTTCAAGCGGGGCTTCCTTAGCCTCAGCAATGACCAGTCTCTGCCGGCCGAGGGACTCCCAAGCACACTCGGAGACTGTGCGCCACGAGGCAGTGAAGCTTATGGACTGAGGAAGGTGGAAAGCCATTAAACACAGGCAAGCTCTACGCAAGTGACCCGCGAACCAAAGCTCGGTGGTTGGCCAAAGGCGACGTCATGGGACTGCCCCACTTTATGTCTGCCAGATGCCTGATCACCGCAATCCACCGGTGGACATTGGCTTCTAAGCTCGCTATGTGCATCACCAAAGACAGCCTGGCGTCTACAATGACACCTAGGAAACGATGAAAAGATGCACTCCTCAGCTGCACACCAGCAACTGAAAGAGGGAAAGGATGCATGTTCCGTCTCGTAAACGGGAGTACCACGGACTTTTCAGACGAGATGTCCATGCCGCCTTTGCGAGGTAGTGCTCAATAGTGTTCAAAGCGTGTTGCAGGCGCCGCTGAATGGCCGAACGGGATTTGCCGCTGGTCCAAATGCAGATGCCATCCGCGTAGATCGAAATTGACAGTTTCTTTCCAATGCAGCCCCGGAGGCCCGCCATGGTCACGTTAAACATAATTGGGCTCAATACGCTTCCCTGTGAAACTCCATGAGTCATCGACACATGCTCCGTATCCCTGTGACCGGTGCGAACGAAGAGTTGCCTGCCCTGGAGGAAGTCTTTAATCCATGAGAAAGCTTTTGAGGGCAGACGGCTTGGGTGAGGGGATGCAGAACGGAGGCGTGACCCACGGCGTCGTAAGCGCGTTTAACATCAGAAAACGCAGCCACCACTGTCTCCTTACACACCTTCGCTTGTTCCACCGACGTAATCAAGTTAGGTACAGAGTCCATGGAAGACCTGTGCTGGCGGAATCCTGACATTTCCTGCTGGAAGAAGGAGTGCCTCTCGAGCCACCACTCGATTCTGTGGAGGATCACGCGCTCCAACAACTTGCCAAGGCAGCTAGTCAAGCTCACCGGCCTGAACGAAGAGAGCTGAGAGGGCGATTTTCCCGGCTTCAGTAGTGCGACAACACGCTCTTGCTTCCAACTGTCAGGTAATTTACCGGTTCTCCAGGACGTGTTAAATACCTCGAGCAGGCACTTCTGACATTGCTCATCCAGGTTACGGATAGCCCGGTACGTGACATTGTCCGGGCTTGGAGAAGATCGAACACATGACAGGAGGAGTGCGTTCTTTAACTCCGACAGCGAAAAGTCACTATTCATGTCCGGATCAGTGATGGCGGGACTAGCTTCAATCTGTTCTGTCAGATAGGTCACGTGGCTCATGAAAGCCGGTGAACACGATGCCACGGAATCAGTGCCAATGGTCTGACAGAACGCCGAAGCCACTTCACCCTCTGGCTTAGAAGAGAACAACGCTAGAGCACCTAGCGGGTTGTGGTCAGATGTCGGCACTCCTAAACTTCTAGTGATGCGCCATACTTTCGCAAGACTATCAAAAGGCGACAGCGTTTCGCAGAACCGCCTCCGACGTTTTCGATCAACAGACGCCAGTTCCTTAGTCACCAACTTGGTCATACGGCGAGCCTCCACCACATACATCCTCTAACAGCCGAATCTGATGCGCTTTGCGCTCAGCTCGCCGGCGGAGCATGGCTATGAAAGACTGTACTGTATAAAAGTGAGTAGTTTGAACATAGGCGATCAACCGAACCACGGCAGATTACGTCATTGTTTCACAGGCTCCGGCTCAATGTACCATACAGTGCAAGACTCCTGTACAGGCTTGGGAAGGCGGACTCTCCTAACTGTCCAGTCTGTGGCTCAATCGAAGACGTCGAACATATTATAGTTACGTGCCCAAGATACTCTGAGTGTCGTGACAGACTTGTAGCCGCGTTAGGCCGGGTTGACAATCGACCCTTCGGAGTGCAGAAGGTGCTGGGCCCATGGCCAATGAGCACTCAACTGCCAGCTTTGCGAGCCGTTACACAGTTTTTAAGGGACACCAAGCTGTTAGATGGGCTATGACCTGTCTGTGGCGTTCGTCGCCGCTTCGCGACATCTCCAGTGGGTGATGGTGGATGTGTCTGGAATTCCTTTCCTTAGGTGATCTGGGGTAGCCGGCCCTCGTGATGAGGGCTACAATCCCCATTTTTTTCTTTCTTTCAACCAACCAACCAACCAACCGAACACACAGTGCATAATAAGTTATGCAATGAAACATAAGATAAACATGATACACTTATGCCAATACACATGCCAATGATGAGAACGGTGCCCAGAACAAAAACAGTCTCTGTTCGAAATATCCACGGCTCTCGTCCTGGGGCACTTCACTTCACACTTTCTTACCGGCTTGCTCGGTTTCCACCAGTCTACGATAGACTTAAGTAAGGTTAGGGACGTTCAAGCCAAACCCAACAACCTGACAAATTCCCGTTTAAATATCGTGTGGTCAGAAAGAATTAGGAAAGGTTAGCGGCCGTAGAAGGCGATTCCTTACTCGGATGGTTAATAGGGAAAAAAAACGAGTCGGAATGCTGAGCTGTTCTGTAAAGAAGTGGCTGAATTTTTACCTTAACTTTTTACTTTGGCTGAAGTCACCTTAACTAAAAACCGTAGCTAGTTCCAGACTTCCAGTGACAACTTATTGTTGTGGAAAGTAACTAATTACGTCAAAAAAGTAACTGATTACAGTAACGAGTTACTTGTAAGTTAGTTACTACCCAAGACTAGAAGCATATTTTGCGGCGTGCGACGTTGACGCACCGTGACGTCACAAGGGGTGTGGTATTGGTATCGTTGTTAGTGAGAACATAGTGCTCCACGTGAGCATTATACGCAGTGTCTTTCCAGTCACAATGTGTCCAACTAGTGTTCACCTGACCTGTTCACTCGCATGTGCAACGCAAGACAATGCACGAAGTATGATGACGCGTTCTCCGTTGTGTTTCTCTTGCAGCAAGGAGTAGTAGCAGGTGTTGTACGGTTGCTCGGGGTAAGTCGGTAACTTTTGCATTTACGCATTTGATGCTAATCCCACCTTAACCAAAAAGTGATATTATTGTCGTCTAGATGCTGTAATGTAAAAAAAAATTACGTATGCAAATGGCAAACAAATCGAAATAATTTAAAATTGTGTGACATCGTTATATAAAAGGGGCACAAAAAAAAAAAACGCCTGAGCATTTCGAATGCTCGAGTTCCACCACATCTTGTAGCAGAGAAACATTTTCATGCAGGATAGCGCCGATCATATATTGAAGCGGTCAGTTTGTAGCGGTGTGCATTACTTCTAAAAATACTATAACTAATTCAATAATAGCTAGTGAGCAGGAACTTGTTATTTGCGCGCTAACGTGCAATTAGTAAAGTACATTGCTGACACGTCTTCGACTTGTGGTACTTCTCTTAAAATCGTCAGATAAGGCAATCCTAAAGACAGGCAATAGAGAAATGACAGACACAAAATTGGGTTGGATTGGATTGGAAAAGAAAGAAAAATATGGAGAGGTTAGTCCCGACCCAGTCAGAGCAGGCTACTCCAAAACGCGTTTGTGGGTGGAAAAAAAGAAAGCAAAAGGTGAGCTATATGAAAAAGAGAAGAACAAACGACCAACCAAAAACAGGAAGCAGGAAAGGGGTAGGCAGACAGACAGACAGACAGACCAGGAGGCAGATAACATTTCAGTGTTTTATGTGTTGTGTAGTAGCACAGTAGCATGATACAATAGGGGGTTCTAGTATCACGTACGCTGTCACGTATGTGATACGTGCGTGATATTTGCGTACGTGAGGGATGCGTTGTGGTTCTGCGAAATGCGCAAAGCTCTGCTTGTGTCCTGCACGTGCGCAGAACCACAAATGCTATCCTTTACGTACGCAAAGGCGATAGGGTACAATACACTAAAACTTTCTAATACCAGTTGGTTTAGTAGTAAAGCAATACAGGACGACATTGCAGCAGAGGAGACAATAGTAAGTTTTAGTATACCGTACGCTATCCCCTGTACGTTGGTGGTTCTGCGCACTGCGCGAAGCTCTCTTTTTGCGCGTGCGCAGAACCGTCAACGCTATCCCTTACGTACGCAAAAGTGATAGCGTACGATATACTAAAACTCTCTATTAGCAAGCTTTAGTATACCTTACACTATCCCCTATGAGTACGTTTGGGATAGCGTTGCTTGTTCTGCGCACGCGTTGAGCATAAACAGAGCTTTGCACACCAACCACCACGCTATCCCTTTACTTACGCGAAAGCGACATCGTACGACATACTAAAACTCACTAATGATTTTTCCGTCCAACATAGACATTAAGCGGACATGGAACCGTCACCCACTCAATCATTTCGACACTGCCAAGTCTTTGAAGAAGCACGAGCCATATTGTATCATCTGGCGTCTCCTCGTATAGTAACCTCTGGTGGACAACTTGAGGGGCACCGAAATAGGGGGTGTGGCGGTGATGGAATCGCCCTTAACGATATTGTCGTCCGCCAATTGTAAAGCGCTAGCCAATAAGAGGAGAACTTGTTATTTATCTTTCTTTTCTTTTTCTGCAGTGTCTACTTAAAGGATTGGGTACTGCCAAGCCTGGAGACTTCTGCGTTGCCCTCACACTGCTGCTGGAAGACCTCCTCACCATCGTATACCGCTTGTTAAGCCTTCCAAATAGTATGTGGAATTTTGTACTTTTACAGAAATCTATACTTGTGTTTGTAGAGGAGGTGGTATTCCTCTACACGAGCCCTGATCGGCGTTGATGGAATGCTCCATCAGGCAGATGGACGTGGCCTCACGCTAGGACGTGGCCAGTAGAACTGCCTGCCATGCGCAGTAGCGCGCCGCGACAGGGGCTGCATTTTGGTCTCCACTGTAGTTTCAGTTTTCGTGCACTACTTGTTGCGAAGTAGGATGATGCGTCAATGATTATTGCTGCCAATAAGGGCAAGCATAGGAAGGGGCTGAAACCTCCCCCCGTTCTTAGGTGGAGAACGACTAAAAAGATTTGCTAGTTGCGTGGTCGAGAGGATAGAGCAATTTGTCCATTGTTGATATCCCCGCTGTCACGCTGAAGACTGGGAAGTTATTGAATTGAGTCCAACGACTGGCGTTCATTAAACAGCCAATGGTGCAACGCGGTCTAGTTGGTCTGAACCGAGCGTGGCAGAGAAGAACGAATGGACGACACACTGCAGACTCTCAACTAGTGAATTTAATGGGATAACATACATCTGAACAGTCTGGGGCAGGATGCGACCCCTCGTTTTCGTTTCCACGTCAGTTGATTTCGATGCTAAGTGCGTCTCTCTGTGCTTTGATAGAACCAGCAAGACATGATGACTCAGCAATAAATGGCGCCTATGAAGGAGTGCTGACACACTTGTGAAGTCCCGAGCAGGACACCTTCAGATGCCTCAATACAAGGTGAAAGAAACATGGAGCAACTCTTGCAGACAAGCCATCAGGACATCTGTCAGCACACTGCCAAAGACGTGGATGCTCCCCTTAGTTTACTACTACACGCATAATATCAAAAGGAAATTGCAAATCAGTCAGAGGGATAAAGGAGTTAAACCTTTTACGTGTACTTATCGGGACTTCAAAAGTAAGCAGCACTCCTTGTTAGGTGCTATGTCCTGCTGATTTATCATGTCTTGCTGGTTCTAGAGAACATACACAGTCAATCGCACGTGCTGTCAAGATTATTTCATGTGCAAAGACGACGTCTGACCCCAGGCTATTTAAATGTAGTACAGTCAAACCTCGCTTTACGAACACCCTTCGTTTCTCAAAAAATCGTTCGTAAATCGAGGTATTCGTAAATCGAGGTCCGAGGAGTGCAGTGCACAAATACCTCGCAAAAACACGGAAACTACTTCTTCTCACTTCTTCTACGGGAAATTAATTTGAATAAGTTTTATTTTTGAAAATACTGCGTAATTGTGCTTTGCAACATACTTTCTGCAGCGTCTATCATGTTTAGAAGAGATGACAGAAGTCTGACACTTGACTCATCCACCCGGTCCTCAAAGTACCGTATCGCGCGCGGATGAGACTGTTTCCAACTGCAAATATTACGCTTGTCACCGGCTGTCAGGACTGAACGCCTTCTCTTGGAACGGCAAGATGTTTCCATCTCGGAGACCTGGTCCAAACTCACAACCGTTCGGCTGTAAACGCCCGAATTATTCTTTCAGGAAATGGTGAATCATGTTTGTGGAACGTAGCGACGTTGGGACATTGTATGTTTGACCTTGGCAGCATGTACTGAGGAACTTTCATTATCCTCCGGTCCATTGGCCTGGTCCTCTGTACGTTCATAACGCGCGTTCGTATATCGAGGTCAGAATGGCTTGACTACTTTGGGTCCGTTCCCTAATAATCCGTTCATAGTTCGGATATCGAGGGTTCGTAAAACGAGGTCGAAATACACGGAAAAAGTTTGGTTCCCTGTGGAGCTGTTCGTAAGTTGAGGGAATTCGTATATCGAGGGTTCATAAAACGAGGTCCGACTGTATACGTAATAATGGTGACTACGATAATTCCTGTTCGCGTCCCTTGCGCTCATATAACCATGCTTATGAAACAGATATTGGTACAGGTCCTCCTAAAGTCGCCTCATGACGCACACCAATTCTACTTTTGCCTTCTCCTCTCATTTCCCTGCATCACGAGCCCCTCAGCCCATGTAGTAACATGCTCAGAGAGAAATTTTGTTCCATCCCTCATGGTTACTGCTCCCCCCCCCCCAGGTTTCTCTTCTATAATTCTCTACATTGACATCAGAAGGCTAATTCCACAATTTGTAGAATACACACGTAGTACGTCAAAATGGTCGCCATATTGGTATGTTCAAACCTTCTCACTGGCCTTACCAAGAAATATGACACAAACAAAGCTATAATGATGTACGTCACTTACGGGCTACAAAATTTCCCAAACGTGCCATGAAATGTTTGCTCAAATTGACTCTTCCTACCACGAACCCCATATACGATAATTGCCTCTCGATTAAAGTGTGCCCTATTTGTAACCATACGCGCTTGAAGTCACCTCTGGACCCCTCATTTATGTTTCTCCTTCCCCTCGTCTTGCTTCTCTCGCTTCTGCGCATGTTTCCAGTACATCCTTGCGTTGGCTCTCCACACGGTTCTCATAAAACAGCATCAACCAATGATTCCATTCGGTACGCATTGACGTAATCGATGACGTAGGTCAGGCACGGTGGTGAAGGGCGTCATGTCTCCCAACGCAACACTCTTGCCACCGCTTACCATTGAGCAACCACGTATATTAGTTTAGTACAACTTTCGTACATTGTTAAAATATTCTATAGCGAAACCTGTTCCTTGGCGAACGTAGAACTTCGGTTATGTGTTCAGGAGCACGTCCTCTATCAAACAAACACGAAAAAAAAATATTGTCGTAGTCTCTTTGAGAACACTTCATCCATTTCCCTCTGTCATGCTCTAGTGAGAGCTTGCGCGTATTAGACCTCAGCTCAAAGAAACAACACAGTGTATGGGACGCAACCATTTTACCAATATTACATCTTCATTCCTTCATTCCAGAAGCACTAATAAAACACAAACTAACGTCCTCCCTTGCGCAAGATGCTGTGTGGCACATGTCATAACATTTGTCTAGTTTGGACGGTGACGTACAAGGTGGATGCAAAAGAAAGCGACGTATTGTGGCTTTTAATATTCCTGACATGTTAACAGCTCAGTACTGATCAGTGTCGACAACTACACTTTTTCAATATAGGTCAACAGTTTCGAGGAAAGCTCTCAGCCACGTGCAGTAGAAACCCACCTCCATTCAGTGATGGTGCTCCAAAGAATCTCAAGTGTGGGCGTCCTATCAAGATCACACTGCCTGACATAGCTAACATTGGAGCCGTAAGTTTCACGTTTCCGTCTCCCTTCACACGCACGGCATCCCGCTTCACAGATACAGAAGCACCGTGGAGAACTGTTGCTAAAGTTCCACCACAGACTCAGTCAAAGGCTTAGCGCGTACGCGCGAACGAACACGAAATGCTTCATGGTTTACCAGAAACACTGGGTTATCTCTAGTTTGCTCTGCCCTGAAAGATTCCTTGGGTCAGGGAGGAAGCACGTGGACGAAGGGAAACGGGTTAAATACGACAAGTTTCGTGGATATATGAATTCTTAAATGGTTGCTAGAACGGTTGACAATATACTACTGCGCGCTCAAGGTAGCAGCATAGGCTGGGACTACATCGTCTCACTGATCTTAAGGCTGGCACATGCGATGTAGTTAACGTTCGCTTCTGGCGAGGGTTGACTGCACAGTCCCCAAAATTGTTTTCTTCGCTTTTTCTCGTGCGCTTTAAGGAAGAAATAATTATCAGCGACAGCGTGGGCAGAACGTGCTAGGAAATGACAGAGCCATTATTGGCATTTCATTCATTTCAAAGTCATTATTTTCAGCGTTCTGTAAAACAGTGCTTGCAGTGATGAAAGCTACCTTCGCCACCAGCGGAATTGATCGGTCAAAAAATAGATATCACAGTCATTAGCTGGGCTTAGGTGACAATTATTTCGGCAACATTGCGCACCAATTTTATTCAGCAACTTTTCACCTTAGTCTGGCTACTTCAGAACGAGGGAAAATGGCAACACAAACGCACGTTGCACAGAAGTGACCAGCTGATAGTCATCAGTTGGTTCCCCACAGATTTGTCGCAATTTCTCGTCGAGTTGCCCTTTTTCCACCGATATGCGCATTTCCTTTCAATCGTTTGAAGCGAATAAAAACTGGTTCTTTGAGTTATCTTCACAAAATCGGTAAGAATATTTTAACCAGCAGCTTTTGTGCTTAGAGTGCAATACAGGTTATAAGAGATATTATCGTGGGGAATGCTTTGCCACTCGTTTTTTATTGGAAAAAAACTATGGAAAGAAGTGCGCAATTTTTCTAAAAAATGAAGTTGTCGAGGAACATTACGGATTATAGACAACATCGAGACAGTTAGAGGTGGGTAATTTCACTTTGACCGTTGTTTTATTGCACTTGTTTGTACTATGTAACATCAACTGAGAAGAAGTACTTAAAATGCAATAAATTTTTAAGAATCGTTAAACACGTACATCCAACGAACCGTCTTATTTATAACTGATCCACTGATGACAAAACCAAATCAAATGTTCTAAGACCTATGAATTGTGATCACCATAACTTTTGGCTTGCAAGACAAAACTTTAATTTGTAAAACCTTTCATATTTATTGCTGCTCTAACCTCAGTCTTACTTTTAGGTCTTTGGTATATTTGTTATTCATTTATTAATAAATGTCCTCAGTTGAGGGCATTTTCCACATCTTACTCTATTAACAAACTGCCTTCCACTTCCTAGTGTTCGAACGAGACCCTGGTTGCCTGCCCTCAAAATGCACCAGCCCAGGTAACAATCTCACTCTACATGCTACAGCCGTCTAAATATTATCTACAGAATTGTGGTCGCCGCGTGCACATACTCCTTTCTTCATGAACTCTACCATCGAAATATCTCACCAGCAAGTTCTGAAATTCAGTGAAAACTCCAAGCTAACGGTTAGGTGCACTTATGAACAACATAACAATAATAATAACATAATAGCCTGCTGGGCATCAATCGGCAGATATCAAAAGAAAAAATCAAAAACCTTTACGTCCGTGAAGCTAGATGGCGCGTCGACGCGCCATCACGTAGTTGCAGGAAGCTGGCTGGTCTGAGAGTATGTTTAGGACCCCCCATTACTTGGTCATCACTTTCTCATTATTGTACACTTGTGGAGTTACATAGGGGGAAACAGTGAGGATGAAATTCTATTGTACACTCGCTATTCAGATGAATAGCAAGTGTACTATTAGGTACAAAAACTGAGGCAACCGGCCGTATGAACTGTTTATGGTATAAACGTGGCCTGTAACACGACGCCTCCTGTTACTACTAGCACGACGTACGCGAATGGAACCGAGAGTCATTCGAAGCAGCACAATATACGGCAACTCAAACTATATACATGTGAGCGGCTCGCACGCGTGTTATCAACGCGACGCCTGATTTCGCTGAGCTGGCCAAGAAGAGAACAGTTTTGACGTATCCGTCCACCCCCATGCATTCGCACTTTCAGTACATTGTGCTGTTCGTTGTAGTTAGAGGTTGTAGATAGAGGTAGGTAGAGGTGACAACATGCGTGGTGCACGACCCGGGTTCACAAAATTCGTGCACCTTCAAATTTGTGGAATCACGGAATCACAGAATCACGAATCTGGGGAATCAGAATCAAAATCAGAATCACAGAATCACGGACAGAATCACGGACGCTTCCTGCTCGCCACAACAGCTGCCGAATAAGGGTCACAGTTTTTTGTATTCAGTTGATTACGCGTGGCATTATATTTATGGAGCTGTTCCCAAGACGGCGCCCTTCTACCAATAAAAATACCAATAAATAAATAAAATAAATATACTATTGAGCAATTTCTAGAGTGCTGAATACTCCCTCTGCTCATATAAAGGAAGGTAGTATTCGGCCACTCTGGCACTTTCCCTTGTACAACTTTTCGATTTTTGCAGAGGCGGCAATACTCCAACCTCTTCACCCTTCTTGGAGTGAGTAATCGTTTCTTCCTACTTTTATTATTATAAACAGGTTTCTGCCAGAATGTGGGTATACCTTGCTCAATCTGCAATGGCGCGAGGTCAACAAGGATGCTACTGCAGAGAAACCGCAAACAGAGCATCGTACATACGAACTGAAGACAGGCATAAAATTGAAAGAGTCTAGAGGAAAAGCTGCCGGAGATACAGACATGGGCAAAGCTTGTCTAAGGAAGCGATTCCGTGTTCAGAGCCAAGCGAGAGCCGCAGTAATAAATCCACAGTTACTTCCATTCAACGCCAATCTGTTACAGCATGTATCCAATCCAATCCCAGTCGTTTTAGCCTTCTGTGCTCCGTGTGCGTGCGTATGTAAAATGTATTGCCTTTCGTACCTTCTAAACGTTCTACTGTGACATGTGGGACTGGCGTATAGTGGTTGTAGGACATACACCAACGTTTCGTAACGCTTTGGGCTACCGTGCCCATCACGGCGGCTCAGGTGTCCCTCTTCGCCATCTTGATTTCTATGTATTATGACAGTTCTGTTAAAAGCGGTGAGGCTGTGAGGCTCAGATTTCTGGAGCCGTTTTACGTAAACATGTAGCGTGCGAGACCGAAAAGGAGACACGTGGTAGTCCTGACAGTGTATGAAAGTTTATTAAATTAAAAAGCTGAACTGAACCGTGGTTGTCGCCTCATGCACGCGCTGCGCGCATTTCGATCTCCTTGTGGTCTGCCACAGGCCTCCCTCCCAAGTGAGTTCCACGAAACGGATGTGGGAATGAACCGGTAGGTGGATGGGGCCATGGTATTGCCGGATGAGCAGGGAGATCCACAGGTACTCAGCTATGGGATCAGCGAGGGCTGCGAGTCTGTCCAGGGTTAAGTCTTTGGGGCAGGCCAAGACCACGAGCATGACCTGCGAGGAAACTCCTGCAAGAGCAGCTATAGGAGGAGGGGTTGTTGTGTATCAGAAGCGGAACCTTTGAGTAATGTCGCAACTGAGAATGCTGTCTGTTCAATGAGATAGTCTTGTTTTAACAGCTGCTGAAGGCCTGGTGCGTTCAGAAATTGTCATGCTCTTCAATATGGCGCTCTTGAGAACGTCGTAGGCCCAGTCAAGGGGTGCCTTCGGAAAGACGTCGTCGGGCTCAGCTGCGACCCCAGGAGGGAGATTCGGTATGACAAGGAAGTACTTTGACGACTAGGCTTGGGTGTTTCGCAGTTGAAACTGAAGAAACGGGGATTCTGCCGCTAAAAAGACATGGCATTCATAGGGAAGCGGTTACCAAAATCCCAAGGACGTCAGCACCACCACCATTACTGTCAGCCGGGAACACCCATCCAGTACGGTGATGCGTAGGTTCAAAACCGTGTCACCAGGTGTAGTGTGCAGGACCGAGAAGAAGGCACGCGGAAGGCCTGACAACGCGAGAACTGAACTGAACTGAACTGAACTGTCGTCTGTTGCCCCACGCCACGGTTGCTCGCTCTTTTCTGTCTCCTCGTCTTCGTCTGCCACAAGCATAATGGGTACAAAAACAATGTTCGGGAGTATTTACTGCATCGAAAGTTCACGCATCTTGTTGGATTTACGACCCACAAACGTGTGTAGCGCTTACATTGATATCCGCGCGGATTAGATTATACCGAGGCCACTCTAGTGGCTGTCAGAGGACAACAACGCTGCTCTTTGTCAAGTAGGACAATATATATAGTGGCCAGTAGTGGACAATATATGTATTAATGGCAGTGTTGTTGTCCTCTGGCACCACTAGAGTGGTCTCGGTAAGGGTTAAAAGGTAAAAGGGTACGATGAATCACAGGCAGTATGTTTTTCGCCAGAGGACAATGATTTCCTGGGGTGACCAACCGGGGAGTCTTACTCCCCGTCGTCAATCACTTTTGAACAATAATTTGCTTTCCACAGTGTGTCTTGAACAACTTGGGACAGCAGACGCTGGACAAGGTCGTCAAGAATCTTCTGTGTGATATACTTCGGGCTGTACTCCGCCTTGTGGGCAAACCTACCGGTCCTGGGCTTAAGAATGCTGGAAAGGGCACTCCACTTGAACCACTAGGAAATAGTCTCGGAGATAATGCTGGCCAACTGTTGGACAGGCTTAGACAGGGGACGAACCAACTGAGAAACGCACTGCGCAACCAATGTAAGCAAAAGCCGAAGCTCTAGCGAAGCCGAAGCGAAGTAGAAGCTCTAGTGAAATTTTTTGTGTATCTCGCATTCCTCTTCACCTGAGAGTAGAAAGACCTTTTGTGAGTCTTGTGCATTCAATTCTCGCAGGAATGGCAGGAGCGTCAAAAATCGTCAGTTTCTTCTTACCGCGTAGTCGTCCGTGAGGCCGAGTACCCACATGCGGACAATAGACGAGTACAGTAAATCCCAGTACTCTTTGCGCACGCATTGCATTCTGGGCGCTTGCTGAGCGGGGGAACGAAGAATAATCCTTCCCATTTCTCTTTCGCTGACCTTGACACGTCGTGGACAATGGACCGGTAGGGGAGAAGTCGGAACAGTTTGGAGGCCACCCGTGTCTTTCGTATTAGTAAACTCCCACAGTTCAAAGCGGCGCTAAGCACTCTGGGATTTTCTGAACTCGTCTATTGGCGCGAGAACGCGAAACCCTTGCCGCTGGACGGGAAATGTCACCTCCGCGTCCCGATTTTTTGCGATCGCGCAGCGCACGATTTTTAGCTGCATGCGCACATGCTCGTCCAATCAGGAAGTAAACGGAAGTTGCCTGACGTTCTTGTTTTCTTCCGGCCCCCCGCGCGGAGAGCATTCACGGCGTGGTTGTCAGGAAGGTATGTTGCAGCGGTGCTCACGTTTTTCAACAGGCGAATTAACGAAGGAAATAAAATGTCATTGCTGCCTACATTATAGAGCCTCGCATTAAAATGACTTTTTGGGCCGACACTGGTATAAAATTTGGGTGTGCAGGCAGGTGGGCTGTGGAGAGGCTGTCGGGAAGCGGGCTGGGGTGGCAGGCATCCCGCTTGCCGCGCGTATGCATGCCGCCCCAGCTATACTGCCTTCGCCCGCGACTCTCCACCACAAGATATCGTCAAACGCGAGCGCTTCTGAGACCGTGTTTGACAAGATGGCGAACAACAGCGAAGTCGAGTTACTGACTGTAGTGAACGTTTCCGTTCTGACATCTGAGCTTTTGCGAAATCAACATCACAGACGAGAAACGCAGGCTTTGGGTTCACTCGCTGTGGCGACAGCGCCTTCTTTTCTTGCAAACAATGTTTAGCTTTCAACTTCCTGACACTGTGACAGTAAATATCTTACACCTTACTTGCCTGCACTCTAATATTTTATTCCAGTGTCGGCCCAAGCAATCATTTTAGTGCAACGCTCGATAATGTACGCAGCAATGACATTTTATTTCCTTCATAAATTCTACGGCTGAAAAACGTGAGCACCGCTGCGACATACCTTCCAGTCAGTGGGCCCTGGTGTATGTCGCCCAGGTTCAATTTACTGTAAATACGAGGCATACATCGAAGTTTCCTTATTTTATTCCCCCCATTCCACCAAGCACTGGGGTAGAGTATCGCCTGTTGCGATGAAACCCCCCACTCTCCTAGGCCGAAAATAAAGTTGTTGTTGTTGTTCCTTATTTTCCTTCTTCTACCCGGTGCGTCCGCTTCAACGCCAGTGACGTCGCAGTCAGCTAGGAAGCGCGATATCTTTAGTTAAGCTGAGCGGATACAGCGTCTGTTCATTGATAATCAAGCTCCAATGGCAAAGTAAAAACTGTGACGCGACTGAATCGAACTCTACCATTGGCTGTGCCATATGAGGATTCACTGGATTTTTCTGGCAAACGCTCCGGACAGGTCCCATACTTCTCACAAAGCTGTCCTTAGCTCCCCTGTCCCCAACTCCTTCCCTTCGTCCCCTCCACCTCTACATGTGTTTACGCATCCGCACACCGTTTATAGCAACAGTTGTTTCGCGGTGGGAAGTAAAAGGGGCAAAACAACGTCGGAACATTACCCGTAAAAAAGGCATAGCAGTGCTGAGAGCAAACATCTTATTCCTTTACAGGTCCCAACCTTGCATGAGTGCCATGGAAGCAAGCAAAGGATATTGCCAATATTTTCGCTCAGGGTCGTAAAATACACGTCTTGCCTCTGAGAGATAAGAACGGGCTTTTGTTTGTGGTTTTTCTTGCTGGCGCTCTCTTTGTATATCTGCACGAAGAGCCCTCATCGTTTGATCTGTACGCACTGCACGTCACTTTGGGCACTGGGGGTTGTCAGGAAGGAATAAAGTGCCCGTTCTTTGTGCTCTCGTGAGTGTGGTACGTTGAACAATAAAAGATGCAAATGTCACCAGTTCTTGATTATCTTTTTGCCCTTGATGGTTGGACATACTGTACCAGTGAAGCACGTTATCCTGTGAGCATTGCTATGTCTTCTAGTTCCAGTGGACAGTGGGCATACCCAGTGGATAGTGGGCTATATCATTTTGTACTGGGTACAAGGAGGCGCCGAACGCCGCTGTCGATAATGATGCCAACAACATACGCCTTTATGCCTACCTCCACGGATGACCCTCCTGCTTGATGACAATGTATACGCTTTTATGCTTGATATATGGAGACGGGACGAAGTGAACCTAGGAAAATCCTCTGCTCACCATAGCAAGCTCCTGGTGAAGCACCTGGAAAAGCTCTTGAAAAGAGCAGTGTAAATGACCCATAAAAATCGCAATGGTTTTCCTGGCATAGAGCCGTGACGCCTTAAAGCGAAACATTGGTGTACAGCCACCTCGCAGTGTCTGCGAGAATCGTTTAAATTTGGCTACCACGCTACTCACTCCCCTCGTTCTGCACGATCATCAAAGGGTGAGAGGGAACGCGTATACGCGCCTTACGTAGATATCGTGCGAAACAAAACCCAAGCAGCACAATGTACTGAAAGTCGAGTGCAATAGGGGTGGACGGGTATATATATAGGGGTGGACGGGTAGAGGTGGAAGGCCTTGAAGAGACTCGTGAGACTAAAGAACATTGATAAGACACATACCGTCCACCCCTATTGCACTCAACTTTCAGTACATTGTGCTGCTTGGGAAAGAAAAAAACGAACACAGGTTTTCTCTCTCTGCTCCTACAGCTACGCATCGATCCCAAGCAGCACAATGTACTGAAAGTCGAGTGCCATAGGGGTGGACGGGTAGGTGGAAAGCCTTGAACAGACTCGTGAAACTAAAGAACGTTGATAAGACACATACCGTCCACCCCTATTGCGCTCGACTTTCGGTACATTGTGCTGCTTGGGGATGCCAGCTTCGCACACGTGGTCGCTTGCAGAGATGGCGTCTCTCGGACCTCCACAAGCTTCCGACCCACAGCAAAATACACACCAGCTTCACATATCCGCAACAATCACCAGACAATATGAAAATGATTTGTCCTTGTGTGTAGAGATAACGCACGTTGATTGTGTGTCGTGTGGCAACAACCTAGCTCCATCAGCATCAGATACAGGTTAACTATATATACCTTCTGCGCCCAAACTGGGAGGCAGTGGATTACTGAGAATATCTCACAAATTACACTAATCACTTCACACGATCCCACATAATGTTAGGGGGTCTTCTCCAGATTTTGAGGAGGATGTTAGGGCGCTGTATGAGGGGGGTCTGGACAAATCACTGCTGGGATGTGACCCTTCTACGAACCTGTGCACCGGGGGGTGGGGGTCGGTAATATTTTTAATGCGAAGTTAAAAAAAAAGGGAAGGGAAAGGTTAGCCACAATATGGGCTTGCTATTCCCTAAAGCGTCCAAGCAACAAAAGAAGATACAAGCAGCTGAGATACAGAAAATTATGAAAAAATACAGAAGAAACAGCTCCTTCCGCTCCGCTCCTTCTGTGCACCGGTTGTCCAGGAAACATGGCATTTTCTCCCTCAGCAGCTAGCCGCCAAATCGGTGGGCAAGCAGCTCGGTTACATGGTTACACGGTTACTCGGGTACTCACGAGTCACGGGCACTCAGTTACATGGTTACAAGCAGCTCGGTTACAGCATGACAACCTTACCTGGGCCATCGCCCGGATGAACTCGCTGGCGGATACCGTGCGCACGAGGATCTGAGGATGAGTGCACTACAGGAACCGTACAGATTGGATTGCTGGAGGATATACTTTCTAGCCAGCACTTGTCTTGTCTGTCTGTTCGGCTGTTTATCTTTCTTTCATGCGCTATCCTGATGGAAACTACATTGTAGAGGCAAAACCTTCGGCAGATAGCAGCAGCTCAGCAGCAGCCACTTCACAGAACAAAACGGTATCAGCGCAGGGTTGAGGAGGCCGTTTCTGCTATCACCAACACAAAATGCGAGGCGTCACAAAATGCCGTATGCCTCCCTTTTTCGACAAATCGGGAGAGGTCCACCCCATACGGAATTGCGCTTGGCTAGGATCATGTTATGACCCGTAACACGAATTCTGATGTCGTTCTCGTACTTTTTTCGTTCCGTCTCTTTCCTGCGTTCAGAGCTTCACCATAAAAGGACATTATCTGCCTTCCTCGCACCCTCCACTCCGGCAAGTCATTGCACCCATTACTTAACAAAAGAGGATACAATTAAGCACGTTCGGAGAACACTTGCTAAAATGAGTCACAGCTGTGACCTCTTTAGAATTGTCGCGAATACTTTCAATTGAATAACATAGCCATTAACACTGTAACAGGCGTTGCAGTGCATTACACAAAATATCACTCGAGTGAACATCTGAAGCAAAGAGAGAAAGTCGAGTTTAACCAGTGATAGAAACAATACATATTCGAAAACGAGAAACAAATTTAATTTCATCATTTCTTATGATAACTTGCAACAATAATTTCTACACACAGAAGCAACAAACAAACAACACATCTGAAATGCAAATTAATGTAAAAGTTTTCAACAGAGGAAATCAACAGACACATCTCAAGAACTAGGAAAATTTTTTTGTTATTAAGATCAATCGAGCGGTCATCTGAAACAAAGTCAAAACAGTAATTAATTCAGGTAAACATTTTCTAAACAAGCTGCGCGAATACACAAAAGAAACCTGTCTTTTTCATTCAGGACCCACTAGTGGATTCGAAAGAGAGGGAAGCTGCTAACCATAAAGTGCCCATACACTTTCGTCAAGGTTTCTCCCTCAGGGAGTAGGGGAATTCTCCCGTCGTCTTGGTACACAACGTAGTTGAAGGCCATAAACTCGCCCACACCCAAGTCAAGATAGGGAGATGCGGACTCTAGCGTGGTCTTGTACATAGAATTTATTTATTTATTTGAAATACTACTGGCTTCCTCCTGGAAGCCTAAGTAGGAATGGGAAAAGACAACAAAACCGAACAAATGACAGAATTATACATTTGTGAAGACATTTTTGACAGAATTATACATCTATGCCAACTGCCCTGACAGCAACGACAGAAACTGAACTACAGTCTTCGCCGTGACAACCTCCTCCGGTAGGCTATTCCATTCCTCTACCGTCCTGGGAAAAAAAGATAATTTAAACGCGTCTATTCTATACATTGGTATGGCTTTAAATGCAGAGCGTGGACACTACGAATAGATCTCTTTTCCTGAAACATGATGAACTGATCCCTATTAATATTAAGCTTATTTTTGAGGATAAGAAATAAAGTCTTGAGTCTTGCAATTTTATCATTGAAAGCACACGTTTTTCCTTACACATCGCTTCTTTTTGTAAATCCTTTTTCATAATTCTTACAGCGGGATATTAATAACATTCTAAACACGAATAAAGTGAGCACAGATATGATTTAATTAAGTGTAGAAGCACACTCGAAAGCAGAACAATCAAGGAAGTTTCAGCGAAGAGATGGACGGATTTTGTACTCGATACCATAGGTCATGGGAGGACGTGATAAAAAGCTTCTTTGTAAAGAAGAGCTGCGAAATGATTCTATTATCACAGCATTTCAATACGTCTTAGACATGGTCGTATACGGAGATATGGTACAAATTACGGAATTGAAGATGTAAGAACTTGTATGTAAACCCAGTGGCCGCAAAGGGGCGATGCATGCTTATTTTAGCGGCATGTTTTGCGCATTAAATAGTGCACCCTGGGCGATTTTTGCAAACACTCGAGGTGACGTTGTGCTTCGCCTTCGACAAAGAAGTGTCGATAGCCAGGATAAGGTTACCCCAATATTCCCATCACCAGGGCAATATCCAATCGATGCTTTTTTTTTTCTCTTCTTCGTGTCTGCGGGCCGCACTGAGCTTTAGTGGAACTACGCGGGCCGCATACGACTGCTTTGGGGTAGCCTGCTTCTGGTATACAGGGTGTCCCAGAAAACGTGTCACTGAATTCTAATAAAGAAACTACGTCACCTGGAATCATGCGATCAACGGCATTTGTCTTTACCTGGTTTTTGCCACCTCCTGCTGTGAATGTCATGTAACTCATGTTTAATTTTGCAAATTTTTGCGAAGTGAACTTGGAAATTTGATAAGTGAAGGTCACTTTTTTACGCCAACAACGTGAAGAGCGTGCCGAATTTACTCAAATTCATGATAATTCACAGTGATATTCAGGAAAAATAGCCGAAAATCATGCTTCTCCGGGAACTTGAGTATATAACGCGCGAGGACTTTTTGAGCGCAATCGCTGTCAGTCCGACGAAAGGAGGTGGGAAACCCATAGCACACGGAGTGATAGTAGAAAAAGTGACGGTTTCTGAAACTGGGAGAGCGAAGGTATGGTCCCAGCTGAGCCCGGACGCTAACATGAACCGGTGCACCGTTCCAAATCAGCACTGTTTCCAGAAACGTCCCGATTAAACGGCTCACCTAAGGTGAAGTAATTGTGTGCTTCCAGTCACCTGTACGCTTGCACAATACCAGCTGTGAACAGGCTCGGCGAAAATATTAAACTACAATGCGATTGTGATCGGCGGCATGTTCTGTGTTGTGGGTTGTCCAGTCGTCGATGTGTAGCGCAAAGAGATCCTCATGTTGTGTGTCGTTCGTATACACAACGTTCACGTTATACACACGTTCGTGTTGTCTGATTCCTTCATAGCTCTAAATTTTTCGGGCATTGTGGAAGGAGGCAGTCGAGAGCCGTGTAGCAGTGCAACACGGCCGATATCGCACTTGCGGAAAGCATTCGCACGGCTGCGTTCAGTGTGTTTTGCCCACGCCAACTCCACGCATGCACAGATGGCGCTTCTTGTTTGTCAACAGCTGGTCAACAGTAAACTGGTTTCTACATTTTGAACGAACGAAGAGATCACTTCTTTCCGTGCGCGTTTGCGCTGCTGTCAGGTGGTATTTCGGGACTTTTTCTTTTCTTGAAACCGGGAAAAAGAAAAGGAACTGAGAGGAGGTACATAATCACGAATAAGAGCTGTCTACCCTCCCCCCCCACCCCCCGAATTTATGATTCTAATTGCGAAAAACAGCAAAACAATATAACGATATGCATAGATTATAGTGGTAACACGTCATCTGGAAGTGGAACGTATTTTTTATGTAGCATCTTCATATGGCAAATGCACTAGTCACAATTGCGCAAATGAAGTTCCAAGGGCATATCGAAGTCTCAAGACAGCCTTCTTGGGCGTCACTAGGTTGATGCACTAACATAGTTGGAGGGACTTCACTCACCGAAACTTGCATTCACACTCCGTGTGCTTCCTTTCGCCTTCTTTCCGTCTGCGTTCTGACAGAATGCGGTGCAGTGCAGCCTTATTGAACATAGTGGTTCTTTGGCTACGTTTTCAGTGTTCCGCATGATGTTGTTACAATGCACTGCTGCTGCAAACTTTCGAAGGTAGGAATGACTGACGTTCTGAGGCTGGAACAACATAGAAGGGACAAATACATACAAAGTGTAAGTGTACGAAAATTTATGAGTGAAAGGCGGATGAGTGAGAGAGAGGGGCTGGCTTTGTCCCTTCAGATGATGCACCCTGGAAGTCGCTGAGAAGGCGTGTTAGCTTAGCTCAATTGGTAGAGCCCTGGACCGGCAATCCAGAAGATGTGGGTTCGAGTCCTACAGCTGGCTAACCTTTTCAGTGACTTTCATCTTTCATGACAAAACATGTTTCTTCTATAAGTGGCAGCGAGAGGACAATTCCTTCACCCTTGGCCTTGTATGTCCCGCGCTTCCGAATGGACCGCCATATCTTGAGTATTATCTCCCACAAAACGGATGTCGCCACCAGACGATGGGATAGATAACACACACCAACCCGAACCGAACCGGTAACCGAAGTTTTTAGATCGGTTCCGTTCCGGTTCAGCTCCAAGATGGCGCTAGTAATTACGTTTCAGTTCCGGTTCAGTTCCACCTGAAAATAACGGTAAATTTCGCTTTTCGGTTTCGGTTCCAGTTCGGTGCGACGCTTTAGTTACCAGGCAGAATACTTGCAATAAGGTTCGCAGCAAATTATATCAAATTTCAGAAGTCAAGCGTCATGGAAGAGCTGGCCGCACCAGTGCGGCCTACGTTTCCATTTTTTATTTCTGCTTCTAAACTAATCTATCTCCGGTTTTTTTTTTGGTTTTTTTTACCAGCCCTGCTTCATGTCAATATCATCAGTTTCCGGTTCCTTTCACTGCTTTTCATTGTTTTTTGCTCTTCCATTCCTCCAGCAACACTGCTGCATGTTCACCAACAATATGAAACAAACTCCGACACTTCATACAGTTGTGTCACCAGCGGCGCAATATGTAGTGCCACCCCATAAAGCGGTGCGTGCCCTCGCCAACGGGATTTCGACATTGTGTTTTATTTTTTTCTTTAACGCTGACATGTGCTGCGGGAACGGCTTAACTATTCTGTCCTCATTTCGTCATGTTCCCGTTTGATAACAGGCCACCACAGAACGTGATGCCCTATAGCACCGTGTGCACTACAGGCCTTGTTCCACAAAGTTTACGCTGACCTTTCACCAGCTCAGGTGATCTCCTTGGGTTACATGTTCCTCACGCATCACAGCTTGTTGATATACATACACGTTTCTCTTATGACTGATTAGCAGCGGTTTCCTCAACCGTCGTTTCAATACCTCCCGCAGCTGGACTCATAGCTACGTCTAGGAAGCAAGCCTCTAACTTACATTACGACGGCGTACTGAACAAGTAAAGCAGGCGGCGCTGAGCAACCTCTGAAGGATCACGAGCTCCTCTGCACCTCCTTCTGAGCACCTCTGAAGGATACGTGACATTCTTATTCGTGACTGCTTTGCGTAGCCGCTGATGTAATATTGTTCCATCAACTACGCGTGCCTTTATCGCCAAGATACAGCGAAGCAAATCTTCCTTCTTTTCTGTATGACAGAAGACACTGAAGCGCAGACATAGCTATACGTTCAGCAAGTGGAACTAGTTGGTGGCGTCAGCTGGGACACGTTTCCTCCTTGGAGCACGTAGAAACTTGCAGGAAATTCGTTGCTCCAGGAATGGCGTACTACGGGCGTTTATGTTTATTCGCTCGGAGCAGAACCCGAGCTGAGCAGAAGTGCGTCACCGAACCGGAAATCGATCGGTCGGGTGTAAAGCGAGGAGAAAATTAAATTCCATACGCGACCAAGCGACAACGACTTTGCGCTTGCGGAGTATCTATTGCTGTGCTTCCGTTGGTGTTCCGTTTTTGCGTAGCGCACCGTTTATGCGTCGGACTGCATGCGTTCCACAGAAGTACACACGGATTCCAGCCATTATAATCGTATTCCCCCTGATTAATTAATGCCCTGAATTAATTGTGTAGTCATTTCCCCTCATTCGTCCGTTCGCTGCATCTTCCCATACATGTCAGTGGCTTGAAGGTTTCGCTTCTGTAAGTTTTTCTGATTTTATGTTCCTTCTTCTTTTTTTCTTTTTGTACACCATTTCATGTTTCACTGCATGTTGCACGTAGTGTGTGGAAGACGACGGTGACCGATTTGCTTGCCGTTCACGCGGGGCCACTGGCGCGTTCGTCCATCACGACGCTGGCTGCGAACTTTGTATCAAGGCCTGCATCACAAAATTTCTGGACATCTGTCAGTGACTTTTACATTTTTAAGCGCTAATTCCACAACCTGGATCGTGTGGTACGTCGGTCTAGATTGTCTGGATGAAAGCCATCTCAAAATTTCAAAATAGCCGCCATCTTCAAGCTCAGGAATTGTGGGAAGGGTCTGCGAGCTCGCCCTCCAAGCTCCGAGCGAAGCGAGCTGCCTCGGAGGTGTCTCTGAGCGAATTTCGAAACACAAAGCGGGCGGGCCTGAGCCAATTCTCATACGCCCTCGAGCCTGGGGGCTTATTCGCTTCATCGTCGTTACGGTCGTTACAAGCTAACGAGTGGCGGGAAATTCAAAAAGGTGGGCACGTGACACATTGCGCGTGACGTGTACCACGGCTTTCACGTATCGCGCGAAGAGCACCGTGCACGTGCCCACCTTTTTAAATTTCCCGCCCGCCTTTTTGAATTTCCCGCCACTCGTTAGCTTGTAACGACCGTAACGACGATGAAGCGATTAAGCCCCCTGTGACGACATATCCGCTCCGAGCGCCTCCGGAAGATTGAACATAAACGCCCTACAGAAATCTGCTTTTGCGTGACAGGTGCTTCCAGGAGACTGGAGACATTGGCACTGCTCGCCTTCTCCTGAGAGGAGGGGGTTTCGGTGTCGGATGATTTCCATAGCAATATCCGGTCATGGATATCACAGAGCACATCCTTCTTTCAGAATTGAAAGATACGGCTTCAAATAATGAATGTCCCAATTCAATCGCACAATTGCTTAACCTCCCCTAATACCCAAAGTTGTTGTTTTTTCGAAGTTTTCTAATTAATTTAAGATAATTAGTCATTCAGTAGCTACATATATCGATCACACAATCCAGATCTCGAGAGCTACAAAAACGAAAACTTCAATGCTGATCTGATTTCTGTCAAAAAAAAAAGAAAAAAAAAGATCCGTGCTCGTTAACTTTAAAGTCCACGTTTATTCGCTTCTACTAATATAATCAAATTATTAATGAAATTTAGATTGACTACAGAGCGCACCAAAGAAAGTTCGCCTAGTACATCCGCTAGTTCTGTCGTGGCGAGACGACCTAGTAGAGAACTATGCTAACAACGGTGAGCTCTTCAAACCATAGGCATCACCGAGTCCTCCTTGGTGTCGCTAACATTACGTTCAATGCAATAGACCTGTTTGCAAACAAATGACGTCATAGTGTTCGACAGCGTCACCAATTTCGTAGGGTTGAACTACGTTCAAAGCTAGTGGCGAACAAGGAATCGCCCGAATGCCACGGTGTAGGGGGGATTACGATGCTCTCTGAAAGGGACGCGACCTTCGGTCCTACATTTCTTTCAATAGGAGGCAGAGAACAATCGCCCATTCGTGGAACCCAGCTCTACCCTTCCGATCTGTTTCGGTCTGTCTACCAACGTCATGATGACGTTAGCCGGGCAGATTTTTATCATGCTGGCACCCACGTCAACGATCCCAAATAGGCGCCGGCACATCTGTAGGTAGCCGTGGTGAACACAGCTGCGAGGCATTACCTAACAATTCGCAGTGTTTTGGCACGGTCGACCAGTGAAAGTAAGAGGGGTGACCAAATGTTACTGACCTGTTATGCTGCGCAGTGATAACCCTGGCAAATGTCTTTTACGTTTGGAACGTGAATGGGGCCTCTAGTTTACTACGCTCTCGGTCTCAATCATAATTACTAAAGTATGGTTGTTGTTGTAGTCTTTATATAACTCAGACAGTAGTCCGGGTCATAGTAACTGTATGTCTACGCAACAGTCACTTTTATGTCTCACTGTTGCCGAAAGCACCACACACATTGAGTCGATCCAGTGACCGAATGATTTCTGACATAATGGCGGCTGAAACGGTGCAAAAATCCTGATCCGGCATAATGGCAACGATAAACCTCGCAAATCTCAAGCGACTTCTAGTCGTTCCCTATGTTGTTCCAATAAACCAGGTGCCAGTGTAACACTGACCGTCTGTTTCCGCTGGAGTTCAAGTGAAGCCATTCACACTCTACTTGCACGCTATGAATGTTCCATCAAGGATCCTTACTTCGCTGGCCCACGTTCTTGCACCACATAGAGCTGTCCTTTTGGTCACGCAGAGCACGAGATTCAGCAAACGATGCTGGAGACCTGTGGAGTACCACTTCGAAAAACTTCCTCAAAAGCACGCATAGGTCGGGCTCAAACTGAGGTGCTATTGGTTTGTCTATGGCCAAGTCCAGTCCACAAACGCTCTGCCCTAAAAGCACTTGTAATGCGTTTGGACGGTGTAGAACTTCGGTCCTGACTTTGAGGCGTCTCAGTATTACATTTCACTTCATTACCAGCGGGTAGCAGCCATGGGGTTGGGTTTCGCCCCGCTCTTTGGCGATTAACATCCCCCCCCACACACACACACATTATCACTTCAATAAAGTTGTGGTTCTTTATTGTACTATTCTTCTGCCATCAAAGAAGACCATACAGAGCTACAAGTAGATAATTATAGCGTGCTAATTCAGATCTACATTCCCAATTTATTCATCCAACATCGTCCTTTCCTTTTACTCATTTTCTTTCTCCTCGTTGTTGCGAATTTAAACCCTCACAAAGTATTTTCGCTTTCCTTCCCTATCTAAAGAGAGAGGGATGTGCCATGGTCGGCCGCGCGTTCCACTGTGCTCGTTACATAAATGCGGGTGTTGGACAATGTTGTCGCTGGTTTCATGAAAGAGGGTCACAGCTGTCTTCGCTTTCCGCGACCCCCTTTTAAATTACCGCGTATCCCTTAAATTGGCGAGTTGAACCACGACACAGACAGACATCGTTATGGCGCTGCCCCTTCGCTACGTCGTACTGCTAGTAGCAGTACTATGCGTACTACTTCCCTTGGAAGTTGACGGAGCAAAGAAACCCAATAAACCGCAGAAGAAGAAGCCACCGGGAAAGTCCATGATGAAGCCACCGGGAAAGTCCATGAAGATGCCACCAGGAAAGTCCATGAATAAGCCACCGGGAAAGTCCATGAATAAGCCACCAGGAAAGTCCATGATGAAGCCACCAGGAAAGTCCATGATGAAGCCACCAGGTATGTCCATGATGAAGAGCAAAGGTATCTACACGTTTATTTTCTTCTGTGGTCCCGTCATACAATAATTACTTCCCAACAGGCTTTTAGCTACGCGTGTCCCACAACTCAGATAAGACTTGTCTGTACCAGGACAACGGACTTGGGGGTTCGTTGAGAAAGAGAGAAGAAGAATAAAGAAGAGAGAGGAGACAACAGAGCTAGTTGCGCCTCAGATGCGTCACAGACATACTACTTTCAGTATCATGTCATGTGTATCAAAGTAGCACAGAAGTTATTTTTAACACTTTTTTTGTATAAAAATGCTAAGCAGGCCAGTAAGATGCACCATAAGAATTAATTCACCCCATAGAGTCATAATTATTGCAGAAATTGAATTTAACGTAAGCAGCAAAACGCGACCGTGCGCAAGGGCGATGGAGAGCAGTACCAGTCTGTGATCTGCGCGGGACCTTGCGCTTACGTTACCGGAGCCACGCTTGCTGATTGGTCCAGATAAATGTCTGCCACTCGGCTGTCCGGGGTTCTGAAAAAGCATTGCTCCTGGCTCTGGCCGCTCCTTCTATCCCCATTTCTCCAGGGAACTGGGAAATCTGGTTTACGGCGGCAAAGGGACAGGGCGCTGACGCCTACTGACTAGCGAACCAGAAGGAGTTGCCCCTGTAACGTCATCGGTGACGTGAGATCATACTTCTCCTCCTCGTTATACCCAGAGTGGTGAGTTAAGGGTGAACGCACGGAACCACGACTATGAGTTTGTGTGTGTGTGTGTTCTTTGTTTTTTTTCTGGGAAACAAATTGCACACCTTGTGGGAAATGTGGCACGTCTGGCGGGATATAATCCCAGATTTGTCAAGCAACAGTTATCTAGGCTACCGACCACCTTGCTGCTCATGATCACGAGCTACTACTATACTAGAGACATCCGCAAACCTCCCTGCGGATAGCTCATTTCCTCAGTCAACGAGGTATTTTCGTCCGGACAAGACAAGGCGACACAGAGCAATTCCCCATCTCTCAGGGGGTACCACAAGGAAGCGTCCGAAGTCCGCTCCTCTTTAATGCCGTTGTGGCGGGCATTGGAACCTGCATTCAGCGGAAAGTCAACTTGTCCCTGTATGCCGATGACATCTGTATTTGGACTACAGGCACTTTCCGTCCAGCACTCCGTCAGCGTCTTCAGCGCATGTTAGATGACATTCGCCTCTATTTACTCCAGGGAGGGATGGAGATATCCGTAGAGAAAAGCGCTGTTCTAGCCTTCACGCCCAAAGACATGCATAGATATCGCCTGTATATTGGTGGAAGCCGTCTGGAGCAGGTGACACATCACAAGTTCCTCGGCGTGACTCTATCATGGAATTTGTCATGGAAGCGCCACATAGACGTCATTGAAAAAAAAGTCCAACGCTGGGTCAACGTGATTCGTCACCTTGCAGGTATGAGATGGGGGCGAGACGAGAAGGATCTCCTCATGCTGCACAATGCCCTGGTTCGTGGCTCAGTGATGTACAGCCTTCCCGTCCTGCACGGACTTCCTCAGACACTGATTCAAAGGATTCGAGCTCTGCTTGCGCGCAGTCTTCGCGTATGTCTAGGGGTCCCGCGATGCGCTGAAACCCGTATAGTAGTGGCTGAGGCCAGGGACATCCCCATTGAGGTTCTCCGCACACGGGAAACTGCACGCCACTATCTGCGCCTCCGTGCCCATCATAACCATCACCCTCTGATTCGCAGGCTTCACGCTAGACGGAACGGGACGATTCATGCTGCTGTGACATCATTCAGACCTCATATCCCCAAATTCATAGTCGACCCGACGGCACCCAAAGTGCCTCCATGGACGTTGCCATCGCCGCCTGTCATTGTCTCCATCCCTGGCCTCAAGAACAACAAATAGAGCTATCCTGATTTTATTCTTATGCAACTTACCCTTGACTTCATCGAGGCTCAATACCGCAACAGTATCGCTTTATACACGAATGGATCGTCGACCAGGGACACTTCATCTTCAGCCTTTGCCATTCCATCGGAGTCTGTTACACGTGGGTGTCGTCTATCTCACCGTACCTCATCGACATCCGCTGAACTTTATGCTATCTTGTTATTTTTGACATATGCAGAAGACTGCGAACCGCGGCACTGGGTAATCTACACCGACTCCAAAGCAGCTCTCCTGTGCATTAAAAACATGGGCATCCGCGGTTCCCTTTCCTCAGTGGTGATAGACATCCTGTGCGCCCTGACGTCCCTACAAGATCGCTTCCACTACGTTGCCTTTCAGTGGGTTCCAGGGCATTGCGGAATAACTGGGAACCACGAGGCCGACGCTGCCGCTGCCGCTGCACACCAACAACGGCCTTCTATGCCCATTATACTCTCGAGAGGAGACAGAAGATCCCTCCTCAGGCATTTGTCCGCTTCCTGGTATACCCTGCAGTGGCAACACGACATTCCAACTATGTCCTCTTTGGGAAGTATAGACCCAACGCTGTCATACCGGTTGCCTGCAAAGTTTCCTCGTCCTCTGAAGTCGCTCATCCACAGGCTACGTCTGAATGTGGCCTTCACTCCGTCCTATCGATACCAGCTAGGCTGTGAGGCTAGCCCTATGTGCAACGAGTGTGGTGTACTTGCCAACGTTGAGCACATACTCCTCCGCTGCCGGACTCATATCAACGAGAGGCGTACACTGCAGTCACAGCTTGCCACCCTTGGCTGCCGCCCCTTCAACTTGTCGACCATCCTTGGTCCTTGGGACACCGCGGCCACTCCAGGGCGGCCTTACGTCATGTGGTTGACTTCTTTGAGGCGACAGGCCTAGAGCACTCATTATGACCCCAGCAGCGCCCTCGGACATTCCCACCATCACGATCACTTTCAGCATCGTCATCGCCACTTCGATCATTCCCGTCATCTCTCATCGTCATTACTCATCGTTGTCATCACTCATATTAGACCCCCTAGCTATGGGGTAGCGTTCCACTCCTAGAGTGGAAAACCTCCCCACTTCATCATCAGAATATATATGTTGTTGTTGTTGTTTATATTTTATATGCCGTTTATATATATTTTCAAATGTTTTATTTATCAACATGTTCGTGTAGGTCCTTGCATCAACATCACCATCTCCAACCTTTTCAACATGGGGAAGGTAAGTGCTTTTCGTTGCACTTTGAGCAACGTAACAAACAATCCGGTCATAAAACCGTAGAAAACGATCGGCTGCGTCTCCTGACGAACGTGCATCTGCACTCTTCATCCTCTATCCTCCATCCGTCCCTCCTTTCTTTTTCTTCTTTTCTTGTGGCTATATTCGAGACAACGCACACTTCTGTGTGGCCAAAACCGGCGAGTCGATCCTGCCATTATCCCCCTTCCCCCGTCGAGACTGGGAGGTACCCGGGTTCGAATCCCGGTGCCGGCTGTGCTGTCTGGGGTTTTTCCTGGGTTTTCCTCAGACGCTTTCAGACATATGTCGGCACAGTTCCCTTAGAAGTCGGCCCAGGACGCACATTCCCCCAGGGCGTGAGTCGTGACGTTGCCCACATACGTGAGGCCGACAACGGCAAGCCCTATCGCCATCACCACCACCACCACCCCCTTCCCCGGCGCTCTTTGCATGTGGAGAGGGCTTTTTAAAGGTGTGAGGGTCAGAGCCTTGCGCGTGCTCTGTAGGTCACCTGCGCTCATCGTTCTTTCGCAGGAGCACATTTTATTCGTTGCAGAAGGCGTCGCAGCGAAAAGCAAAAAAGAAAAAAATATGGGGGGCGACTTCCATGCTTCTTTAACGTGCACTGGAAAATCACAGCATGCGGCTGTCCATCCCTTGTGGAGGATGCCGTGCCTGAATAACTTGTACAATGTGACCAAAGTTGGCGCAAACCTCGGCTTCAGTAGGGGTATATGCCTTATGAAACTGACCTGGCCGTGGCCGATCATGTTTCAGTCAGCTGTGCAAGAGCCTACATGCCGTATAACCTTTGCCACGAAGCGACTGTGTGTTGTCATTTCAAATGCCGTTCTAAAAATTTCTTCCAGTGTATGAAAAACAGCTTGGAGTTCTGCCCGAAGAATAACGTAAGTTATCTACCATACTACGAGACGACATAAGAGTTACAGTCAGAGAGTTATATTATATCTCCGACAGCGATGGGTGTCGTCGGCGCATTGAGAGTGGGGCATTGAGAGTGGGGCATACGAGAAGGGTGGTGGATTCCAGGTTGACGGGGAAGTCGATGTACATGTTTTGTTAACACGGATATTTCGCGTGTTTGCTTTAAAAGCATGCAAATGTGTTCCAAGGTTTAAAAACAATTGTTAAAGCGCCATTGATAGCAAGGATGAATATACTAACGATGTCCTTTTAGACTGCCGCTATTATCTGGCGCACTTGTGATGGCGTGTGGCGGCGGTTGTGTGGCGGCTTCTTCCGAATAATTTTTGCGCCTCGAAGCGATTCTTTCAGAAGCCATCCCTATGCTTCTCAGGAACAGGATTGGGCAGTAAAAGTAGTACTTTTGTATTATGGGTACTATAACTGTAATCCTCTTGATAATTTGCATTATGTGTCGTAATACTCGTGCTTTGAATGTATCTGTATCTGAATTATAATATACAAAAAGAAGCATTAGTTGTATTATAATACTCTTGAAGGCGTAATATTTACCGGGATTGTCATCGTTGCACTTTAGCAATAAATGTCCTGTGCCCCACGGACCTTTGGGTAGAAGTATCTGTATCTGCTTATCTGTATATATATATATATATATATATATATATATATATATGACTTAAGTAAAGTTAGGAACGTTCAAACCGAACCTAAAATCTGACAAGTTCCTGTTTAAATATGGCATGGTCAAAAAGGATGACTAGCGACCGTGGAACGATGTTCTTTTCCCGGATGGCTAATGGGAAAAAAACGAGTCGGAATACTGAGCTGTTCTGTAAAGAAGTGGCTGAATTTTTACCATAACTTTTTACTTGGGCTGAAGTTCCTGGCTGAAGTATACTGTAAGGCTGAAGTACCTTACCTAAAAGCGGTAGCTAGTTGCAGACTTCCAGTTACGACTTATTGTTGTAGAAAGTAACTAATTATGTCAAAAAGTAACTAATTACAGTTACGAGTAACTTGTGTGTCAGACTAAAAGCATAATTCGCGACGTGCGACGTTGATGCACCGTCACGTCGCAAGGGGTGGTCCCCAAATTGTGGCATTCGTATCGTCGTTAGTGAGGACGTGGTGCTCCACGTGAGCATTATCCACCATGTCTTTCCAGTCCATTAACTGGTGTTCGCCCGATCTGTTCACAATGCACGAAGTATGACGACGTTCATCATTATTCAGTACGAAGTTCTTGTAGCATTGTGTTTCTCTTGCAGCAAGGAGTAGTAGTAGGTGTGGCACGGTTGCTCCGGGTAAGCCTTTGACTCTTGCATTTACGCATTTCTATGCTAATCCCGCCATAGTCGAAAAGTGATACTGTTGTGGTCTAGATTGTAATGTAAAAAAATTCCATACGTAAACGACAAAGAAATAAATCTAAATAATTTAAGGTTGTGTGACATCGTTATATAAAAGGGGCACAAAGACGTCTGCGCTCGAGTTCTACCAGAGCTTGTAGCAGAGAGAAATTTTCATGCGGCATCATGCAGATCAGATATTGAAGCGGTCAATTTGTAGCGGTGTACATTACTTCTAAAAATACTGATCCACTAATAGCTAGTAAGCAGGAGCTTGTTATTTGCGCGCTAACGTGCAATCAGTAAAGTACGTTGCTGATGCCTCCTCTGCTACTGGTTTGTCTCCTCTTAATGTCCTCAGATAAGGCAATCGCAAAGAGGGGCGATAGAGAAATGACAGACGCAAGAGGCAGACAGCATTTCAGCGCTTTCTGTGTTGTGTAGTAGCACAGTAGCGTGGTAATTTACTGGTAGTTCTAGTAAAACGTACGCTGTCACGTTTGCGCATGAAAGGGATAGCGTTGGTGGTTCTGCGAAATGCGCAAAGCTCTGCTTGTGTCCTGCGCGTGCGCAGAACCACCAATGCTATCCTTTTCGTACGCAAAGGCGACAGCATACGATGCACTGAAACTCTGTAATACCCGTTAGTCCGGTCGTAAGGCAATACAGGACGTCATTGCAGCACAGAAGACAACAGTAAGCTTTAGATTACCGTACGCTATCCCCTGTGAGTACGTTTGTGATAGCGTTGGTGGTTCTGCGCACGCGCAGAGCATAAACAGAGCTTTGCACATTGTGTGGACCCACCAAGCTGTCCCTTTACTTACGCGAGAGCGGCATCGTACGATACGATAAAACTCGCTAATAATTTTTCACTTCACTAATGATTATCCAACATAGACATAGGGGGCGCGGTGGTGATGGAATAGCTCTTAACGATATTGTCGTCGGCCCATTGTAAAGCGCTAGCCAATAACAGGAGAACTGTTATTTATTTTTCCTTTTTCTGTAGTGTCTATTTAAAGGATTGAGTACTGCCAAGCCTGGAGACTTCTGCGTTGCCCTCACACTGCTGCTGGAAGACCTCCTCGTCATTGTACACCGCTTGTTAAACCTTCCAAATAGTATGTGGAATTTTGTACTTTCACAGAAAACTATATTTGTGTTCAGCTTAAAAAGAAGCAGAAATCTAGTGTGTCAACTACATACACCGTTAGAGATAGGGAGACGCACTAGCGCGCCAGGAGAAATACCTCAGCGCCACCGCACAGTATAGTGTCATGTGGCCAATCTATACGGAAGCAGACTGAGTACGATGGATTATATTATCTGGTGGAGGAGCGACCGTGACCTCTCTTTGTCCAGCCATCCTATCTGCAGCGCAGTAATATTTTGAGAGCTGACGGACTAGATTGCTTTTCCTCCTTAAGTTGAACAAGACTATAGAGGAAACTATATATGCATTCAACAGAAGAACGGTACAAAATGTTGGTAGCCTCCCGACCATAACAGAGTCATTCCACCAAAGAAATTATGCTGCAGTGCCACCAGGTGCTGCATTTTGGTCTCCCCTGTAGTTTCGGTTTTCGTGCACTACTTGTTGCGACGTAGTGTGATGCGTCTATGGCTATAGGTGCCAATAGGAGCAAGCATAGGGATGGGATGAAACCTTCCGTTCTTAAGTAGAGGAAGACTAAAAAGATTTAGTAGTTGCCTGGCCGAGAGGAGAGGGCTAATTTGTCTATTGTTGATATCCCCGCTGCCACGCTGAAGACTGGGAACTGAATCCTACCACTGGCGTTCGCTAAACAGCCAATGGTGCAACACAGTCTAGTTGATCTGAACCGAGCGTGGCAGGGAAGAACGTATAGACGACAAACTGCAGACTCTCAACTAGCGAATTTAATAGAATAAATACATTTGAACGGTCCGGGGCAGGATGCGACACCTCGCTTTCGTTTCCACGTCAGTTAATTTAGATGGCAAGCGCGCCTCTCCATGCTTTGATAGAACCAGCAAGACCTGATGACTCAGCAAGAAATGGCGCCTGTAAAGGAGTATTGACACAGTTCTGAAGTCTTGAGCAGGATACGTCCAGATGCCTGAATAAAAAGGCGAAGGAAACATATGGAACGTCTCTTGCAGGCAAGCCATCAGGACACCTGTTGGCACACTGCCAAAGATGCGGATGCTCCCCTTCATTTACTACTACACGCATAATGTCAAAAAGAAATTTCAAATCAGTCAGAGTGATAAAGGAAGTAAACCTTTTTACATCTACTTATCGGGACTTCAAAACTGTGTTAACACTCCTTAACTGCTGATATATCATGTCTCGCTGCTTCTAGAGAAAAATAGTCATCGCACGTGCTGTCTAGGTTATTTTATGTGGGAACTACTGCGGGGACGACCATCTGGGGACTATGCAATTTCCCGAACATGCCAGCAAATATTTGGTGAAATCGGCTCTTCCTATTGGAAAACCCATACACGGGCCCCATAGGGCAGAAGCAATGGGCTATTACCACAGCGCTAATATGCTTCCTGTATGACTCTGGGCTCCTGGACTGCCTCTGAGCGATCGTGTACTCATGCCCCCCTGCTGCCCATGTGCCGCTAGCGTCTTTCTCGTTTTCTGGTTCTGTTTTCTTTTTCTTTTTTTTTACAAGGAATAGCAAGTCGGCTTCTGCCTGTCTGACCTTTCCTTTTTACCTGCCTCTTTTCTTTCGTAATAATCATATCCTCCCATACACGGGAATTTTTTCTCGATTAAAGTGTGCCCCATTTTTAACCGCGCCCGTTGAAATCGCTTCTGGACCCCTCTTTTGTGTTTCCAGTACATCCTTGCGTTTGGTTTCCACACGGTCCTCACAAAGGAACATCCACCAATGATGGGCCTACCATTCGGTGCGCGTTCATGGCATCGATACCGAAGGTCATGTACAGTGGTGAAGGGCGTCATGTCTCTCCACACAACACTCTTGCCACCGCTCACCGTTGTGCAACGTGTATTATTTTCGTGCAACTTTAGTACCTCGTTTAAATATTTTATTGAGAAACCCGTTCGCTTGCCAGACGTATAGAACTTGTTTGTGTTCCGGAACACGTCTTCTGTCAAAGAAACACGAGAAAAAAATTGTTTCATAGTCTCTATGAGAGCAGTTCCTTCAGTCACGCTCAAGTGAGAGCTTGGGCAAATTACACCTCAGCTCAATGAAACAACGCAGTGTATGGGACGCAACCATTTTACAAGTATTATATCTTCATTCCTTCATTCCAGAGGCACTACTAGCACACTAACTAGCATCATCCTTTGTGCAGGATTGCGTGTGGCACTTGTCATAACTGGGGGGGGGGGGCGCACAGTAGATTTTTCGAACATGAATCGAACACGAATAATTGGGGCCGAATACGAATCGAATATCGAACCACCGGCATACAGTATGTGGGTATGCACACAGGGCAGTAGACAAGAGCATTTGTGAACAGTTCTATTTTCCTGAACTGAAAGACTGGCATGACGTAAGAAAAGAATGGAATGAGTAATGCCTGCAATAACCAGTAAGTGACAGAAGCCCTTTTCTGGTGCTCAAACTTCACACAAAGACTGGAAAAGTTCGAAACCTGATGAGGTACAAGTTGCAGGTTCACAACTCATAAGGCAAGAAGACAAGTTGTTCTGTGTGGTCAGGTAACAGAGGTTCCCTTTGTGCCCCTCTCACTTGGCACTCAGGTAGCTGGAATTGCCAGGTAAGAGTAGCAAGGTGTGGATGACTGTATTGGCAAGTCGTCTGCGACCTGTGACAAGGACTCAAGTCCCATTTTAGCAGCATATCATTTGCACATGCTTCAATTTCTTTCTCTGGTTCAGTAATCATTTCCTCAGAGCCGACTTTGCCAGGTTGTCAAGTGTGTTCCGTACCTGTGATGGGGTGGCTGCCATATTGTTTGCACTTTGCTCAGACTCATTGAACCTTTGCACCATATCTCGAGGCAACGTAGATCTGCACGGCAATCGGTAATTCGGGATAGCCTCCGTTAGTTCCTTGAATCCACGGTTTTCCTGGATACTATATAGTTGGAGGTCAAGGACCCACCGCTGTAAGCCTGCCATCAATAGCGCGTTTCTTCTTTGCTGGCAGAAGCTCCAACCCTTGCAGTATGTCATTGAGCATCTCGGGCGCGTTGGCGTTGTTGGTACCCCCTCAGAAGGGCAAGGTGACGCTTGAGGTGGTTCCTCTCAACATTTGCAACAGGACTTGCATGCATCACACTCCGCAGATGACCGCGGATATCTCCGAAAGCACCTGCAAATGCTGCTGCGTTATTTGCCGTATCGTAAGCGCCCTGTTGCGCTACGAAGGGCTGAACCTTGTCCTTAGTGTCACACATGTGACATGTCTTGAAAGGGAAGTGACACCGCGTTTACCACAGCGCGGGCAGGAGGGAAAAGGTTGCCATGCTGAAATGCTAATGGCAATTCACTTGGAACAAAAACGAAACTATGGCGAAACCGAAACTGCGGAATATTTGGTCCTGTTTTTTCCCCCGGTATGTCCGAACACAGTTTCGAATGTTCGAAAATTATCGAATACTCATTTCTCGAATCAAATACGAATAATTCGAATTTGTTATTCGATTCGTATTCGAAATTTCGAATGTTCGCACAACCCTAGTCATAACACTTGTCTAGTTTGGACGATGACGTGCAAGGTGGAAGCAAAGAAAGCGACCTCTTGTGTCATTTTAATATTCCTGGCAACTTTACAGCTCAGTATTGACAACTATACTTTTCCAATGTAGGTGAAGAGTTTTGGGGACAGCTCTCAGCCACATGCAGTAGAAACCCGCCTTCATTCGATGATGATGATGATGCTCCAGAGAATCCCAAATGTGGGCCTCCTATCAAGATCACACTGCCTGAGATAGCTGACATTGGAACCGTAAGTTCCATATTTCTGCCTCCCTTCACATGCACGGCATCTTTCATCACAGACACAGGAACACTCATATTGGGCGCTCTGCTGTGTCACACTGCAGATAACTGTTGCTAAAGTTCTACTCCAGAGTCGCTCAAAGGCTCAGCATGCATACCATGCATACTATAAATGCTGTCAGTGGACGTCGCCTCCACGATTTTTCGAAGGAACACGAAATGCTTCATGGTTTACCAGAAACGCTAGGTTATCTCTAGTTTGCTCTACCCTGAAAGATTCCTTGGGTCAGGGGGGAAGCACGTGGATGAAGGGAAACAGGTGAAATATGACACGTTTTGTGGATATAAGAATTCTTAAATGATCGCTAGAACGGTTGACAATATCCTACTGCGCACTCAAGGTGGCAGCATAGGCTGGGACTACAGCGTCCTACTGATCTTAAGGCTGACTGCACCATCCTCAAAATTGTTTTCTTCGCTTTTTCTCGCGCGCTTTAAGGAAGAAATAATTATCAAAGACAGCGTGCAGAACGTGCCAGGAAACGACAGAGCCATTATTGGAATTTCATTCATTTCAAAGTCATTATTTTCAGCGTTCTGTAAAACAGTGCTTGCAATGATGAAAGCTACCTCTCCGTCAGCGGCATTGATCAAAGTCATAGGGAGATATCACACTCATTAGATGGGGTTAGATGACAATAATTTTGGCGCAATTACGCACCAATGTTATATTCAGCAACTTTTTACCTTAATCTGGCTATTTCAAAACACTAAAAATGGCAACACTGACACACGTTGCACAGAAGTGACCAGTGGATAGCCACCACTTGGTACTCCACAGAGTTGTCGAGTTGTCGAGCAACATTAAGAATTGTAGACAACATCTAAATAGTTACAGGTAATTTCATTTTGGCCACTGTTATATTGCACTTGTTTGTACTACATAACATCAAATGAGAAGAACTACTTAACCTGCAATAATTTATTTAAGAATCGTTAGACACATACAACCAACGAACTGTCTCGATTATAACTGATCCACTGATGACAAAACCAAATCAAATGTTCTAAGACCTATGAGTTGTAATCACCACTTTTGTCTTGCAGGACAAAACTTTAACTTGTAAAACCTTTCATATTTATTGCTGCTCCAACCTCAGTCTTACTTTTAAGTCTTTGGTATATTTGTTATTAATTGATTATTAACTGTCCTCAGTTGAGGACATTTTCCACATGTTACTCTAATAACAAACTGCCTTCCACTTCGTAGTGTTCGAACGAGACCCTGGTAGCCTGCCCTGAAAATGCACCAGCCCAGGTAACAATCTCACTGTACATGCTACAGCCGTCTGAGTATTATATACAGAATTGTGGTCGCAGTGCACATACTCCTTTCTTCATGAACTCTGCCATCAAAATATCTCAGCAGCAAGTTCTGAAATTCAGTGAAAACTCCAAGCTAACGGTTAGGTGCACTTATGAACAACATAACAACAATAATAACATAATAACCTGCTCGACATCAATCGGCAGATATCAAAAGAAAAAATCAAAACCTCTACGTCCGTGAAGCTAGGTGGCGCGTCGACGCGCCATCACGTAGTTGCAGGAAGCTGGCTGGTCTGAGATTATGTTTAGGACCAATACTTGGTCATCACTTGCCATCATACAGTACATCATTCAACGCATGTCATCACTTTCTCATTATTGCGCACTTGTGGAGTTCCACAGGGGGCACAGTGAAGATGAAATTGTATTGTATACTATTGTATTATTCATCTATTAGGAACATAAAACCATAGGTCGGCGCAATCATGATCGTAATGCCTTATCCAAGCCTGATGATCGCGATCCTAAGTGTGATCACGAAGCACTGGCGAGGAGGAGGAGGAGGAGGAGGAGTGTCGTTGGGAGGAACCCGAGAAGTCTGCCTGCCTGATTAGGCGGCATGTTTCTCGGGAAGGGAAAGGTGGTGGAGAGAAGGAGAGGAAAGGGTGAAGTGGAAGACCGAGCGGAATCCGCTCGGGGGGAGGATAGCTGCGTCCATGGGCCGACTTCAGGGGAACTGTGCCGGCATACGCCTATTACAGATCTGAGGGAAACCCAGGAAAAACCCCAGACGGCACAGCCGGCCCGCGGATTCGAACCGCGGACCTCCCAGTCTCCAAGCGCACGCGTTACCGCTGCGCCACCGGAGCTGGTCGAAGCACTGGCAATGCTGCCACGATCATCATCGCGCCGGCCTATGCATAAAACTGAGGCAACCAGTGGTATGAACTGTGTCTGTTATAAGGGTTGCCTGTAACACGACACTTCCCGTTACTACTAGCACGACGAGCGCGAATGGAACCGACAGTCATTCCAAGCAGCACAATATACGGCAACTCCAACTATATATTCACGTGGGCGGCTCGTACGCGTGTTATACCAGCGCGATGCCTGATTTCGCTGAGCTGGCCAAGAAGAGAACAGTTTCGATGTATCCGTCCACCCCCATATATTCGGAGGTTCCGTACATTGTGCTGTTAGTTGTACTTCGAGGTTGTGGTTAGAGGTGACGGCATGCGTGGTGCGCGCCCGCGGTTCACGAAATTCGTGCACATTCAGATTTCTGGGGTGGAGAATCACGGACGCTTCCTGCTCGCCACAACGGCTGCCGACTAAGGGGCACAGTTTTTGTATTCAGTTGATTACGCGTGACATTTTATTTAGGGAGCTGCTCCTAAGACGGCGCCCTTATGCCAATAAATAAATAAAATAAATTTACTATTGCGCAATTTCTTGGGTGCTGGATACTACCTCCCTCTGCTCACATAAAAGAAGGTAGTATTCGGCACCCAAGAAATAGCTCAATATTTAATGGCATAAGGGAGCCGTGAATACTACCTCCCTCTGCTCACATAAAAGAAGGTAGTATTCGGCACCCAAGAAATAGCTCAATATTTAATGGCATAAGGGAGCCGTGAATACTACCTCCCTCTGCTCACATAAAAGAAGGTAGTATTCAGACGCTCTGGCATTTTCCCTAGTACAACTTTTCGGTCTTTGCAGAGGCGGCAATACTCCAACCTCTTCACCCTTCTTGGAGTGAGTAATCGTTTCTTCCTACTTTTATTATTATAAATAGGTTTCTTCTAGAATGTGGGTATACCTTGCTGAATTTGCCATTGCGCGAGGTCAACAAGGATGTTACTGCAGAGAAACCGCAAACAGAGCGTCGTACATACGATTGAAGACAGGCATAAAAATTGTCAAGAAGAAATGCTGCGGGAGATACAGAAATGGGCGAAAAGCGTAGATTTTGTAAGGAAGCGATTCCGTCTCCAGAGCCGAGCGAGAGCCGCAGTAATAAATACAGTCACTTCCATTCAAGGCCAATCTGTTAGCGCATGTATCCAATCCAATCCCAGTCGTTTTAGCCTTCTGTGCTCCGTGCGCGTGCGTGTGTAAAGTGTACTGTCTGTCGTACCTTCTAAACGTTCTCCTGTGACATGTGGGACTGGCGTACGGTGGTTGTAGGATATACACTAACGTTTGTAACGCGTTGGCCTACCGTATCTATCACGGCGGCTCAGGTGTCCCTCTTCGCCATCTTGATTTCTATGTATTATGACAGTTCTGTTAAAGGAGGTGAGGCACAAAGGCTCAGCTTGCTGGAGCCCTTATATGTAAAACATGTAACGTGCAAGACCGCAAAGGCCACACGTGGTAGTCCTGACAATGCGGGAGGATATGAAAGTTTATTAAATGAAAAAGCTGGACTGAACTGTGGGTGCGTTTTCTTATTCAACTCTGGCAACTCCGAGTTACTCTTAGTCGGCGAAAAATAGCCAGAGTAGCGGAAATGACGTCATAACTCTGCGGCGAAAATTAGCCAGACTAGCCAGGAGTAGCAACTAGATATATGTATTGGCATCATCGTGGAAGACCAGCCATATTGGCTGACTCCCTTTAGTAGCAATAGCCCGCCATTGTAGCAACTAGAAGGGTAGCCGTCGTTCTGACGTCACACGCAAGATTGCAGACGACGATACGTCGTCTGCTACCAACCGTCCTGTTGACAGACAATTTCAGTGGTGTTCAATTTGGAAGTGTAGGACTGGTTAAAAACTAAACTGTCGAACATTTTCAAAATCTGCTAGAGTGCACGCACGTGCGGTAAGTTGTTAAACAGGCAGTATGACACCACTTCCACATCGTCTCGCCCGTCAGGCCAGTCCGCCATTTTCAGCGCGGAGTAACTCCAGCCGTTCGAAAATTACGGTCAAAGGTGGCTACTCTGGAGTCACGTGATGATAAAGGCTCTGACGTCGTTACCCAACTCCTGGCTACTCGGGTTGAACAAGAAAACGCACCCTGTGGCTGTCGCCTCATGCACGGGCTGCGCTGGCATTCCGATCTCCTCGTCGTCTGCTACAGGCCTCCCCCCTAGACTCTGGTGTGTAGCCAGAAGTGTGCGAGAAGTGCCATAACCGGTACGTGGATGGGGCGACGGTATTTTCGGAAGAGCAGGGAGATCCACAGGTACTCAGCTATGCGGTCAGCGAGGGTTGAGAGTCTGTCCAGGTTTTAGGAATTCGGAGCAGGCCAAGACCACGAGCATTACCTGCGAAAACCGCTACAAGAGCAGCGATCGGAGGAGGGGTTGTTGTGTGTCAGAAGCGGAACCTTTGAGTAATGTCGCATATGCGGTAGAGCAACTGAGAATGTCGCCTGTCAATGAGATAGTCTTGTTTTAACATTTGCTGGAGCCTCGTTCAAAAACTTTCATGCTGTTCAATATGGCGCTCTTGAGAACGTCGTAGGCCCAGTCAAGGAGTGCCGTCGGAGAGACATCGTAGTAGTAGTAATAGTAATTAACTGAAAAAAAAAATCAGGGGAAAGACTTGGAGCAGGGTGGCTGCCCTAAGGGCGCCTGCAGCTCCATCTCATTTAGGTAGTTTTGAGGGTTATGATATGTGTTCCTGTTAGTAGCGGCAGTGTATACCGCTTCCTTTTAGGTAGACACACAATGCCTTGAGTGCCTTCATGTCTTGTTCCCTTGTAGGCCATCTTCCCATTACTTTGCAGTAAGAGAATGGTCTTTTGTCCAGTGTTTGAAGTGCATGGGACAGTCTTTCCCCTGCGTCTGCTTGTTCTGGGCACTGTATAAGTACGTGTAACGTGTCCTGGGGCACTTTGCAGATGTCGCACAGTCTTGAGGCCACAATACCGTCGTACAGAGACATCGTCGAGCTCAGCTGCGTCAGCCGAAGGGAGATTCGATATGACATGAAAGTACTTTGCCGACTGGGGCTTGGGTGTTTCGCGGTTGAAACTGGAAAAACGGGGATTCTTGTTGCATTTATGGCCCACGAACCCCGTGCGGTTCTAATTCCGACCCGCCTAACATCCACAACCCCAGAGAAAACAGGCAGACATGCGACTAACAAACAACAATAAATTTATTCGCGTGCACATAGAGTAGTGCCCAAACGAACACCCACGTTGTCCGCCGTCCCGAACTCTGTAGACACGCAGCAGCAGCACGAACCAGTCCCAAGCAGCAAAATGTACCGAAAGTCGAGCGCAACAGGGGTGGACGGTATGTGTTTTATCAATGTTCTTTAGTTCCACAACTCTGTTCAAGGCCTTCCACCTACCCGTCCACCCCTATTGCACTCGACTTTCAGTACATTTTGCTGCTTGGGTTGCAATCGAACCTATCTGTCCGCAATCTCCATCACATGCTTGTATACATCATATCTCAGAGGTATATCACATATTCCGCATGTTCGTCCCTCTGTAATACTCAAGCTCGGGGAGACTTCATCATCTAAAGTGTGCAATCATACTTTGTAGTAGGTGCAGCTGATGTCAAACCTCGCACCGCTACGAAACAATGTGTAGCGCATACGTTGATATCCACGTGGATTACGTTATACTGAGGCCACCCTAGTGGTGCCAGAGGACAACAACAGTGCTCTCTGTCAAGTAGGACAATATATTTATAATCCTTTTTGAACAATAATTTGTTTTCCACAGTGTGTCTTGAACAACTTGGGACAACAGACGCTGGACAAGGTCGTCAAGCGTCTTCTGTGTGATATACTTCAGACTTTAATCTACCTTGTGGGCGAACCTGACGGATTAAGCGAACCTGAACCTTCACCTGGTTCTGACGATGACGATGACGATGACGATGACCTTGACGATGACCTTGACGATGATGGAAAGGGCACTTCACGTGAACTACTAGGAAATAGTCCCGGAGACAATGGCGGCCAACCGTCAGACAAGCTTAGAGAGGGGTTGAACCAACTGAGAAACGCACTACGCGACCAATGTGAGTAAAAGCCGTTTCTAGAAGCTGTAGTGAATTCTTTTGTGTATCTCGCATTCCTGGTTACCCAGGCAGAAATCTGGAATGGGACCATTTCAAAATGGTTTAACGAACTGGTCCCACTCTGGTCCCACTTGCCAAGTGGTCCCATGGGGGACCAGTTCGTTAAACGACTTCAGAATGGGACCACTCAGGAGTGCTCCCGATCTGAAGTGGTCCCCCAGTTGGTGGATGGTGCTGCAAGTGGGACCACTGTCAGCCTGGACCCTGTGCTCCGAGATCGCCACAGCTTCAACCACTGGGTTGGGCAGAAAAACGTCGCGAACATGGAATTCTGAAGAAAACAACGTTTACTGCAGGCAAAAATCTGGAGTGGGACCACTTCAAAGTGGTTCATTGGACAGGTCTCACTTTGAGTGTGGGACCACTTAGTGACTGGGACCAGTTGAAAGTGGAACCAGCTTCACGATGGTCCTACTTGAAGTGGAACCAGTGGAATTGACCCAGTGGTTCCCTCTGCTAAGTGGTCCGGGATCCTGCCACTTAGCAGCTTGGACCACTGAATTCATGACCGAAAATAATGCGTAGAAATGCACATATTGCTCAAGTAAATACCGGTTGTTCTGCTAAAAGCATACACAGAGCAGAAAGAAATAATCAATACATCTCTACATGTTGATACTAAGTAGTATAAGTCTGACCACTTACTGTGTCTAGACAAAGCATATGCCTGACTGTGCGATGCACTCACGGACCACAGGGAGCTTTCGTTCGTTGGCCACCTCACAAATTGGAAAAGTGCGGGGTTCGTGGAGTAGGTCCGTCGTTTTTCAGCTCGCATGTATTCGCACGCCAACAATACGTTTCAATTGATGTCAATTGTTCGGGTAGGCTCGAGGTGGTGGCTGGTGTTCCGCAGGGCAGCATTTTAGGTCCCCTGCTGTTCTCAATTTACATCAATGACGTTGTAAACGTATCGTTCGGTAACAAATTCTTCATATATGCTGACGATACTACCCTGTTTGTTTCCGGTGCTGATGCTAAGCAAGTCGTAGATAAAGCAAACAGAGCTCTTGAAGAAATAAGACTCTTGCAAATGGCTTAGTAGTTAATCTTACTAAGACCAAAGCGGTACTCTGTAGATAAAACAAACAATCCCGCGTCCTTTCCCATTGATATATTTCTGGGACAAAACCCTGTTGAGGTTGTAAAGACAATCAAAGTGGTAGGAGTAAATTTTTTTTATGCCGTAGTGCCCTAATCAAGCAGCTTCGTGCTGCTTTTTGGCCGCCCGTGAGATGTATTCCTGTATTTAATCACAGATTAAATTATATCAAATCAAAGTAGTCAAGGCACTGTCCGTTATTTAGGATCAAGCCGCGTTGAGGATAGCAGTGTGTGCCCGAAGCACTACCGACGCTTACTGAGGACGACACTCAGGAAATTCCTGAAACGGTCGTGCAAGCGGACCCTGGTGTATGTCGGCCCAATTTCAATTTACTGTAAATACGAGGCATACATGGAAGTTTCCCTGTTTTTCCTTTTTCTCTTGCACCCGGTGCTCCCGCTTCAACGCCGGTGACGTAGCAACCGGCTAGGAAGCGCGATATCTGTAGTTAGGCTGAGCGGATACACTCTAAGAAAAAAGGAAGTACCTTTACTCCTTTTGGGGAGTAATTGCATTGCCACAAAAAATAGTCTCTTTCGGGAGTAAATATACGGGAGTAAATGAATGTCACAGAGTGAAGACCGCATTTCACGCGCTGTTGTAAGAGTCCCAGATACATAATTGGTGCGCATGCATGAAAATACTTTGAAGCAAACCGTCAACCGCGATATATCGAGTTATATAAAATCTCGCGTCATACTAGGGCACAATTTGCGAAGAAAGATGCGCTAACTGTTTCTTACTCTGTGTGGCTGGAAAATTGCTACGTTGTCTGAGTTATAGAGCCTTATGTCGTTCAAATTGGCCAAGGGCACATATTTACCTCGACTGTCGCATTCAGGAGACCATTCGCGAAGTTTAGTGACAATTTGCAGTCCTGGGGAGTAAATGTCGGGACTAAATGTTGGGTTAGGGGACTAAAATGGGGAGTAATTGCAGACTAGGGGAGTAGAAGCTGCAATTACTCCCCGTTTTACTCCTTTTTTTCTTAGAGTGTACAGCGTCTGTTCATTGATAATGAAGCTCCAATTGCACGCTAGTAACTGTGACTAGACGGGATCGAGTTCTACGATTGGCTGTGCCATCTGAGGATTCACCGGATTTTTCTAACAAACGTTCCATACACGTCCCATACTTCCCACAAAGCTGTCGTTAGCTCCCCTCTCCCCAACTCCTTCCCTTCGTCCCCTCCACCTCTCCATGCGTTAACGCATCAGCACGCCGCTTATAGCAACCGTTGTTTCGCGGTAGGAAGTAAAAGGGGAAAGACAACGTCGTAACATTAAACGTAAAAAAGGCATAGCAGTGCTAAGAACAAATATCTTATTCCTTTACAGGTCCCAACATTTCCTGAGTGCCATGGAGGCAAGCAAAGGATATTGCCAATATTGTCGTTCAGGGTCGTAAAATACAACGCAATGTCACGTCTTGCTTCTGAGAGATGAGAACGGGATTGTTTGTGGGTTTTCTTGCTAACGCTCTCCTTGTATATCTGCACGAAGACCTCTTATCATTTAATCTGCACGCACTTGCACGCCACTTTGCGCTTGGTGGTTGTCAGGAAGGAACAAATGTGCCCGTTGTTTGGGCTCTCGTGAGTGTGGTACGTTGAACAATAAAATATGCAAATGTCACCAGTTCTTGATTATACTTTTGCCTTTGAAGGTTGGCCACACTGTATCATTTTATCCTCTGAGCATTATGTCTTCCAGTGGACTGTGGGCCTATTTGTGGGTGATAGCGGGTACTATATCATTTTGTACTGGATACGAGAATAATGATCGAGGCCGCGTCGAGGCCGACCCATTCATTCAGAAGTGCGTCCTGAAAGGCGAACGAACCATTAATCGCAGCTCACCGTTTACTAGTTCACTCCGCCCGCCATGTTCTTTCACGAACTGTAGAAGCCGACTCATTCATTCCGAACTGGTTCTCAGTCACCGTTCACTCTTTCAGTCCACTCGCTAGTCGGCCGGTCCCTTCTCGGGCCAGCTGACCATCTGGATTCCACTACTACATATGCGCATGCGCGCAAGGCGACACAACATCTTGACGAAGCACACCATGGATGCCGACCATGGTGCCGCCGCGCGAAGTCAAGTGAAGAAACGTTTTGGTCGTTGGTGAATGAGTTCATTCAGTTCACACGAATGACTTGTTCAGCCTGAACGCATTATTCACGAACGACAGATCACTTTTTCAGGCTTTCCCCAAGAACAGTAAAAAGCACGTCACACGACTGAACGTCTCTTAAATGGTTTTATTCACTCGTTTTTGTAAATAATTTTGTTTCTTTATTTGTTAGAGACTCTTATGGGATACCGGAAAACTCTATGTCACAATACGGCTCCTTCAGTCATGTGACGGTGGTTCGCGCTAAGCTTGGGTGGCCTGGGTTGAGCATCCCGTAACGTGGAGTGCGGTTAGCCTTTGTCTTGGCAAGACACACTGGAAGGAGTTGTACGAGCCTCACTACCACAGGGCTGCCACAATGATCACAATGATCAATCCTTGCAGCCATCCCCAAGTGGTCAGCTGTCGCAAACCCGCCATCGCGGCATGGTAGTTCTTTTACAGCGATGGCTGTAAACTGGAGGTATAAAGGGGGGGAGGGATTCTGGAGTCGGCGGAAGAGTGTCTGAAGCACGGTGGTAGGCTGAAGCATCCAGTAAAGCGCTTCCGCCCGCGCTTCACAGAGGACGCCTCAGGCTCACGTTGGACAGAGCCGTTTATAGAGAGAGCTTGACGATTGGGAGGAGCCTAACTTGAAGCACTGAACTGAAGTGATTCCTCCCGTCAGGGTGAGACCTCACCCTGACGGGAGGAATCACGTGTTACGTGACCTTCTGACGCCATCCACTCAAACGTTGCCTGCCTGCGTACTGCTGATGAGGCCCAAGAAGGCCGAAACAGCTGTCCAGTACTGGCATGGCGATGTTTGAGTTACAGACATACACTGCTGCATGTTCATCAACAATATGAAACAAATTTCGGCGCCTCATACAGTTGTGCACCAGCAGTGCAATATGTGGTGCTACCCCAGGAAGCAGGAGTCTCGCTTGACACAATTGCCGTACATGTCCTCGCCAACGGGAGTTCGACATATTGTTGTGTTTTATTTCTCTTCGACGCTGACACGTGCTGCGGGAACGGCCTACAATTCTGTCCTCATTTTTCGAACGCTCGCGTTCGACAGCAGGCAATCGCGGCACGTGATGCCCTATAGCACCCACCGTGTCCAGTAAATACCTTGTTCCACAGAGGTTACGCTGGGCTATCAGCAGCTCAGCGATTGGCATATGTAGTGCTCTCCTTGGGTCACATGTTCATCACGCATCACAGCTCGTTGACATACGCGTTTCTCTTACAATTGATGAGCAGTGGTTTCCTCCCCGTTGTTTCAATACCTCCTGCAGCTGGACTCATAACTGCTCGTATATTTGTTGACGTAAACAGCGTGAAGCCCAACCCCAACGGCTCTTCTCGACTCCACTCACGGGAATCGAGTCGATAATCCTTTAAATACTGTTGCACGTCATGTCTAAGAATTATTGGAATCCCTCAAATTTCCAGATTTGTCGAGACGGTGATGTTACGGCCTTTCAACCTTACTTTTTTTTTTTTCCTTCCTCCTACGTCTACTAGAATAAAGCTTCAGTGCTGGTTTGGGTCTTGTGTTGTAGGCCTCTTGGTTTGCCCTCTTATCTTAAAGGAGCATGGAAGTGACCCCCAAAATATTTTTTGTTTTTTCGCTGCGAAGTCTTCTGCAACGAATAAAATGAGCTCCTGCGAAAAAACGATGAGCGCAGGTAACCTACAGAGCGCGTGCAAGGCTCTGTTCCGCACACCTTACAAAAACCTCTCCACATCCAAAGAGAGCGCATCGGCGAAGCAGAAGACGTCGTGACGTATCACGGGCTCCGGCACGTGACCAGTGACGTCCAACGGGACAGCTCAGGCATGCGCGTGAGCCGAGAAGAAAACCAAAGAAAAAAGGCCGTGATCAGTTTCTACGTCACGCCGGGCTCGTGTCTCTCGTACGCGACTGCTTACTCTGACTGTCTTTTGTAAATGTTATTGCGCAGTGACAATGCGCCGCAGAGCGAAAATAGTTTGCATGCTCACTCCTTGCAGACAGCTTCACAGATGAAGCAGGGTTTCGAGTCATGTTAAATGTTACTTCTATGCTCCTTTAAGACCAGTGTCTGCGTCATGCTCACACCAGACATGTACAAGATACTCAAAAATGTATTTAAGATAAGATAATAAATACTGAGGTTAGAATGTAATTAAGATAGAGTATAAATACATGAAAATTAAAGTAATTAAGATAGAGTACGAAATACTTCAAAAAGTATTTGAAATACAATTAAGATACTATTTATCCTTGAACGCAAAAAGTCACCAGTCACTGGTCAATGCGGCATGTCGCCGCTATGTGACATGGATCACCTAAACCCCGCGTATTACGCAAGCCGTCCCTGTGTGATAGGAGTCATCTAAACACAAAGTCCCAAAAAGATGACAAAGGGACACCACATAACTCCACTAAGTATATGTGACCCAGAACAAAGCAAACTTCTAGCAGATCCCTGCTCGGCGAGGTGAGAATTCGGCGTTACCGCGTCAGGGCACACATAATAGAACCCTGACTCGCAAAGGATTAGTACACACGGGCTAAGATCTATGGAGACTTCCACGAAAGGGCAATGTCCGGGTCAAGTCCGAAAAATTCAGGAAATTTCCACTGACCAAGCGAGATAAGGGAAAGACGACACACAGAAAGTTTGAGAGGGAGATCCAAAATATGTAATTAGAGTATTGAGTAGAAAATACCATAAAATGTATTTTAAATAGAGTACAAATACATAAAACAAAAAGTATTGAGTAGAGTACCAAAATACCGCAAATTGTATTTAAAATACCGTATTTTACTCCGTAATACTCCAAATACGTACAAGTCTGGCTCACACTAGCTCTCTTGCATAGTCCACATAGTCTTGCATAGTGCTGAACCATATTTCTTCCTCTGCAAATAACTACCCGTTCAATACGATGAGCCAATAACTACCCAACGCCAACAAAAGCAGATGACATACACAATGGCAAGTGGGCCTTCCGAAGTTTTGTCGCATCTTCGATCACAGGTATAAGTAACCGTCTAGGAAGCGACCCTCTAGCTTACTTTAAGAGGTGCTGAACAACCTCTGAGGGATCACAAGGATACGTTCGTATTCGTGACTGCTTTGTGTAGCCGCTTGTTCCATCAGCTACTTGCCTCTTGCCATTATTGCCAAGATACAACGAAGCGAGTGTTCCTTCTTTTCGGTATGACAGAAAACACTGAAGCACAGACGAAGCGTTCAGGAGCTGGAACTAGTACGGGGGTAAGCTGGGACAAGTTTCCTCCTTCGAGAGCACGTAGAAACTTGTAGAAAATTCGTTGCTCGGGAATGGTGTACAACAGGAATATCTGGTTTTGCGTGGCAGGTGCTTCCAGGAGACAGAGCAAGCTTCCTCGAATTGGCCCTGCTCATCTTCTCCTGAGAGGAGGGGGTTTCGGTTTCGGATGATTTGCATAGCAATATCCGGCCATGGATATCACACAGCACGTCCTCGTTTCAGAATTTAAAGATACGGCTTCAAATAATGGATGCCCCAATTCAATCGCAACATTGCACAAACTCCTCTAATACTCAAATCTTGTAAGTTGATTAATGAATTTAAGATAATTAATCATTTAGTAGCGACATATATCGATCTCAGAATCCAGATCTCCAGAGCTTGTAACCCACCTGCAAAAAGAAAATGCTTGCATCCCAAGGAGCACAATATATTGCCCCAATATCGGTAATAGATGCCCAATATTTTCCCGATTGGACCAATATTGGACCTCTATTACCGATATTGGGCCAAGATTTTGCGCTGCTTGGGATGCTGCTCTGATCGCTGTTTAAAGAAAAATAATCGCTGCTCGTTAAGTTTAGAGTACATGTTTATTCGCTTCTACTAATGCGAGTCCAATTATTAATGAAATTTAAATTGACTACAGAGCGCACCAAAGAAAGTTCGCCTAGTACATCCGCTAGTTCCGTCGTGACGAGACCCCCCTAGTAGAGAACTATGCTAACAACGATGAGCTCTTCAAGTCATAGGCATCACCGAGTCCTCCTCGCTGTCGCTAACATTACGTTCAATGCAATTATGTTGGCACCCACGCCAGGATCCCAAATAAGCGCCGGTGCATCTGCAGATAGCCGTAGCTGAAAACAGCTGCGAATCATTACCTAACAATTCGCAATGTTTTGGCCCGGTCGATCAGCGACCAAATGTAACAGGGGCGACCAAATGTAACAGGGGCGACCAAATGTTACTGACATGTTATGCTGAGCAGTCTACCAGGTCCTCGGACGAGCGTTCTGCGCTAAATACTTGTGGGAAGCAGCAGAACCCTGACAAGTGTCTTTTACTTTTGAGGCGCGAATGGGGCTCCTACGCTCTACCCAATCGTAATCATTAAAATATGTTTGTTGTTGTTGTTGCTGTTAGTACAGGTTGGGACAAACGTTTACGGAACACGCGAGCGGCGTACTTTTTCTTCGGTGCGACACCCTAGCGGCTGCAGGAAGCGGGTGAGTTGACTGTTTCGGAGGGGTGGAAGGGTACGCTGTTAGCGACACACAGCGGTAGCTTCCACTTCCCAAACAACCAGGCGATACCGGAACTACCGCTGTCTCTCTGGCATCGCACGCTTGCACCCCTCCGAAGCAGTGAACTCACCCGCTTCCGCCAGCCGCTAGGGTGTCGTACCGACGAAAAAATACGCCGCTCGCGTGTTCCGTAAACTTTTGTCCCAACCTGTACTACGCCTACTTGGGATCCAAAAAGGAAACGGAAACGTTGGACAACTTGAGACCTATTTCATAGACAGTAGTCTGCGTTATGGTAACTGTATGTCTACGCAACAGTCGCTTTCATGTCTCGCTGTTGTCGAAAGCACCACACACATCGAGCCGATTACGACCAGTGATCGAATGATTTCTGACATAATGGTGGCTGCTGAAAGTTCCAACCTTTACCTCCTTTCTTTTGCCTAATCTATATCTAATCTAATCTAATACGACATAATGGCAACGATAAACCTGGCAAATCTCAAGCGACCTCTAGTCGTTCCCTGTGCTGTTCCAATAAACCAGATGCCAGTGTAACACTGACCGTCTGTCTCCTGTTGCTTCGACATGTTTCAAGTGAAGCCACTCGTACTGTTCTTGCACACTGCCAAGCTATGAATGTTCCATCGGATGTCCCATCAAAGATCCTCACTTCGCTAGCCCACGTTCTTGTGCCACATGGAACTGTCCTTTTGGTCACGCAGAGCACGAGATTGAGCAAACGAGGCCGGAGACCTGTGGAGTACCACCTCCAAAAGCTTCCTCAAAAGCAGGTGCGGATCTAGGGGTGGTGGTGGTCCAGGGGTCCGCCCCCCTCCTCAATTCCAGTCTTGAACAAAGGGTTCAATAGACCAATCCCAGCATGCACCTGGCACTTGTCCATAGCGGACTCTCCCCCCCCCCCTCGGAAAAATCCTAGATCCGCCCCTGCTCAAAAGCACGTATAGTCCGTGCTCAAACTATCGGGCTATTGCTTGGTTCATGGCGAAATCCAACCCACAAACGCTCTGCACTAAAAGCACTCAGGACTAATGACTGTGAGGCGACTCAGTCCATTTCACCTCATTAAAAGCAGGCAGCAGCAATGGGGTTGGGTATCACCCCCTCTGTGGCGATAATCCCCCCCACACACACTCATTATCACTTTAATAAAGTTGTGGTTCTTTATTGTGCTATTAGTCTACCTTCTTTTTTTTTTCACACTTTGTGCCATTGATCTTACTAGACCTTCAAAGAAGATCATGCAGGGCTAGAGGTAGGTAACTATGCGTGCTAATTCAGATCTACATTCCCAATTTCTTCGTCCCCGTATTTCTTTCCCCTAGTTGTTGCGAATTTGAACCCTCAAAAATTATTTTCGCTTTCCTTCCCTGTCTAAAGAGAGAGCGATACGCCATATGCCATTGACGAATCATTGTGCGCGTTGTATCAATGTGGGTGTTCGACCACGTTGTCGCTGGTTGCACGAAAGAGGGTCACAGGTGTCTTCGCTTTCCGCCCCCCCCCCTTTTAAGGTACCGCGTAACCTTTCAATTCGTGAGCTGAACGACGAGAGACAGACATCGTTATGGCGCTGCCCCTTCGCTACGTCATACTGCTAGTAGCAGTACTATGCGTACTACTTCCCTTGGAAGTTGACGCAGCAAAGAAACCCAAGAAACCGAAGAAGACAAAGGCACCGAAAATGCCCAAGATAAAGAAGAGCAAAGGTATCTACACGTTTATTTTCTTCTGTGGTCAAGTCATACGATAATTATTTCCCAACACGCTTTTAGCTACGCGTGTCTCACAACTCAGATAAAACTTGTCGGTACCAGGAGAACAGACTTGGGTCTAGTTGAGAAAGCATGAAGCAGCCCCATGAGCCGCGTTTACATATATACGACACAAGCGTATCGTATTCAGTTATCGAATCGAATCCGCTCATGTAAACGGGTCAATTCGTTAGGAGAGCGTATCGTATTCAATCCGCTAAACAGAGGTGGATCGAGACGGTGGATGCGCATTCAGATTGTGCATGTAAACATACGATGCGTATCGAGGGAAGAATAAAGGATTATGGTAAGCGGCGTTCGGCTGCGGGCTAGTTGCGTCGTCCGTTACTCCTAGTCGGGATGACTACGAAATCTGCTCTGCAGCTGCAAGCCCTGCTGCTTCTGCCAGTGTAGACTAACCTACATATCCAAAACGGAGCGTGGCTAGGAACTCCCTAATATCACCCTTTGTCGTATCGTCTTCTCTCCGGTTTCGCTTGTGTCGCATTCATGCAAACGCGGCTATAGAGAAGACAATAACTACAGGTTTTCCCATCGTATTTAATCCTGATACCGTTGAATCTAATCCTCATGCCATGGAAGTGACCCCAAAAATATTTTTAGTTTTTTGCTGCAACGTCTTCTACAACAAATAAAATGAGCTGCTGCGAAAGAACGATGAGCGCAAGTAACCCAGAGAGCACGCGCAAGCAGGTCCCCCAAGGTCGCCATTTTCCCATGTATTTGTTCCTATCCCGATGCGTGCAATGCCGGAGGCCGCCCTTAGATACCCCATTGTTACCAGACGTTGGCTTGCGTGGATTGTAGCGCGCTAAAGATCCAGTTGAAGCACAATCCAAGCCAGGCCAAGTCACCGAAGGAGAAATGGACGACTGCAGCGCCTGCGGCGCCTGGTACGACAGGTACGCTATGTGATGCACGCAGCCGTGCACTAGATCCTTCCGATCGCTCAACACGTTTAAAAACGGGACCAAAAAGTGAAACACGACAAAGAAAGTTGTTATACGCGTTTTATTTGGACATATAAAGACTAGATTCATTCGCAGAAACAACAAAAACATTTTGCCGCTAAACTTAGCGCGCTGAAGTGATCCGGAACGGCAACAGTGGGGTATCTAGTGGCGGCCTTCTTCGTTGCACGCTTTTCCGAGGTGAGTTTGGGGGACCTGCGCGCAAGGCTCCGTTCCACACAGCTTTAAAGAACGCTCTCCACATCCGAAGAGCGCCGAAGCGAAGCCGAAGACGGAGTGACGTATCACGGGCTACGGCACGTGACCAGTGACGTCCAACGGCACAGCTGAAACATGTATAAGCGGCGCGCGAGCCGAGATGAAAAAAACAAAGAAAAAGGCGCAGAGTAGCTTCTACGTCACGCGGGGCTCGTGTCTCTCTCCCGCGGCTGCCGTTCTCCGACCGTCTTTTGTGAAGTGTATTGCGCAGTGACATTACGCCGCAGATCGGAAATATTTTGCATGGCGACTCCTTGTGGACAGCTTCACAAATGAAGCGGGATTCCGAGTCATGTTAAGTGTCACTTCTATGCTCCTCTAATCCTTATGCCGCCACTTTTAATCCTTATGCCGTGGGATTTATCCTACTTCTGTTAAATTTAATCTTTGTGCTACCAGTTTTAATTTTTATGGCGTGGAATTTAATCCTAAATTCGCGGGTTACCTTTACATTACTCTGTTCACTACAATGCGATAGTATGGGACTCCCTGCATGATTTATGACCTGTTTTGACTATTTCCTCCTTTAAGGCTATAAATTGACTTTTTGTGGATATCACTGCTCAATGCACTACTATGGGATAGTATGGCACTACCTGCATCATTTATGACCAGGTGTGACTATTTCCTTGTTTATGGCTATAAATTGACTTTTAATGACTATGCCTCCTCCATGCACTATGGGATGGGATGGGACTACCTGCACGATTTATGACCTGATGTGACTATTTCCTTGTTTATGGCTATAAATTGACTTTTTATGACTATGCCTCCACCATGCACTACTATGGGATGATATGGGACTACCTGCACGATTTATGACTTCATATGACTATTTCCTTGTTTACATGTATAAATTGACTTTTTGTGACTTTTACTGCTCTATGCACTACAATGGGATAGTATATATGGGACTAACTGCATGATTTATGACCTGTTTTGACTATTTCCTTGTTTACGGCTATCAATTAAATTTTTATCACAGTGCCTACTCTATGCACTACTATGGGATGGTATGGACTACCTGCATGGTTTGTGACCTGCTTTGACTATTTCCTTCTTTACAGCTATAATTTGACTTTTTATGACTAGGACTACTCTATGCGCCACTATGGTAGTATGGGACATAAATCGTAGTTCAATTAGTACTCATAGTCATAAAAAGTAGATTTATAGTTGTAAACAAGGAAATACTCATAACAGGTCATAAATCATGCAGGTAGTCCCATGCCACCCCATAGTAGTGCATAGAGTAGGCAGAGTCACAAAAAAAATCAATTTATAGCCTTAAACGAGGAAATAGTCATATCAGGCCATAAATCATGCAATGCTCCCATGCCATCCCATGGTAGTGCAGTAAGCAGTGATAGTCACAAAAAAGCCAATTTATAGCCATAATCAACGAAATAGTCGTATCAAGTCATAAATCATGAAATAGTCCCATGCCATCCCATAGTAGTGCATTAAGCAGTGATAGTCACAAAAAGGCCAATTTATAGCCATAAACAATGAAATAGTCAAAACTGGTCATAAATCATGCAGGCAGTCCTACATTGTCACATTGTAGTGAAAAGAGTAATGAAAAGACTACTCGAGAATTTAGGATTAAATTCCACGGCATAAGGATTAAAATTGGCAGCACGAGGATTAAATTTAACAGAAGGATTAAATCCCACGGTATAAGGATTAAAAGTGGCGGCATAAGGGTTGAATCCCGCGAAACAAGGATTAAAAGTGACGGCATGAGGATTAAATTCCACGGTATAAGGACTAAATCAGCGGTTTGTGGATTAAATAGGAGGGAAAACTTGTAGTTGCGCGTCAGATGCGTCTCAGACCTACTACTTTAACATACTTTAAGTATAGACCAGGACGACATCCGCCATTAATGATACTGGTCCGCAGATGCGCGCCACTTGTCGTCTGCTGAAGAAGCCACATGGCATTACCATCATCATCGCTACTGACACTCCTCTGCTTCATTCTCTGCTGCCTCCTAAACTCGCTACAGTTAGAGCTGACAAGTTGCGTGGCCATGCGCAGACGACTGCTAGCATCAGCCTCTTCTGGAAGGTGCGACAGCCGAAAGTACTACACCGATGTTGAACAACGCCGTGCTGGGCCCCACTTGTCCCGGGCATCTTTCTTTCTCTCTCTCTCTCTTTTTCAGACGGTTTTCATTGTGGAGAAGCTCGTACACAAGAAACGTTTCACGATAAAAATGCGCTGACTGTTAAGCGTGCGCAGTTGATATCATTCCCTGGAACCCTCCTCGATGTTCCTCTTCCCTCTCGCTTTTTGACTACTACCAGGCATGGCCCTAGGTGGCTTTCTCCTTTTGTGTGAATAAACATATACCCCCCCCCCCCCAAGTGGCTTCTGCCGTGAGGCTGTAATGTAACGTTGGGTTAGCACAGACGTTAGACAATCGTGAGCGTTCCATTCCGTGAGGGGCGCCATCGTCGGTGACGTTATCGTGCAGAGCGGTGCCAGGGTCAAGTTTCTCCGCAGGGCGCTTATGCCACCGGTCGCCGTGGGGCGTCGCCAGGTGTATGAGCTTCGTATAACTTCGGTACTTCGTTTAAATTCTCTTGTGAGAAAACCGTTCGCTTGCCGAACGTAAAACTTGGTATGTGTATTCAGGAACACTGGTCACTGTGTGGGCAGAGGCTTGCCCTCCATACCGATACCGTACATAATAGCGAGACGAAAATACGTGGACTACATATGGTTTGTACCTTGCTGGACCGTCCGTTGTCCGAAAAGCGAATTTCCATATTAACGAGACCAAAATACGCTGAAGAAGTTTGGTCCTCACAAAGATCGTCCATAATTCGAGTTGTCCATATTAACGGGGTCCATATTAACGAGGCACGACTCTACATCACGACCTTCTGTAGTGTTAAGTCACAAGTTATAGACAGTGATATGTGAGTTAAGGACAGCGAAAATTGTCCCCTGCTCATTGTCCCCGCGCATCCGGTAAGACAATAGCCTGTCACACTATTTCACGAATGCTGCACGACATTCCAATTTCCCATACGGGTCTCAAACTGTGCACGAAGTAGCTGTTCGAAATACATGGCGCATGATTCTGGTGGGCTTCACCCCAGCGCTTCAGTGCAGCAAATGAAGTTTTCTATCGATATTGCAAATTTGGAACCTAAATGGAACCTCGAAAACCCCAATATTCACACAAAGAAACCGCATTAAAAGCTTTGCCGCGACGCAGGCTACGTGCCACCACCGTACGAATGCAAAGCGCAGGCAGCGGAATGTGTTTGACGCGCTTTTAGATTCCTAATGCATGGCCTATCTAAGTTACATCAAAGGTAAAGCTTGCTTTACATTTAGTCGCGAATTCTTGGGCATGAGTGATTTGCAGATGAAAGCATTGATTGTCTTTCTTGCAGGTGAATGTGCGCCGACAACTACTCCTACTCCCCCACCTGGATGTCCTCCAGCATCTACTACTCCGGCCACTACGCCCCCTCCGACAACGACAACTTCTGGACCTGGGTGTCCAACGCAGACAACTGCCGCTTCTACGACTGTTGCTTCCACAACGGCCGCTTCCACCACCACAGGTCCACCTTCAGGCAAGTATGGCGGAAATTACCCTGTCTTGGCATAATAGTCGTGCACATGATTAATAATAATGGTACTGTGATGTTACACGTAACATTTGTCTGCGCAGTGTGGCGACATGTTGCCCGTGCCGCAGGGTAGGACTGCGGATAATTTGGACCACCTGGGGTTCTTTTGACGTGCACCAGAAATCTCCGACACACGGTGCTGGAAGCAATGTTTACCTCCGCCACATTGCTACCGCCCTATGGGCCGGGATCGAACCCGCGATCTTGAGCTCAGCGAGCCAGCACGTTATGATCGTATATTATATTGTTTATATTCCAAGGGCGTAGCTCGTGCAGCGTCGCCCAGCGCGATCGGGCGCTTACGGCACGCTGCGCTGGCTTTGATGTGCTGTTTATACTTCGTCGTGAAGAAGCGCGACGTTTGCTTCCTCGAGCACGTGCGTGGCCATAGCAACTTCTGTGTCTACTTGCACGTGTTACGGCCCGCCATACACGTGTTAGACGTGTTCCCTGGACGCCGCCATTTTTCTTTGCTTCTTCTTCTCGACATGAAGCACGTACACGTATGATTGTGTGAGCGACAGCATTGTCGCTCAACGACAGCATGAAATGTGCCCATCGCTGCCGGATTGCCGGATCGCGGTGATTGACGTTGAACGTTCTCTGCCGCTCGAGTATATACGCTCCGACGGCAGTCAACCTCGTTGCGCTCGCTCGCTCGTCGACGCTGTATATACACAGCCCTTAAGGAAGCAGACACACATCCGTTCTCAACAGTGGACATGTTGAGAAGAACGTAGCTCGTGGTAGCTACGGTGAGCTATGGTAGGAGCACAACGGTGTCCCAGCTAGAAGCCCCGGAAAAAAAACCGGAAATTTTGGGGGAAAAAACAGTTTTTTCGGGTTTTTTTCTCGTCTCCGGAAAAATTGCCCAAAATTTCCAGGCGACAAAATTCAAAAATGTAAATTTTCGTGCCTTGGATGCGTTCCAAACCGCCAACAGTGCCTTAGGTGCCTCCAATCCGCCAACAACCACCAACTTAGAGCTCCGTCTGGCCGCTCCAAGCAATCGCCATCGCGTTCACATAATGTCGGAGTTCTGGTCTTGTGGTCGGAGTGGACGGGTTGCTCTAATTACCTATCGCTCAGTAGACAGCAGTCTGATGGTATGGTCTGCTCTGCATTTATGCCTAGAGGATGAACACTACTAAGGCTTCTACCTCATTGTATGCTGTGGTTTGGCTGCTTCGACTCAGCAGTAACCACGTTTGTTTCCATTTGTTCAAATTTTTCGGGAAAAAACTGGAAAATAACCGGGTTTTCTTTTTTTTTTTTTTCGAGCGATTGAAAATTTCCGGAAATTTTGCAACTCTAGTCACAGCTCACGCACCGCCGTTCCCGCACATGGCTTTACCGTACAGCACAGAGGAAAAAGAAATAAAAAAAATATGTACGGACTAGTTGCGCTGTACCCGCCGAGGGGTGCCTGCACAGGTGTCTCGCATTACAGTCGCCTTTGGCTTTGTGGCTGGCCTTATCTGCCTTGCGGGAGGTGCGCATCCTGATTATGAACTGTCTGCCCGTTTTTGTTCGTCTATAGTTCAGACAGATGGTGAGCACTCGGAATGCGACCATACGCAATAGCTGGGTCTAGGGAATCGTTTTCACTCCAAAGGGTTCGCGAACTGTTTCGCGGAGGGCCAATAGGGAGTTTTAGTGAATCGTTCTTACTCAGACGGTTCGCGAACGGTTTCGCGAGGGCCAATAGGGAGTTTTAGTGAATCGTTCTTACTCAGACGGTTCGCGAACGGTTTCGCGGAGGGCGAATATGGAGTTTTAGTGAATCGTTCTCACTCAGACGATTCGCGAACGGTTTCGCGGAGGGCCAATAGGGAGTTTTAGTGAATCGTTCTCACTCAGACGATTCGCGAACGGTTTCGCGGAGGGCCGATAGGGAGTTTTAGTGAATCGTTCTCACTCAGACGGTTCGCGAATGGTTTCGCGGAGGGCCAATAGGGAGTTTTAGTGAATCGTTCTTACTCAGACGGTTCGCGAACGGTTTCGCGAGGGCCAATAGGGAGTTTTAGTGAATCGTTCTTATTCAGACGGTTCGCGAACGGTTTCGCGAAGGGCGAATATGGAGTTTTAGTGAATCGTTCTCACTCAGACGATTCGCGAACGGTTTCGCGGAGGGCCAATAGGGAGTTTTAGTGAATCGTTCTCACTCAGACGATTCGCGAACGGTTTCGCGGAGGGCCGATAGGGAGTTTTAGTGAATCGTTCTCACTCAGACGGTTCGCGAATGGTTTCGCGGAGGGCCAATAGGGAGTTTTAGTGAATCGTTCTCACTCAGACGGTTCGCGAATGGTTTCGCGAGGGCCAATAGGGAGTTTTAGTGAATCGTTCTCTCTCAGACGGTTCGCGAACGGTTTCGCGAGGGCCAATAGGGAGTTTTAGTGAATCGTTCTCACCCAGACGGTTCGCGAACGGTTTCGCGGAGGGCGAATATGGAGTTTTAGTGAATCGTTCTCACTCAGACGATTCGCGAACGGTTTCGCGGAGGGCCAATAGGGAGTTTTAGTGAATCGTTCTCACTCAGACGATTCGCGAACGGTTTCGCGGAGGGCCAATAGGGAGTTTTAGTGATCATTTTCACTGAAACGTTCGCGAACGATTTCGCCACGACCCAATCAGATGATTACGTTCTGGGTCACTTCACCTTCTTATTGGTCATCCGCGAAGGTGTTCGCGAACCGTTTGAGGAACAACGACTCACAAGAACTCGCTAATGAGAAGGGGGAGTCACTCGGAATAGAGTCCACTGATTTGGCAGCGGCAGAACCGTTCGTGCACCGTTCGAGTGAAATCGATTCACTAAAACTTCCTAATAATTCTGTTATTCGAACGATGTCTGAGAAGTGAGCGGGATTACACATATTCCTGCTACCACGTGTAAATGTGTTATTTTAGGTCCCTGCATCAACATCACGCTCTCCAACCTTTTCAACCTGGGTAATGTAAGTCGACTCGCTTTGCATTTGAGAGGCAACAAACTAGCACTTTACCGTAGACACGTGAGCAAATTATTGCGGACGCTCAAGCCGCTTTCCCGGTGGTGGAGGAACTGTGACATGCGTTGCAACAACGACAGGAATGATTAAGGCTAAAACTTTTAACGGCGTTAGTCAAGCTCCGTAAATCGCATTAAATGTGTCATGTCGGACTTTTATTAATCAGCCATTAGTATCAAGGTGTTTCAGCATTTTGTGACACGGGATATCAGCGACGTCTGCATGTTACAAAGTAGAAAAATAGAGTATATCTGCTGTGTTTAAACTTACAGAATCTTTCAAGGAGTGTACATCTTACACAGTTTAGCACTTATAGTCCGTGATTGCTGACTTTTTGTAGAGAAAGCTTTGTCTCCCTTGTGTGCGCAGATGTGGACAGTTCTCTTGTCCTGCGGTACTTGTGCGGGAATAGCAGTTTTCGTTGGCTTGTAGCTCATGTTGACAGTAGTTTCAAATTCCTTCCAGTGCGTTGGAAACGACTTGCAGTTCTGTACGCCGAACCACGTAAGTCGATTGGTGTTTGTTTTAAGTATTAATATAATCCTGAACCAATACAAGACAAACCCAGAGTTTAACGTCAGTTTCGGAACATGACTGGCCGATTCGTGGGAATCTGACAGCGTTCGTCCTCTACAATTCTCATAATCTTAGAAGCTAAGGTGTAGGAAAGGACTTCTCAGCAACAGAGCCAATGCTAGTTAATCCAAGCGATAACAGCAACTGACGAAATGAGTGACAGCAGGCGACGCACAGCGGCAGTGAAGCCGAAACACTGTGGTTTCGATATCATTGTTTTGAATGAATTCATTTCTTCGCCACGGTCATGCTGCGCGAATTGTTATCGCGAGATATTTCGTTGCACTTGGATTTCTTCATTTCGGGTTCATTCATCACACGTGACCACACAATGTAGAGTAACTAAGAGTATAGCTTGCTAATGCGTTCTTCATCATGCTCTTGTTCCAGAACGGGATAGTAGCTGGAGTCGTACGCCTGCTGGGGGTAAGTAACCTTGATACTTTTTACTTGTCTCACTCGCGCATTCTTCAAAACGCGATATTGGTGCTGTAGCGGCACCACATTGTGAGCGCCTGCTATGGCGGGTAGAGACCCGAAGCATTCATCACCTTTTGTGCCACCATGGTGTGGACTTCAACAAATATTTAACCGTAACCCTTCTGAGTGGCCGATATTTCACTATTTATCTTACATCGCATTCTTGGAGTAGTGAACTGCTCGTGATGCACGAGTCTCATCTCAAGAGCTGCTCCGCAAATGCCCCTAGCGGTCGTGTCGCCAACTAAAAGTGTCGACTGCCCGAGGAGACAATGGTTTGATAATTGATAATTCGTGACATTACCTCGCGAGACAACTATGTTCGTGAGCGACATCGCAGTGGTCGGTGTGCGGAATAATATTTGCCCACCTGAGGAGGGTTCTTTGACGTGCGGCGAAACCTCGGCGCGCTGCACACCGTACTTAACATCCTTCGCGGAAGTCGGCGTGTCTGAACAGTCTGAAGCGCTTGTATCCATGGCAATGGTTTGCCACTACGACTGCATAAAGAACACACAATCATTCCCTCCGAGAGTGCTTTTCTCGTGAGCGACACTGCTGCTATGAGGCGCATAAAGACACGTCTGCTAGACATAACCTCGGAGCATAGAGCCGAAGCAAGCGAGCGAGCGATTCATGTCTCATGAACAGCCTGTGAACTCCAGTCATGCAATCTCATTCTTCAGTGCCCCACTCTCACCCTCAACGCATTAACCTCATGCTTTCCTTTTAAAGTCATCTTCTGTAATCCATCTCATTATTCCTTCACCGTTTGTTAGTCATCTTTTTTTTTTGTCATCTTTGTCTTTAATCTATCTCATCCTTCTTTCGCCGTTTGTTAGTTTTTATCCTTTATTTCCTAATTATTTTCTTTTCTTTTCTTTTTTATTTATCTTATTCTTCTTTCATGTATTTTCTTTCTTTGTGGAATAGCATCCCAAGCAGCAAAATGTACTGAAAGTCGAGTGCAATAGGGGTGAACGGGTAGGTGGAAGGCCTTCAACAGACTCGTGAAACTAAAGAACATTGATAAGACACATACCGTCCACCCCTATTGCACTCGACTTTCAGTACATTGTGCTGCTTGGGATGCCAACGTCCCGTTTAGCTGACTTTCTCCCGTTTTTTTTTTTTTTTTTTCTTTCGTCTAGTAAATATACCCCCCCCCCCCCCCCCGCCCGAAGCAAGCTCCGTTAGGGACTACACAAAGAAATAGAGCTTTTAAGCACCTAACGGAGGATGAAATTGAAGCAATTCACCAAAAAGCCAATGCGTGTAGGTGTACTGAAGTAGCATGTCCGGGGACGTTCCGACGGGGAGGGGGCGGAGAGGGGGCAGAGAGGGCGCCCTGGCAGGTTGGTTGGACAGTATAAAGCAGGAATGAATAGAATCTGAATTTACGATATCTGCACTGCGAACGAGCGTTTCCTTTTCTTTGTTTACAGAGCTTCTAACGGCAGTGAGGAGGGGCGGGGGGGCTTCACGTTGCAAATATCCATAGTTTTCGTTTTTCAATCAATCACTCTAGGTTCGCATTGTTGCGCCGGCACTCTTTGGCTTTCTGTGAATTACTTGAATTACTTGAATTTCGTGGTATGCTTGCGGGGCGGCTCCAGATGTCAGACGCGAGCGTTGCAACCAGCATCTCGCAGTGCCACGATATATGTTATCCAAAAATAGCCTACTATGGACACAGTTGCATTGGACGGCTTCTTACGCATCTTTTAATCAGTCTAATTTGGAACACATCATTGGATCACATCGCTTGTGCGCTGCCTGCCTACGCCCTCGTCTTAGTCACGGTATGGGCTGTGTGTGCTACACTACAGGTCATCCAATGGTATTGCTGGTTTTCTACTGCTGCAAATTGTGACATAGCATTCGAGTTGCTAGTCTTGCAAGACGGAAAAAAGTTCAAATGTCTTCTTCCTAACATATCTGTCTGCCGCGCGTTACGGCGCAATAATAAACTGAAACAACAGCATTGAGTCGTCATCACGCTGGGTGACATCGAAGGATACATTGAAATAATTCGCTACCACGTCTACATCGAACAGAACAAAAAACGGTTCTTTAGGTGCACTTTAAAGCACTGTGTTGAAAGCAGAATAAAGGAACGTCCTTTCGCAATCACTTGCATCCTTCATAGCCTGCCATCCAGTGGTCCCTAGTGAACGTTTCTTGGTGGGTATCCCGGGAAGTGCTGAAAAGAAGGTATCCCCGGCTTCCTCGGTGTGTGATTGCAATCCCTTACTGTTCCTTTCTCGAAAGTGTTTGCTTGTTGGATTGAGGAACGCCAAACCTGGCGACTACTTCGTGTCCGTCGGATTCCTGTTGGAAGACATCCTCATAATAGCGTACCGCGTGCTGGGCCTGCCTAATCGTAAGTGCTTTTCAGTATCTCGATAAATGAGGCTAGAGTCTCCGATCAGTCAGAATTTTTGCCTTCTCAAAGTACCGCAGATCTCATTGAAGTGCATGGGTTTGCAGTTGATCTTGCATTGAGCTCAGATCTAGAAATCCCAAAGACTCCACCAGAAATTCTAATGGTCCATTACAATATTTTGATGAACCATCAAAACAGCTTGTCGGCCCATTAACAACTCCATAGTGGTCCAATAGGACTGTTAGCGGTCCGACAAATGCTGTCCCACAGCCCTTCAGTGTACCGAACGGCCCCACAAAAAGGCCTGATGGTACAACAGGGCCACTGGGGGCCCAACAAAGGATATCCAACTGCCCATCAGGTGTGCTTAGTGGCCCCACAGGAGAACCCAATGGTCTGTTAACGAGGCTTTGCGGTCAAACAGGTGATGCCTCATAGCAGATCAGGAGCCCCTAATGGGGCATTAGAGATATGGCATGTATAATCGCTAGTACACTCCATACAAGACCCTGTAAAGGACAGAACTGCAAAAGATAAGGCGGAAACTGCGTCCTGTCCTGTCCTAGTCTTGTCCTTTAGTGTTTCCTTGTACCGAAAGTTCTAGCTGTTATAAGAAATGAGCAACGCTGTAGCCGACGTTCTCACAGTATTCAATATGGCAGCTCGCATTGTCCTGACAGGCCGATGGACCTCCGACCGTCAATCTACTAATGTTTTATGTCGTCTGACTCGTTGCGACTCGGAATATTCTAATATTGCTTCAAAACGTGGGCGTTCCCAGGATTTTTCCAGGGGGGGGGGGCAAAGTGCTTCTGGGGGGGGGGCAAGAGTGCAGACCACCACCCCCTACCGCATCTTTTTCTGGAGGCGGACGTTGGGCACTGTGTGGGTGTTCAGAGGTTCCTATTATAACATATCTGAGTATAATCATTACGACCTATATGACTAGAGAGTGCACTGTTTTCACAAGCGACCTTGGAGTTTTAGGGGGGCCACGGCCCCCCTGGCCTCCTCTCGGTACGACCATGCTTCAAGATTCTGTTAAATATGGTTCGTGATATGTTACCCCCATAAGACTTCCCTAAAACTGATCAGCGCTCACAGACTCAAGCTGCGAACGCCCCGCGTGTGAATATTTTTGCACTCCACCGCCTCTCCGTATATACCAACGAGAGCCGAAATAACAGTTATTCACTGTCATTGTATATGGCAATCACGATAAGATCCTCATTTATGAATTATCTGGGTCTGTAAGCCAGAAGGGGAAGTCGGCTGCCGTCGCTTTCAGACTCATCACAACACGTGGGCCACTTGACCGAACGACGACTTTTTCGTCAATATTACGTCATCAGCGGGTCTTACTCCGTGCAACACCAGACCTCGTTGCCATCAGTTACATCACACAATACCGTGTGCTGATGAGCCTATGCTGATGAGCCGCGTGTGCTGATGTTAGAGTAGTGCAAAAAATGTTGTCCTCAGACATAGCGATATGCACTACGTAACAACAGCTGTTCATTTACTTCACAATTTGACGCGCTGACCAGGGCAGGGCAAACCAAAAAGCAGGATGTACGTTCTGACACTGTGGTATTCTGGGTAGATGCCCGAGCGATCAATTCGCATTCCAGAAATGACAAACGTGGCACGTATTCCAACGCAGCGGAACAGTTCCGTGGCCGGATAGTGGGCGTCTGCAAAGGGTCAAATCCACCAGCGTATTGTAGCGGTGTTCCGAAAAACGTGACCTGTGGACCTCCTCTCGTCATCCAGCTGCCTGAGACACTCAACATCGGGACAGTAAGTTCCGCCATTTTGGTTCACTCAAACAGTGCTCCTGTGTCGAGTAGGTGTAACGTACATTTTAGCTGACGCGGCACCATAGAGTAAGGGATTACTAATCCCAATTTTGAGGTCTTGCTGTAACTTTGCGTATGAAGAAACGCAAGCTGGACCGCTGACAATTGTGGGCAGCACCTTGGAGACAATGTGTTTCGCGTCCGCGAGCGTACCCCCACGAGGAACAATTCAGGAATTTATTATTACAGCGAGAGCTGTATATATGGGGAGTTATGCATCGGATAGCGTGCGTGCGCCGTGTGTCCCAAGCATCGGATAGAATGCGGCGTTGGTGATCACGTGAGGTGTGGTGATGCAGGTGGCGGGAGTGAAAAGCGCAAGACGCCACGCTTTTCGCCAGGACGGCTCCGCCGATTAAGGTTCTCAGCGAAGGTCCTTGTCTTGTGTGCTTTGTGGGGGCGCTCTAAGACAGCTGATGCATTGTTATTCTTGTGGGGGCGCTGTTGAACGTGTACGGCGGGCGGGGCAATAAATGGTTTAATGGGGAAGAAAACCTTGTATTGGGGGTCGTTGGCCGGGAGCCTTGGCGTTGTTGGAAAAGTTAGGATATAAACCGTAACGTTCTAACCTTCCGTTTGCCTCCGTGTTCCTACACCGAATTCGTTCAGAAAAGATTGTAAAGATTCCTAAACATCTGAACAGGGCTTGAGTTGCAATATTAACATATAATATGTTAAAAACTCTCAAACACCGAGAAAGAATCGTGTTAAAGTCTGCCCACAGTGCGTAGCGACACAGCTGTCTTATATTTCAGCTGCGAGTAACCAAAGGTTGCACAGCTACTCGGAATTTTTTTCTCTACTTTCGTACATCCGACGTGGGGTATTGGCTGTATTCAGACGTAGCTGGTTCTCCTCAATAGATGACCTTCTGTGCCCAGTGTCACCGTATTAAGAACATTCCTTCTATTTGTGCAGTGCTCGAACGAGACCTTGGTTGCCTGTCCTAAAAATCAACCAGCTAAGGTAAATGTCCCTCTTTACACTTCGAACGTTGCTACATCTTCTCCCGCGTGGTGGCAGGCTAGAGGGGTCTCTGCCTTACAAAACATGCGCGGACGTCACAAGCTGGTGGTGATTTTCCGGTGGCTTATGGTGTGGTACGTTGGTAGGACTGGATGGGACAGCGGCCTGATACACGAAGTTACCAGAGGATCGCCGACCTATAGGATTAGCTCGTTCCGGAACTTGTTACGCCGAAACACTTTGTGTAAGACGTGACCTATCCACTTATTTACTTCCCGCATCCAGGACAAGACAAGACAAAACTGCCTCCATAACAGGGTGTTCCGCATTGACCGGGCTACTCCCACTTACTACGGTGACCAACTATGGTGACTGCTCGCGCGAGCGACAGAAGCGCCATCTATTTTTTATTCTGTATTAGCGCCGCGAAGCAACTGTGGCTATATGAGCGGCTCCCAGACGTGGACAGATGGAGAGATGACAGCAGGGAAGAGTAGGGAACAGGGGGTTAGTATGCGCCCTGTGCCGACAGACGTCCGTAAAGCCTGCCAGAAAACTCAGGGTAAACCTTAGACAGCACAGACGGCGGTAGGATTCGAACCTGTGGACCTGTCAGAGAAGAGACCACCACACTTGGCTGCATCGAACTCATTTACTCAGCGCAGAACATCGGTCCGCGAAAACAGTTGCTGGTGCCTCGTGGTTGCGGGCTGGCTTTTGCCGTTTTCAGCAAGGGCGCCGCAAACCCACCACCACCTGGTCTACAGCACGACCTTGGAGCCACCACCAATGAGCGGATGTTTTTATCCACCCAGCCATGCCACTGGTAGAGAGCCATCTAGCCCCGTAAACATAGAGCAGTGGAAATGACCACTTAGCAGTGGCTTGTCGCCGTGGCTTTTGTCGTTAGGACCGAATCGCAAAAAAAACCGTTTGTGTTGCAACAAAGATAAATGACAATCGTGGGTGTTTAAAAATTATCTTGTAGAGCAATTATTGTATATTTCCTGATTGGCATCCGCAATCGCGGCAAGTGTGAACCACGTTACATGACATCTTGTGCAGCAGTGGTGGTGGCGTGCTATTTCCGAGCGATCTGCCGGACAAAAATCCAATCACATATCATGGACGTAGTAATAACAAGAAAATAAGCGGTGCAGTTCACTGTTCAGTTGGTAACATTGAAACAAAAGTTGCAAAGCCGCTAGCGAGATTACGTTTGTGTACTCACCGCCTTGTAACCACATGCTTGTAACTAACCGTCGGCGCCTAACTTTTGCAGAAACAGGACAACGCCAACCTTTTCACACTTCTTGGAGTGAGTCATCTTATGGTCTCTTTATGTATAAATACACCTGTGCTAGAGTATAGGTAGATAAAACTAAGGCAAGGTTTCACCGATCAAACTATCACATTAGAGAAATTCCATGTAGCTATACAAGGTTCTTTGGCAAACTCTAATCGCGACACGAAACATTTGAAAGTGCACGGAACATTATGCGTACGCTATGACACAAGCGACAGACGCGGCGTTGCCATCCTGTTCAGTCTTAAAGGGACTATGAAACAATTTTTCCCGTCTTTGTTTGTCAGGAGATATATTCCAGAACATGACGCCGAAGTTTTACGTTCGGCAAGCGGGCGTTTTCTCTCGAGAGAATTTAAAGGGGTTGAGAAACCACACAGATAGACCTTTGTCTCTGATAGAGTCTGTTCGCCTTACTCCACGCACTCCGTACTCAAAGTCCCACCTCCCACCTCCTACTATTTTTTATGCTACAGGGTTTAGAAATCTCCCATTTTTGAGGCCCCCACCGACCGTGGCGCCAAACGGTGCCAGGCAGCTCCATGAAGTCGGCGGGAAGTGACGCCTTGACCGGTTGCTCTATGGCTCTACGTCATAGCCCTTCCGCTCATTTCACTTCGCTGCGTCGCGTCCACGGAGTAAGAACTTCTTACTCCGTGGTCGCGTCCCAGCGCTCGCCGCGGCCCTGTTTACAGGCGTCGTCATGAGAACGGGAACTCCGCACTTCCGTGGCGCGCTCGGTACTACGTCATACCGAGATCGGGCAAGGAGGAGGCGAGCCAAGGGTGAAAGGATCTCCTCATATTCAAAGCGTCATAACTCCGTGGCGCGGAAGCGCAGCGTGAAAGGGTTTCGGCGGAGATGTTTGGCACCAATAGATCTACATTTCAAACATCATTTTGTGTAATATTTGGATTTGAATTCACAACCCCTTTAAGTACCGAAATTATACGAAGCTGATACACCTTTTGTTGGCACGCCACGGAGAGCCGTGGCGGGAGTGTCGTGGGGAGGAAGATGACCCGGTTTCCGCTGCGCCCGTTTACGTCACCGACGATGTCACGCGCGCATAGAATGATACGCAATGTAAGCCGAGGCTCTTTTGTGCGAGCCGTGTGCAAAACAAATTTAACAGGTCCCCCAAACTCACCTCGGAAAAGCGTGCAACGAAGAAGGCCGCCACTAGATACCCCACTGTTGCCGTTCCGCATCACTTCAGCCCGCTAAGTTTAGCGGCAAAATGTTTTTGTTGTTTCTGCGAATGAATCTAGTCTTTATATGCCCAAATAAAATGCGTATAACAACTTTCTGTGTCGTGTTTCACTTTTTGGTTCCGTTTTTAAACGTGTTGAGCGATCGGAAGGATCTAGTGCACGGCTGCGTGCATCACATAGCGTACCTGTCGTACCAGGCGCCGCCAGTGGGCGCCGCAGGCGCAGTCGTCCATTTCTTCTTCGGTGACCTGGCCTGGCTGGGATTGTGCTTCAACTGGATCTTTAGCGCGCTACAATCAAACGCAAGCCAACGTCTGGTAACAATGGGGTATCTAAGGGCGGCCTCCGGCATTGCACGCATCGGGATAGGAACAAATACATGGGAAAATGGCGACCTTGGGGGACCTGAAATTTAAGGAGGCACCGGGAGCACGTGTGTAGTTGTCAAGAAGCGAGAGGAGGAACACGTGAGGAAGGAGAAACGGGAAAGAGAGGTCAGAGGGCGATTTTGACTTAGAAAGCGGCACACGGCTAAAACTTTACGGCTAAAACGCAGTCTTTTAACTTAAAAGACGGCGCACTTCAGTAGCGAGAGATTTCTGGGGTACGAGTTTCTCGGCAGGAAGAACCGTTTTCACCAAACATTTTATTTTTGGTGAATTTCATGGGCGGTATTTTATGGGATCCTCGGGAAGTTTCCTAGTCTCTTTAACCAATATGCTCTAAGCGAAACGTTCTCGTAAAATGCGCGCTTCATGGAACAGCTTGTAGTGATTCAGTATGAAAGCGTGCAGGATCTTTCACATAACGTGTTAAAAAAAAAAGTTGTATTAGAAATCTACTTGTCCGAAAATTATGAAGTCAACGGCGAAATTTATCTTTGGCGAACTTACTTCTTGTATTGAACTGTACGTAACTATATGGAACGTACCGGCTTGTGCGTGTATGCTTTTTTTTTTTTTTTTGCCACAAACAGAAGGCGCATTACGAAATACGTTCCCCACTACAATGGTAATAGCTGGGAAAAAATTGTGAAAAGTCTCGTCTCCAGACGCCCAAATTGTCGCCCGCCGTCAGTTCTCCGTCAGGTTAATGCAAGGGATACCCTCGACCCATAATTCTCTAACAAGTAGATTATTTCATAGATTTTTTTTACTCGTTAGGTTTAACACCCTGCATATGGCATTGTATCAACACGATACTGTGCAAACGGGCAATAGTGCATTAATAAATGACAGTCCATGTGAAGACACTAGCAGTGGGACCACACATGCAACCCTCATGTTGGTACAGCGTGCTGCGACGTTAACTGAAACGCAGCCTCGCCCTGTAGAGCGGGGCGAGACACATTCTAGAGCCGCCGAGCAGAAATAAAGGGTGAGAAGGTTTGGACTATCCCACTCCTGTTACAAGGGTTCACTAGCCCTGCGCTCCTGAAGGGTAGTTCCCCGCATAAGGTTCAGAGCGCCTGCCTAACGGCGGACACCCCTGTAACACGAGTGGGATAGTCGAAATCTTCTCTTTCTTTATTTCTCCTAAGCGCTGCTAGGGCGTCGCTCGCTCCGCTCCGCAGGGCGAAGCTGCGTTTACGAGCCCCGCTAGTGGTGTTTTCTTCATGGACTGCCATGCGTAAATCCCAATACCCAACTAGGTGTTGCGAGACACATGTGTGGTGTTTGTCCTACTGTGTTTTATCAACCCCAGCTACTCGTAGCACAATGGCAGCTCAAACATGACGGACCTCCTTTGTGTTGTCCCGCAGTGCATCCTGGACAATTTGGGCCAGCAGAGGCTCGACAGAGTCGTCACGGGCGTTCTGTGCGAATTACTCCGGCTAGTCAATTATCTTATGGGCGATCCTTCCACTGGAGGTGTCAAAGAGCCTGGACAAGGCACTCCCCTTCAGCCAGCAACAGATGCCATAAGCCAGAACAGCGGTGCCCTATTTGGCCCACTTGGCGATGTAAAGGAACAACTAGACAACGCACTCAGTGACCAATGTAAGCAAAGACCACCACATGTTTGGACCACGATCTACTAGATTATAGCGACCATATCATAATCGGCAACCCCTATGAGGAGCCCGTCCGCACGATCCGTTAGGAGCGCTGCACATCGGCCCGCGAGATCTACGTCATGATTGGACAATGGAAATGTGAATTTTGAACGCGCAGCAGAAGGCCGTAGCAGACAACAACTTTTGATGAAAACGCGTACAATGATGATGATGATGATCAACATTAGAAAGAAGCGTCTCCCGTGGGACATCCACCGCTTGTACAAAAATACTAAGGTAAGCTGAAGTACAAAGTATTGTAGAAATTGAGGAAGCAATAACAGGGCCGATGAGTAGCGCCGCCGCTAGCTTCCAAATGCAGCACAGGGAAGGGCCTATATGACATGGTCGCTATAATCTAGTAGGTCATGGTTTGGACATGCGTTCGAAAGCGGCTTCTACTGTACAATTCTGTCGTAGTGGATATCATACACGGGCTATGTAACTGAATAAGAAACACGGAGAAAGTACGCGCTCAGTCTTCTCACCACCTTAACTGTTCCTGTGACGTACCGGGCGCAACCAATCGGAAAGCCCAGTAGCTCAGCTCTTCTTGACTTCTGTAATTCTCTCCGACTTTTCTTTGCGATCTTCCAACTTCTGATGGGGGAAACATAATGAGAATATAAGTTTCCCATGTTCTTTCTAACGAGCAGGGAAAAACATCATACCCTACACGTGTTCACAAATGGATTCTACCGGTTTCTACACGTATTGACGACGAGGTTACATTACCCTTCCTTTCTTGCTGTCGTAATAGCTGGTTTCCTATCTAGTCTAGATAAAACCACAACCATAAGCGTAGACCACCCCGTGATCGAGACTGCAATTTTTTGGTTCCTTCTTCTGGTCTGCCGGCGAAGTTGAGACTCCATAGTCCACACTATAAAATAAGCCTTTGTCCCATAACACACACAATGGTACCATTGCCGCTTCTCATTTTAGGAGAGAGCGGTGCATGCGTCTTCCTGCGCCAATTACCATGACTGTAAAGGTGTCACAAAAAGGCGCACACCTCCCATTCTCAACAAATCACGATAGGGACGATAGGGATCACGACTGTTGCCAGTGAGCTTCGTTATGCACTCGACAGTGCTTTTGTCATTATAGGTCATGTCGGTAAGTCATGTAGGTCAGTAGGTCATGTCATGTCGGTAAGTCATGTAGGTCAGTAGGTCATGTCGGTAAGTCATGTAGGTCAGTAGGTCATGTCATGTCGGTAAGTCATGTAGGTCAGTAGGTCATGCCATGCCAGTAAGAGCAGAATTCGTGTTCTCGGTAAGGAGCGTTGTATATGCCGCGTCAAGAGCAGTCTTTTCCTTTTACAGGCCCCGGAATCAAGCCGTGAATGCGACGGTATCACGAAAATATTGCCGACGCTTCGGTTATGCATTGAAAAATAAAGAAAAGGACAGCCTTGCCTGTAATAAAGCCACACTCGTGCTTGAGTATCTTCTTTCTCCACTGATTCGTGGTACGTTTGCCATGAAGAGCATTTGTCTGCTCTGCATGTACTGCACATTATTCACGAACCTGTCGCTATGAAGACAGACAGACATTCACATCGGGAACTCAGCAGTCACTGCTCCTGCAGCTACGCCACACCGATGCGACACACACGTTGCTGCTTTCAAGATGGAGTCTCTCGGAACTGCACATGCTTGGTACGCACAGCAAAATTTACGCAAGCTTCGCATATGCACAACGAATCTTTTGAAATGCTTTGTCCTTGTGTGCTGAGATAAGGCACGTAGGCTGTATGCCGTGTAGCAAGTAATAATGGTGTCTTGATGTTACGCGGAAGATTTGTCTACCTACAGCACGGCGACATACGTTGCACGTGCCGTAGGGTATGGACTGAGGATGATTTCGATCACTTGGGGGTACTTTTGACGTGCGCAAGAAATCTCCAACACGCGGTGCTGGAAGCAATGTTTACCTCCCCCCACATTGCTACCGCCCTCGACCGGGTTTGAACCCGCGATCTTGAACTCAGCAAGCCAACACGTTACTGACTAGAGCTACGTCCGAGGAGGGCTGTGGTGTAGCAACCATCTCAATCAGCATCAGATTCGAGTACCTTCTGCGCGAAGACTGGGATGTGGCCTTTGTACGAATCTTAGCACCAGTTGTCCAGGAATCATGGCATTCCTTCCCTCAGCAGCTAGACGCCAAATCGGTAGGCAAGCAGCTCTGTTAAATGACAACATTACCTGGGCCATCGCCGACGCCCGGAGGAATTCGCATTCGGAAACCGCGCGCACGAGGATCTGAGGATCAGTGCACTACAGGAACCGTACAGTAAACAGTTTGGATTGCTGGATACTTTCTAGCCAGCACTTGTCTTGTCTGTCTCTTCGGTTGTTTAACTCTCTTTGGTGCGCTATCCTGATGGAAACTACAATATAGAGGCAAAAACTGCAGCAGATCCCAGAATCTGAGGATCCGTGGACTACAGGAACCCTACAGTAAACAGTTTGGATTGCTGGAGGATATACTTTCTAGCCAGTACTTGTCTTGTCTGTCTCTTCGGCTGTTTAACTCTCTTCCTGATGGGATGTACAGCAGATAACAGCAGCTCAGCAGCAGCCAATTCATAGAACAAAACGGTATCACCGCTGGATTCAGGAGACCGTTTCTGCTATCATTAACATAAATGCTTGGTGTCACCAAATGCCTCCCTTTTTCAACAAATCGGGAGAGATTCACCTTTTTTTTTTTCGTTCACCAGATTTTCCTTCGTGATTGTTTAAATTTGTCTGCGCAAATAAATTCCTGTCAGTTGTGAGTTTGCAGATACGTTTGTCTCCTTGTCTTAACCGCCCTTCGTCCCGTCTCAGTGCTGCTTTGAAGCGACAGAGATTCACCCCCTGCGGAATGGTGCTTAGCTGGGGCCATGTTTTGATTCGTAACACCAGTTCCGGTATTGTTCTCGTACTCTTTATGTTCCGTCTCGTTCTGTGTTCAGAGCTTCACCATAAAAGGATATTTTCTGCCTTCCTCTCACCTTCCACTCCGGCAAGTCATTGCACCCGTTACTCAACGAAAGGGGATACACACAAGCACGTTCAGAGCACACTTGCTAAAATAAGTCACAGCTGTGACCTCTTTAGAAATGTCGCGGATACTTTCGACTGAAGAACATAGTCACTAACACTCTAACAGGCGTTGCCATGAAAATGCCTCTTCGTTACACCGTACTGCTCGTAGCAGTATTATGCATCCCATTGGAAGGAGGTGCAGTAAAAAAGACCACACCCAGCAAGAAACCCAAGAAGACAAAACCACCGAACCCATTTAAGGCACGCAAGATGAAGAAGGAGAAAGTGGCTGGTGCGTACTACTACAGTTTATTCTGAACTCATTGGATTACTCTTACATCATCCAGCAAAGTTATCTTCTTATAGTTAGAAATACCTGGGGTCATTTGTATGAGTTGAGAACCCGTTTCAGACTCATTGTAAACAGCCTCGGCAACGCTTCGCACCGAACGCCTTGCACGATATCAGTGATGGCCAGTAGTTAACTACATGTACTTAAACTACCTGATTGTAGTTAAAAAGTAGTTATCAACTGCCTGCAGAAATGTAGTGGCAACTACCAGTTAAACCACTATTTTGAGTAGTTAACTGCAGTAGTTAGGCTACTGCAGGCGCCAACTATACTTCCGATTTTGCCGCAAGCTTTACGGCACGATTGTGCTTCCGCCTTTTACCTTGAGCTACTTGTTTGTTGAGAACGGAGGTGCAGACAAATGTGTCGTGCATGTGTGTACTAAACCTTCACTTTTAATGCTTGTTTAGTGAAGCCTCATTTGCTGTGGGATATTTCTGCAACGTAGTTTATCGCGTAGGCACAGAAAGAATCCAGCCGCAAGCTTTGTATTTGACGATCGTAGCAATGGCTCGAGCCAAAGCTTATCATTGCTTGTGATTCATATTTAGGTGTCCAAGAACACTACAAAGGATTGATGTTGATGGACAGCGTTAAGTAGTTATAGATGTAGTTAAAATACACTGCAGTAGTTAAAGAAGTAGTTTTAACTACACCCCTGAAAACTACTTGAACTACTAGTTAAACTACTCCATCGCGAGGTAGTTAGTAGTTATAGTTAAACTACCGTAGAAATAGTTAGTGGCCATTATTGCGCAATATACCTGCAGCTGCAAGGGCTAGCCTATTGAAAATAAGTACGAGATTCAACTTTTGTGCAACCCGGCCCTGGTACGAGCCCGACATAGCTGCCCCGTAATGTCAGACCGTTGCAGCGCGCGCTCGTAGCATAGATGATCCCGCATTGACATCGTTCATTCGAACAAGAGCGGGAACGAGAGTATAGAAGAGATGGTGTACTGTAAAGGTTGAACTTGCGATCCGACGAAAATGCCCGTTTTATTTCCGTCATGTTTGTACGCTAAGTTACCGCCATAGTGTCCGTCGTTGCAACTCCGAGCGACTGTGGGATTAGCTTAGAGCTGGCTGCCCAATGTATGGCGTTCTCAGAAGACGGCGACCTAGAAAGTGGGTCTGCCGAAGCTTTTGTATAGCGCAGTCGTCATTCTTACCGTTGGTTGTATCCATAAGTGTTTCTAGTACAAGAGCTGGGTTTTGGGGGAAAGTGACCCTGACAGGTTGGAGAAAGCTTAAAATGAAAGAGATAGTGAAAGTTAGAGTGCTTTGAAATTGGTTTGCTTTGTGTCATATCCTAAGACGGATATTGATTCCGAGAAGGCAAGCCTTGAGACAGTGTTGTATGAGAATGTTTTAGCACGTGGAGCGTATTTCCAAGAACTGTGAATTTCGTCACAGCGCTTTTAAAAGCCGCGTGCGAACGATTGAGGTGGACTTGGCTGCCGGACTCCGTAGCGGGCGGACCGGCCAGGCTGTCTCGTCGAGTTGTAAGTTTGTTCCTGTAAATATTGTCGTTGTGTAAATAAACAAGTTATTGTTGAGTATCCCGGACGTCTTTTTCCTGGGTTAACGAGCAAGCAGAGGGAAACGAGGAAAACAACCACCACAACTTGACTTGTACTAAAAGTGCATCTGTACTCCCACGATAAAATATAATGTGTCTGCCAAAGAAACGGGTTATGAATCATAATTGGGTTCTGCTGGCTCCACTCGTCGCAGGTGAAGCTCACTCAATAAGAAGTCTTCGGATAGTAGTATGTCAGTGTGTCCAACAACAACACAAACAAATCGTGACCATGACATAGGGTGATTCATCGCAGTGTATCCAACACTCGCACCGTAAAGCGTTCAAAGTAAGGAACTGTTCTACCAACGTAGCAGTTACGTTCTGGACTGATTCGATGATGCTTCTCGGGTGGGCCAAGGGTTAAGCACAGAAGTAAAATGCCTTTTGTAGCCAACAGGGTTGTAGAGGAGCAGAACCGCGGAATACATCAGACCGGCGGCATTGCCCAGGTAAGGAAAATCTGTCGTATCTTGTAACGCAGAGAATTTCGATTCAGTACCCGCAGAGTCGAAAAGACTGCTGGGAAGAGTCAACGTGACTAGAAAAGACGGTGGTTTACTGGGCAAAGCTGAGCGACTTAAAGGCGCAATTAGGTGACACTTAACGTGGCTCGCAACCTGGCCTCATCTGCCGAGCTGTCCACCTGGAGCCATCATGCAAAATATATTTTCGCGTTGCAGTATGCAGTTACACGATATATGTATAATAGTTATGCAGTTACAGAATAAAATTTCCAAAAACAGTTGGGGAAAGCAGATGCGAACGGCCGACACGATCCTTGCGTGACGTGGGCAAGTCCCCCTTCTTTCTTTGTTCTCAGCTCACGCGTCTCTTATACGTGGTGGTTGTGAAAGGGCTCGCCGTTCACAGAGTTGGCAAAGCCACGACTAACGCCCTTGGGGAATGTGCATCCTCGGCCGACTTCTAAGGGAACTGTGCCGACGTATGTCTGAAAGTGTCTAAGGAAAACCCAGGAAAAACCCGAGACAGCACAGTCGGCACAGGGATTCGAACCCGGGTACCTCCCACTCTCGACGTGACGCGGCCAGCACGTATAAGCGGCCGTGACATGGTGGGAAACGAAACTGAAGCCCCATCACCTTTGCTTACGCTTCACAAGACGAAGCCCAAGGAGCTACCTCTTCACATTTTTTTATGGGACAGATATGGACCGTATTGTCGGCAGGTACTGTTACTTCCTCTGTCTCAGACAGGGTCACTCTAGCTAGACGTTACCGCCATTGAGAACAGCTTCTTAATCCCTTCTTGAGCCGATGGCAAAGCAACTACATAGTGAAGCTATGCTCCAACCACTCCATGAAACACAGAACTGTAGTGACCATACAACGTGGCGACCTACGTATACTGCTGCTCATACAGGAAGGACAGCCTGCCTAGGCATATGTGACACGTGTGTCCTGTTAATTTCCTACTTTCCAGCTTCGATGGTGCAGCGAGAAGTGCACCTTCTTGATAGGACATTATTACGGCGGCGTCTCCATACTAGAAATTGTTAAACACGTGAGCAATGTGATCACCATGCAGTGGGTATTGTGAAAAATTTATTAAGGAGCATTTATTGCATTGGACTAAACAGACTGTGTTTCAAGGTATTTGGCTTTGCTGGTTTATGAAAAACGAGCGCACTGATTATGCTATTTTGCCAAGCTCACCATTGTTTTCTTCTTTTTTGCTTACAGATGGTTGCCTGCCACCTTCTGTGACAACTCCTCCTGCAGCTCCACCCTCATTTCCTGCGCTTGCTACCACCACACAATCTCCAACTACATTGTCTCCAACTACGAACCCACCAACTACACCTCCAACTACTCCCCCGTCAACTATGCTGTCCCCAACTACTACCCCATCAAATACAAGGTCTCCAACTACTACACCACCAACTGCACCATATCCAACGAGTACACCACCAACTACACCATCTCTGAATACTACACCACCAAGTACAACTACTTCCTCGCCAACTACCACCCGTCTAGCTAAACCATCTCCAGCTACTACCTCACCAATTGTTTTATTTCCAACTACTCACATCCCAACTACACCACCTTCAAATACTATCCCACCAATTACACTATTTCTAACTTACACCCCTTCAACTGGACCGACTCCGACTATTACTGCACCAGTTACACCATCTCCAACTTACACCCCTCCAGCTGGCCCAACTCCAACTACTACCACACCAACTGCACCACCTCCAACTTACAACCCTCCGACTGGCCCAACTTCAACTACTTCCACACCAATTACACCACCTCCAACTTATACCCCTCCATATGGCACAACTCCAACCACACCGATTACACCATCTCCAACTTACACCCCTCCAGCTGGCCCAACTCCAACAACTACCACACCAACTGCACCACCTCCAACTTACACCCCTCCGACTGGCCCAACTTCAACTACTACCACACCAATTACACCATCTCCAACTTACACCCCTCCAGCTGGCCCAACTCCAACTACTACCACACCAACTGCACCATCTCCAACTTACACCCCTCCAGCTGAACCAACTTCATCTACTACCACACCAACTGCGCCACCTCCAACTTACACCCCTCCAACTGGCTCAACTTCAACTACTACCACACCAATTACACCATCTCCAACTTACACCCCTCCAGCTGGCCCAACTCCAACTACTACCACACCAACTGCGCCATCTCCAACTTACACCCCTCCAGCTGAACCAACTTCATCTACTATGATACCAATTACACCACCTCCAACTTACACCCCTCCGACTGGCCCAACTTCGACTACTTCCACACCAATTACACCACCTCCAACTTATACCCCTCCATATGGCACAACTCCAAGTACTACCACACCGATTACACCATCTCCAACTTACACCCCTCCAGCTGGCCCAACTCCAACAACTACCACACCAACTGCACCACCTCCAACTTACACCCCTCCGACGGGCCCAACTTCAACTACTGCCACACCAATTACACCATCTCCAACTTACACCCCTCCATATGGCACAACTCCAAGTACTACCACACCGATTACACCATCTCCAACTTACACCCCTCCAGCTGGCCCAACTCCAACAACTACCACACCAACTGCACCACCTCCAACTTACACCCCTCCGACTGGCCCAACTTCAACTACTACCACACCAATTACACCATCTCCAACTTACACCCCTCCAGCTGGCACAACTCCAACTACTACCACACCAATTACACCATCTCCAACTTACACCCCTCCAGCTGGCCCAACTCCAACTACCACCACACCAACTGCACCATCTCCAACTTACACCCCTCCAGCTGAACCAATTTCAACTACTACGATACCAATTACACCACCTCCAACTTACACCCCTCCGACTGGCCCAACTTCGACTACTTCCACACCAATTACACCACCTCCAACTTATACCCCTCCATATGGCACAACTCCAAGTACTACCACACCGATTACACCATCTCCAACTTACACCCCTCCAGCTGGCCCAACTCCAACAACTACCACACCAACTGCACCACCTCCAACTTACACCCCTCCGACTGGCCCAACTTCAACTACTACCACACCAATTACACCACCTCCAACTTACACCCCTCCATCTGGCACAACTTCAACTACTACTGCACCAATTACACCATCCCCAACTTACACCCCTCCAGCTGGCCCAACTCCAACTACTACCACACCAACTGCACCATCTCCAACTTACACCCCTCCAGCTGAACCAACTTCAACTACTACCATACCAATTACACTACCTCCAACTTACACCCCTCCGACTGGCCCAACTTCAACTACTACCACACCAATTACACCATCTCCAACTTACACCCCTCCAGCTGGCACAACTCCAACTACTACCACACCAATTACACCATCTCCAACTTACACCCCTCCAGCTGGCCCAACTCCAACTACTACCACACCAACTGTACCATCTCCAACTTACACCCCTCCAGCTGAACCAACTTCATCTACTACGATACCAATTACACCACCTCCAACTTACACCCCTCCAACTGGCCCAACTTCGACTACTTCCACACCAATTACACCACCTCCAACTTATACCCCTCCATATGGCACAACTCCAAGTACTACCACACCGATTACACCATCTCCAACTTACACCCCTCCAGCTGGCCCAACTCCAACAACTACCACACCAACTGCACCACCTCCAACTTACACCCCTCCGACTGGCCCAACTTCAACTACTACCACACCAATTACACCACCTCCAACTTACACCCCTCCATCTGGCACAACTTCAACTACTACTGCACCAATTACACCATCCCCAACTTACACCCCTCCAGCTGGCCCAGCTCCAACTACTATCACACCAACTGCACCATCTCCAACTTACACCCCTCCAGCTGAACCAACTTCAACTACTACCATACCAATTACACTACCTCCAACTTACACCCCTCCGACTGGCCCAACTTCAACTACTACCACACCAATTACACCATCTCCAACTTACACCCCTCCAGCTGGCACAACTCCAACTACTACCACACCAATTACACCATCTCCAACTTACACCCCTCCAGCTGGCCCAACTCCAACTACTACCACACCAACTGTACCATCTCCAACTTACACCCCTCTAGCTGAACCAACTTCATCTACTACGATACCAATTACACCACCTCCAACTTACACCCCTCCGACTGCCCCAACTTCAACTACTACCACACCAATTACACCACCTCCAACTTACACCCCTCCATATGGCACAACTTCAACTACTACTGCACCAATTACACCATCCCCAACTTACACCCCTCCAGCTGGCCCAACTCCAACTACCACCACACCAATTACCCCACCTCCAACGCACTTCCCCCTGAAGTCGGCCCAGGACGCATACTAACCCCCTTTCCCCCACTCCTTCCTGTTGTCCTCTCTCCATCTGTCCACCTCTGTACGCCGCTCATAGCCACAGTTGCTTCGCGATGCTAACACGGAATTTAAAAAAAAAAAAACTTACACCACCTCCAACTGGCCCCATCAACTGTGCAAGATCCTGGGCACTCTTGCGACAGGATCAGGGCGTCCGTTTCCAACACACATCGGACAAATGAAACACTACATGTCCCGGAACTGACTTTTGAACTTTGCACTCCGCAGTGGGACTCCTCACCAAAATCACCGCAAAGATTGTGACATAGCAGTAACCCTTGGGGTATCAGGAACATACATGCGAAATATGGCATTCCCAATGCGCGCAGATTGTATTCGAAGGAATTATTACGAAGTGAGCCCTTCGACTCCGTGAAGAAAAAGGACACCGAAAGCAACACTGCTGACGTCATCCAGCATGGAAGAATGCAAGCTTCGCAGCAGACGACAATGTTGGTTGACGTCATTGTATCTTCCTCCGGGCGAACCGCTGGGCGCTTTCCATTTTGGTTTCGGTTTCGTATTGCCATCCTTTACAGGTTAATTACTCGGACAAAACGAATGCGAATGTTGTATTCGGTATCAAGGGAGCGGTCCGTGTTCGGTATAATGATCACGTATTTTTTTATTTTATTTTTTTCGAATCCTTGCGAAGTCTCCCCTTAAACATGGACAGTTGCTCCCCTTAGATGGGAAGAGTCTTACGGCGATGGCAGTCGCCGTGGAAGGAGCTAGAGTAGCGCGTAAGTTGATTGGAACTGAGACTGTTTGGTCAATTTTCTGTTCTACTGTAACAATATGGAATGAAACAGAAGCGTCACACAGTACTTAGTATATTTTACTCCTTTACAGGTCCCAACCTTTCCTGAGTGCCATGAAGGCGAGCAAAGAGATCGCCAATACGCTTAGGATATATCCAATGCTCGGGGTCACAAAATATAGCGCAATGTCACGTCTTGCTTCTGAGATTAAGAACGGGCTTTTGTTTGTGAATTTTCCTACTGCGCTTTCCTTGTATATATTTGCACGAAGAGGCCTTATCGCATTATCGGTACGCACTGCACATCACTTTTCGCACTGGTGGGCATCAGGAAGAAAACAAACCTGCCCATTGTTAGTGTCTTCGTGGCTTTGGTACGTTGAACAATAAAAGATGGAAATGTTACCATTTTTTTGTTATCGTTTTGATGCGATAGCATTAAGAGTGTCAAAGTGCAAAAAATTATGTGTGTGTGTCTTCGTGTATGAGGTGGCGAAGCTTCACCGAGGAAATTGAAGAAGTCGAAGGTACTTAAGAGTAAGAGGTAAGAATAACTGACGTCGTGGTAATTAAAGGCAATTCAAGCAAAAAAATTGACTTTAAAGGTAATGAATGCAAGATATATGTGAAGATTAAATGAAATTAAAGATTACAGGAGGAAATTAAATGTAATTAACTTCAATTACTAAAGGGGAATTAAGAATCATTAAAGCAATTAAACGTAATTAAAGGTAACTAAATGAAATTCAAGGTTACCTCAGGTAACCTGCCGTTGCCTTCGGTAATTAAAAAGTAATTACAGGGTAATTGAAAGTAATAAGTAATTCGGGCTAATTAAACGTTAATTAGATGAACTTACATATGGTAATCGAAAGTGTCGAACCGGAAGTCAACTGTATACCGGAGGTGGACAAACGGAAGTCAGGTTAGACCGGAAGTAAATACCGGATGTCAAGTATAGACGGGAAGAGGGCAACCGGAAGTTGGGTGTAGACCGGAAGTCGATACCATTACAACTCTTGGTACTCACTACATTGGTACTCACTCCTCTCCTTCACCACAGTAGAGCAAGATGGAACGTCTAAGCGACTTCCCAGGCAAAACTCTGGAGCGGGACCATTTCAAAGTGATTTATTGGACATTTAGTGACTGGGCCAAGTTGAAAATAGAACAAGTTTCACGATGGACCCGCTTCAAGTAGAACCACTGGAACTGAGCCAGTGGTCCCATCAGATAGGAGTACCTTCTGCGCCAAGACAGGAATGTGACTTTTGTACGAATCTTAGCGCCAGTTGTCCAGGAATCATGGCATTTCTTCCCTCAGCAGCAAGACGCCAAATCGGTAGACAAGCAGCTTGGTTAAATGACAACAATACACGGGCCATCGCCGACGCCCAGAGGAACTCGCATTCGGATACCGCGCGCACGCGGATCTGAGGGTCAGTGGATTACAGGAGTCGTACAGTAGACAGTTTGGATTGCTGCAGGATATACTTTCTAGCCAGTACCTGTTTAGTCTGCCTCTTCGGTTGTTTATCTCTCTTTCGTGCGCTATGCTGATGGAAACTACGATACAGAGGCAAAAACTTCAGCAAATAACAGTAGCTCAGCAGCAGCAGCAGCAGCCACTTCATAAAACAAAATGGTATCACCGCTGGATTCAGGAGACAGTTTCTGCTATCATTAACATAAATGCTTGGTATCTCCAAATGCCTTCCTTTTTCAACAAATCGGGAGAGATTCACCCCCTGCGGAATGGTGCTTAGCTAGGACCATGTTTTGACTCGTAACACGAGTTTCGGTATTGTTCTCGTACTTTTTCTGTTCCGTCTCTTTCTGTGTTCAGAGCTTCACCATAAAAGGACATTTTCAGCTTTCCTGCCGCCCTCCTCTCCGGCGAGTCATTGCACCCATTACTTAACGTAGGGGATGCAAACAAGCACGTTCGGAGCACACTTGCAAAACCGGGTCACAGCTGTGACCTCTTTAGAATTGTCGCGAATCCTTCCAATTGAATAACATAGTCACTAACACATTAACAGGCGTTGCCATGGAACTACCTCTAAGTTACATTGTACTCCTCATAGCAGTACTATGCAGTTTGATCCCTTTAGAAGGAGATGCAGCAGAAAAGACCAAGACAAGCAAGAAACCTAAGACGCCAAAAACCACCGGAGCCAATTAGGGCAGACGAGATGGAGAAGGAGAAAGGGTCTGATGCGTATCAACTTCAGTTTATTATCCCATATCATCGTCATCATGTATCTCTCTCTCTCTCTCTCTCACTCTCCCTCAGTTTATTCTGGGGTCGTTGGATAGCTCTTAGATCCTCTAGCAAGGTTAGCTTCAAGCTTGGCTAGAAATATTGGGGGGCAGCTGACCTTGGGTCGTTTGCATGAGTTGAGTACCTGTTTCAGACTCGTTCTGGACAGCCTCGGCAACGATTCTTGCACGCGCACCGAACGTCTTGCCCGATACACCTGCTAGGGCAGCGTATTGAGAATACGTACGAGGCTCAACTTTTATGCAACCCGGCCCTGGTACGAGCCTCAGCTGCCTTGTGATGTTAGACCGTTGTAGCACGCGCTCGTAGCATAGCTAATCCCACAGTTCCCCACATTGACGTCTTTCACTTGAACAAGAACGAGAACGAGAGTAGAATAGATGGTTTACTGCAGGTGCATCTGGGCTATCACAATAAAATGCAATGCGTCTCCTAGAGAAACATGGAAGCACCGTAATTCGCAAGGTCTTTCGCCAGTTGTGAGTCATAAGAGTTTTTCACCTACACTTGGACGGGACTGGACAGCTACATGTTAGAGGACAGCTGCAACATAGTGACGAAGATGACAGCGAGAAAAGCATCCCATGGACCATCCTTACACAAGACTGCTTATCAGACGAACGCATCAAGACTTGCTGGACTCGGGTGTCTGAGGCACATTAGTTAACTTAAGAGAATCATTACGAATGACCCGAAGATGCGAAGCGGTGAAAAGCATATTAAACAACTGTGGGCAGGGCAAACGACAGCGAGCCCAACCAGCGTTCCAAGCAGCCACTCCGCTCCCGCCTGACAGAATAACCAGATCCAATCCGTTCGAAGTAACTGGCATCGATTTCGCGAGACCACTGTTCTACAAAACATCTGACAGCACATAGAAACAATTTTACATTGCGTTGTTTACGTGCGCAGTTTCGCGGGCCGTGCATCTGGAACTGGTAGACAGCCGCAGGGCACAACGATTTATCATGGCTTTCCGAAGATCCGTGTCCGACAATGCGCTTACACTTAAGCTGCCATCTCAAGACCTATGGAGTCTCTGGAAGGTTCTACGTAAACCCTAAGCGCTTGACTGCTCGTCTACCGAGCCGCATCCAACGGAAATTTGTCATCGAACAAGCTGCGTGTTGAGGAGGCTTTTGGGAGAGAGTGGGTCGATAAGTCAAGACCGTTCTCCGTAGGTTATTGGGGATAACGTTTTTGACACACGACGAGTTAGTCAAGGTGGGAAACGAGACAGAAGCATCATCACCTTCGTTTGCGCTTAACAGGACGAGCCCACGGCGCAAACCCCTTCACATTTCCTCGTGGGACAGATATTGAACGCATTACCAGCTGACAGGGTAAGGTGGTCTATGTTGAAGACAGTCGAGCTATTTTGCTAATCGCAGTCAGGATAATCACCTAGATTGTGCCATAATTCGTTAACTGAAGGTAGTATTTGATTTTGCTGGTTTAGGAACAAACGAGGGCACGGGCGGGAGGGTAATAGAAACTAATCACCACGACCGCTTAATGTTGAAGGAAAAAGCTAGCTGTCGAAACTCTAGATGGTATACATTTGTCAGGTCAGTGCTTATTCGTGTTATTTTGAAGGATGTGTGCGTAGACCTTTAAAAAGAGTATACCCAAAAGCTTTCAGCATATTGCATCTGTGCTTGGAGTTCGTTCAGTCCATCTTCGACACGCAATACGTAAAACCACACTACGTTTGAACCGCAAGCTTTGGGGGAAGTCGCTATTCTTCGTTTGCGTGCTTACCGCGTAACTTACACCGACCTCTGTGATCACCAGTCCTTCTTTTCTGTTGCTGTTCGCGAGCAAGGCGCCATACACGGGGTTCGACGGCGACCATACCCCTGGTGTGTGACGAGAGTCAGCAATCGAAGCCCCCGGACTGCACCGCGCCAGGCAGGAAATATGCGCACGTTATTTTAGGGTTCTTCGGCGGCCGCTGACGACAAAAAACTGTACGTCCTTTAAACCTGTTCTAGTAATCAAACAACTCAATCATTTCATAGTTCTGCGTCCAGTACCCCAGGGGGGGTATTTGGAGCGGTCTGCCTGCCTAGATTGGCGTCACGTTGCTCGGGGAAAGGATGAAAGGGGGTGGTGGAAGGGGGCAGGCGAAGAGTACCCCACGCCCCAGTACCCCGCACCACCACGGCACCACCCGCACATCTGCGACAGCAATGAACTATTGCCATTTCCACAAATAGCTTTCCCGTTTAGACTAAGAAGAAATGTTTTCGAGCTTCCAGTTCCATGAGAAAGCATTACCGCTGCAGAGATGAGTTGGCGGTGATTCCCCTCATGTGGAATCACCGCAATATGTGTATCACCCAGAAGGAGATTAGGTAGCGCTATACCACTGAACTGATTTTGCTATTTTGCTGAGGTCACCTTCGATTGTTCTGCTTACAGATGTGACAACTCCTCCTGCTGTTCCACCATCATGTCCCACGCGTGCTACCACAGAACAATCTCCATCTACACCATCTCCAACTACTTCTTCACCAACTGGCCCGACTCCAACTACTTCTTCACCAACTGGCCCGACTCCAACTACTTCTTCAGCAACTGGCCCGACTCCAACTACTACCATAACAATTACACCATCTCCAACTTCCACCCCTCCAACTGGCCCAACTCCAACTACTACGACACCAATTGCACCACCTCCAACTTACACCCCTCCAACGTGCCCACCTCCAACTACTACTGCCACACTAATTACACCATCTCCAACTTCCACCCCTCCAACTGGCCCAACTTCAACTACTACCACACCACTTGCACCATCTCCAACTTACACCCTTCCAACTAGCCCAACTCCAACTACTACCGCACCAACTGCACCACTTACTTACCTACAATTAAATGCACTACCTCCGACGTACATCCCTCCAGCTGACCCAACTAAAACTACTGAAACACCAATTACACCAAATACTTACGTACTTTCTTAACGCTTAGTAGCGTCCAAGAATGGGCTGACATTTTCGTTCTTACTGAAATAAATATTTCTAGTCTAGAGATCAATCTTTATGAAATTCCTGGCCTATTCGAGTTTCTTTTCTACACGTGAATATTGTAGCGCGGCTGGCATAGCTGTTTATACTTATAAAAATGTATTTCATGCCAACGGAACGTCGATATCGTTTACAGAAATGCATGGAACGTGTTGCATTAGACTTATCAAATGACAATGTATCTTTTGCTCTGTCGTCCATTTGTCGATCACTCAAGAGTAATATGAATTGAATGATGAATTGGGGGAGGGGGAATTCATACTTTGTCTCTCTGTGTTGCGTGTACCACTAATATTTGCACGACTGGTGGCATTAACCTTGACACCACGAAAAAAGGGCAAACCCAACTGTGTTCGATTATACTCGAATATTCTCGCCGACCATGGCATATCTGCACTAATTCAAGCATCAGCATGTGTACAGGATGGATTTAGCAAAGGTTACACACATTTGATCGCGTGGTCAAAATACAAAATAACGAAAAAACGGCTAGGAAGCAAGCGAGCTGGTGAAGATGATGCATAATGTAAAACCCCGAGACTATAGGGAACACGAACGGACAGACACAAACAAGGACAATTCTTGTATGTGAAGTAAAATTTTCAGCTGTGTTTGAGACTTCGTGTTTGTGTCTGTCCTTTCGTGTTCCCTATAGTCGCGGGGTTTTACATTATACAAAATAACGTTTCTGGCGCCTCAAGCCTTGCAGGCTCCGGGCAATGCCACGCCCATCTGGTCACGTGGTCACGTTTCGGAGCCCTGCCCACTCACGGCGACACTGTCCATCTTTCGGGAAGCGAAAGTAAGGAACACCCGACGTAGAGGTCGAATTGTTGTCGGAAGTTTGAATGCAACAACCTCGAACTATACCTTTCATATCATTCATTTTTGCACAAGAAACGAGAAAACTACAAGGCGTTGAGTGCACACAAGCACATATCAAGCGAACGCATACCTGCGCGCCGTGACGCCGTACGGCCGCCCAGTGTTGCTTGCAACACATCCTTCCAGCGGCGGCCCAGAGCGACCGCGCCTCACATATCAAAAATCATTCTTTGAGACACCCGCGCCGTTTTCAGCCGAGATATTCCGTAACTGCGTTTGAAACATGTCAATAATCGTAAAAGCAACAGAAGCCTGCAGCTGATTTTCTTCAGAAGCTTCGGGAGTGACGTGCCAAGTGCGTGAGGTGAATATGTCGAAATGTTGAAGGCTTGTGACTCCAGACCGCGTTCTTCCTTGTTTGGTCGAGAACTCTTTCAGTACCCCTTCGTATATCAGAGCTGCATTTGTGAGCTCCCTTTTTGTTTTGGTCCCCGTCTCTTCTTAGCTCTTGGATAACCTGCTGCCCGCAGATGTGGTTAGAAAGTCCGTGCTCCCGCGAGAACGTCGATGTCTTATGACGCGCCTCCATCTTCTCTGCAGGGCTCAGCGGCAGCGTGACTTTCGGAAGCGATAGTGGCTGGGATTCAGCACGTAACGAATATTTCGAACGACCAAACAAACGCACCGTGCATGTTCTAAGAATCTCAACTGTTTACTGTGTTGTTCCTGTATTGTGCAGGTCTTGGGAACCTCGTGCGCGCGATGTCCGACAGCCAGCTCCTCAGGGCGTGGGCGATGGTCGTGGTCGTGTTCTGATTTGACCGAGCTGCTGACCTGTCGATTTGGCGGCGGGCTGCTGAGGGGGGGAATGTCACGTTTCTTCGAGAACCGGCGCCGGTATTCCAGCAGTGGCCTCCTCCCAGCCTCGGTGCAGAAGGCCGTTACCCCAACTGATGCTTGAGGCGATGGCTGCCACACGACTTACAGTCATCGCGCATTATTTCCGTGCACAGAGACACAAGCACTTCCATCTTGGCTGGAGATTGGTGTGCCCGAGTGAAGCCAGTGTACACTTTCCTGTCGGTCTCAGCCTTGCGGTTTTCAGCCAGCACTTGTCTTGTCTGCCTCGTCGGCTGTTTATCTCTTCGATCCGCTGCTCTATTGGAGACTACAATATAGAGGAAGAACATCAGTAGATAACACGCTCAGCCCCAGCTACTCCATAGAACGATGCTGACGTCACTGATGGATTGAAGAGGCCATTTCTGGTACCATTACCCATACCAATCTATGCCCATTAAAGTTACCGTTAACATAAGTGCAAGGTGTCAGCAAATGCCGTAATGCCTCCCTGTTCCAACAAATCGGGAGAGATTGAAAACATGCGGAATGGGGCTTGGCTACGACTATGCTATGCGGTAAAGTTTCTCGTTAAAAATGTGGCGCCTCCGACCCGTAACACGAATTTCGGTTTCGTTCTTTCCCCTTCCGTCTCTTTCTAAGCGCATTCTTTTCACTTGCACTGAACTGCACTACCATGGACTCTATACGCAAGACGCGTTTTCGGGAGCTGCACTTTCCAGCTGAAAGGAACTTTACTAGTAACGCCCTTCTTTTTAACAGGAAAGTGCAGCACGCACGCAAATAACCCAGTTGAGATCTGGTGCAGGAGGTGCAAGCGAAAAGAATGCACCTTCTGCGTTCAGAGTTCCATGCAACGTAGGAGAATTTATTTCTCTCATCCCGCCACCTTCCTCTGTGCATACGAAGCACGCGCCTGCAAATAGTTGCGCCCGTCACGTTACCGTTGGTGGCATACACAGGAAGTCGGAAGCACGCTCGAGAAAAATAAAGAGGGTCACAGCTGTGCCCTCCTGTCACGTATAGCGTATCTTTTGAATTCCGTGACGCGGTGACTAACAGGCGTTGCCATGGCACTGCTTTTTCGTTACATCGTACTCCTCATAGCAGTACTATGCGTTTTGATCCCGTTAGAAGCAGATGCAGCAAAAAAGGCCAAACCGAGCAAGAAGCCCAAGAAACCCAAGAAGACAAAGCCACCGAAACCACCAAAGCCAACCAAGGCATCCAAGATGAAGAAGACGAAAGGGGCTGGTGCGTATATGCTTCAGTTTTTTATGGACTCACAAGATAGATATCTCTTGCGTCATCTAGCAAAGTTAGCCTGAGGTGGTGGCTGCAGTGGGAAGGATCACACCAACAAGTCACCTGGACCTGTTTGCAGGCTGGCTACGAGTGTCAGACTTATTAGAGCCCCACATAGATGCCTTGTGCTTTAATATTGTTCAAAAACGCGCCCGTGTCAAAGGTGGCCCCACTGCTCACGCATTACCGTAACTCTACAGGGTGTTCAAAATTAAGCTTTCACGAGCGCTACGCAAACACAGCGATGACAGGAAACCGGATGATAACTTTACGCTACTTGTGTAAGAAACAGGTGCTGCTAATTATGTAGCACCTGTTTCTTACTCAAGGAACAAAAATAATAGCACCATTTTTCTTTTGTTCGCCTATTTTATAAAATAGTAGTGAAAGCTCAATTTTGAACACCCTGTGTAGTACAACTACAGCTTTTTCCGCCGTTGTTAATCCTCTTGTCGTACATTTTAATCCTTATTCCTTGACACTTAATCCTTTTGCCATCCGAATTAATCTTCCTTTCATTATTTTTAGTCCTCGTTTCACGTAATTTAATCGATTTCTGATGCAATTTAATTCAAGTGACTACGTGACTCTCTACGTGGCTATACGTGACTTTCTTTTCGTATTTTGGGACAATTCCCATGTTTACGGATGTTGCACATGCTTTTCATTAATAATGTGGGTTCCTGCACCATGGATACTGTGGGTCTATCAATCTGGATTACGGTATTGTGCGACTATTCCCATGCCTACGGGTTTTACCCAGGGTTTTCATTAAAAACGCGGGGTTCTGCACTGTGATGGGATGCCGTGGGACTGTCTATCTTGATTACGATATTGCGGGACTATTCCCACGCCTAAGGGTATTACCCATGCTTCAAATTAAAAACGCGGGTTTCTGCACCATGATGGGATTCAATGGGACTGTCAATCTCGATTACGGTATTGAGGAACTATTCCCACGTCTACGGGTTTTACCCATGGATCGACAGTCCCACAGTATCCCATTAGTACAGAAACCCGCATATTTAATGAAAAGTATGGGAGCATGTTTAATAGAGTGAAAGAAAAGAGGAAGAAAAGGAAAACAAGGAAAAGTCAGCCAGGGTAATACCGCGACCCTTGTGTCACTCTCTCATTGCTGCCTTTTGCACTGATGATGCCTCCCGAATAGGAGACGAAACGTCTGCAGTAAATTTTTCATTTGTTGGGTTAAGTTGGTGTATTTGTGTGTTTTTCTTAAAACGTAATACCCTTAGACATGTGAATAGTGCCACAATATTGTAATCGATATTCACAGCCCCACAGTATCCCATTCCAGTGCAGAAACCCGCATTTTGAATGAAAAGCACGGGTAATACCCATAGACATGAAAATAGTCCTTCAATATCGTAATCCAGATTGACGGTCCCGCAGTATCCCATTACAATGCAGAAACCTGCGTTTTTAATAAAAGCATGGGCGATACCAGTAGACACGGGAATAGTCCCACAATATCGCAATCAAGATTGGTTGTCCCACAGTATCCTATTACAATACAGAAACCTGCGTTTTTAATAAAAGCATGGGCGGTACCAGTAGACATGGGATTAGTCCCACAATATCGCAATCCAGATTGGCAGTCCCATATTATATCCCGTTACAATGCAGAAACCCGCGTTTTTAATGAAAACCATGGGTGAAACCCGTAGGCGTGGGAATAGTCGCACAATACCGTAATCCAGATTGATAGACCCACAGTATCCATGGTGCAGGAACTCACATTATTAATGAAAAGCATGTGCAACATCCGTAAACATGGGAATTGTCCCAAAATACGAAAAGAAAGTCACGTATAGCCCGCACGTAGTCACTTGGATTAAATTGCATGAGAAATTGATCAAATTATGTAAAACGAGGATTAAAAATAATGAAATGAGGATTAATTTGGATGGCAAAAGGATTAAATGTAATGGTGTAACGATTAAAATGTACGACGGAGGATTAATAACGGCGAAAAAAGCTGTCTAGAAGAGCAAGCGTGAAAGTAATGACGTACTACTGGCACATCTGTACTCTTCCAGTAAAATGCAACGCGATTCCCAGAGCAACTGGGCAGCACCGTAATTCCACAATTACTTTCGCTAGTATTGTAAGCAGTACAAGATACTCAAAAAAAAGTATCTAATTTAAGTTACTGAGTACTGGGCAAAAAAAGTAACTGAGCAAAGTGCTAAATGCCCAATCTTGAAAGGTATTTAATATATGGTGCTAAATACTCTTAAGAGTAACGCATTACTTTCAAGATACTCTGATGACAGAGTTTTTTATTATTATTACTCCGTGTTAGCACCGCGAACCAACTGTGGCTATGAGCTGCGGACAGATGGAGAGAGGACAGGAGGAATGAGTGGGGGAATAAGGGGGGTTAGTATGCGTCCTGGGCAGATTGTGCGTCCTGGGCAGACTTCAGGGGAGACTGTGCCGACATTCGTCTGCGAAGTCTTTCGGAAAACCCAGGGAAAACCTCAGAGAGCACAGCCGGGGGTAGGATTCGAACCCAGAGGCACTCTTGGCACCTCTGTTGCGTCAACATTCTGTGTATTTAATTGCACAATTGCAATCTTAAAAGGAGACTTCGGTAAGATTCGAAAAAAAGTTAGGCGAGCATTATACCGAACACGGACAGCTCCCTTGATACCGAATACAACATTCGCATTCATTTTGTGCGGGTAATTAATTCGTAAGTGACGACAATACCAAACCGAAACCAAGATGCAAAGCGCACAGCGGTTCGCCCGGAGGAAGCTACTGTGACGTCACCCGGCATTGTCGTCTGCTACGAAGCTTGCACTCTTCCATGCAGGATGACGTCGGCGTTGTTGCTTTCAGCGCCCCCTTTGCTTCACAGAGGCCAAGCGTTCGTATCGTTAATAATTCTTTGGAATAAAATCTGCGCACTTTGGGAACATGATATTTCGTATGTATGTTCCTGACACCGCTAGGGTTACTGCTATGTCACAATCGTTGTGGCGATTATGCTGCGGAGTTCCACTTTAAGGACTACTGTTGAGGTGTTCGTTTGTTAGTTGCGAGCGTAACTTTGACTTATTCAGGTTCATCAGAGAAAACAGCGGCTCGAAGATGTGTATTGACACAGTTGTCCCGCGAAGTAAAGCAGCGGATTAGTATTATTGGACGTAAGTTGTATCGAACATGGATACGAACATGGATCGAACATGGATGTCCGCAACAACATCGTATCTTCAGATACTTTCGTCCAATGTAAGAATAAAGCGAAGCCGCACCAACTTCCACGAACCTGTTGATATAGGTGAGTCGAAGAGCAGGACAATCGGTTCCATTTGTTATTTGTCAGGAAAGCTATCAACAAGAAACGGAAAATGGCGAGTTTAATATCTCCGTTTCAAATCTCCTGCACTCCAAGGATGTTTGCTCGAATTCGCCTGGGAGATCACCAAGCTGAAGACCAGGTCGCTGGTACCGTAACTTCTTGAGATTCATGAGCAACATGAAATGTTCACGTGCGTATGTGCTGCTTAACTGGACTGGGATAGCACTACGGCAAGCAAGGGTAAAAGCAATGTCTGAAAATCAGCTTCGTTCCTAATTTTTAATTATTATTTTTTGAGAAGGCAGTTTCCTTCGGTTTCGTGGTCAGGGGTCATCGAGCCACCGAACGGCTGAGCGCGGGCTACACGTGACCTGCCATGTTTCAGAGCCCTGTGCTAATGCGTATGTACAGCACAAAGCACATTGCCGACACAAAAAGCGAATTTTTCGCTCGACCTCCGTGTGACGCGCAGAGAAGTAGCTTCAAAGTAACTTGAAAAATGAGTAGAAGTTTTGAGAAAAGCATTTAAGTTAGATTACTAACACTAACGTTTGAAAGTATTTGCAAGATACGAAATTACTCGCACATGTACTTGAAATATAATTGAAATACTCAACTTCAAGTTACTGTATAAGTATGGTTATAAGCCACAAGGAACACCCTGACTCCCCGCGTAGCAGGTGAAGCTTTCTTCAGAAGAAGTAAGTCTTATGATAGTAGTATGGCAGTGTGTCCAACAATCGCATCGTAGAGGGGTAAAGCGACGTTCGTTAAAAATAATTAGGAGTGTCACCAGTCAACAATCTTACACGTCACCTCTGGTGCAGACATATGTCGCCACTGTCTCAGTGAAGTCGGCGTAGAACACGCTCCGTTCTGGATCAAGATGTACCAACATTTCCATTGCAGAGATAAGTCGACAATGAGGGTCACCTCATCTGCAATCACCACAATTTGCATATTACCGGGTGTTCCACATGGAAAGAGAGACATGTTTTCTAACTGATTTTTGCTATTTTGCCGAGGTCACCATTGATTGTTCTGCTTACAGACGGTTGCCTGCCACCTCCGGTGACAACTCCTCCTCCTGCTCCACCCTCATGTCCCACGTTTGCTATCACTACGCAGTCTCCAACTAATACCCCAGCAACCACACCATCAATGACTATTACACCACTGACTACACCATCTCCAACTACTACACCATCGTCTACACCACCTCCAAGTACTACCCCACCAACTACACCATCTCCAACTACTAACCCACCAACTACACTGTCCCCAACTACCACACCATCAATGACTACTACATCAACTACACCATCTCCAACTACTACCCCACCAACTACACTGTCCCCAACTACTACACCATCAATGACTACTAGACCACCAACTACACCATCTCCAACTACTACACCACCAACTACACCATCTCCAACTACTACCCCACCGACTACGCCGTCTCCAACTACTCCCCAGTCAACCACAATGTGCCCAACTACTACCCCAGCAACCACACCATCAATGACTACTACACCACCAACTACACCATCTCCAACTACTACCCCACCAACTACACTGTCCCCAACTACTACACCATCAATGACTACTACACCACCAACTACACCATCTCCAACTACTACACCACCAACTACACCATCTCCAACTACTACCCCACCGACTACGCCGTCTCCAACTACTCCCCAGTCAACCACAATGTGCCCAACTACTACCCCAGCAACCACACCATCAATGACTATTACACTACCAACTACACCATCACCAAATACTACACCACCCTGTACTCCGCCTCCAAGTACTACCCCACCAACTACATTGTCTCCAACTACTACCCCACCGACTACACTGTCCCCGACTACTACACCATCAATGACTACTACACCACCAACTACATCATCTGCAACTACTCCACCACCAACCACACCATCTCCAACTACTATCCCACCGACTACGCCGTCTCTGACTACTACCCCAGCAACCATGCCATCTCCAACTACTTCCCCACCAACTACACCACTTCCAACTACTGCACCACCAACTACACCATCTCCGTCTACTACACCATCAACTACACCATCTCCCTCAACCGAGGCATGTCTTACAACCACTCCAGTCACGACTTCCGCCACTGCAACCACTCCAGCAGAGACAACAACTCCCGCTGCACCAACCACCCCTTTGCAGACAACTACAACACCACCTCCAGGTAAGTGCACCTGCCATCTTGGTCACAACTTGACCAACTGGTTAGGTCAAGAATATTTAATCTATGTCTACTCCATACTTTCCCCAACATTAGAATGTGCGTGGTAACACTTCTAGACTGAGCTAGTATGCTAGATAATGAGAAAAACCCTCTCAGTTCGTAATACTTCCATTGTAACTTCGCAAATGTCATAAGATACTGCGGGAAAATATCTGACTGAAGCTACGACGCTCTGTAGTCACCACCATGTTTTTCAGTCTACGGAAGCAGACATATGTCCGTTCTCAACAGTGTACATGTTGAGAAGAACGTAGCTTGTGGTGGCTATGGTGGGCTATGGTAGCAGTACACCGGCATGGTAATTTTTTAGCCTGCCATAACACCCCCAGCTCACGCGCCGCAGTTCCTGCACATGGCTTTATCGTACAGCACAGAGGAAAAAGAAACCAAAAAGTATACAGCGTGTTTCACATAAAGTGATAAAAAATTCTAACTGGCAACGTACTCGCCGGAGGTATAAAGGTCTTCCGTCAATTTCCTTCAGCGAACTTTAGCGCCATTTAGGGAGACTTTGGACAATGTTTAATTGAGGGAAATTTATTTTTTTTAATTGAACTTTGAAAATCACCAAGAGAACCTCACTTTTTTTTACAGAAATATAAAGTCCTCCATGGATAACCAAACAAAACAATGCACAGTGTCGCGACAGAAATAGGCAAAAAAAAAGTAAAAATTAGGCTTTAGCCCTGCCTGCTTGATTTACTTAAAACTCCACAATAATTTTGTTTTTCGAACGACGTCTGAGAAGTGAGCAGGATCACACATATTCCTGCTACTAGGTGTCAATGCGTTCTTTCAGGTCCCTGCATCAACATCACATTCTCCAACCTTTTCAACCTGGGTAATGTAAGTCGACTCGGTTTATGTTTGAGGGGCAACAAATTAGCACTTTGCCATAGACACGTGAACAAATTATTGCGAATATGTCATGGCCGCTCAAGTCACTTTCCCGTTGGGAGCGGACCTGGTGGCATTCGTTGCAACAACGACAGGAATGGTTGAGGCTTGACCTTTTAAGGGCATTAGTCAAGTGCCGTGATTCTCGTTAAATATGTCGTGTTGGACTTTTATTAATCAGCCATTAATATCAAAGTGTTTCTGCTTTTTGAGACACGGGATATCAGCGACGTCTGCGTGTAACGAAGCAGAAAAATAGAGTATATGGGTGATTCCATCTCAACTCAGGCAGGGTGTTCTGGACACCATCACCGATTTCCCCTGAAAAAATATATGTTGTACCACAACACGCGCACACACAGAATGGAAGAAAGGAAGAATGGAAGACAGCGCGAACCGCTGTTGGAATCCAGTCTTTCCATATCTGGACGAAAAATGTGGAAGGAGATGGACGCGACGATTTGTGGCTCCTGTGTGTATGCGTGTTGCGGTACAACATATATTTTTTCAAGGGAAATCGGCGATGGTATCCGGACCATCCTGCCTGAGTTGAGATGGAATCACCCATATATTCTGTGTTTAAACTTACAGGTTTTTTCAAGGCCTCATTGCGCGCTGTTACGCATTACGCTGTTTTTGCACTTATAATCCATGATTGCTGACTTTTTTGTAGAGAAAGATTTGTCTCCCTTGTGTGCGCAAATATGGACAGTTCTCTGTCCTGCGGTATACTTGTGCGGGAATGGCAGTTGTCGTTGGCTTCTAGCTCATGTTGACGGTAGTTTCAAATTCCTTCCAGTGCGTTGGAAATGCCTTGCAGTTTTGTGCGCCGAATAACGTGAGTCGATTGGTGTTTGATCTAAGTATTAACATAGCCCTGAGCCAATAGAAGACAAATCCAGAGTTTAACGCAGTTTTGGAACATATCTTGCTGATTCGTAAGAATGTGACAGCGTTCGTCCTCTGCAATTCTCAAAATCTTGGTAGCTAAGCTGTAGAAAAGAACCCCTCAGCCACAGAGCCCAATGCTAGTTAATCCAACCGATAGCAGTAGCTGACGAAATGAGTAACAGCAGGCGACGCACAGCGGCAGTGAAGCCCGAACACTGTGGTTTTGATATCATTGATTGAAATGAATTCATTTTTTCTCCAAGGTCACGCTGCGCGAGTTGTTGTCGCGAGATATTTCGTTGCACTTGGATTACTTCGTTTCGGGTTCATTCATCACACGTGACCACACAATTCAGAGTAAGCAAGAATAGCTAGGTAATGCGTTCTTCATCATGCTCTTGCTCCAGAACGGGATAATAGCGGGAGTCATACGCCTGCTTGAGGTAAGCAACACTGATTCTTTTAACATGTCTATTCTCTTTTTATACTACTCACGTGCGCATTCTTGAAAACGCGATACTGGTACTGTAGAGACGCCACATTGAAAGCGCATGCTATGGTGGGTGTAGAGAACCAAAGCATTCGTCACCTTTTCTGTCACCATGGTGTGGACTTCAAGAAAAAATTTAACCACAACCCTTCTGAGGGGCCAATATTTAACAATACAGTAAACCCTCGTTATTAAGGCCATGGTCATTCCCGACAATTTCGGTCATAATGCGGAATTGTCATATTAACATATTAACAGGGGGGATTTGCAGAGGCTTCACTGCATTGTTCCCCAGGTGTATGGGCGTAAAGCGCGTACGTCAGATTATCGCGGGTCATATTAACGAGGGCATTCTTGGAGTAGTGAAATCTTCGTGATCCACGAGTCTCATATCAAGGGCTGTTCCACGAAGACCCCTAGTGGTGGTGTCGCTAACTGAAATTGTCGACCGCAAGAGGGGACCATGGTTTGATAACTGATCATTCGCGGCCTGAGCGACACCGCAGTGGTTGTTCTGTGGATCAATATTTGCCCACCCGAGGGTTCTTTAACGTGCGACGAAAACTCTGCGCACTGCACACCGTACTTAACATCCTTCGCGCGGAAGTCGGCATGTCTGAGCAGCTTGTGTCCATGGCAATGGTCCGTCACTACAATTGCGTAAAGCACACACAATCATTTACTCCAAGAGCGTTTTTTCTCGTGGGTGACACTGCTGGCATGAGGAGCATAAAGACATAGCTGCTGTACATTAGCTCGGAGCATAGAGCCGAGGCAAGCTCCGTAGGGAGCTTGCTACACTTGCTAGGGAGCTTGCTACTTCTTTCTACAAAAAGAAATAGAGCTTCTAAGCGAAGGATAAAATGGAAGTAATTCGCCAAAAAGCCAATGCGTCTAGGTACGTGTATACTGAAGTAGCATGACCCCGTAGCTTTGTCGGGACTGTCGAGAGCTGTTTCGATGGAATGAAGAGGGGGAGGGGGGCATCCCGGGAGGTGCGGAAATAGAGAAGGTGTCTGCGGCATTCTCGGTGTGTGATTGCAATCCCTTTCTGTTCCTTCCTTGGAAGTGTTTGCTTAGGGGATTGGGGAACGCCGATCCTGGCGACTACTTCGTGTCCTTCGGATTCCTGTTGGAAGACATCCTCATAATAGCGTATCGCGTGCTGGACCTGCCTAATCGTAAGTGCGTTTCAGTATCTCGATATCAAAGTAAATGAGGTTAGAGTCTTTCATCACAAAGAACTTTTTGCCTTATTAAAGTACCGTCATTGAAGTGCATGGGGTCTGCAGTTGATCTCGTATTGAGCATAGCACTATTGAATTTCTTTTCCAGTATTATTACGACCCTTTGCGTCTTACAGAATGATACCTTGGGCCGACATCTAATCAGAAACGAACGATCACAGTGCCATCGACGTGAAACTCAAAACGTTCCATGTGCGACTCAAAAGTAACCAGAGCAGTTTCGATTAACTCAAGTTTACTTTCTCTTTGAAACAGTCCAACGGGATCTATTCCACTCTTGCCGCTCATCCTTTTTGTCACAACTGTATCTGTATTGAATGGAAATCGAGTACAAAAACATTCACACAGACAAGAGAAAAAGGGGCAAGGACTGGCACAAACGTCACGTCAGAGTGCCAGTTCTTATCCCCTTCTTCTGCCGGCGCGTGAATGTTTGTGCACATCACCTCCTCTCAGTATGTACCAACGAGAGCCGAAATAACAGTTATTCACTGTCATTGTATATGGTAATCACGATAAGAGCCTCGTTTATGAAGTATCTGGATCTGTAAGCCAGAAGGCTAAGTCGGCTACCGTCCACTTTCAGACTCCTCACATCCATCTTGCGAAAAAACCACGTGGCCCACTTGATCCGACGACGGCTTTTTCGTCAATATTATGTCTCATCAGCAGGTCTTACTCCGTGCAACACCTGACCTCGTCGCCCTCATTTACACCACAGAACACCGTGTGCTGATGATCCGGTGCTGGTTGAGCCTATGCTGATGAGCCGCGTGTGCTCATGTGACAGTAGTGCAGAAAATACCCTCAGACGTAGCGAGATGCAGTACATAATAACAGCTCTTCATTTACTTCGCGATTTGACGCGCTGACCAGGGCAGGGCAAACCAAAAAGCAGGATGCACTTTTTGACACTGTGGTATTCAGTGTAAATGCCCGAGCGATCAATTCGTATTCCAGAAATGACAAACGTGACCCGTATTCCAACGCAGCGGAACAGTTCCGTGGCCGGATAGTGGGCGTCTGCAAAGGGTCAAATCCACCAGGGTATTGTAGCGGTGTTCCGAAGAACGAGACGTGTGGACGTCCTCTCGTCATCCAGCTGCCTGAGACACTCAACATCGGAAGAGTAGGTTTCGCCATTCTGATTCAATCAAACAGTACTCTTGTGTCGAGTAGGTGTAATGTACATGTTAGCTGACGCGGGACAACAGAGTAAGGGATTACCAATTCCAATTTCGAGGTCTTGCTGCAACCTTGCGCATGAAGAAACGCAAACTGGACAACTGACAATAGTGTGCAGCACCTTGGAGACAATGTGTTTCGTGGCCGCAAGCGTACCCCCAGGAGGTACGATTCAGGAATTGATTATTACAGCGACAGCTGTATATATGGGGAGTTATGTATCGAATAGCGTGCGTGCGCCGTGTGTCCCAGTAATCACTATACCATGCGGCGTGGGGTATCACGTGAGGTGTGGTGATGCAGGTGGCGGGAATTAAAAGCGCAAGACGCCAGGCTTTTCGCGAGGATAGTTCCTCCGATTAAGGTCCTCGGTGAAGGTTCTTGTCTTGTGTACTTTGTGGGGGCGCTGTAAGACGGCCGACACATTGTTATGCTTGCGGGGGCGCTCTTGAACGTGTACGGGAGGCGGGGTAATACAAGGTTCAAAGGGGGAGCAATACTTGCGTTGAGTGTCATTGGCCGGGAGCCTTCGTGTTGTTGGAAAAGTTAGGAAATAAACCGTAATGTTGTAACCTTGTGTTTGCCTTCGTGTTCCTCCACCGCCGAGACGGGTTGGGGGGCACACCTTAACCTGGGTCGTGGGAAATATTTCCCACAACTTGCAATACCAATTCGTTCAGAAAAGATTGTAAATATTCCTAAACACCTGAACAGGGTTTGAGATGCAATATTAACATTTAACATGTTAAGAACCCTCAAACACGGAAAAAGAATCGTATTAAAGTCTGCCCACAATGCGTAGCGACACAGCCGTCGTTATATTTCAGCTGCGAGTACCAACGGTTGCACAGCTACTCGCATTTTTTTCTCTAATGTCGTACATCCGTATCGTGATATTAGCTGTATTTAGTCGTAGCTGGTTCTCCTCAATAGATGACCTTCTGTGCCCAGTGTCACCGTATTAAGAACATTCCTTCTATTTGTGCAGTGCTCGAACGAGACCTTGGTTGCCTGTCCTAAAAATCAACCGGCTAAGGTAAATGTCCCTCTTTACACTTCGAACGTTGCTACATCTTCTCCCGCGTGGCGGCACGCTAGAGGTGTCTCTGCCTCACAAAACATGCGCGGACGTCACAAGCTGGTGGTGATTTTCCGGTGGGTTATGGTGTGGTACGTTGGTTGGACTGGATGAGGCAGCGGCCTGATACACGAACTTACCAGAGGATCGCTCGTGTACTCACCGCCTTGTAACCACGTGCACGTAACTAACCGTCGGCGTAACTAACTTTTGCAGAAACAGGACAACGCAAACCTCTTCACACTTCTTGGAGTGAGTCATCTTATTGTCTCTTTGTGTAAATACACCAGTGCTAGAGTATATAGGTAGATAAAGCTAAGGTAAATAAAAAATTTTCCATGTAGCTATACAAGGTTCTTTGGCAAACTCTATTAGCAACACTAAATATTTGAAAGTGCACGGAACATGATGTGTACGCCACGACACAAGAGGCCCGGTTTCCGCTGCGCCCGATTACGTCACCGACGATGTCACGCGCGCACCGAATGATAAGCATGCATGGGACATTTTTCACAACGCTTCTGCGCATGCTCTGTGACCCTAATGGCGCCGAAGAGGATTCCCTGCGTATCCAATAGATGGCGCCAACAGGGGCGGGTCCAGGATTTTTCTGAGGAGGGAGTCCAACCATGGACAGCATGCTAGACACACGATATAGGGTCCTTCAAACACTATGTGAAGACAGAAATTGAGGAGGGGGTCGGGACATGCGGACTCCCCTCTAGATCGACCCCTGGGCGCCAATATGGCGCCGGCTGTGCTTTGGCGCGCGCCGATCGTGTTTCGCAGAACAGCCGCTAGGGTATGACGCGAATGTGAAAAAGTTCCATTAGCCGACACTCTTTTGTGCGGGTCGTGTGCAAAACCAATTTAAGGAGGCGCCGGGAGCACGTGTGTAGTCAAGAAGCGAGAGGAGGAACACGTGAGGCACGAGAAACGGGAAAGAGAGGTCGGGGGGGGGGGGGATTTCAACTTAGAAAGCGGCACACGATTAAGCAGTGCGTCCATCCTGTGTCGTCCTTATTGTTTTTAGCACTGTCTTAGCACTGTATTTCATTACACGGTTAAAAGACGGCGCGCTTCAGTAACGAGAGTTGCGCTGAGCAGAAATAAAGGGTGAGAAGGTTTGGACAATCCCACTCGTGTTACAGGGGTGTCCGTCTTTGGGACTATCCCACTCCTGCTACAAGGGTGTCGTCATTAGCCAGGCGCTCTGAAGGGTCGTTCCCCGCATATGGTTCAGAGCGCCTGCCTAACGACGGACACCTCTGTAACACGAGTCGGATAGTTGAAACCTTCTCTCTCTTTATTTCTCCTAGGCGCCGCTAGGGTGTCGCTCGCCCCGCCTAATGGGTGTTTTCTTCATCAGCTGTCATGTGTTAATCCGAATACCCAACTGGGCGTTGCGAGATACACAGACGAGTTGTTGTGTGGTGTTTGTCCTACTGTGTTTTATTTAACCTCAGCTACTAGTAGCACAATGACAGCTTAAACATGACGGACCTTCTTTGTGTTGTCTCGCAGTGCATCCTGGACAATTTGGGTCAGCAGAGGCTCGACAAAGTCGTCAAGGGCGTTCTGTGCGAATTACTCCGGCTAGTCAATTATCTTGTGGGCAATCCTTCCACTGGAGGTGACAAAGAGCCTGGACAAGGCACTCCCCTTCAGCCAGCAACAGATGTCATAAGCCAGAACAACGGCGCCCTATTCGGCCCACTTGGCGATGCAAAGGAACAACTAGACAACGCACTCAGTGACCAATGTAAGCAAAGACCACCACATGTTTGGACCACGACCTACTAGCTACCATGTCATAATCGGCAACCCCTATGAGGAGCCCGTCCGCACGATCCGCTAGGAGCGCTGCACATCGGCCCGCGAGATCTACAGCATGATTGGACGATGGAAATTTGAATTTTGAACGCGCAGCAGAAGACCGTAGCAGACGACAGCTTTTATGAAAACGCGTAGAATGATGATGGTGATGATCAACATTAGAAAGAAGCGTCTCCCGCGGGACATCCACCGCTTGTACAAAAATACTAAGTTAAGCTGAAGTACAAAGTATTGTAGAAATTGGGGACGCAATAACCGGGCCGATGAGTGGCGCCACCACTAGCCTCCAAATGCGGCGCAGGGAAGGGCCTATGCCTATGCCATATGGCCGCTATAATCAAGTAGGTCGTGGTTTGGACATGCGTTCGAAAGCGGCTTCTACTGTACAATTCTGTCGTAGTGGATATCATACACGGGTTATGTAACTGAATAAGAAACACGGGAAAAGTACAAGCTCAGGCTTCTCACCACCTTAGCTGTTCCTCTGACGTACCGGGCGCAACCAATCGGAAAGCCCAGTTGCTGAGTTCTCCTTGACTTCTGTAGTCCTCACTGACTCTTCTTAGCGGTTTTCTGATGTGGTAAAATAATGAGAATATAGATTTGCCATGTTCCTTTTAACGAGCAGCAAAAAACATCATACCCCACACGTGTTCAGAAATGGATTCAACCGGTTTCTACACGTATTGACGACGAGGTTACATTCCCCTTCCTTTCTTCCTATCGTAATAGCTGGTTTCCTATCTAGTCTAGATAAAATCAAGCGTAGATACCCGTGATCAAGACTGCAATTCTTTTGGTTCCTTCTTTCGGTCTGCAGGCATAGTTAAGATTCCACATTACAAAACAAACCTTTGTCCCATAACACGCTCAATGGCACACAATGCTGCCTCAGAGGTGGGGAAATTACTTTTAATTTGTAATGCGTTACCATTACTTTTATAAAAGCTAATGCATTATATTACTCATTAGCTTTTCGAGGTTAGTAATGCATTAGTAATGGCATTACTCTGGCATTACATTTATGATTTAAGGCATAAGCCTCAAACGTGCAATGCATGAATTTTCTTCCTCGCTTTTTTTGTTTGTTTGTTTGATTTAGGCAATAGTCACCCGAGTATCCCCCAAATCGGTGCCACTAAATCCCTGCAGAAACGAGACTGATAGGCAAAAACTATAAACAAGATTTATTGCAGCGTAGTAGCAGGTGATGCTCAAAGTTGTCATCCGCTAGCCTTGCTCGCTTCGGCGACAGGACATCTTTTGCCTTACTGAACACTCAGCAGAAGCAGATGACGGAATTTTCGTGTTGCACTGCACGAACAGTCTCTTGATTGTCGGGATTCATTCATCATCTAGCGATTCTAGGCTGCGATCCTTATAACTTGCACCGAACCGTAAAATGTCTCCCATCGCAACCAACTGACCCGGTACTCGCACTAAATGCGGCCCACGAATGGGACAAGTCTTCACCTGTCGGCTCCATGATGCCTTTCCGCTATGCCCAGCTCTACAATTCTGTCCTTGCAGAAAAGTGACTTCTGACAGCACAAGAGAAACTAACACGGTACCATACCAAAACAGTGAATCCCTAGTGGACTTGTCACTTGTTACCCTCATAGGGACCATGTTTCTGTGTCGTTGTGGTCCGGATGTCCTGACCCCCTCCTGAATTTCTATAGTGACATAGTGTTTAATTGACCCTAGCTCGCGTATCTAGCATGCTGTCCATGGCTGGACTCCCTCCTCCGGAAAGTCCTGGATCCGCACCTGCCGGTGACACACACCTCTTGCCCTTAGCTCATTGTTAAAGGCGGGTTGAGAAAACCTGGATGGTTCACAACCCTCACGTGGCGTAATGAACTCAGTCGAAATGTCATTCATTACCACTACTCATTATTCAAAAGTAATTCATTACTCCCCACATCTGCGGCCTTTGTTGCTTCTGATTCTAGGAGGGAGTGGGGCCTGCGTCTTCCCGGGCTAAGGTGTCACAAAAAGGCGTACGCCTCCCATTCTCAACAAATCGCGATAGGGAACGTTATGCTGTTGACTGTTATGCACTCGAAAGCAAGGGCGGATCTAGGATTTTCCCGATGGGGGGGTCCGCTGTGGACAAGTGCCACGTGCACACTGGGATTGGTCCACTGAACCCAATGTTGAAGTCTGGAATTGGGGGGGTCGGGACCCCTGCCCCCCCCCCTAGATCCGCGCCTGCTCGAAAGTGCTTTTGTCATTATGGGACGCTGATGTCAGTAAAAGCAGAATTGGTGTTCTCGCTAAAGAGCGGTGTATATATCGTGTCAAAAGCAGACTTTTCCTTTTACAGGCCCCGAAATCAAGTCATGAATGCGTCGGTGTCACGAAAATATTGTCAACGTTTTGGTCTTGCACCGAAAAAAAAGGGAAGCCTTGCCTGAAATAAAGCCACACTCGTGCTTGAATATCTTCTTTCTCCACTGCTTCGTTGTACTTTGCCTTGAAGAGCATTTGTCTGCTCTGCATGTACTGCACATCATTCACGAACCTTTCGCTATATGAAGACAGTCGCATCCACATCGTGAACTCCGGCTTGTGCCTCACACATTGAATCCACACAATCTGTGCAATAGGGGTGGACGGGTAGGTGGAAGACCTTGAACGAACTGGTGAAACTAAAGAACATTGATAAGACGCATACCGTCCACCCCTGTTGCACTCGACTTTCGGTACATTGTGCTGCTTGGGTGGGTTCGACCCTTATCAGCACCCTTTCCCTTTCCTTTCTTTTTCTTAATAAACATATCCCCCCCCTTATCAGTACGGTTTCGAGTCCTAGTCACATTATCAGCCTTTACGCTGTAGGTCTAACCCATACTCTTATGGCTTAGTTTTTTCACCCATGTACACCGTGGACCGTGGCGGGCTCCTGTATCCTCAGGGAAATTTCCTAATAGAATAAACGCTTTCACCAGCCAGAACGTCAACGAAGTCGATCACCCGATCGAGCTAACTTGCAGTACTATAGGACGCATCGTGATCATAATGTAGAGCAGCAGCAAAAACACAAGACGACGCAGCAAACAGAACAGACAGGACACGAGCACGTGTGTTGTCTTGTCTGTCCTGTGTGCTGAGTCTACCCAGTCTATCCGCTTGTGGTTTGTCTCAACGGACATAACACTAAAGATGCGCTGCCACTGACAGTGGACTAGGCCTGCTTGTTAGCATAGGTGTCTCAGGAAGGAAACACTGGGCATCCACAGAGACCCCCCCCCCCCCTTCCCCACCGTTGATATGCGAATTGTGTCTTCCATATACCAAACATACAGGAACATTCAAAGCAAGTTCTTTCCAGAGAACTACGGAGTTTCCGGAGTTCGTGCATGTTCTCCGCCATTTCTGAGCGATTGAACGCGATCTGCAAGCACAACGCAAGTGTCCCTGCACCCGTCTCCTCCTCATTTGGTGCAGATTCCGAAGCTACGTGCCTTCCGCGAAAACTCGAAATTTTGCTTCGCGGGGCCATACAAGATTGTACGGTGGGATCGAACCCAACCTAACCTAACCCCAACCCAACTTCGGACCTTTCCAGGCAAAACGGGACCCTATTCATCATACTTGTGAACGGATTGGCCTTCCCACAAGTCCGACACTATGGCGCACGACGCTATAACCCAATCGACGACATGAAGCTCATGTGCACGTGTATTGCACATGCAATCCGCGAACTGCTGCCATACCAGGGCTCGATGCAGGAGCCCCTTTGTACGAGTGTTTTCATTTATTCAGCAGGAGCGCATTCACCTTCCCACTATGTACAGCAGGACCCCAAGTCATAGCTTATGGAAACATGCCCATAAGCCTAAACTTGCCGTCGCAGTCATCCACGTCACACAATGGCAACCAGTTGCAGAGACCAGAGAGACAGGGTTGGAGCCACTCCTTTTACGAAGTGTTCGAACGCGAGCAAAGACTGTCGAAAAATGAGGCATGCGTAGACAGAGACATTCGGTTTGCATGAAGAGTATAAATATATTCAGTAGGTATTTAAATATCTGCCGCGCTCGCACGGCGGATGGAGGGGCTATAGGTCGCTCCTGTTCTGCCGGTGCCATACAGGTGTCTCGTGGTGAGCTGAGAGAAGGCGTTTTGCAGCGTCATGTCGCTCACGTAGAAATCCTGCAAGTGGAACTTGCTCTTCAGTGCGATCATCTTCTTGAACACCACGTTCCATTTGTCAGATACCTTCCGCACGTGGTAAGTGAGAAGGCCCTGCAATAATTGTTCAAACAGCATTACGTCTCACTACTGTTAGTAGCGTTAAGTAGGGGAGCTCAAGTCATCATGACCAATCACTCAATCAACCATTATTATGGGCGCCGCGAAGTGCCGGCAGTGCCTGAGGATAAAAGAGCGAAAAGAATCTGAGAAGAAACAGCTGTGTGGGGAACGTAACACTGGAAGTCCGCAAATGCTACCAGCAGCAAACAACTTGCAGTAGAAGCATGGTGAAAAGGCGCGATCTAAGGGGGAAAAAAACGCATCTTTGTAACCAATGTTTGCTGTGAACGCAAAGCGGAACCCGTGAAATTTTGTGGGTACATGTTATAATCCCTTCTCGATGCCGATGTTCTGTATCAGGATAATATACGTCCAACCCGTGCACGCCAGTGTAACAGCCTACGTAATCCTCTTAACAACAAACAACTTTATTGCAAGATGATGAATGGGGAGCTTCATCGCAAGGGGCGATACTCTACCCCATTGCTGGTGGTGAGGGGGGCAATGAAATAATGAGCCCCTTCACAATAAAGATACAAGTCCTATGGTATCCAGAAAGATGAACAGAGCTTTGAGGGCAGAGCGCTGGTGGGCTGGATGTGGCCAGGGACCAAGCAATTTTGGGACAGGGACGGAGTGAGAGTCTAGCTCGTTAAGGGTTCCGGAGAGTACGATTCGGGAAGGTTGGTAGTGGGGGCAATGGAGAAGAATGTGCTCTAGATCTCCTACAGCACCGCAGTGGCTGCATTGGGGGGCGAGTCAACTTGTCTCAAGCGGTAACGCTTGAGACAAGTAAAGATGACTAAGAAGACAAGTAAAGATGCATTCGATGAACTAATGCGGCATCTTGACGAGAGGTATGTCGAGTCATGCGGAAAGCGAGCGCTGGATGAACTCTGCTCAGCATGGCTGGGGGGACAATGTCAGCGGTTCATTGGCGGGTAGCCAGGGGAGTCACGAGGCGTCGAAGTACGAAACGACGACCTCCTATCAGCAGCGCAATACACGTCCGTCTCAGAGACGAGAATCCCTTTATCGCTGTGAATTACGAAAGCAAGAACCTCTAAAAGCAATGGCTTTATCTGGTAGTATGACGTGTGTAGAACCAGGACTGGCGAGAGGAAAAAAAAGGCCTTGGGTCCCGCGGGCCCCCGACGTGACCCAGGCCACTGGGCACCATCCCCGGCTGCCCCACCCTCTCGCCAGCCCTGGGTAGAACACAAACATGACGCTCGTACGTGAGACCAAAACGGTTGGGCGCGATAGCAGGTGCTCTTCCTTGGTTGGATGGATGGATCTACAATCGCGGATCCGCCGAAACCAAAGGGAAGGGGGGGGGGGGGGCTTCACGGCCTTCCTGGGAAATACTGTACTCTATTTGGGAACGCTTCATGCTCTCCAGCAGGTCCCTCCTTTGGGTCACTTATGCCCCGTAGAGGAACTTACCTGATGACAGGAGTACAACTCGCAGGTACGAAAGGTTCTCCTCATAGCCTCGGTGATTTCACGCTGGAGGACTTGATACTCTGCGCTCCGAGGAGGCACTTGCACCGTAATGCTAACGCCACGCCCGAAGTTGGTTGAAAGTTCCTGAATAGACGCGATCGCCTCTATCTTTCCAGACTCCATGACGGCCACACGGTCCAGAAATGTTGCGTCAGGTTCTGCCCTATTGACGGGATGGTTAAGAATGTACTACGTCAGTCGATTGCCAGTACACCCACAACTCGCGGGGGCCCACAGATGACCCTCATTTTCGTGACAGTACAGCAGGCTGAACATCGCAAAGAGTAACACAACAGGTCATAGTAAATGGCTAATTCTCTTGGGGAAGCTGTATGGCCAGGTCATGGTACCCTACTATCTTGCTGGGAGGTCCACCCGTGTCAGCGAAAACACAAAATTAAAGCTGGGACATGTTTAACGTAATATCTGACTTCTTGTGCGCCAACAGGTGTGGATTAGGGCTGCCACATCTCACCATTTCATAGCTATAATGATGGGCATCTTGTCACACTCATGTATAGACTTCAGCAACCGTCGTATCCGTGTGCGTCCAATAGGGTCGATGCCGTGGCATGGGTCGTCCAGTAGGAGGACTGAAGGAGAACCCAAGATAGCGATCACCAAGGATACTTTCCTCCGGTCACTGGAGCTGTAATCAAAAGCGCAACTTAATCACACGTATGATAGTATTCTTTTTCTCTCCTTAAAGGAGGTAAGTATCGAGTTACGGTTCTAATAGGTTTAATATTCTTCTACGCTTCGTAATTCTTGTTCAACGCTTCTCCTCCATAACGGATGCAGCGTTAATTAAAAAACGCACTTTCTTCGTATACTGGAGAGTAGACGTACCGCCATCCAGATACCCCTATTCATTGTTACGACATTTGAAGAATTGTAGCACCTAATCAGAAGCCAACGCAGAGGTACACATAACGTCATCTGCTCTTGGTCAGAGAGCAGTCTAAACGAAGCGAGAAAAAGTGACGACCAGACGCGAGTTGGTAATATGGCCTAAAATGTTGGATAGAAATTTGGGGCCGTGCAACATACTTCTACGTGTCATTCATGTGACGCGGTTTCCCACGATCTTGCTGCAACTCACTTTCTGTCTGACGACGACAGCACACAGCGTAGGCATTTAGTCCACAAAGCACGCGGGCACCTTTCTTTCTGCACGTGCTTTCTGGGATAAAGACTAAAATACGAAGATAAATGCGGTGCTCACGTTGACAAAACAGTGGTGGACCGACCGACCTACCGCGGAACCGAGCAGAGGTAACAGTGACCGTATTCGTTGGATGCGGACCTATCGGATTCATCTATACAAAGGGTGTCACAGCCAACAAATTAAAATCGCCTCTTAGTGCCGAGATAGTTTGGTAGAGTTCATAATACCTTTAAAGGGACCGTCGCATCCATTCCAGTCCATTTCAAGACTGTGGTGTCATTGTCATTTTATATGCCTCTCCCTGTTTGCAAACAAATGACGTCATAGTGTTCGACAGCGCCACCAATTTGGTAGACTTGAACTACGCTCTAAGCTAGAGGCGAACAAGGTCGCACGTGAAAGCCACGGTCTTGAGGGGATTACGATGGCCCCCTGGAAGGGACGTGACCTTCGGTCCTACTTTTCTTTCAATAGGAGGCAGCGAACAAGTGCCCATTCGTGGAACCTAGCCCTCCTCTTCCGAGTTGTTTCGGTTTTAATCTGTCTACCAACGTTATGACGACGTTTCTCGAACAGAAGTCTATTCCCCGTTGACCACTGACCGCGGTATCTAAAATCCCACATGATATAGAGGACCAGTTTGACTGCTATCCGATCGAATACATGACAAGAGCAAGACACCGGATGTTGAGAGCATGGCGGAATTTCCTTTCTAAAGGCAGGCGAAGACGTCATTCCATACACCACCAATCAGAGCACGGCCCTGAGAAGAGGGATACCGCAGCGGTACGGGCGTCGGGATGGCGCCCTTCGCTCTCTCCTCCTGTTAGGGAGTGACGAAACAAGAGGGTTGAAGCCGGGTAGTTGGTTGAGGTACATACTGAAGGGAAGTGACGTAGAAAAGGGAGTGACGTCACGCTGCTCTCGTTGTCGCCGGAGCATTTTTATAATTCGTTTATTTAATATCTAAGCACTTTTCGAACAAAAAAAATAGACACGAAGATTGTCGACGATGTCGAACACAATGGTATATTTTTCGTAGATGGGTTTCTTGGTGCGACCATCCCTCTAAACAAGCGATACACAACTTCACGTGTGAAGTTCACGAATGAAAGATGAAAGTCACTGAAAAGGTTAGCCAGCTGTAGGACTCGAACCCACATCTCTCTGGATCTTTCATCTTTCACCGTTAATTTCTTAGGCAAATTGAGGCTTTGTATGTATTTGTCCCTTCTATGTTGTTCCAGCCTCAGAACATCAGTTCTTTCAAGTTCACGAATTTCGTAGCAGGTTATGTCTGGGGCATACCATACCCCCCATGGGGCACAATACACAACCCTAGTTAACTCATTGCAACATCAACTAACCTGAAAGAACCACATGGTTGTTTCGGATTTCCCAAGTCAAGCAGACCAAAGAGCAGCTTGGCAACGTCCACTGCCTCGCTCACGGGGATCCCTCGAAGTCTCGCAAACATCACAACCGTATCATGCGCCGTCAAAAATGGCAGAAGGCCTCCTTCCTGCGGGCAGTAACCCACTCGCGTCTGCCACGCCGTGAGGTTATTCAGGAGTGACAGGTTGGGCATGTACGCCTCCCCGCTCACAAGTTGCGACTCGCCGGCAAGCACACTCAGTAGGGAGTTCTTCCCGGACGTGCAGGGGACCCCCAGAATGCCGATGCATTCGTTTTGCCTGACAGCGAGAGAAACGTCCTGAACGGCAGTACATGGCGCAAAAGGATGCCATTGCACGAGGTCAACGGCCACCAGCGCCCATTCCAGCCGTTCGTGTGTGCGAACAATGTATTTGGCCAACGCGGCTTCACGTTCTACGTTCTGTTTTAGAACAGACTTCTGTAGCTCAGGCTGATACTTCAGAGGCCGTGCATGGCCCCAGTGGCTAGCGACGCTCTGGCGCAGCGACGAGTCCAGCATTGCTAGGACCACGATGAACAATAAGGTCTGGAGAAATAGGAACAAGAGATGACTGCCGCTTCCCAGGTAATAAAGGGAAAGAATGGCGACCCTCGGAAGCGCTGGAAAAGGCAAGTGTAAGGCGAGCTTTATGCGTTTGGGGCACTGAAGCACCAGGCCATATTTTGCATCGTTGAGGCCCTCACCTTTGCTGGTGCAGCACTCGCCAAGCACAGGTATCCAAAAGGTTATCGCCGGAACGGTGCAGCACTGGTCAAGGACATCTCCGCCTTGTGCACAGACCAGCATACCACTCCGCATGGATGTCGCCTTCATGGCGCCCCAGGTCAAGTGGTATGACGGGAATAAGCGACCGAAATAACCGCCGACGAATAGGAGTAGGTCCGGCACCCAACCGGCCACCAGGCTCTGGGCGTACACACAGTGGGTTCCAGAGACGCCTGCGGCGTTATCAAATTCATTGTCAGCTGGTTGTTATTTAGGAGGCGGATAGACTTCTGGAAAGCCGTACCTGAAGCAAATAAAATCAGGGCAACAGTGATGAAGCATGATGCAGGATTGTCGAATAGAAATGTAAACAAGTACGCCATCGAGGTAGATGAGAGCGCATAGAAGAAAAACAGCAACACGGTGACTCCTGCAAAGCAAGAAACGCATCAAACAAGCTGAACATTCACATTCTACACGTCGCTTTTAGGACGACCAATTTGAAGCGCTGAAATATTTAAGGCAAACATATGCAACACAACACACCACAAAGCGCTAGACTATGAATAAGTTTTATAGTAAAACTGCTATCTATCGCGCTTTGTTGTGTGGTTGCAGTGTGTGTTGCGTGCTTACATCGTTTGTGTGCTTAGCATTTGTGCGTTTAACGCAGCGTGTTGCGATTTTAGGTCTTTAAGGATTAAGGCTTTAGGTATTTAGTTCTCAAGTGTCTCATGAGCCCGAAAAGGTGTTTCATTGGACATGTCGCTGCTTCTGTGGTCTCTACTTTGCAGATTACAAACTAAGCGCATTCATGACGTTGCACGCGAGTCTTAAAACCATGCAGGACAGCGAGAACGTAAAACTACAAACACCAAGTCTGTCTAGTTCACACCAACGACGCCGCAATCGATAATGCTAACGCCCAGATACCATAGCAGCTAGCAGTACAAGCGAAGGAGGACTTACCAACTTCAGAAAGGCTGACGTACACCAGGTCAAAGCAGACTACCGTCGCGAATATGATGGCAGTGGGAATCTCCAAAACGGCATCGAACATCAAATTGGTCAGCCAGTACGTCAGTCCGGACACTCCGGTCATGAGCTGGAGGAGTTTGGCTTTGCTGACGCGTTCATCCAATGGGATGAAGACGAAGCTCGCCGAATGAAAACAGGCGGACATAGGAATATAGAAGGACATGAACAACTGCTCCGACAGAAGGCGGGTCCTGAAGGCGCGGCCAAACTTGATTTCTGTCACTTGTTGCTTGATCTGGTCTTCATCCAGCTTGTGGACGAACTGGAAGCGCGCTTCCTTTCTTCCGGTCGCAACTCTCAACAGAGACGAGTAGTATAGATCGGTGATGATTAGGGCCGTTCTCGCCGTACCCTTGCCACTGTACCACAGCGTCACCAAATTATCCGATACTGAAACGCCGAACTGGTACGGATTGAAGTACGGCCCCGTAGTGCTTTGATTGAAGGAAATTATGTCTTCTAGAGAGCTATTGTCCGAAATCCATAAGGTGTGTATGCCATCGAGTCTCATAAGTGGCTCCAAGTGGTCATGAATGAAGCTGGTCTCATTGGATACGGCGTGGTGAATAAAGCCGTGACTATTTCGAAGCAACGCGCTCGAGTTGTAAGAAAGACTACTTCGGGGGACTTCAGGCGTCGATCGTATCAGGAGATACTCGAGTAGCTTTGAGAGGAAAACTAGTAGGACTGGGAAGAAGTAGCGATATAGGTGTGCAGTTTTACGCATACGCCAGCCTAGGAAGCGCTTGTGAAGGAGGCATTGAACAACGGCGAAGAAAGTAGCATAGCCCATCTGAACATTGAATATCTGTTCCACCTTCCATTTTCCAGCAAGTGACGCTGCAAACTTCGCGTGGGGCTCCTCTTTGCCCAGCACTAGAGATCGTTCTAAAGGGGTTGGAATGGCTTCTGGTGTTCCGGGTGATTCAATGTCGACTGTTTCTGGCTTTTGGATTTTGCTACCCGAAGCGATTCTGCAATGGAATATATCCTTTTTATGCACCACCTCCACATAAAGCAAAGTGCGTTGATATGTGATCTCTATACGTCCTACGAATATGTTGCAAATCTGAAGTTGCTTGGACGAACTAGGCTTTAAATTACAGGCGCGAATGGCTGCTTAACATCTTCACATGGTGCTTTGCATGGTCACTTCGACCCAAAACAAGAAAACAAATTTTGCACCTTTCACTAAAGCAGAAGATGCAAATATTAAGAACAGCACTGTTATTCTGAGTATAGCATGAAGACAGCTGTAGAAGATTGTTGTGAAACAAAACTCGGCGATACGTTCATACACGAACAATATGACTCCTGTGTTTCTTGTGACTCTTAGACGACACCACGACAATACAGTAATTTTACACAGTTGCGCTCTACTGCATATTTCCAGTGCAACAGAAGCTCTCTGATGACATATTTCCTTCTAGTTACTGGTGCGAACCTAGTACTTGATACCAGTGCTAAACTTGCAGATTGTCCGAGCAACACGCCATAGTCATCGTCACAGCTGTTTGCGAACGCCATCATGGCATTCAAGGTGATGTCCCTAAACCAGACTTGTACGTATTTGGAGTATTGTATTTAAAATACTGTATTTTAAATACAATTTGCGGTATTTTGGTACTCTACTCAATACTTTTTGTTTTGTATATTTGTACTCTATTTAAAATACATTTTATGGTATTTTCTACTCAATACTCTAACTACATGTTTTGGATCTCCCCTCAAACTTTGTGTCTCGTCTTTTCATTATCTTGCTTGTTAAATGGAAATTTCCTGAGTCCCTCGGACTGGACCCGGACATTGGCCCTTCTTGGATGTATCCATTTAGAGATCTTGTCCCGTGTGTATTAATCCTTTGTAAGTGAGGGTTCTGTTATGTGTGCCCTGTGGGACCTGCTAAAGTTTGCTTTGTTCTGGGTCACATATACCTTGTGGAGTTATGTGGTGTCTCTTTGTCATCTTTTGGGGACTTGTGCTTAGATGAGTCCTATCACACAGGGACGACTTGCGTAATACACGGAGTTTAGGTGATTCCTGTCACATAGCGGCGACATGCCGCATTGACCAGTGACTGGTGATATTTTGCGTTCAAGCATAAATAGTATCTTAATTGTATTTCAAATACGTTTTGAAGTATTTTGTACTCTATCTTAATTACTTTAATTTTCATGTATCTATACTCTATATTAATTACATTCTAACGTCAGTATTTATTCTCTTATCTTAAATACATTTTTGAGTATCTTGTACATGTCTGCCCTAAACGCAAACGTTTTTGTACAAGTGGCCCACGTAACGACGCTTTTCTGTGTCTTGCGTTCAATACAGAAACTCGTGGCTCAACAAAGCATACAACTGCTCAAAACGCCTATAGAGAAGATATTCACTTTCCTCCCAAGATCATGCCAATATATCCACCTACCTGACGAAAATGTCCTCGAGAGAGGTTACACTGACACTAAGGGATGCAATAGCTGCAGTCCTGTCCTCCAGTTCTTCCAGAAGGGCTATTATTCTATGGGGCACAGGCACAAGACCGAGAATGTAGACAGCGGTTGCGTCATCGTTTATGCACATCGATACGACACCCATGTGCTTCCTGATGCATTTTTCGATCGAGCGTTGACTATACTTGGCACCCTTAGTGATGTGCAAGACGTATCCAGTGCCTTCAAACAGAATGGAGACGAGTGACTGATGCGCCGAGGCTGAGCAGGGCTGGCTTACCAAACTTTTCACGAATCCAGGCCAGAGATCCGCAACATACGATGGTGCCCTTACGCATGATGACGATGCGATGGCCCAGGATGTTGGCCTCCTCCGCGTCTTGTGTCGCCATCACGATGCTCATCTTACGACTTAGCGCCAGCAACATTTCCCAGACATCTTGGCGAGTCTCGAGGTCCATGTTCCATGTCGGCTCTTGCAGTATTATGACACGCACCTGCACCAAAGTGTTCGCATGACCAGAATATAAAGTTCAAGTCTGAGCAGAGCAGTTCAAAAGAGGCGTGCGATAGGGTTAGCGTCCGGACACCTTCTAGACGATGGACAGAAGGAGGCATCGGAAGCTCAATGACGTCATATGAATGAGGAGGACTTACGTGAGGAGGGTCCCGGATAAATGCTCATAAAGCGATAATGGACGACGAGAATGGACAGAAGCAAGTAGTAAGGAACAGTGTCACCGATCACACTTATTTTGCATGCATATTTATCCCATATAGCATATTTATATTACCACACGCGTATTTTATTTTAGAGCTCATACAGATTGCGCGGCAGCTATGACATGTACCGGAAGTTTTCAGGTTATCAGTCATGTTGTAGTTACGTACTCTCTTCCAGAGGTTGCCCTCATGGCCGTGCAGCTCAACTGCGAAAACGACATCTATGCTGCTCTTGTAGCTTTTTTATAAAACTTATTAAAAAGGCTTCAAAAAGCACCCTGTATAATGCAAGACAGTACGCGAGACATCAGATGGAACTGATTAGCAATTGACAATATACTTTGCTAATTACCTTCCCTATGGGACATCAATCGATTGTTTACCTCAGAAGCGACGACCATAGCAATAGCCACATTCAGCAGCCTCAGCTTGCTGTCATTCAGTGTGCTGACGACCACGTTTTTGATAGGTTCCAAGTTCATATCGCTGATGAGTCTCGCAACTGCTGTACGAGCTTTGGGGTAGCTCAGTCGCAACTGCACTGACAAGGTGAAACTCCGCTATACTATTCGCGTGACAACGAAAAATGCAAATGAAAAGCCGAATCTCGAATGGCGATGAATGAACTGATTTGAACTGATTTCTCACCAGAGCAAAGAACTGCAGATTTTCTTGAAATGTGAGGTCAGAAAAGGAAACGCTGTACTTCGGACAAAAGCTGACCAACTTCTGAACCATCTCGAGGCTGGAGATGACACTAATGCTGCAGACCAGTACCTGTCCTTCGTCAGGCCTCCGCTTCCCTGAAGGTAGCAAGGACATCCAAGTCAATGTTTTTTCTCCATCAATGTCATCGCGGTGCTGCACTCACCGACCATGATATCAAGTACAGCGTTGTGCCCACTGTCTGCCGCACCCAAGAAGACGGTGATTTCTTTGTCGTAGGTTGTCACGCTTAAGTTATTCAGCTCGTGACAATGACCTGTCATCTGTGTACCAAAAGCATCTATGCAAGTGGCGTCTTAAACAGGTCCCACCCAGTTACCGAGCCACGCTGTGCTCTATCTATATCGTGCCTTGTTCGTGTGGTGATACATATATCTACCCGACACCACGCTATCTTATTCAACAAGGTACTAAATTACGTGTAACAGACAGTTTCTATAGGGAGGTTTCACCTACGTCACATTGTGACGTGGCAGTGACGTGGCATGCTCGTAAGCTCCTCCCACTCGTGGTGACTTTTCGCGCTAGCGGCATTGAAAGATGACAAACTGCACTATTTTCCGATGCAACAACCATAGTTTTCATAAAAGAAAATGTCAGAACGAAAATGGAGAAGTGACTTCGGGATAAAAGAAGGGTACAAACGCGACCGAATTTCAAAACACCATTCGAAGCTTCGTTTTCGATCAAATGCTAGATAATCTCGGCAGCTGCGCCGAAAAAGTGACCACCACAATGGCGGCCAAAGGCGCTCGTTTAACGTCACGTGAACGTTACGTCACGTCACTCCCTATATGCACGTTGCCCCTAGTGGTGGAACGTCGAATGAAGTGTGGTGTCCTCCATTAGCCATATGCGTCATGAGTCATGGTCATGCGTTTTGCCACATAAAACATCATGCGGCAAAATGGTAAAAGAAAATACACGCAAAAAGGTTGAAAGCTCCCCACACGCACTATGAGTACGAAGCATCCTCAAATCTCAGCCAGAAGCCTGCACGTAACCATGACGCTGTCGCGCACCCACATGCGCATGCCTTTGCTCACCTTAGTGACATTCTGCAGTTCTACGACGGACGGCAAGGGACGAGCATCCGGGTCAATTAACGGAAGCTCATCGGCAGCGTCATCGGCTGTTTCAAAGTTGTCGAACTAAAAGGACGATTGCAGGCAGTATTAAAACTAGCGCTTATGCACAGCAGGGGGATCGCAGGAATTAGAACAGCACACACACGCGTCCTTACCCTCGTGGCGACAGAGTATGTCTTCGGCGTCTCAAGGCGCCATAACACGATCACTTGAACACAGACTGAGATAATTCCTAGGAGCATCACTTCCGCAATGCTTATGTCTTCGCGTACGATCATCCTATTGTAAAAGTTGGTCCACTTCGCGCCGATGCCTGCGCATGAATACACGGGAATATATAGGACCAACAGTTCCTGAATATAGTTCTTCATTACGAAGATTCTCGTTTCATGACTTGAAAACCCGAGACAAGGTAGAGGACGATAACAGACAAACACAAATACGGTCTCGAGACCGTGTGTTTGTGTTTGTCTGTTATCGTTGTCTGTCACATTGGGGGTGAAGGAAAGACGCGTCTTCTAAGAAGCGCAATGAACAAAATAAAGAAAAAAATGGCGTTCCTTCACGAATTTTTTGCGGGCGATCTATCGAACGGATTTTTGTTCTGAAAACGGCTACGATATCAGGTGACCGAAAGGAACAGATGTTCTCATTGGGACAACTTTGTAGATTTTTTAATTAAAAAGTTAATTAATGAAAGTTAATTAAGACATTGTCTTTGGACTTTGCTAATGCCCTCCTAGGGCATTAGCAAAGTCCTTCAGCATATGCTGTATTGCAATTGATTTCATCTTGGAAAAAGTGTTATATATATTTTTTAAATATGTTTGCAGTTAGCTGGGACACCCTGTATATTGTTATTGTCACTCCGCTTGCTAACTTATTCGGAGACCAACTGGCTTTAAACGTTACTGTAGCCAATGGCAGAGTTTCAAAATGATGTGGAGGAGGAGGAGGAGGAGGAGTGTCGTTGGGAGGAACCCGAGAGGTCTGCCTGGCTGATTAGGCGGCATGTTTCTCGGGAAGGGAAAGATAGTGGAGAGGAGGAAAGGGTGAAGTGGAAGACCGAGCGGAATCCGCTCGGGGGGAGGATAGCTGCGTCCATGGGCCGACTTCAGGGGAACTGTGCCGGCATACGCCTATTACACATCTGAGGGAAACCCAGGAAAAACCCCAGACGGCACAGCCGGCCCGCGGATTCGAACCGCGGAACCCCCGTCTCCAAGCGCACGCGTTACCGCTGCGCCACCGGAGCTGGTCAAAATGACGTGGTCTACTTTTTCCGCGCTTTTTGGGGGTAAAGTAGAAGAGTGGGTGGTTTTATAGTTGAGAAATTGAGCTATGTGCGCTGTGTCTTCGAACTTCCGATCCGAAATTTCACTCAATTGGAGTAAAGCTAAGCTTCGGCTTAAACGACAACCACGATGAGTTCGCCTGCGAACGCCTGCCTCCAAAAGAAGGACGGTACTATACCAAACACCGCGTACTTTTCTTATGACAGAGTTTAGATTTTGTGACACATCGTCCATGTTTCGCTTTAGTTTGGCGTGCGCTTTCAAAACGCGATCTTTTGTTTGCAAACACGGTCAATTTGACGCTTCTGATAACAAAGATAACAAGCAACATTTCAGATATGGCACAACAAAATCTACAGGCGGTATTTTAGCAATCTTCCGCACCCTCAGCATAGTACGCAAGTAGTTGTTTCCTTTTAGTTCGAGACGAAGCTGTGTCTTCAGCGATACACATGGTAAGTACACAGCACGGTATTTGGTGACATTATTACCTACGCCCCTTAGTTTAATTTTCGTTTACGTTGATGACATTTTTCCCAAGAGCGCAGGATCCCAGGGTATACGATACATGTAATACCCCTGTCACACGGGCATTTTCGATCCTGATCGACCTAACCTGCTTGAACCCAATGCAGATCGGATGGTGCTACACGGCCGCTTCCAAGCAGGATCGAACTTTGATCCTGCTTGACTCAAGACAGTTCCCATAACAGGATTGAGAATTTCAAGACGGCTCGACGGCCGCCATTTGCATCCTCGACCCCGGTGAACTGTCATAACTTAAGACGGACATGCGCGCGAAGCTACAAATGATGCTTACATCGGTATACGATAAATTACCACTAATATCGCTGTTATATAGGAAACGCGAAATTAATGAGTTCCGTTTATTCATTTGCACAGGTGAACCATTCAATGCGCATTGAAAGTGGCCGTGTAGCAGCGTCAAAACTCGAGCGTGCTCGGGAAGTTCGATGCAGATCGGATTCGAGAAGGATCGAAATGCCCGTGTGACAGGGGTATTATGTCCTCTTCTCCCAGAATTAGTCCCAGCAGAAGTACGGACCGGAAACGTTAATGCATGCCACATTGCAACTTCCCTTACGTCATTTTGACAGGAAGTCGCAAACCACCTACACAGGATTTGATTACATTGCCATATCCCAAGCAGCAAAATGTACTGAAAGTCGGGTGCAATAGGGGTGGACGGGTAGGTGGAAGGCCTTGAACAGACTCGTGAAACTAAGGAACATCGATAAGACACATACCGTCCACCTCTAGACTTTCAGTACATTGTGCTGCTTGGGATCACGTGTCCTACGGGGCCAATCTGCCCAGTAGGTTTAATCGTCATTTTCCTTCGTGTTTACGAGGACACCGTCTTAACGAGCGGGTTGAACCTCTTGTCACGCAGGAGAGTACACATCACGTTGTTACGTAAAACGAGGGATTCCGTCGTGGTCCCGCTAACAAAAAGAGTGAGTCATGTGACTGCCCATCTTACCGAACGTCCCACATCTCGTTAATATAGCCTCATTGCCAAAAAAAAAAAACTGCTGGACGTCTTAGCACCGTTCCAAACTCCGTTTTCAGCGGCATATGCTAGGCAACAAAGTTGTGGCTAAATTATGTAAATACATAACGTGTGCTTACGATACACTTCGTATCTCTCCACGTTCTTGAAGCACCAGTGGAGCGACATGAAAGGGAATATCGAAGTAAATAATTTGACATTGCGGGAGACGTGCATGGAGTCGATCCTGGTCAACTGATTCGAAACAATGAAGGGAAACATGGCGGTGAAGATCCAGTAGACAACGGCGGCTGCGATGGCCCAGGCGGCTGGCAACAAGGAAATAGCATTGAGGAAAAAGGTCTACCAAGCTACACCAAGAAACCACTTACGGCTAAAGAAGACCGAGAGCACCATGGCATGCAGAAGCGAGACGACACTGAAGAGGAATAGGAAGGCAAAGACGAGCGTGACGTCACTATACGTGTAGTAGGTAAAGCCCTCGTGGTTGGGTACCACGAACAGTGCAACCAAAATAAGCATGATCGCGGGCAACACCATGAAAAGAGCGTTGAGGAAATGACCCAGCCAGTAGACTGACTTCCACAACCCGTTGAGCCACATCAAGTCCTTGAGGCCCGTCTGAGCCTCATTAGTGACGGCGATGATGAGAGCGCAGAAGGGCAGCGTGAATCCTACCAGCCATCGCAAGGACAGCGTCGAGACTTTACTGTCCACGTTGTCCTCTATACGGTTATCAATGTAATACGGGAACTGCTGCATGCGAACCTGAAAGCGGTAGGATCCCGGTGCACACTTTCGTACACGACACAATAAGATGACTAAGATACCTTCACTGGTGCTGGTATGCATGCATGTCACAGTAATGCGCACGCGCGTACTGTATACTTACAGTTATGTTGGGCAAAGTTATGCGTTTCTGTTCGGCGACCATGGACGTACAAGTCTTCTCTATAGCTGATTCAATGGGAAGTAGTATCTCTGAAAATGAAAACACCGTCCGTCATCACAATGTCGCTTCACGCACCCCGGTGCACGAGCAAAACCTCGCTGTGTAAAGCAGGGTATGATAGACAGTACAGCAATGTTTGCGTCCCTGAAACTTTGCCCTCGATGGGGCAGTATTCGTAAGCAAGAGTAAATAGAGTGTCTGAATACTATAGCTTCATCAGTGTAGGGGAGTCACCCCCTTGCAGAAGTGAACGCCGCCAGGTTTCCATTAACGCTATTGTGATAATAACGCTATCACCGTGCCTCGATGCTGTGTCCGCTTTCACCAAATTGTAATTATACACGTAAGGTGTGCCAGTCTTAGTGTGCGACATATGCTTTCACCAAATTCAGCTTGCAGAACGCTTTCATCACAGCTTTGCCAGCGCGACACGGGCTGCGCTTTGGAGACAAAATGGCGCATATCGTGGCAGACGACGCGGTGTCTTCACCCTGGTTTTGTTCGTTTATTCAACTCGCGCGACCCGCGTGTCGCACTCGTGAAATGTGAGTGTCGTCGTACGTCATCGATTCCGATCGACTCGAGAAGAGAGTCGTTGGGAGTCGACCCTCGAGCACATCTAGTGTTGATTCCTGGAATTTTAGAACGGGAGTCACTCCCAGAGCGATGACGTCACGAGAGCCGCACCAGGACATTTTCGCCCGAGTTGACTCTCGAGTTGCTAGAGTTCACTAAACGAACAGGCACCCTAGGAATAAAAGAAGCGAGGGGCCATCTACAGCGCAACGTTTCAAAACGGATTAATTTTGATGGTAATAATCAGGGCCCTCCCCGTCAATCGTATACAATTAACCAGCAGCAATGTACAGCATCCACTAAATCAACAAAATGCGCTTTGTGCGTTTGTCCACCCTCACACGCAAGTCTCGTGTGCAATTGATATACGCACTTATCTCGTTCATATCTGTCACATTCTTCAGGCCTGGAGTACGTGCAAGACTGATGTCTTCCATGAGGCTGAGCGAGAATTTCGCGTTCTGCACCATGACAGTGTACGTAAAGTTCTTTAATGCGGGAGTCATGTCGAAGTAGACCGCAATTAAGAGTTGCCCTTCGGATGCCGGCCCATCTTCAATGAAATCTCTGAGGTCATCCTCGGTGTCGAGACTGAACCGCTCTGGCGAAAAGGAAGTGGGCAACCATAGAACCCATGTTCGTAGATAAGGTTATCGTCAACAGTTGAAAACCAGCTGCATATCTACAGCTCCGATCATATAGTATAACAAGGGCTTGGTCCCAACGTAAGTGCTACGTCCTTTAGCGATCCAGTCACAATGTCAGACTCACCAGGGATGTGAAGTATTTCGGCGACTCTATGTCCCAGTGTCTGGGCGAAGCTATTGCTTGGACCATATGCAAAGATGGCACGAGAATCGTTGGGGAAGGCGTCTAGCGGATCCCAGGGTTTCAAGTCCACTTCCGCGCTCCCTGGTGTCTTGTAAAAGGTCGAAGGTGATTCTTCCCACACACCGTAGAACATGACGACCATGAAGCTGAGCTCCAGAATAGCCAGGAACCAGTGGCGCCGGGCACGATCGATAAAGATGTACTTCCAAACAACCAAGGTGATGTCCGAAATGCATTCTTTCAAAGCAGCCGCTGTGTAGGATAATAGTTATCAACGTAACTTCCCAGATAAGTCGCATTCCTTACTTTTAAATCGCATCATGCTGATGAGGCGCGTAGCGCAGTCTGGAGAACGTAATCGTCGCGCAGGGGATCTTCTGCAAGATTAGTTGGCTCGTGGAATGATCTGTCGTAAGGACTCACGTGATATTATACCACTTCTTCTTCGTAACACCGTTTAACAGTGTGCGCGTTTTCTTATTCCACCAGGGTAGCCAGGAGTTGGGTAACGACGTCAGAGACTTTATCATCACGTGACTCCAGAGTAGCCACCTTTGACCGTAATTTTCGAACGGCTAGAGTTACTCTGCGCTGAAAATGGCGGACTGGCCTGACGGGCGAGACGATGTGGAAGTGGTGGCATACCGCCTGTTTCACAACTTACCGCGCATGCGTGCACTCTAGCAGATTTTGAAAATATTCGACAGTTTTTAACCAGTCCTGCACTTCCAAATTGAACACCACCGAAATTGTCTGTCAACAGGACGGTTGGTAGCAGACGACGTATCGTCGTCTGCTATCTTGTGTGTGACGTCAGAACGACGGCTACCCTTCTTCAGAGCAGAGTAGAGAAGAGTTGCTACTCCTGGCTACTCTGGCTAATTTTCGCAGCAGAGTTATGACGTCATTTCCGCTAATCTGGCTACTCTGGCTATTTTTCGAGGACTGAGAGTAACTTGGAGTTGCCAGAGTTGAATAAGAAAACGCACCCGCTGTGTCACTAAAAACCGGTCTCACGATCATGTTGATGTGAGCACATTCTGAGAAATCAGCCATGAGGTGATGGATTGTAACTCAAAAGGCAGAACATCCCGTCCTCCAGAAATGTGGGACTCCTCACCTCCGTCCTGGTAGACCATCGTCTGTCGTCACCTGGCGCTCTGCACCAACTTGCGTTAAAGTAAGTACAGGAAAAAGGCGCGCCTTTGCACCCGGAACAGAACCCACATAACGAAACAAAGAAAGGGAACTGCTCCTGATCTGCTTACAACCATTACCATAGAGCTCAGTCATGCCTCGTTGCCAGAGCTGTCCATGGGATCGCCCACAAGGCAGGAAACTTGGAATTGTAGTTTCATCCTGTTCACCTGAAAAAAAAAATGCTTTACCGCAGAATGTAGATGTCTGGCAGCATTCTATGTGTCTTTAGCTGTGCACAGTACGAGTTCCTGTTGCTTGGTGCTGGTGGTGATGGTCAAAGGTTGCTTGGTGTACTGTCAGCAGGCACCTGAAGTTCACCACCTGTCAGCATCTGTCAGTCACATGGTTATCTACTAGCTGCGTGCTCTGATGGCAATACAACTTGACGCCATTTCGCGTACATGAACGGTTGCCAAAGGTCCTGCTCAGTTGGTTTGCCAAACATTATCATGGATACCCTGCGTATCAGCAGGCATTTCCCGAAGTCTTGCTGAAAAATATTGAACCGCTCCAGACAACAATCTTGTCCCCGTCTGTATACTGTGTGCACTCTTCGGTTATTCTATTTGCGAACATGCGTTGTACTTCTAAACCGCTAGCGGATACCTTTGTCGTAATCGAAAAGCACAAAAGTACTGTCATGACTCATGAGTATAATGTTTGACGAAGTACACGGTGGCTATGCCTAACGAGCAGACATATATTTCTTCGTTGCATATTTTAGCACTTTTTTATTGTGCTGTATAGAAGAACTAATTTACATAATCTTCGGGGCAATTAAAACATTGCACCTGAAAGATCTATGAAAAGATCTTCCCGGAACAGCACCGCAAGCGGAACTGCCCCGACGACCTTGTTATCGGCCGCGCGTTCAAAGACACGGCCCACTCAGGGGCGGACCGCGTTATCAAGGGGCACGCGAGGGATATTGCTATTGCATCGCAAATGTCTTGTGCCAACTGCCATCAAACAAACAATCACGTACACAAAAAGTCATTCACATGAGGTGCCACTTTTTCGGGTGCCTCCAAATGCACGTGGTGGCTTCCGTCAACACTTACATACTTGAATTTCGCGCACATTTCCGCGCCTAGACACTTCATCAATGCCTCGGCAGCCGCCACGTTAGTGCTAGCTGCATTCAGTAGGCCTAACTCCTTGCTGATCACCAGGAGACTGTTTCGGAAACGTGACAGCTTGCGGTCAAAGAGACCCGGAAACAGATTGTCCGGTTCAACTTCACGAACTCTGACGTCATCATGTCGTACGTGGTGCCCCTCGGCGGTAGTTGTGAAAGCGCGGGTCATGATTGCCCTCGCAGCTTCCGCAGAGACGTGTCTGGACCGGAAGATGTCCAGAATTTCCTGTTTTGTGTAGCGACGACGATCGTCGTTGTTGCGCCGCGTCGCAGATCGCGGGTACGAGGCCGGGAACGTCCCTTCGATGGAGATGAGCCGGGAAACACGTTCGGGAAAGAGAAGGGCGAAGAAGTACCCCGTACCCGCTCCCATGTCGTGGCCCATGATGGAGAAGGTATCCCACCTGTTGGGGAATCAGAACCCGTGTCCAGAGAAGACCACATGACCATATATGTGTAAAGTCTTGGCGTAACTGAATTAGACTCAACTTATTTGTGCACTAGTTGATCAGTCAGGGAAAATAGCTTGGAACTGTAATTAGTTACTGCGAAAGTAACTGTTCTGAGGCTGGAACATACAATCTCACAAACTCACTTTGACTGGCTTTTTTTTTTACCACTCCATCATTTCAATCTCCCTATAATTACTGTTGTTTATCATGGTAGGCGGAAAATCTAGCTGCAATTGGGTTACTAGGGTTAGGTCGATATCTTTGCAAGCGTTGGACACTGTCCAAGCCCATCTCGCTCTTTAGAAACTCCGGCGTTCCCGTTAAACGACTTTTCAGTGCAGCAGGAGATGTGTCTGAACTGTCTGGGTGCGTCTTACGTAATTTAGAAAAGCGACTATTGCTTAAGTGTAAGAGACACGTGATATAAACATGAAAGATGAAAGAAGGTGAAAGAAAATGAAAGAACATGAAAGAACTGATGTTCTGCGGCTGGAACAACATAAAAGGGACAAATACATACAAAGCCTCAATTTGCCTAAGAAATTTGCGATGAAAGATGAAAGTTTTGAATGAATTGATGAAAGATGAAAGATCGCGCGTGATATAACCATGGTTCCACATTACAAGCGCTAAAATTTACTTTTTTGAAAGTTGCATTTACTCGACTTTCGTTCCGTAAAAAGCCGTGTACTTTTGCCATGCAATCGACATCCGGGATGACCTGCTAAGTTCGCCCTGTACTTTGTACTCCTTGTTAAGACCAATAACTCATGGGCTACGTGCTAAACACCCGTCATTTTGGATTGGGCCATTGGAGGGAGTTCCTTCGAGGGGCTTCCACGTTCTCTACAGGACTGACCGATATGGGGGTAGCATAAAGCCATCCTACATACTGTAAGTAGTCGGCCGTACGTCGGACATCATCCAGGTACTGGTCACGGCAGTAACAGTGGCTCGATGGAAGATGAGAGGAGAGACCGTGACCGGAGAAGTCAACTGCCACCAACTGGAACTCGCTCTTGAGTAAGGGAACTAGACTCTCGAAGCTCGCCGCATTATCCTGGAGAATGAAAAGTATACCATCGAGAAATTGTTGAAAGAAAGATGGATCCGTTTCTCGAAAGCGCCACAACGAATATAACAGACACAAGGAGCAGAAGAGCTTGGCGTTCTCTTTCTCCTATAGTATGTGTTCAGTGTATTCTAACCTTCCTCCTGCTGTTTCTTCTAATATGAACGTATAATCAATCAATCAATCAATCTATAAGCTTGCATAAAACATCAGCAGGGGCATACAAGACAAAGGAAGGCTAAGAATTGAAGAACATATTTCCCTTTTGTTGTATGCCCCTGCTGCTCTTCAACTACCCGCCTTGTTCCACTTGCAATCCATAAACCTATAATATATAAATAATATATAATATAAACAAACAACATATAAATAGTTTATAACATAGACATAGAATATATGAATAATATATACTATAAAAACATAACGTAAATATATATTATAATATAGGGTGTTCAAAATTAAGCTTTCACGAGCGCTACGCAAACACAGCGATGACAGGAAACCGGATGATAACTTTACGCTACTTGTGTAAGAAACAGGTGCTGCTAATTATGTAGCACCTGTTTCTCACTCAAGGAACGTGAAAAATAGCACCAGTTTTCTTTGGTTCGCCTATTTATAAAGTGCTAGTGAAAGCTTAATTTTGAACACCATGTATAATATAAACATATCACCCCGGCCCTTACTAACCGGTTCTGTTGATAAGTGTTCCACTGGGTCATTATCAGTCCGTTTTCATGTGTGTCTCTACAGTCGTTCCATAAAGTTCGTTTTTGAATACCTGGACGCGTGCCAGTAGTTTTCCCCAAGTACCGCCAAGGTGGCTGTTATCGCGCTTGGTAATGGTAGCAAATTTTTTTCCACTGTTAATATTAAGGTTGACAGGAGCTGTACCAACTCCACCGCTTCGCCCTACAATCGGAGTCGTACAAAGCAACGCGGAAATTCGCATTAGCGAAACTGTGTACTCTGCTCTTTGCCGCATTTACACAGCGATCGACAACTTAAGGGAAGGGGGGGGGGGGGGCGTCTTATTTATCATGTCCTTTATGCCATTTGCCGTGTTGGCGCAAGTCACGCAAATGATAGTACAAAGCTACAAGATAAATTCTGGGGGCCTTCTCGGTGCAGCGGGGGGCGTCTGAGATATGACAATGCATTCAGTGTCTATATATGACCGATACCGTACATTGTGTGCATGCCAGTGAACTCCTGCATATTCCGCACAGGCTTGAGCTCGAGGATCCCACTAGTCACATATGCGGCTACGTGGCTAGTGGGATCCTCGCGAGGACGTACGTCGACGCCATATGGAGGAGCTGACTTCCGTGCACGCGGTGACCAGTATCGGTCATCGACACATGAACGCGTTCTCGTATCTCCTGACGCCCTCAGCTGCGTACGTGTGTCCTGTGTACGTATTGCGTGCACTGCGTGCTCCGCATGTAAGTCTATCACGACGTCACCACAGTGTCGTCACTCTATTGTCTTTTTTTTTTGTTCCGGGTTCAACATGACAAAGCAGCTGTGGCTATCAACGTTTACCAGCCCCTGTGCCATCACTGATCGCCATTAAGAATAATCTCTCTCTTCTCTCCATGGAGGAAGGAGTGAGAGGATTTTTTTTATTCCGTGTTAGCGCCACGAAGCAACTGCGGCTATGAACGACGTACAGTCGTGAACAAATAGAGAGAGGACGGCAGGATGGAGTAGGGGATAGGGGAGGGGGTTAGTATACGCATCCTACGTCAACTTCAGGGGGAACTTTTGCGGCATTCGTCTGGAAACTCTACCGGGAAACCCAGGGAAAACCTCATACAGCACCGTCACCAATAGTTTTTCTTTACTAGTTATAAGAAACGTCGCCAATGTTAGGCAGCGTGGCGCAACTTCAAGGACCAACCCTGATCATTTTTGTAGTTTGTGCGACACCACCGGGGCCAACTCGCGTTGTTGGGAATCAGTCACGAAGCGAAAAATTGGCCGTGCTCGTTCAATCATCGAAGCACATTGACACCTTCCTTCCTTCCTTCCTTCCTTCCTGAAGACCCTGCCCTTCGCAGAGCTCCATTCGATGCAGGAGCCGACATTCGTGTTTTGGTACATGCCCACACTGATACCGCAGCATCTCGAAAGTTGGCCGTAAGACGTTGGTTGGGGAGTGGGTCCAGAAAGCTGGCGCTCCTGAACACAGCCTTACTCCCCAGTCTCCTCTACACGCACGTTCCACAGGTGTGGACAGACGGAGAAGACACAACAGTTAGGACACGTCCTAGGCCTACTTCAATAGGAGCTGTGCTCGCAGCTGTTTGGAAGGTATGCCAGGAATCCCACGGACAACCATAGCCAGCTGGGCTTCGACCCCGCGCCACATACTAGTCTTTAGTGTGACCGTGCTGTACCCATACGTCTACGCCGCTGACACATCATTTGTCGGTTGCTGCAACAACGTCATCCCAGCCAAGAAGAAGATGACGCCACCTCGCGCTACGCACCTGCCATCCGTGTAGAGCGAGAACAGGCTGTCCGTCGTCGGGACCCCATTGGCGGCCGAACAAGTAACCGTGAGGTACGGGAACCACCAGATCACGTGTCCGACGTTCCTTCAGTGACGTCGACGACGACTGCCTCGTGGTTTGCAGCCTTGCAACGGAAGTCTCGTGTGTCGGCAGACCCGTGAACCCCCTCCATTTTCCAAGTTGCAGCAGTGACCTGTTTTTGAAAAGACCGTCCGTAAATAGCATAGAAATCATCAGGAGAGAGGCTGGAAGAAAAGTTCGTACAGAGAGAAATGGGGGAAAGTGAAAGATTTTTTTAATTAGGCGATGCCCTCTCCCAACGTGTAAGTCTGGCAGCCGCCATGACAGATAGGGACACGGCCCGCCTCGCCGTTCCTAGTATCCAATCCAATCCAAATCGTGTGTCTCCTCTGGGGACCTATGTGCAAAGCTTCGTATGTCTTGTCTGCAACCATCGTGTTTGTTTGGGTTGCTTCCTGCTCCGTAAGGAAAGGGTATTGTGTCGTGTAAACCTTAAACAATGTGAGAACGACGTGCGGAGCTTGTATGGGAGATACCATTAGTGTTTACGATAACGGGTAGTAACACGTCAGGGCTATCTGGCTCAGTCGTTGAGATAGCAATCTTCGTCATCTTTGTTTGTAGATATTTCGAGAGTTTTGTGGTAAATAGTGATATTCGTGTTTCTGCTTGATCATTAATGTGTGCCAGTTTATTTCCGCTGCTGGTAATACATTGACGCCAAATGCTCCGACCCAATAGAACTCTTCCCGAAAACCGTCATTATGACGTTGGTTGACAGACTGAAACCGAAACAAATCGGAAGGGTAGGGCTGGGTTCCACGAATGGGCATTTGTTCGCTGCCTCCTACTGAAAGAAAAGTAGGACCGAAGGTCGCGTCCATTTCAGAGACCATCGTAATGCCCTCAAGTTCAGCTCTGCCAAATTGGTGGCGCTGCCGAATACTATGACGTCATTTGTTTACAAACAGAGACAGGTCGACTGGCTTATTGTATACATGTGAATAATGACAGCTCAACAAAGAAGCAGTAGCAGTTGGGTTTGGACCCATACACTGCGATTGCCGTATGGTTGCTGGTGGGTGGAGATACCGAGTTGGTATGTGTGAACGCGGAGACGGCACTGTCTCATAAGACGTTGGTTCGATTTCGTGCAGAAAATTGGCCCGTGTGAACGCAGCCTTAGTGAGTGTTAGTAAGACAGATATAACGTGGCTTCCAAAGTACCGTGTGTACGGCATCCAATCAAAGTCGGCACATGACGCACACTGGTGCGATATCGCTGGAAAACCACTCTTGGCAGTCGCGCAGAATCATGGTGGAATGAAAGATAAGTCAGGTACTTCACATCGAGTTCACGCCGTGTCTGAAAGCAACAGCTCGTGTAAATTTTCGACTCTTGTATACGCCACTTGAAATACGTGACACAATTGTTCCGGAGTCTTTCTTGCAAGTCATGTGCAATGCCCCTTTTGTGCGTGAGAGAGCAATGCAACACCTTCCGGTATTGTCTAGTGCGTATAGCATATTATTATGAGTATTAGCCTACTGTATAGTACGTCTGTCGCGCTCTTAGTGTGCATAGTACATTTCCCCGAGCACACTTACTTTACGAGGTTATTGGTTGACGGAAAAACACTTATCTCGATGACAATGAGAACCGGAAGGACAGAGTTAGAAAATGTGACTCGCCGCCATCTAAGTTGCCTCATAGACACGCATTTTCTGATTGCAAAGACGAACGGATGTTGCGTGTCTCCCTCGCATATGCTTCGTCTGCATGATGAGTCCACGCCGTTCAGAACGGAAGTGTAGAAGGATCCGCATTCTCAGAAATCCGTGCACCGAATGCTTGCCCCACCATTTCTTGCACAGGGACCTCCGCTCTGTGTCAGAGACGGGAGCCCCACGTGACCTGGACCGCCTTATCCTCGCTCAGCCCTGAGGGATATCCTTACGCTTCGACGAACCCTTCCAGTTCCTTTGGCAATGCATTGGATGCGGGCTCGCTGCACGTGCACAATGCATTGCCAGAGCTACTGGAAGGGTCCTTCGACGCCCAGGGACATCCCTCAGGGCTGAGCGATAATTTGGTCATGGTCATATCGCGGCGAGACCCTCTCTAGGGGCGCCACTGTGCCGTCTCTTGGTGGGGATCCCCGTTTCGGTTCAGTTACTTACAGTAAAAACTGTCATATTGGAATCAAAATGCGATTTACTTGGAACACATATGTCGTTTTCTTCATGAATCACCAGGAAATATCAATGCTGGACAGCCCCTAACACGTGCAATGCCTTTATACGCAATGCAATGTGAGAATACTGCCCGGGGACATCCCCACGACAAGGTTCGTTCAGTGAACACCAGAGGGCGACTCCCAAACTTCTCGGCGCCAATACATGCAACCGCCGTCAAACGTAACTGTTTTGGATGTATGGGGTTTGAGACTATAGAGTCGTAGCACAGCTGCGGCACAGCCGGTCGTGAGGATGAGTGCGATGCAGAGTCTAATGGACCATTTCCGACAACGCGTACGCGAATGCCCAGCCCTGGAGTCCGCCATCTTTGAGCGGAAAACATCGCCATGGACCCACCTGCGAGCGACTGTCATGTTCATTGTGGGGAGGTAATCGGTTTCAAGGTTACGCGAACGTTTGAGGTCTGGTAATGAGTACAATGTGCTTTCATTCTTTCCGCATTCTTCTTTCAATCTTCTCTTGCTACTTTCCCACGCAACGTACGTGCCAGTTCGTAAGGCGTCACCATTATTGGGGGGAAAGACACGACGTTCGACATTCCGCCGCCAGGGGCGACGCGAATATGGAAAAGGTCCACTGTAGGTCGCTGTCGTGAGACAATATATGCCTCAACCTTGACCTACTCAGACGTAGTCTCAAACCCAGAGGCTAGCACACTGAGGCGCTGCCGTCTGCACAGGCCATCGCGGTTGAAGGGTCCCAGCCATTTTGACCACCGAGGACTACCAGGAGGACAAAAGAACAACAACTTTATTTTAATGATTATGATTGGGGAGTTTCGTCGCCGGTGCCGATGCTCTACCCCATCGCTGGTGGGGTAATGGGGTGGAGTGGAATAATGAGTCGCCTTACAGGGGGGGGGGGGCGAGGTGCTACCGTGTCCAAAAAGTTTAAGAAGTGTTTTTAGGCCAGAGTGTTGGTGGGCTGGATTTGGCCATGGACAAAGCAATCTTGACGGTGAAATAATGGAGAGGAAGCAAGCGAGCTGGTCACTAGTATACATTTATGAAAAAAGCCCGACACTAAGGAGACGACGAGAAACGGACGGACGGTGTGTCTGCTTCTCGTCGTCTCCCTATATATAGTCTCAGGGTTTTTTTTAAACGTGTAATCTTGACATAGTGAGAGGGCGAAAGTAGTCCAGCTGACAATGAAAGCCAAGCCAAGCATTTGGAAGAATGCTCAGATTGCTTCCCTCTATGGGATGAAACAATTGTAAAGGCTTCTGAATTGGACCCTCACAGAAGACTTTTGAGAGAGACCTTATGCATAACCTCTTGTGGGAACTGTGTCAGCAACCCATCCGTAATCCTCGGTCCGGCCTTGAGCAGACTTCTTGTTCCCCCGAACTGACCCCTTTTTGTCCTCAACTGGTTGTTCCCTTCCCTCTGGTTGTATATAATTCTTGTATGTGAAGTACAATTTTTAGCTGTGTTTGAGACTTCGTGTTTGTGTCTGTCCTTTCGTGTTTCCTAGTCTCGGGGGTTTACATTATGCATAGTCCAGCTGATTTAGAGACAGTGAAAGTGTTGTCCCGAAAGGTTCGTAGTGCGTGCAATGGGGGAAGGATGTGCTCTAGATCTTCCAAGTCACGGCAGTGACAGCGTTTCTTGGGGATTCTCGCCAGCGATAATGTCACTTAGCTCCATGAGGAAAAAAATGCAAATGAGCTCGTACGGAATCAACAGAAGGCGGTGAAAAACGGACATTAGCGACTGCAGAAAGTCTACCGGGATAGCAATAGGCTTTTATACAAAACCATGCGCCCCCTGCGGCACGCATGGGCTCATGGGAACTTATGGCGCCTTCGAGCATTACGAGAAGGACAGAGGCGGAGGTAGAAGAACAACAACACCATTCCCGGTGTGCGCAGCAGCGTCAGCCGGTGTAAACCATAACCGAAGCAGACGACGGAGCAGTGTCGCTCAAAGTTCCCATGCTGCTTTGCGCCGTACGCTTGGCGGCGCGCGCATCTTTGTAAAATCGTCTATTTGAGAGAACTACGAGCGAAAGAATAACATGTTTCCACACTCGCTTGGTGTGCACTCGGCCATAATAGTCCACCGGCTTCGGTGGATCAGCTGGTTGCCTGGCTGGCAGCTGCCGATCCTTAGCTTGTGGGTTCGAACCCGTCCGAGGACGCGAGAAGCTTGATGGTATGGTACAAGGTGCACACACACGCGCGCGTCCGCCTCCACTGAGGACGTTAAATACGGGGTGCCCTTTGATGCGAGAATTCTCACCATTGTGGCATCGCGCATCATTATAGTTGTCGCGATGTTGAATTCCAATGGCAGAGTCGGAGCAAGTGGCAGGCTCCGCAGTGGAGCGGCTTGATCTGGCCTAGAGCAAGTGATCCGAATCTGCGACTGGAACACTTCCGCACAACTTGGAGTTAGCGCTGGGTAACCTCCCTTGGTGGATGGCGGCCAGAGACGGAGGAAGAAGAAGAAGAAGATGCTCATGTTCCATTATAACGCCATGTTTTGCAACATCAAGGTCTTCCTAGTCTCCTAACGTTGCCCTGGTAATGTCTGATTCTCGCTTCCTTCATGAAACAAAATCGCCAACGTACGACGCGAAATACTAGTCACGGCGAAGACGCGTTGCAAAGCAGCCATGTTGGCGAAATAGAGACAGGAAATAGGAAGCACGAGCGGCAAGTAACACGTCACGTAGAGTTCCGGTTGAATCTGCCTATTTTGGCGGAGCAGTCTGGGTTGCTCCCTGGAGCGACCTTGGCTCGAATGCCGCTCCGAAGCTCCCATTGGAATACTCCAGAACTGTTCTCAATCTGCCATTCGAACAGACTTGCTCTCGGCGGAGCAACAAAAGTTGCTCCGGAGGTGCTCCGAATCTGCCATTGGAATTCAACATTGTCACGAATAAACATCGATTTCATTTTGTCTTCTTCTTTCACATGCATCATTGCTGCAATTGTTCCACGTTAAGAAACATACATGTGGAGAAAAAAGGCACAGAGAGGGAAAGAGAGAGAGATGTCGATAAGCAACTCACCTCACCAGCATGGTGTGTGCGTCCGCCGTTCAAGCTCATTTCACCCGAGTGCACCTCCGGCAGGGCATCATCAAGATTTTAGGAGATCTTCGTGGGAGATGAACCCGAAGGGCACTTTGCCAGCACTCGCTATCACAGTGGAGGAGAATATACACAGGGACTTTGACACATTACACACACACAGTTGGATCCTTGATAGCTATGTTATCGTTTCGGGGCCGATGCCGTACACAACGGGGTCACCACGTGTGACTATGAAGCACATCTAGCGCACGCCCCTGTGTGTGTAGCAGTTGAGATTGAGAGCAGTGTTTTCCCGAGCGTGTCGGAGCGAAAATAATGTTCGCTGTGTGATTTCGTATCGGGGGCGTCGTACCCTTATCCCAAGCAGACAAGAGCGAGCACCTTTTTAGCGATGTATTCGTTTTGCTGTGTTTTCAATGCTCACTAATTAAGTAATTCAGCCAATGACACTATTGGCCTACGCAGTAATTTTTTACACCCTTCCGCTTGTAAAATGGGTAAAACGCCCTTTTTCTTTCCACAAGCGCAACTGGAAGGTGTAATAAGTGTTGAAAAGGAATTTTCACATTTACCCTTCTGAAACAGAGCTAGAACGAGAATGCACTCCCTCCCCTTGAAATGATGCTTCCTGTAGAATACATTATTTAGAGGGGTGAAAGGGACTTTTAACCGCAAGGCGGTGAGACAAAACCACTTGTAAACCAATTAGCCCATTTCGCTTCGTTGTTGGTTAACCACAAAGTTGCCATCGCAGGATCGCATAAATGGCATAAGGCATTTACACCCGAAACGAAAAATTCGTTGTAGCAAAAAATAGACCTCTCTCTGTTTGTAAACAAATGACGTCATACTGTTCGACAGCGCCACCAATTTGGTAGACTTGAATATAAGCCGCTGATAAATCGCTGTTCACGAGGTTGTGACAGGTCATCCCAGGTTACCCTATTTAAACGTACAGGATAGTTCTTTGCACCGATGTGAAGCTGCTTTGAAACTTCCGCACCGAAGAGGCAGAAAGTGGGCACCGGGGATACCGAAACTCACGCGGCTCTGGCATCACAGCCCTCGCCGCCGCCACTGAGGCAGCGCACGAGAAGTCACGTGCTTAGGCCCGCCAATAAGAATGGACGCAGCTCCGAGATCTGTGATGTCGGCGCTTTGCTCGGGAGTGTGATCGAGGGCTTGTATGTCGCTAAGTACGACAGGGAGAAAAATAATTTTTCCTCCTTGGTGTTCTGGAGTGCAGTACGACGCGCCCATAAGATTACTGAACCACATTAACGAAAGTGCCGCAACTCCTTTAAGACGGACTTACTTCTTAAGAAAGTCTATGGGGGATTTTTGTTCGTAGGGTTCTCGTAAACCGCGCTAAATTTCTACATGGAACAGGTACAGGCGTGTTCCCCTCTAGTTTATCTAGGGAATGACAAGTTTTTGAACGCCTGACGCGATCCACTGATTTTTGGTGAATTAAAGTTCGTCAAATTTTCAGTACATGGGAGTCTATGGGAAATGAAAAAAAAATCGCTTCTCTCGGCAGAGCCGCCCGCACTATTTGGGCCAAAATGATTTCATTCCCTACAGTGGCAGTCCAGGAATTGATTGCAATCAACAAATTCGACAAGCTTGCTGCAGTTTTCCAAAACCCTGCTTTGTCGTTTGCTAGCATGTTCTGCACACTCGCGCTTATTACATTGCCTCCTTAAAGCGCGCGAGAAAAGCAAAGGGAAGAAAACAATTTTCCAACAGTACAACCAACTCTCTCCGGAAGCGGACTGAAGCGGAAGCGGAAGTGACTCTAAGTCCGCCTTATATAGCCGTGCCTACGGGAACCAATAACAGAGAGCGTGACTCAGAATCTGATGCGGTAGACGCGGTACCCTATAGGGCTACCGGTAGACTAACACCCGCTATTGTTAGGTCAGTCAGTGTACGACACTCTTTGAGTACGTCACCGCAGAGAAGGTACGGGATGGTGACGTTGCGTTCGCTTTCTTTTTACCCAAAAAGCTACGACGTTCAACCGTATGAAGCTTTACGCACGTCATGTGGAGTCGGGGACATCTCCAACCTCAATATCAGTTGACTGCTCCACTCATTTCAGTACTCCAGTGGAGTACTCCAGTGCTCCATTTTCTCTACATCCACTACTCCATTTCTGTCCACTCAGGGACCTGCGCAGAATTTGCACTGACAATTTTCGAAGTTCAGTTGCAAAGAGAAATAAATTGCCCTCAATTAAAGTTGTCCAAAGCCTTCCTAAATGGCGGCAAAATTTTCCAGAAGGTAATTGTCGAAAGTCCCACATTCCTCCGTCGAGTACGTCGTCAGTTAGAATTTTTTATCACTTTGGGTGAATTTTTTGCTTTGCTGGCCGAACCGTATTGGGCTATCTCAGGCATTTCAGTGGCGGTGTTGCAAACAAACAGGGTGGGGTGGAATACCTGGTTGGGGGTTCGTTTGGGGGTGATGGTAAAATCCCTTCTCTTTCATTTGAGCGGAAATCCGGGAACTTTTATTGGAAACTCAAGGATGGAGTCAAAGAGTTCGTATACCCGTAGAGGAACTTCGACCGTGTAAGAGTTGCCCTTGTAGGAATGCATCCGTGCGAATACAGCGAGAGAGAAAAAAAAAACGCAGTACGAGAGAGAAGCACAGGACACATGTTCTAGGAATGCCCTCGTCCGCGTCGCTGTTTCCGAGTCCGATCAAAGTACGAGTACGTTGTTTATTTGTGTTTCCTGTACCTTCCGTGCCTTCGCATGACCTCACACTGCACGAGGAGTTCACGTGCATGAGCAATGGTAGACACACGCGTGCACAACAGCCAAGTTTCTGACGTGCGGATGAATCAGATAACAATATGAATCAGATAAACATTTGCCTCTACTGCAGTAGAGTGACTTCACCCAAGCAGCACAATGTACTGAAAAGTAGAGTGCATTAGAGGTGTACGGGTAGGTGGAAGGCCTTGAACAGACCCGTAAAACTAAAGTACATTGATAAGACACATACCGCCCACCCGTATTGCACTCTACTTTCAGTATATTGTGCTGCTTGGGTGAAGTCTTGGGTTGCCGTGAGGATTAAGAAGGAGAATACAGGAGGGGAATGAGAAATGTTGGTGGGCTTTAAAGATATTGTAAAGCAGTAGACAAGCATGATATGCCGGTGATGTGACTAGAGACTTTGTTGCTTCTAAATACCATATGCGGAACCATACGACCGACAACGCGCTATAAATATTTTTAATTTGCCATGAAAAATGCCGCGTAGTGGAGCGGTGCGACGCCTAGTGTCAAACAACCCCCTGTACAGCGGGCAACACTAAAAATTGGTATTACACACTATTACATCGGAACTTCGTTATTTTAGTAACCATATTATTAGTTTCCCTGTTTACCTATGCATTCTGAAACCCATGTTAACAGTGTTTTTTGCGAAGTAACCCAGCGCTGGACGCTGGCGATGGAAGCTCTGCCTACTTGTCTGCTGCGCCTGCGCGCTCCTTCTGTTCGCGGACTCTTTCGAACTTTCGAACGAACAAACTCTTTCTGTGAACCTCTGTGAACAAACAAGTCCCGACGCTGTCTGGCTTCTTGAACGTCTGACACATTTTCTTCAACGGCTCAGCATTTCATTTCAGTTCGCTTATCCGTTTATCCTCAGATGTGGATCGTTGTGTGGATTGCAGGGGCGGATTTTATGGTGGATTGTGGTGAATTGTTATGTTGGGCCCAGTGTTATACGCATGCAATGTGGTTGCCGCCGTATGTGGCAGGAGTACGGATTCATTTCGAATACCTAGTACAGTGTTGCCTGTAACCTTTAATTGTAATTTTCTAATTAATTGCACAGTCGATTGGAATGAAACTTGCGCAGTTTTTGTCCTGGTGGCTTGGACTGTCGAATAGCCACACTAAATGACATTTGATCGGTGCTGCTTTACAGTACCTTTAAGCTACGTCTTGTTTACGAGTGTTATCTGGGAGCTTGATAAGCTCATACAAACAACAGCAAGGCTTAGAGTGCGATTGCGGAAGCCAGCTTCCCGTTGTTATCGTTCCTCTGCACTGCTCTGTCTTCTGTATGTGACGCCGGTGACAGGAACACGTATATGGGTCGGTGTGGTGACCTTAGTATAGTGAAGTGAGCACGTCCGGCTTGAAACAGTATTAAAATGATGGCGGCACAGGTGGCTTTTTGTCACGCAAATGGCAGAGACTGAATTAACAGCTCGGACGAACACGACACGTAAACCTCATCAACGTCCATACCAAGGCCTACTGTATTATTAGAGATCTGAAAGTTTGACGACTTTCCTGTTGCGAGTGTGTGCAGAACTTAGTTCGCGTACCCACCACGATGGCGCTCGCTACATGGCCCAGAATGATGGCGGTATGGGATCGTCCCAACTGCGCTCTATTATTGCCAAGGCTGAGGATTAGAAGAGTCGTGGCTTGTCGCGGGATCGTGGTGTGATTGATAATCGCTTGGTCCACGCAGACAGTGCCAATGTGGCAGGTAAGTGAACTAAATGCGGCACAGCTTTTTTTCACGGAGCTTCCGGGACTATAGTAACACGTATGTGTGCCTAGCCCACACCTGATCAGAGAGGTGTGAGTTCGATTCCCGCCACCGGCACTTCGCTGACTTCTCGTCAACTCCCGTCTTCTGCCTCTGTCACCCGCACAGTCTTCAATGATCATTGAGACCACTGAACATAGTGCTACCAAGCGTTTAACGTGTCAACTTCTCAGAGAGCATTGAACCCAATGCTGTTTAAGAAGTCGACACGTTACACGCCTGGTGACGTCACGCGTATGTTCCATGGCCATTGGTCTGAATGATCATGGAAGGGGGGACAGGGGTAGTAACAGCCGCATGTCCTCCGGACTGAACATTGCTGTAAGCTGGTTGAGACGTTGAAGAAGTCTCAGGAGGGCAATAACTCGCCCAGAATGGTATCACAATGGCGTCCACTATGGTCCTATAGCCCCTCGTACAGAGCGTAAAGACTGATATCATCAGCTATGGGATTTTCAATGTAGAGGAGGTGGTGTCCCTCTGCATGAGTCCCGACCGGCAATGATGGTATGCCACGGCCAGGCGATGACGGTGGCCTATCCCCATGGTTGCTCCAGCCGCGTGTACATCCTCGTCGTTGTCCATGGTCCGCCACATCACTCCCCCACTCAGACGCGGAGCGGCGATGAATCAGAAGAAACCCACGAGTTCACTGGAGGACGACAGCGAGGGCGACCGTGGACAACGACGAGGATGGACACCCGCCTGGAGCACCCGCTCCTCAGTTCCACCGGCGTGGCCATAGGGAGCGACAACTTTCATCACCTCTCCGTGGCATACCATCACCGCCGGTGGGACTCTTGTAGAGGGCACGTGGCATCAGGGCGAGAGCCCTGATAAAACAAAATTAAGAAAAGATAACGTTGCCATTTCAGGGAATGTGCCGTGACAAGGAGTCCTGGGGCCCGATCTTGTTGTTATGCCGTAACGCGCGTTAAATGCACCTCTTCTCTGATTCGCCAAGAGCTCCCGTGCAAACGCCAATCGCAACGTTTATCTCTAATCACTGTGGTAGTGGTGGTGTGCTATTTCCGAGCGATCTGCCTTCCTGGCGTCGTGTGTCCCGGGTCGATCTCACGGGAAACTATTCCGACATTCGTCTCAAAGCGTCTGAGGAAAACCCGGTGACAACACTCAGACAGCACAGCCGGATTCGAACCCGGGTCGCCTCCCAGCCTCGGCGTGGAATGTCAATACCATAGCCCCAGCCTCCTACATTACGTAGTCCCGTCCCCACGGAAGCTGATACGGGGGCTCAAATCGCGGCCTTCCACTCTCGTCCTACTGACGCCCACGACGCGACGGCACCTCGAAAACCGTTCTGGTAGGCCGGGTTTTCAATTGAACGTTCAATGATGTGAACAGGCACTCCGGGAAATCGACAAATACCTCTGAGTTACTTACAAGGGATACTGAAGACAGTTGGCTACAACCATCCCACCAGACTGTTCACTCTGTCAACTGTCGGCAATGTTTTAATACCATCCCAGGAGGGATGGACTACACCCCTCACCCTCCCACCCACCGGGCCAATGTAGGCGTCCACCCTGACGAAGGGGGAAAAGGGAGAGGAGCGATGGCAACTCGAATGGCTTAGAAAAAAGGGTGAGTACCTTTTAGGAGGTAATAGTTGTCGCATATGTTGTGCCTAAAAGGTTGCAAAGTACCTGCTACCTACGAATGATAGGTTGACCTATAGGATAGGACCAAGGAATGATGATGTCATAATGTTCGACAGCGCCACGAGTATGGTAAAGTTGAACTACGTTCAATGCTAGTGGCGAGCAAAGTCACGCCCGAAAGCCACGGTCTTGTTGGGATTACGATGGTCTCTGAAAAGGACGCGACCTTCGGTCCTACTTTTCTTTCAATAGGAGGCAGGGAACAATTGCCCACTCGTGGAACCCAGCTCTCCTCTTCCGATCTGTCTTGGTTTCGGTGTGTCTACCAACGTCATGATGACGTTTCCCGGGTAGAGGTTTATTGCGTCTGCATATATACCTTGCCCATAGCCCTCTGAGGTTTGTCATCACTAGGGGTTAATTTTCTCACCACGCTTTCCAGCGTCTATTTTTTTCTTCTTTGTGTGTGTGTGTGTGTTCTGCCAACTTCTAGATATAGGGTGAAGGCAAAGCCTTCGTCAAACACTTCATCGTTTGGCTCATCGTTCAGCTTATCTCGTGCCCTCTCTGACCTGCGATAAGAAACAATGAGGCACCTCCCACTGGAGCCCGATGCTGAACTGTACGTATCGTTCGTTATCGTTATTATTTCAAGTTCAAAACTCCAAATGTCAAGTGACCTCACGTGAAAACCGTATCGGTAGGCTGAGATTTCAAAGAAACAAAACGACTGGTCATTGCGCGTGAGCTCGTGACGAGTCATAGGGAAGCCGTGCATTTATCGTGCGTTACGGAATAACGAAAAGTTAAGCGTCGAGCCTCTTATCTGCTTTGAATTATTACAATTAGCTTCCTTCTCTCTCTTCTATTGCCCGTGGGGCGACCTCATTGGTCCTTCTCTCAAATAAGGGGGTAACAGCTAACGCCACCTACATACAGAAGGCCAGCTTAATGCCTCCTCTCCTTTCTTCGCTACGTAGACACATATAGTTAGAATTCGTCTGCTACGTCTGATTTGCCGCTCTGCGAATATTCAAGAACTCGCAAATAATTGCAGTTAAGTTTGCAAATTTTAACCTATAGACTCAAAGTAAACACGCTTTTCAGAAAATCAGTCTTGAGAAAAATGTGGGACCGTTTTGAGCTTTCCTTTCGTTTCTGTTTCTTTTTTTTTTTTTTCTTTTTTTTGCATTCAGTACGCGGGGACGTTCACTACTCGCAGACGACAGTGGCTGCTCTTGCGGCTGACGGTGGCTCGTCTCCATGGCTACGACCGCTGAAAGCACGTTCACGATTGGCTACGGCAGTTAAAAACACGATCCTCATTGGCTGACTCTTAGATGTTACGTCACGGCGACGAGTAAGCAGGCTTCCTCTATCTAGGTGGTGTCGTAACATCTCAGGGTGAGGCGCAGGCACTCTTTTCCACGCCGGTCACGAGTATCCCCTTACTGCCGCGTTATGATTGGACAAACACTTCGTCACGTGGCTTCTCCAAACTTTACCCTCTTCTCTGCGCAGAGACACACTGTCGTGCTGCCATGACGTCATCGGGAAGAAGACTTCACTCGATTATATATCTTCTGCTGGGACATGGTTCCATGTTGGATACAGTGACAGAACTTTCCGCTAAGCTCTGTGGACGTCCATGCAGCGGTCGAATTATCATTCCCCCAAATACAGTAAATAGGCAACATCTGTTTTGCTCAAGCGCGCGATAGACTTCTACAAAATCCATTTGGCCAGGTGTTATGTTTGCTCACCAATGTAGCATTTCCGCCCTTACTCTGAAGCCATACATCACATCCGCAACGTATTACTATGTGCAATGGACCACTTCCTGTTTGTAAACAAATGACGTCATAGTGTTCGACAGCGCCACCAATTTGGTAGAGTTGAACTACGCTGGAAGCTACGGGGGCGAATACGGTCGCGCCCGAAAGCCACGGTCTTAAGGGGATTACGATGGTCCCTGAAAGGGACGCGACCTTCGGCCCTACTTTTCTTTCAATAGGAGGCAGCGTACAAGTGCACGTTCGTGGAGCCCAGCCCTCCCCTTCCGATTTCTTTCGGTTTCAGTATGTCTACAAACGTCATGATGACGTTTCTCGGATAGAGGTCTATTGGGTGGAGAACGCTAGTTTGTTGCTGTTGTTATCTTATTGCCGTACTGTATCGTCAACACTCGACCACACTTATTCTGTAACTTACCCGTGCTCAAAAATGGCGTACTTAGCACAAATGTGCTGTATATCGGTCCGTTTCTTTTGTACATTATCTCCTACTGCGCTTGTTATTATATTTAGGTGTCTTGCGCACTATCTGCTGTGTGGGGGGGCCTGATTGTTGCCGAGCTGTCTTTCTACAATGTTTCGTCCGGTCCCCCACACGTATTTCCCGAAATAAGTTGAAGTTATGGAGTGTGGATTAATTTGTGTGACATTGACACCCGTTTTCTTTTCTTTATTTCTTTTTTTTTTCTTCGTTTCTGTCACAGGATACACAGGTTAAAATCATAGCGGTTGCGTCAAAATGCACGGGACTAAAGCGTGCAGCCAACGATCCCGAGGCAACAAGACAGAGTTGTCTCGCGGCGTTAAAACCTCCTATTGTTGCATAATGTAAAAAACCCCGAGACTAGGGAACACGAAGGGACAGACACAAACACGAAGTCTCAATTGAGACTTCGTGTTTGTGTCTGTCCCTTCGTGTTCCCTAGTCTCGGGGTTTTTTACATTATGCATCATCTTCACCAGCTCGCTTGCTTCCTAGCCATTTTTTCATTCTCCTATTGTTATTTCTCGTCTTATTTCTCTCTCCGTTCTCAGGTATATTGCAAGTTCGCGCACACTGCCAAGTGACGATCCCTTTTTTCTTGAGAAGCCTTACATATATATCCCATTACATCACACTGCTGTCTTTGTGTCAGGTTCAACTGCCAGCTTCTGTTTTGAGATGATACGTATTTTATTGTTTGGTTATGTGCAAGGAGGCAAGATTCTATTTTCACTCTGAATGCAGGGTAAGCTCTCCGAGCACGTCTTTCTCCTCTCCGCGACCGTGAAGGTCGTGACCTCCATTAGCTTCCCTTCCCCATTGGCTCCCTTCCTTCGGAGGAAAATAAGTCGGAGGTCGACCTAGTGTTCCCGCACGGGTTCCTAACATCGGTGACAAAGACCGCATGTTTAATAAGTTTTGCACCCCAAGTTTTTGTTTGTTTGTTTGTTTTTTACCTTTACAGATTTGTTATAAAAGATTACGAGATCAGCATAGATACCATTTTTGGAGTTCTGTTATACGGGCAGGCGGACATGACGTCCTCTCGAAGAAAGTATGTCACTACAAGACGACTAATTACCTAAAATTCGTTGATCAACCCCTTAATTAGGGGTTTTCGAGCAAAGTGAGATAGCAGAATGGGACACAATCCTCCGTTGAAAGCCGCACCATGTTTTCAAAAATCCTGAAATGCGCACGTGCCTCGAAATATTCTATCGCCGAATTTATATACGCAAATAAAATCTCCAATCGAAACCACGGCGACCGGGAGCGACAGGGAGCACAGCGCTCATTCAACGTCAGAGGGTCACGTGATTTGGAGCGACGGAGATGATTGGACGCCGAACCAGGTAAGCCTCCGTCGGCGAAGGTGGTGCGCTCATGAGGCGCGTGGTTTTGGTTTCAGCTCCTTTGCATAGTGACATCGCGTTCTGTTATCTCGCGTTTGTTCGAAATTCCCTAATTAACGATTTAGTTAATTAATTTTAGGTAGACAACGCGTAACTACCTAAAGTTGTACACTGTACAAGAGAGAATGATCCGTCTGGCCGTATAACTCAACTGAAAAAAATGACATCTGCTGCTCAAATAACTTTTTATAGTAATTCAGTAAGGGAGAAAAAAACGCCCTTATAATTAGGAACCCATCAAAAAAATACTGGATTTATGAAATCGGGCAAATCACAATAAACCGTGCGATTTATCACACCGAACTATTCCATGTTCTCCGGTGCGGCAGCCATAAAAGAATATATTTCCTTTCCGGCACTGTGTATCAGACGGAAGTTATGCATTTGTTCGCTTGCTTCGATACGTCGACCTCCTTCCTCAACCTGTGCACTGTCAACGCCACCTAGGTAGAGAAGGCCTACTCATTGTCTCCTCTCCCTTCTTCGTTTAACCGCGTATTCACACGAGCGACATCCTCACGGAATATTCTAGTGGAAGAAAAAGTTGAAAGTCTGCTCACAGAGGCCGAAGTTCCGTCCGTTCCGTGTTATATTGAGCATTCACACGATGCGGAATATCGGGAGTGGCGTACCGCGCACTTAGCAGACGACACTTAGCAGACGACACCGTCGGCGTGTTTACCTGTCGTCTGCTACGGAATATCTTGTGGCTGTGTAGCAGGACATTCCCCACGGTTAGCAGTGTACGTGAAGACACGACCTTGAGCGCTCGCGCTCACGTGATAGCAAAAATATATGACGCTTTTCGCATCTTCTACTTCTGCCAGAATGTCGCTCCTGCGAATACACTGTGAGAGTCAGAATTCGTCTGCTACTGCGATTCACCGCACTGCGAATTCAAGAACCCGCAAATGATTGCGGCTCACCTGGAACCTAAATGTTTAGACAAAAAGTGCAAGACGCTTTCCAGAAATTTAATTTTGAGAAAGAGTGTGACCCTTTAGCGCTTTATTACCAAGTTTGCCGTTCATAGCATTGAACGTTGCGTTCTCCGGTACTCTATTGTTTCATATATGTCGTGATGTAAACCATTTTGCAGTGCGTGCCGGGTGTTCATGTTACGCGTGTATTTGTGTAGATGTACTTGCTGCGCATTCGGAAGCATTCATGTGGGGTTAACCTGTGCGGTAACAAGTAGTAAGGGTATATAATATATAAATACAGGAATGAAATGAGTGACATAACGGCTTACTATTCGTTGTCCCGACGGAATACTCGGGGAAACAAAATGTCTCGCTTTTTTTCAGCCTTATTTCGAACGCGCATTTGTTTCCAGATGCGCACACTGTAAATATCGTCGGCGCTATCATTGAACAGGCCTGTACCCACATATAGCGATTTGCTACACAACGCTATAAAACAGCGCTTAAGGCCTGTTCCGACATATATATATATGTATATACACATATTTATATTTTGTATATTTTTTTTACTAGAGAATGCAGCGCTGTATTTGGGAACTGGTCTTAATAATTACGTCTTAAGTGTCCTTAATAGTTAAGGATTGACTAGAACAATAATTGCTAGAGTCAAGCCTTATCGTTGCGATCGTCCCGTATACTAGCATGGAATAGTGGAAGATAAGTAAGAATGCGAAGATAGGCACTTGGAGATAACCTTCACTAATAACTCATCGCTGTTTGGTAGATAATAAATCAGATAATGCGAATATCTTTGTAGTGTAGTAAAAACAAATAGTACGTGGCTGTTCATTCATGCGTTCTGTATCACGACATGGTATCATGTGTAAAAACATGACCTAAATAGAGGCACAAGGAATACTATGAAGAAAGGTGTTCTGCGCGCAATTTAGTTAATTTGAAGCGTGTAAATGGACTTTTTTCTCTAGCAATACACATCTTTCCTTCTTCCGTTGACTCAACAGACCTCTACCCGAGAAACGTCATCATGACGTTGGTAGACAGACTGATACCGAAACTAATCGGAACGGTAGGGCTGGGTTCCCCGAATGGGCACTCGTTCACTGCCTCCATTTGAAAAAAAAAAGTAGGACCGAAGGTCGCGTCCCCTTTTAGGGACTATCGTAATCCCTCAAGACCGTGGCCTTCGAGCGCGACTTTTTCGCCCCTACCTCCGAACGTAGTTCAACTCTACCAAATTGGTGGCGCTGTCAAATACTATGAAGTCATTTGTTTACGAACAGGGCGAGATCTACTGAAAGGTGTAATAACAGTGATGGAAATATTATGGGAAAAGCTCACGGAAACAGTGTTTTTAACACAATGTACCCTTTCTGAAAGGGTGTCTTAGTGTCGAATGTGTCATTTTTAATGGTGCCTTATGTGGGTTGCGCCATCTAGAAGAGTGTTCCGGAAACTCCCTCCTGTGTGGCATGAAACCTATGCCAGAAAGGTGTATGACGTAGTAGACATCCACGTCCGAAAGGAGTAACATGTTTACTGTGTAGCCACAAGAACGTAATTTGATACTGAATAATTATTTTTGATAACAACCGACAAGAAGTCGGCCCAGGAGGACGCACACTAATTCCCCACATCTCCCACTCCTTCCTGCTGTCCTCTCTCCATATGTCCACGTCTGTAGGCCCCACATAGCCACAGTTGCTTCGTGGCGCTAACGAGAAATTAACAAAAAAAAAGAAAGAAAGATCCCGCGATCCTGACCTTGGCAGGCAGTCGTGTTATAAACCGACACAATGAGATTGGCGAGGGTGGAATTTGCTCTTGGATTAAAAAAACAGACGAGGAAGAATTGTGTTTTGTTTACAGACCGAGAAGACCGAAGGGATATTGCGTAACGACGATGTAATAGTATACCCCTAGGCGTAACGCAACTGCAATGGCGCTTCACAACACGTAAACCGACCTGGGTTAACGAAGAAAGTCCTGACCTTCCGTGTTGTCTTTACAGCTGCATGATATACGACGCGAACAGTCGTTCCTCTTTAACGCGATAGGGCCATCCTTTATCAACGAACGCTGGAAAAACGACAAAATGACGCACAAACTTTCCGTAAGGTCGCAAGAAATTTCCGTGACCTTGCATGCGTTATGTTTTGCATAATTATGCCTCGACGATGACTGAGAGCAAAATACTGATATTGCGCAACTGATTGACTCGCAATTCGAAGTCGATATGATGGGAAACGAAAATGAAAACGGATACCGCTTTCCGCGTAGCGTTCACACTAACAGCGCGAATTTTTCTGAAGCCGTCAATGCATCCCTACCGCCACGAAAAATCACACAAAACCGTGGAAATTTTAAAAATATGAATACCTTTAAAATGAATAAACGCGACTGTAGCCAGCCCAAAGTAGATATTACCAAACTTCACCTAACACGGAAAACCTAACCTTACCAATCCAAAACTAACGCCTAAACAGACGCAGTAGTACAACTGTCAGGCTGAGTGAAATCGGGGAAAGTCAGACATCGTGCGCGTGTTTCTTCTGCGCCTATATAGTGTCAGGCAGTAAACAAGCTGGCATCGTAAAAGATCACGCAAGCAGACGATAAAAGTCCCATATAGCAATCGTACATTTGAAAGATACTCACGAGTAAACTAGCAGACGACACCAATGCCCGCCTCTCTGGAGATTAGCGGGAGGCAGAAGCACGTGAACTTCTGTCAAGACGCCAGCAGCTGTTGTCATGTATCCCCTAGGGAACATCCGCCCTCGCCTAGGGAATTTGCTGGCGGTGCCGCAAGTTGTTCGCGCTTCGATGCGTTCGGTGACTTTTCGCGTGGAACGCCGTCTTTTTCCTATTGTGTCCGGCCGCACGCAACTCTATGATTTCTTCGATGACGAGCATGAACGCTGCTGCATTCGTTAGCTTGGTTCTTGAGTGCGTTCAAAAAGCGCGACTGATAGCACTGTGTGCGTGGAGTGCTCCACGTGATTGTACGGAGTACGAACTGATAAAAAAATGTCCTTTGAATAGCTGGCCACTGGCTTCCTTGGTTTAGAAAGCATTAATATCTGAGCGGGTTTCTGAGGCATACCAACAGTGCTGAAGACACAAAGGACACAGCACTGAAACACTTTCACGAACAACCGCTCTTGAATCTTCCCATTTCCCTCTTATCCGAGACGGATAAGTGTGTTGGATATTTTTTATTTTTTCGCATGTTTCATTCCTTGCATGTTCTCAAAACGCCAGTTTTCCTTTTCTTTTTTTTTTTTTTTTTCTGATGGTTATATTGAAGTTATACTTACACACTTGCTTCCTGCACGTTCTTATTTCCTTGTCTTCCTGAAACAGTACAATTCCTTGCTTTCTATTTCCGAGCATTTTCTCACTTCTTTTCTCTCTCTCTATCTCTCTCGAATAACCGGTTCGGCATCTTTTGCACTGCCTTAAAATATTAACCTAATGTTGTATATTTATTCTTCATAGTCGCCGTGTTCTTTTAGCCTAGTATTGACGAGCTTATATGCATCGTTACATTTTAGCGGTATATTGTAGGCGTTGATACTCTCAACAAATTTTTTTCGCTGTTTTCACTAATTTTCAAATGGGTAGCTATAAATACTGGATTATACCTTTGTGAAATCCAACCTTTCACCCAATGTTTCGGATATTCTATCAGACATGCCTCTTCCATGCACAAATTAAGCAATCCGCTGCATATACAGACCACCCCTCCAATTTGTGCTTCATTACATTTCTTCCAATGCTTTTCGGTCAACTAAACTAAAGAACGTCACGCAGGCGTGATGTTTGACTCGATACATGCTTATTTTCTTCTCATAATTTTTTTCCATCGACTTCAGTCAGGGTCGATCCCAAAACAAAATCGATGTAATTGTCGGGTCGCCACAAGTAAAGGCACGGAGAACACGGAAGCAGTTGAGACGTGTGGATCGCAGAGCCGTTCACAGCGTAGAGTTCAGGTGCAGCCGGTTTGCCACGGCGATCCGTTGTTGACGCCGGGATGATGCTCACTTGTGCACCTGTGTCGACGAGGAACTGCTGTTTTGTGACGCGATCCGTGACATAGAAGAGTCGGTGGCGGGTGGGTGGGTGACCAGCTTCGCTTACCGCCGTTAGCTGCTGGCCGTCCCATTTCCCGCTCTCGAACACGGTGGCTGGCACTGTCTGGCATTGTCGCCGAATGTTTGGTGATACCAGCAAAGTGCATTACCATTGTTGCTCGGTGCTGGAGACCGTCGTCGGGCTGGCGCTGGTCGGCGTGAAGCTGATCGGCTCCGGCCTCGCTGCGTTGGGCCGAGCGACTGCACCATCTTGACCAGCTTGTTCATCTCGGCGCGGAGGTCATCGATGGCGTGGCTGTCCCGTGCGGCTAACGTGTCTTTGAGGTCTATGATGTCCCTCCGGAGTTCCGTGATGGCCGGGGGTTCGTATTGGGATCCGACGGCAGCGATGACTGGTGAGCCAACGTCCATGATGTTGTCGGCCATGTTGGCGATGTCCGACAACGTTGTGCTCTTCGCTGACGCCAGTATCATACGAACGCTGGCTGGGAGGCGCTGAAGGAAAAGCTCCCGCAATAGAGTCTCATCAATGGTGCTGGCCTTTTCTCCGAGCAGTTGTTGCAGACGACGGAGAAGTTGAGTAGGCCTCCTGTCGCCCAGCTCCTCCGATGTGAGCAGCTGTTGTATACGTCGTTGTTCTGACGCTGATGTCCGGCTGATCAGTTGTTCTTTCAGCGTGTCGTACGGTTTTTCATCTGGTGGTGAAAGAAGTACATCACGAACCTCTGTGGCGACGGATGGGGTTAATGCGGCAACGACGTAGTTGAATCGAGTCGTCTGTGATGATATGTTCCGTAGTGCAAACTGTGCTTCCACTTGGGTGAACCAGACTTGAGGGTCGTTGGGCCAGAATTCCGGGAGTTTGATCTGAATGGCAGAGATGTCAGCAGGTGCTTGTTGAGTGGCCATTGATATGGAGTTGACATAAACAGAAGGCAAGTCCAAAAACCGGGTCACCAATATGTCGGGTCGCCACAAGTAAAGGCACGGAGAACACGGAAGCAGTTGAGTGTGTTTAAAAGCAATCTATTTACTTCAAAGGTCGGAGGCCCACTGGCCTGTATTTACAGCTTTTGAGCCGCAGAGCGCGGCAAGGAAAAAAAAGGGAAGCGAGAGGAAGGAAAGAGAGGACGGGAACGCAGCGTTTTCTAAGAAGGAGAAAAGAGAAAGTAAAGATAAAGAAAACCGTTGTACATCTGGCAGTGCGACCGTACTTGGCGAGTCGCTACATAATGCTACATATAAACCCTACAACTCAACATCCCCCTGAGGTCTGAAACAAAATTGTCACACATTCTTCAAAGCAGGCCCTCTTCTACGCAACAGAAAATCGTATCTGCCAGATAATTATGATTCAAGTAAGTCAATAACGTCGAAGAAAGAAGGTTACTTATTTTCCAGGTCTTTTCAATACATCTCTAACTCTGTTAATTCGTTTGAAAGTTATCATTACGTGTCTTATTTTTATGTTTTTTTTTTTTTTTTTTTTTTCTGGGCCGGCTCGGATATCCCACGTGACCGAAAGTGAAATAGCAGCAGGGAGTTTCCGGGGAACTGGCAAGCTGCGTGGAGGAGCGACAATGGAACCGGTGCGATCGGAGCCAGGCCAGAAAGCGCTTTCGGGAACCAAAAAAAAAAACGCTACGATATGCGTGACGCCATCTTTCGTCAAAAATAGGAGAGAGATGCAGAATTCTGCGATATTTACATTGCTGCGGAAGACTGGCTATTTTCTATCTTCTATCTTTGACGAAAGATAGCGCCACATGTACCGTGGAAAGTACATACGGCAGTCATCGAAAAAGTCAGGCAGCGGCACTGATGTCTATGTATAAAGGCTGGATCGCGCATGGGAGAGGGGCTCGTGGGGGAGAGGCGTGCCTTCGGGCCGCCATGTTGGTGGGCCCTAAAGTGCTGTGTGTGCCCATAGAAAACAATGGGAGGCAACAGAGATTGTGAGTATTTATTGCGCTGCAAGCATTGGTCATTGTTTGTCATCACACAATTTTGTAAGGTGCCAGTATACTGATGTATCCTAACAGTGTTTCACAGGTGTCCTGCCGTTCGATTCTTAATTACGTTATGTTTTGCATTCCGAAACTAGACCGTCACTGCAGTGCAGCGCTGGGGATTGTACTACAGCACGTTTCCCAGTCAATATGTCAATAAGAAACGGCTTTAGGTTAACAACAACCATGTATATAATATCCCGTACTGCGTTCTGGACGAAAATTGTTCCATAACGGTCCGGGAAAAGATATACTCGCATGGCAGAAAAAGATCGTTCTGTAGAATCACAGCCGTTGTTTTAGCCGTGTATGCGTTTAGTATGATTTATATCAAGCATCGCCTTAGAGTCTTTTAGTAAACGATGCTTAGTAAACGACAGCGGTGCTCTGCCTCGCAAATATGGACACACCGAAGCAGCCCATATACGTTGTGAGCGTGATCTAATTGCTTCACGCAATTAGAACACGCTCGTTAGGACAGTTAATCAGGTAGTGATGTAAGCTTAATCAATTAAGTTACTTAAATGTGGTAACACCTCCTTGAGACACAAGATTTACCTCTTTTTGAAGTACAGCCCTTCTATGTTTGTTTGTTTCTTCCTTCATTTGTTCTGATTATTTGCAGGCGCGGTTGTGCCAAACTGAATGTCCTTCTCGAGTACTCACATGCTTTTGCTGAATACAACTGCAGCGTGAGCAAAGCTGCTTAGGAACGGGGGCCTGCTATCCAGTGCTGACTTTGTCATGCGTGTTATGTGGAGCACGTTCGAAAAAATGCAGCTCCACGTATGGTCTTCAAATTGCAACAGGACTATTTGGAGCTTGAAACAGTTGTGATTTTGTCATTTTGGCCCTTGTGTACCCAGTCTGTGAAACGCAAACAAAAAAGTCTAACACGATATGCTTTTGTAATGAAGATCACTGATGATGAGTAAAGAGAATATACGAGTTCAAGTTTATTCAATATTTTGTATCATTCATTATATTATTCAACATTTTATGTCAAGTTTATACAACATCAAGTTTATTAAAGTTCAAGATTTATTTCTTGCACTTATGCGTTTCAGGATACAATGAACGTGCAGGGAGGTCGCAAAAGACTACATTTATTGTTTTGTGACCTTGCTACAATGGCAATATATATTTTAGGAATGACAGTGGTCAGGTACGCTCTCTCAATTTTAGGTTGGAATGAGCAATGAATAGCAACTTCCCTCCTGATATTTTCTCATATATGCTAAATTTTAAATTTAATGTGATTGAATATGTGATAATATAATAATAATATATAAGAATATAATATGTGATAAATGAATGTGATCAACAGTAGATATAAACAACATGAGTAGCCAGAGAAGTGCATTCTCAATAAATAATTTTCTTCTTATAGCGTATATGTGCATGCCTATTAACTGAAACAATTATCACAGTTCCCTGACAAGTTTTAATTTCTGAGAGTGTACTGTAGAGGCTGCTTAGATCTACAACAGTTCATACAAGGTATTATATACTGTGAATGCCTTTAAAAATCCCATGTGACACATATGCCTTTACTTTCTGGAGGTGCTGTGGTAGTCAAAGTTTGTGGGCATTACGCAGGTTCTGCACCCATTTCTTGAGTATGTCGAGGCAGCTGTGAAGTAACCTGCATTGATGATGATTATTCCAATTTTTATGGTGCATCGACAACAAAGGAAATAATACATCAGAAGCATAGGCGCCGACTGCGGGGGGGCGCGGGGGCCCTTGCCCCCCCAGAACATGAACTAGGGGGGGCGCCGCCTCCCCCGGGAAGTCCCGCTAAGAGACTGACACCAACCCTTGGGGCTCGGAGCGCCCGGGTCAAAAGAGCGAAGAGGCACCAACCCCAAAAATGCATCTTGCAATTTGTAAAATATGTATCCGCCCACCATACTCATTATCACAGTAGAAGGTGAGGCGAAGAAACACAGAGGATGACATAACACATTGACTGAATTTCGTCCAAAGCAGTCAGATCAATGAAACGAAAGCAGTCGAAAAGGTACCTGCAGCTGCCAGTGAGGGGCAACGGTAGAATCTTCGGAACGCATATCCGTTGGGAGCTGGTTCAACTCCCGCTGGTCCATTTCATTGACCATATTCATTATATTGCGCGCATTTCGGGTTAAACACCGAGGATTCAATGCATTTTGTTCCTTTCACTCAGTTTTCAAAGGCGTAATGCCTTCAGTTGTGCACATGTTCACTGTTTACGTTCTCTCTGTTTTTCTTTTTTTCTGTTCTTCCTTCCTCTTATTTCTATACCAGTTCTGCATACATCATAAGATCCCGCCAGAGTCTGTGATTAGTTTTGTGTTCTTCATTTTTCTTTCCTTTCCTTCTTTTTGTTTTCTTTTGCTTTTTTTCTTTTCCTTTTTTGTCTTCCCCTTTCACATTTTTTTTAATAACACGCCGACATCCATCTGGCTTACCTTTCTTTTTTTTTCTTAATAAACATATCCCCACCCCACCCCCCCCCACCCCCGCCAGGGTACTTGTTTCGCGGTGGGCCCTTGCCCACCCTGGGAAAATGAAAACTCTTCGCCTCTGATCAGAAGGTTGGTTTGGGTGCAACGAGTTAAAAATGAATATGTTGTTTAATAAATGCATTGGACAAATGTTAAAACATCAGTTTAAAACATAGTTTACAATCCCTGTATCTTCTAAAAATTAAAAAGATTAAAACCTCTTCTAAAAAGAATTATAATATCTAATTATTATATTGCTGGGTGAAGGAGCCTAAAGTCTAAGGTGTGTTTCTGTTGTGAACATGTAAGAGAACATGCAAAACAGAGAGGCTAACCACAGTGCGTGCACTGAGGTTGTTCCTTCCTGTAAAGTAGAAACGAGTGGATGAGGAACGTGATACTTATACCTGTACACCCAGCCGTATCACACTGCACAGATTATTCACTGGGTAGCCCTCATGACGAAACCTGTATTGAGAGACCACTTTTGCCTTAAAAACTGCTACAAATAGCACGACACGCTACAAATTATTGCTATCGTAACAAGCTGACGATACAGCTCAGACACAAGGCGTTATTCAAGTCGCGCCACACCACCGTTACGTAGGATTCTTTGTCACAAATCAAACCAAGGCACAAAACAATACCAATACATGAAAAAAGGTGACAATCGTGGTCTCATTATGACGTAATACCGAACTTGTGCGCGAAGGTAATTCAAAGAAATGAATGTGGCACTTGCTTCCGCAGAGAACACCGTGTACCATGCTAGCAATGCATGCAAAAAAGCGCTCTAGTGCTTGCACATATATTGATGACAACACTACCTGTGTAGTGTAACGTGTTCTCCCAAGCGTATTATGCACTCAAACTGTATTTGCCGCCGGGTAAAATGCAAGTGTGCTCGATTGAACGTCGGAAGAGCGATCAAGCAACCTGCATCCAGTGCTCGTTTTGGGCAAAAAAACACTTCATAATGGTCAACTAAACATACAGAATGGACGCCTATTTATTCCTTGCTGAAGAGTGACTCACCTGTATAAATTTAGGCCTTGTATCCTTGCCAGTACGGTTGGTACGACCGTAATTGCAAGAAGTTGCCATGATCGCTGCGGCGGCTGTTGTGGGTACAGTAAGATGGCGGCCGGTTTCTTCACGCTCGCGCTCCCTATCCGCGATCCAGCCTTTTACAATCGAGATCAGTGGGCAGCGGCGGGTTCATGTTGCCAGCCAACTTTAAGGGAGACTTCAAGGATTCGACAAAAAAAAATTGGGTGAGCATCATACCGAACACAGACCGCCCCCTTGATACCGAATACAACATTCGCATGCACTTTGCGTGTAAATGACGTAAATGACATAAATGCCGTAATTACGTAAATGACGTAAATGCCGTAAATGACGACAATATCAAACCGAAACCAAAATGCAAAGCGCACAGCGGTTCGCCCTGAGGAACATACTGTGACGTCACCCAGCATTGTCGTCTGCTTTGAAGCTTGCATGCTTCCATGCCGGGTGACGTCAGCAATGTTGCTTTCAGCACCCTCTTGCTTCACAGAGGCGAAGCGCTCACTTCGTAATAATTCGTTGGAATAAAATCTGCGCACTTTTGGAACACGATATTTCGTACGTATATTCCTGGCATCCCAAGGATTACTGCTGCTATGGCACAATCTTCGTGGTGTTTTTGTTGCGGAGTCCTACTTTAAGACTTGTGTTGTGTGTCTTTGTCCCTTTGTATGTTCCAGCCTTAGAACAATTACTTTCCATTATTTCTCCGCTTTCTGGGCCTGGCTCTGACCGGTTCCTTGCCGTTCCTCCACGCAGCGACCAACCGATCTACCTTATGCAGCACACCGGGTCCCGGAAATTCCCTAATGATAAACGATAAGTAGCAGTCTGTTGTTTGCTGTGTTGCGTCTGTTGTGTCTTATGAGCTATGGAACCCCAACCACCACCAACTTTTCCATACTTCGCAGTAAAACACTATTTCAATAGTTAAAAGCCTGTTAGCTTAAAAGCCTGTCGTCTGGAGCGCCCTCTAGGGCAGGCGCTCGGAGCTGCTGTCCTCCGCTCCCAATCCTCGGAGCTCTGTAGCCCAGCACACAACGAGTAGTCTCACATGTGAAGACTACTGTGAAGACTACATGTGAAGACTACATGTGAAGACTACATGTGAAGACTACATGTGAAGTCTCGCCACGTTCTGCCGCGAGCCTTCTGCAAAACATACTACAGGGCGAAATGCACACTTACCTAGTGAAGGAAATACTTAACATCAGGAGATGGCTCATGTTTATTAACGTATAACTATAGTATATATAATCACTCCCTGTATTTATGATAACTGTGCTCAGGCTTCGAGGTGAAGGCCATGCTGCCTTTCCCATGCACCATTTCGTACGCCTTCCGCAGTAACGGATACGGAGGGCCAACACGTCCAGCAAAATCGTCCATCTCCAAATCCCATATGGCCAAACCAGCAGCCATCGTAAGAATTCCCGCCTTGTCTTCCAAGCTGTCTTCGTTCTCGTAACCAATCCAATGGCCATCGCGCGTCGCGTAGGGGCATCGTCCGTACCTGTGGTACATGGCCTTCCAGCCCGACGTGCCGTTGTTCTTGAGGAGCTCCCGAGTTTCGTAGTAGCTGATCCACCCTGGCTGGTTCGTTCGAGGCCCACCGGGACCAGCACCCGATGCAGCTGCTCCTACCCGGTGGAACTTCTTGTAGCGCAGGGTGAAGGAGAGGCCCGCGAAAGACACGCTGAGGACCGCTCTCTTGAAGTCGTCCGTCTCGATCGTCAAGTCATCGAGGACTCTCAGCAGTCCGTACTGTCCGTTGTGCCTGGCTCGTAACAGCGTCCTCACCGGCGTGCTACAAGTCGTCAGGGGAAACTTAGCGGGATCCACAGCCCGATGTCCGTCCAGGAGGACGACGTCGAGGTTTCCGAAGATGGAGTCGACGTAGTAGCCCTCGCGACGCGTTTTTGTGTCGACAGGTAGCACGACGGACAGGTGGAGGTTGTCGCGAGCGTAAGCACTCTTGAGGTCGACGACAAGGACGGTGAAGTTGACGCGCGACTCAGGGCCCGGGTACTTCCAGTAGATGAGAAGACCTTTGAAGTGATTTTGTCGAAGCCATTCAGCTGAATTTCTGGCGAATGCGACGCGAGTCTTGCGGTCCTTGATGAGCAGACGGAATCTAGCGTTGTCTTCGGGGCTCCCACCTATGCAAGCCCAAAGGGTCACCTCTGGTTTAGATCGCCTCAAGCTGACGAACCTGAAGGAAACGCGGAAGCAATAAGCACGCCGTACCTGAGTATCTCAGTCACATGCACATTTGGATCCGAGATTAATAGAGGGTGTGTGCAGATAAGCCTAACCGGCATTTGCACACGTAACTCGTTGTCTACTTACCGGAAGAACTTTCGGTGGCGCATGATGGCGTATTTGTTCGTGCGAAAACATCGCGGCTTCCATGCATTAGAATAGGGCAACATGGCGGTGTCAGGTGAGTTGGGTGCAGGTACCGCTAGGGGCATTACTTGTGAGCATCCATGTAGGACACAGTTTCGGTTTCTGCACCGATAGCTCCCCTAGCGGTACCTGCACACAACTCACCTGAGACCTCATCGTTGCCCTATTCTAATGCATGGAAGTCGACGTTCTCGCGCTCTGTTTTACGCTGAGTACGGCATCCAGGATTTTTTTGTAGCTTTCGCACGCATAGATACGCCATCGTGCGCCACCGGAAGTTCCTCAGATCAGTAGACAACGAGTTACGTGTACAAATGCCGGTTTAGGTTTATCTGCACACACCTTGTATTTTGACGGGTACGTGCGTTAAAAACCGCACGAACATGCCTCCCTATAGTTGGCAACACCGCTACATATTTGTGAGAGTGCTGACCTACCTCTTGAATCCTTCTTCGAGAAAATCGAACTTGGGCAACTTGCTGCGAATGCCGGTGGCGCTGCTATCGAGCCCCACAAAGCTGTAGACGAGATCATCGCAGTACTGGACGCGGATATCCTCTATGCTGAAGTTAAACGAGGCTCGTCGTTCCGATATTCGATTGTCGTAGACGCAGAAGACGCGCCCCGCAGGCCAGGACACCCTCAGTGAGGTGGCGCTGACGTTGAAATGAAGTTGACCGGGTGCGTTCAGTGGGGTCGCTGTACCGGAAGCTGACCTGCAGAGATGTTCCCAATGGGTGAGAAATGGGGTGCGTTCGCGCCACCGCATACAGCACACACAGGAAGTGACGCCATAATGGTGCGTCATTCGAATTCTCCACAGGCGTACATGTGCGTCACAGAAGGCGCACCTTTGGAAGTGTCCTCCGATGCAGACTTCGCAGAGTGCTCTTCGCGCGTCAGGTTCGGAGGAGGCGCCCTCGTCGAAAAATTTAGCAGACGACAGTTTGCGGCGGCGGTTTTGTTCGAACAAATGGCGGCGTACCGTGAAGGCGAAACAGCGCGGAACAATTACATTTCAGTTTATCACGTTTTTTTATTATTAACAAAACAATTAAACGATTGATTAGACAATGAAATTAACAATAAAAAGGTCGTAATTTCATCGGTGTCTATGTTGAAATTCCTGTCTTTTACAATAGATTCCATGCGCGCGCCCTCAGCTTCCATTGCTATGCGCGCCTTCTGGACTGTGACCTCCCGGCATGTGTGACGCATCACTATTGAAACGCACCTATGGAATGAATTCGGGGCGTACGCCAGCGCCACCGGGATAAAGAAAGCCTGATCACTCAGACGATGTGACGTGGTCATTAGGAGTCACAAAGTGCTTTCGGCAGCCGTAGCTATAGGCACGAGTCGCCATTAGTCACATGGGCAGCCACTGGTAGCCACAGAAAGTCAGTGTTTGAAACCGTCTGCGGCGAATGACTGAAGCAGACGACATCCTGGGGCGCGTTGCTGGCGTTCTCGAGTGAGCGCAGCTATAGTCACCGTTGCCAGAGCAACGGCGCGTCCACGTGACCCTCGTCGTCACGTGCAGCTAAAGCGGCGTTGCTGGCCACTTTCACACCGTCGCTGTGCCCCTCGCTTACCGTCATCGGGATGAGGGTGACAGACGACGTCATTCGTCGCCAGTAAGTGTCGCGAGAACTCAAACATGGCGGAGCTCTATGCATATTTCGCGGATGTGAGCATCGGTGAAAATGTTGTGGTTCGTGTATTCCGTCCACATACTGACGCATTCACAGCCCTGTCAGATGATCAGTTCGTCGCATACTTCCGGCGAAAAATGCAGCACGAGAAGTCTGCAACGCCGTTTCGGAAGACTTGAAACGACGCACGCGTTACCTTTCTGTATTACGTATTACGCAGTTTCGAAGTTGTAGTCATTGTATCACTTACGTACGTCACGTGGCGAAGGAGTGAGAGGGCGCGTTAAGCAGGCTTTCTGTATCTAGGGTGATGTTGTATAAGACTAGTGCTGCGTTCCAATACCTCGCTCCCGCGAAGCCGCCTGAGTAGGCAGCTGAGTAGACCCCTTTGCTTGTCACTATTGGCGCCGAGAAGTTTGGGAGTCGCCCCCTGGTGCTCACTGAACGAACCGTGTCGTGGGGATATTCCCGGGCAGTATTCGCACGTTGCATTGTGTATCAAGGCATTGCACGTGTAAGAAACTGCCCAGCGGTGATCTTTCCTGATAATGCACGAAGAAAACGACATATGTGTTCCAAGTAAGCCACATTTTCATTCCAATATGACAGTTTTTACTGTAAGTAACAAAAACGAAACCGAAACGAGGATCCCCACCAAGAAGCGGCACAGTGGCGCCCCTTGTGAGAGTCTCGCCGCCAATTGGAACAGGATTGCCTAGCTGAGGCGCCCGTGGCGCCATCTCGATGCTCACGCAAGAAATGCGTACGGCGCAAGCGCAGCAGGACTCTAATGCGCTAAGTTTGTAGGACGTCGTGCATAATCTGTCACCTTCACAACTAAACATGTGTTGCAACTCTCTACGCAGTTACAAAAAACATACCACTATGTGCAGATTTACATTTAAAGCCAGCAGAAACAGCGGGCACGCTGGTACCGTCAACGCGCGTCTCCATCCGGGCTCTCAGATGGTCAGGCGTATAACTAGACTGCATCGATGCGCACTAGGCGGTAGCCGACTGAATAGTGGACTTGGCGAGGTTTGGAACGAGACTTAACATGGCGGCACTTCCGGTTAGACTGCTAGGCAGTCGACTAACCGGGGTATTGCAACGCAGCCTAGGCGTAATAGCTCACTCGCATGGGAGCGCCAGAGTCACCAACAGATTTGTCGCCGTACATCCTCATCGCTCTCACTGTTGCCATCTGTGAAAATCCCTTTCACAATCCTCCGTAACCTCGATCTTTTCGACGGCAATAGTTTTATAAATTGCATGTGGGAACAGAGGAAAACCCCGTCAAACTCCGTCAGACCTACATCGCTGCTCTCGTAGCTGTCTGCCCGCGGCTGTCTATCGCCGTTATGATACTCTCGTATGAAACGAACCCCGTTCTGAAGGAGAGGCCTCTAAGTGAACCCTTACCTGTAGAGCAAGATGGCAGTGGTGGCGGCGAAAACGGCACCAGCCGTTGTAACAATAGCGAGACAGACGAAGATGGCGATGAGCATTCGATGAACGGCGTGAGAGGAGCCTCCGCCGCTTGTCGAACATCTTTCATGCGGCGCTTCCTCCTCGATATCTTCCACCTCAATGCTCCGAGATCGCGATGGCCTTATTAATTTTGTCGGCATACCTGCCAAAAACGACGACAGAACTGTTCTCCTTCCAGGGCACTTTCACTGGTCTACATCAGAACATGGTCCGTTCAACACATCTCCTTCTTCCACTGATGGCGTGTGGCGCGACATCACGCGCCAGAGATGTTTCTTCCTCGCACCTATGTGGCCTTTGCTTGGCCATAGCCTCCTATATACTGATCAGTATATAGGAGGCTATGGCTTGGCACAGCTTCCTGTTGGCACCACCGGTCTGATGGCTGGACGTGCATGCAGAGTTGTATTTGTGCTGTACTCGCCCAGTGTAGGTCGCTCCAGAACGACTAGTGGAACGCGATGTTTTGCATTGAAATAACCAGCGGATCATGCGCTGTTTCGGCTCTCAAGGAAAAGGAGGACGCAGGGCCCGGTCCAATCGACCTCTCCCTGTTTGTAAACAAATTAAGCATAGTGTTCGACAGCGCCATCAATTTGGTAGAGTTGAACTACGCTCGAAGCTAGAGGCGAAAAATCTCGCGCCCGAAGGCCACGGTCTTGAGGGCAGGGCCGGTGCTAGGGGTGTGCGGGGCCTGTTTCACACCAGCAGTAATGAAAAGGTAATAAATTATAAGATTTTCGCAGTGGGAGATTTTAGCAGTACGGGAAATGGGCAGCAGGAGAGAAGGGTGCGAAACTCTCGGTATAGCTTGCAGGGGTGGCACATTTTCCTTAAAAGTGGGACCTTTGGCATCATATGACAGAATGGCACATAACACATAACACACGATTAAGTGCATACTTGATATTTTAAAAAATGTAATCCCTGGTTGAGGGCTTCGTGCGCGGGGCCTAAGGCGGTCGCCTTACTCGCTTACCCCTATCGCCGACCCTGCTTGAGGGAATTACAATGGTCCCCTGCAAGGGACGCGACCTTCGGTCCTACTTTGACTTGGTAACAATTATGAACTGCATAAGTGTCACAAAAAAGGTGCACGCCTCCCGTTTTCAACAAATCAGGAGGAAGAACAATGTCATTCGAGGTGATGTTTGGCTGAGAGCGTGCTATGCGTTGAAGTTCATTTTCAAGACTTTCGGGCGTCATCATTCCTTCACCTGTTATCGCACCATCTCATCTCATCCTGGCTATACAGTCGTGACGCAGCCCACATACGTGAGGCCAACAACGGCAATCCTGTTTTCGTCGCCACCACCATCATTTTTAAGAGTGCACGTCAACCAATCGACTGGACTGGATAGGTTTCAGGAGGTGTGATAACTCGATGCGATGCGCATCGGTCGCATTCATGTTGTGTTCTTCTTTCTTTCGTTGAAAAAAAAAAAAAAAAAGAGGCAACAGGCTCAAGAGTTGTTTCCGCGACACGTACCATCGTAGTGTGTACGCGCTTGCAAGCGCACCATGTTTTCCATAATGTGCAAGCTACTCGGAACTACGGTCTAAAGCACGCCCAACTTTCGCGAAAGGTATTCGAAGCATAAACAAAAAGAGGATCGAAAATTGTCAATTCTGTCGAAACTGTCGATTCAGCGTGGCTGTCAGAAAAAGAAACGTACTTTGGAAAACAAAGCCGCATGTACGTGTGACGTCACAGACACCTATTCAGCCGCATAATATGGCGTCAAAGCAGGTGACAGGTGTAGGCTTCCCTTGGGGAGTTTTCCAGGATTGGCCTTGGCGCAAGGTATTTCCCGTGTCAGAATCCCAGGTACAAAAAGACATCTCACCCTTTTGCGCATCGTGTAACGGTTTGCTTTTGAGCAAGGCAAGCAGGTCTCTGGTATGGCATCCAACACTGTTCTTCTCCTGGTGGGAGTTTGCTGCTGCGTTCTGGTCGGCGTAGCACACGGTGAGTTCTGCGATTTTTGAGTTTTGGATTACGTTATGGTCTCGGTCTGAGACACTACAAATAAGCGCCGCATTTGCTGGCGTCTAACACGCACCGATACATAACACATCTGTCACGCGGCCATTCCGGTCACCATTGAAGTCAATGGTGATTTAACATCTCGAGCACCATTGACGCGCGTTAGTGCTCGTTGCTCTTCGAGGCCAGGACAGGAAATGCTAAGAACAAAAACTTACGTGGGTAATTTTTCGGGTATAGTGAATAAGAAGTGTGAGAGATGCGGTAAAGAAGAAGAGACTGTAGAACAAAGTGATATAAAGCGAGCGAGCCGGTATAAGCTAATTGATTGAGACATTACCCTGTGTCGGGGGTAGAGACGAAACAGGTGACGGAACAACAGGACGCAACGAGACTCAAACCAGCAATGAGGGTTCATTTCCACGACACGGGAAAGCACAAAAAGGCACAATAAAAGGCTGGGAGCGAGGTTAATATAGGGTAAGCAGGTCAGCGACGGCAGGTTCGATGACAATAGACGACTTCAGAAAATCCCAGAGAGCTTAGCGCCGCTTTGAACTATGGGAAGGACTGTTCATTCGAGTAATCTCCCAGGATGCAATGCGTACGCAAGGAACACTGGGATTTCCTGAAATCGTCTATTCAAGGGTTGCTAACACAGCTGGCTGTATGACTCATGGTAGCGGATTCCAGAAGTGTGCCTGACAAGAAATCTTTGTAGTGGAGGACGGGGATGGTACAGTCAAGCAAATGTTCACAGTTTGGACAGTTGGAGATACAAAATTTTTTTTTGCCCATGTCTTTTGTATAATAACTGGAACCGAGAGGCATCCGCCTTTCGTAGCCACCATAATAATAATAATAATAATTCGGGGCTTTACGTCACGCGACATAGCCACCATAATCCACTGCATATATAACGGTAAAATCTATGTTCTGTCAAGTAACACATTCTGCAAGTCATCACTCACGTCAGCTAACGTCATAGTCTCAGCATGAACGCCTGTTTTATTTGTATGAAAGCAGACACAGGAAGGGCGACGAATGGGATGCAGACGACAGAAGACAGTATCTCGCAATCGCCGCCAGAGCTCGAATCTGGACACCACATAGGCTCAAAGCCAGTTTACCCGAAATAATTTTTACAGGGCTGTTTCTCGCAGTGGATGACAAATCATAACCTATGGATAGGATTCAGGATCGCCAGATTTAGCCGAGCAATCTAAAAATCATACACCGTTACAATATAGTTCGGATTTATCCGAAAAATTGCGCTTTGGGTGGTTCCAGTGACGGAGAACTCAGCATGAAAAGTCATGCGCTGATTGACTGGTTGACGATATTCGTTGTTTACTTTTGTGTCTAGATTGCCTCAAATCGCGGAAGGGTGATTCTCTTGACCTAATCCCACTATGCGGCGGTCTGTCATTTTAGGATGGGCAAAGCATCCGTGTAATGCAGGTGAACCCCACCCTTGCCCAGATGCCCCCCGACATTGGAGTCCCTAAATAGGACACACGGTCTTAGTGACTCCGCGCTACGTAAGGCCATTTGCCAGGAGGGCCTTGCAAACGTCCACCGTTTGGGGTTTTCAACCAAGATTGTCTTCTGGGATTGTTGGTACATTACTCCTTTAAAAGCGCGGCGACATACGGAAGAACAACACACAACACACTCTTAAAAATGAACTTCACCGCATAGCACGCTCCTAGCCAACCATTATCTCGAACGATATCGTTATCTGCCCTGATTTGTTGAAAACGGGGGGCGTACGCCTTTTCTGTGACAATTATGAACAGCATAAGTGTCACAGAAATGGCGTACGCCTCCCGTTTTCAACAAATCAGGGCAGATAGCGATATCATTCAAGATGATGGTTTGCTAGGAGCGTGCTATGCGGTGAAGTTCATTTTTAAGAGTGCACGAACAGCTGAGGTTTTCCTTTCGCTTTCTCTTTGCTTCCATTCTTTCCCTCCTCCGCAAAGTGGACAAGGAGGCACAGGTGACATGACACAAATGTAGTCGTGTTCAACATAAGAAGGAAAAGAAATCTAGTCCGTCAGCTCTCAAAATATTACTGCGCCGCAGATGGGATGGCTGGGCACAGAGACGTCACTCTCCCTCCTCCGCCAGATAATGTAATCCATCACACTCGCTCAGCTTCTGTATTGGCTGTTTAGACTGGCCGCATGAGACCACGCGAGTCCACCCCCATGGCGGCGCTGCTGGATCTTTCCTGGCGCCCTGTTGTGTCTCCTTATCTCCAACGGCGTATGTAGATGACGGACTAGATTTCTTTTCCTTCTTAAGTTGAACACAACTATAGTCTTCTTGAAAGGATAGCTGTGAAGTTGTTGCAGCGCAGACAGTAGTATGGAACGCAGGCGAAACCTTATTGCTTATGACGTTATATTACGATTATATTATTATGCTATTATATTATTGCGAAACCTTGCTATTACATCAAAGAAAACCCGTATTTCAGACATCGTGAAGTGGATCGCGATAGAGATGTCGTTGTCTGTAAGTTCTTCCGCACAACAGTAAGAGGTTTTCCAAGGCAGCTTCTCATTCTTTTCTGGAGTATGCCGTTTCACTGCCGTCACTTCTTTTTCGAATTTCGGATAACTCAGTCGTAAAAAACACGACGACGAAAAAACAACAAAAAACTTGCGATTCTCAGAGAAATAATAAACACCGAAGAACACCCACCGAATATACCATAAATAAACTGTGAAAACTCGGAACTGTGCATGTATGGTGGACTAGAAAGACTGCCATACATCACGTGATAATGATGATGATGATGATGTTGATAGTACAGCTGCCTTGTGATTGTCCCCAAGTGGACATACGTTCATGGTGTCTGTTTCGTGTAGATTGTTATTGCTGCTTCACCACTAATCTTGTCTTCTCTCCTTCCAGGACAGTCATGCATTGACGTGAGGCTCCCGAACATACTCGGACTTGGAAATGTAATTACAGTATTCAGCATTGTTCAATTTGTTTTATTACATTAAAAAGGGGATGAGAGACGATTCGTCGTTTCCTAGCACGCGTTAGAAACATTGTGTTGGACTCCTTAAATTACAGGGAGAGTCAAATTCTTGCTTCAAGATGAACATCCTTTTAGATGCATTAGGGGTACAAGTGAGTGTGGGCTATAGCCCTCTTCACTTTCCCTTCGTGTTTCCTATTAGTTACGTCATAATGCCAACCGACGTGTAGGCTTTCATTTCTGCGCATGCGCGTTTATGTCACTCGTTACTCATTAGAGATAGACGGCATATACTCTGTTTTACTGACAAAATACATCACACCGAGGACAATAAGTTGGTGAACGTAGTCATTAATTAATAGCCAATAAAAACGAGTTTGGTGCGAAAGGCCACGTTGAGCGGCACTATCCTCATTGTTGTCAACGTCGTTCCTAAATTCTATATGAGATACGAGCGAGCGAGAAACTGAAGCAGCAAACTTTGACTTCTCTTGCAGTGTTTGAACGGCTCTTTGAGGAACTGTCGCCTGAATTTGGTAAGGAGTAATAACGATAATTTTTGCAATAACAATGGTTAAAAAATCGGTTTCGTTGAACAGGACGAGGCCGTTCCACCAGTGGTGCCCCTTGCTGAAGTAAGTTGTCTTTCACCCTATCACCCTTTCACCCTTCTTAACTGGAGTGATATTATGAGAGTCTTCATGCAGTGATATTCATTTAAAGTGACCCTTCGGATTAAAAATGTTTTCATTTATTTTATTTCCCCCTCCCCCCCCCAAAAAAAAAGCGACGCTGCTCAAAATACTGAGTACCAAAAACATAAATGCAAAAATACGTAGTTTCGGATTCTCCAAGGAGTAGGTGATGTCATTGAAAGCTCTTGCATCCGACTCCGCTCTCCACCCAACATTTGCAGGCTGCCAGCATTCGCTTTGAGGCGATGGAAATTCGCCTGCTAGGAGCAATGTTGCCAGCCGCGTTGGCGGATTGCGACCCCATGACGTCACACTTCTCGAAATTGAAAAATTATTTTTGTGATACTTCCACGTCACGTAAAAAAAAAACGATATTTTGGTAGAATACTGTATGTGACACGTTGAATGCGACGACGAAAGTATGGTATAGATCTTGATGTCACGACATTTAGTCCGCAGTGGCACTTGAAGCCCACATTGTAAGTTTGCCGAATCGGTGTCACGGGACATTAACACTGCCGTTCCCTTTGCAGTGTTTAATTGGAGGCCTAGCAGACACTCTCAATCCGATTCCCCTGCTGTACAACCTCAGGGATGTTCTTGGCACGGTGCTTCAACGACTTGGCGTTTGTAAGTTGATGGCCTATTACGCTGCACCTCTGGCTAGAAGTTCGCCGAATTTGAAAAAGGCGGATTTTGTTCTTGAAAAGCTGCACATTTGTGTGCCCAAGATTTTCTGTAAAATAAGTGAACCCTCGTTAATGTGACCATCGCCGTTCCAGTGGGTTTCGGTCATAAAGCGAATTGTCATACTAGCAAGAAAGGCACACGCCGGACAGACGGCTACGCGGAACAAAAGCCTATACGTAGTCATACGATCATTTATTTTGTGAAAAAGTCCGTTACCAATGTCTAGTTGGAGCAATTATCAGAGTAAAAAAAACCGGGCATGTTGGTGTTGATCTTGCATATAGATGAACTAGCACTGGGAGAGGTACAGAGAGAAGAGACCACGGGACAAGTGCCAGACTTCCAACAAACGAATTTATTGTCAACATAGTACTCTCTTTAAATGTCACACTCACACGTCTAATACGTCATCACGCGTCATCACGCGTCATCACGCGAGAAATCCTTTCATAGTTCCTTTAACAGTCGAGCGTGGTGTCGGCCCCTCTGGCGGACATTGGAGGCGATACATGTGTGTAACGACTGTGCTTTCCAATGTAACAAAATTTAATCCCCAGAAGAACTTAATTGTTATTTGCACAGTGTATACCCACAACTTAAAAAAAAAATGTTTGCGTCTTCTTCCAGCTGTGAGCATCAATCCCGTGCTGAATTTCCTCTGCAGTCCTCTGGGCATCAACCTGCTGAACTGCGAAGCAGTTGGCTTCAGGGGAGTGTGTGGATCTCCCATATCTGTCAGCTTACCCAGTGCACTGAACGTGGGAGAGGTAGGTCTAGCATTTCCATTATGTTATTCAGAATTGTGTACTTAATTGATGTGGTTAATTTTTATTCTTCCAGTGTCTCAACCGGACCTTGGTCTTCTGCGAAGCGGGAGAACGCGTCACGGTGAGTTTTCATTTCATCATCATCTTGTTGCTGTTGTTGTTGTTGTTGTTGTTGTTGTTGTTGTTGTTGTTGTTGTTGTTGTTGTTGTTGTTGTTGTGTGGTTACTGAGTTCAGTAGAACGTAACTTATTTCGGAACAAGTTGAACAGGTGTCATCTAAGTAGTTTTTTTAATAATTTATAGTGGGACAGTCCAAACCTTGTTACTAAAGAAAGCAAATAATAATTCCAATAACGTGTAACGAACGTAGTGTACGCAGTTCTATCGGAAGAATTTTTAAAAATGAAAAAATGGATGGTCTGTGTTGATCGAGGGAAACAAATAATGATCCGAATAATGTGTAATCAAGGTGATACATCGAATATCATTTAAATAATTTGTAATAACGACAGAGTGGGCTATGATGCATGATAAGCGTAAAATAATCTAAATCGGAGAATGTTTAGTCAAAGAATGTACAATGTAGGAATGTACAATCATTGAGTACGGGATAATGAACGGGGGTGGGGGAATCTATTTATTTAACAGGAGAGGTCAGCCAGAAAAAGACGGCTTGCTATTCCTTAGTAAAAAAAAAAAAGAGCATCGATATAACATTCCACTGTGATACACCAATATAATAACAAGGAAGCGCCTCAAGTAGATATAAGATTAGAATGAGGCTCCATGGGAAGCACCAAAAATAATACGGTAATACTATATATCTAATGTCAGCTATAGTTTGTCATCTAAGCTGCTTTCATGTGCTGTTTCCATATATGAAAACCAGACAGGTGTTTGTTAGAGTACTGGGAATCGCAGTTTCACGAATATCATTAAATGGTGCGCATTAAAGAATCTCCGCACAACACTGATCAAAGTACACACTCATTAGTGCATTAGAGTAATCGCGTACTGTGTTGTTGAACAAGAAAATGACACTTCCTTTTTTATCATTTTCCTGAAGGAACCCGTCGTGTCTGGACTGACAGGAGCTCTGACTGTAAGACACCACTTTGCTTCTCTTTCTTCCGGCGTTTTACGGTTTTAGTCGTTTACAGCGTTTTAGGCCCCGCCCCGCGCTTGTTCCTATAGGGTGTTTTCACGTGACGTCAAACGAACGCGTTTGGCCGCCATGGTGGTGGTCACTTTTTTTGTCGCAGCCGCCGAGATTATCTAGCATTTGCTCGAAAATGAGGAACGTTCTCTCGAAGAACATCGCGAACATTCTCTCGAAGAAAATATGTAACTACAGCACCACTAATTACCTAGATCTAAATTATATAACTATTTAATTAGGGGATTTCACGCAAACGCGATGTTGCGACGGGAGATATATCTCGTTGAAAGCCGTTCCACGTTTTAAAAAAAAACCCTTAAAGTGGGACTCCGCAACAAAATCACCACAAAGGTTGTGACATAGCCGTGACCCTTGGGGTATCAGGAACATACATACGAAATATGGCGTTCCAAAGTGCGCAGATTTTATTCGAACGTATTATTACGAACTGAGCGCTTCGCCTCTGTGAAGCAAGAGGGCGCTGAAACCAACACTGTGGACGTCATCCGGGACGGGAGAATGCAAGCTTCGTAGCAGACGACAGTGCTAGGTGACGTCACAGTATCTTCCTTCGGGCGAACCGCTGTGCGCTTTGCATTTTGGTTTCGGTTTAGTAACGAAGGGTAGTAACGGTTTAGTAACGGATAGTAACATTATTGTCATCATTTAGGAATTAATTACTCGCACAAAATGAATGTGAATGTTGTATTCGGTATCATCGCCGTTGTCGGCCTCACATGTGTGGGCAACGTCACGACTGACGGGCAATGTGCGTCCTGGGCCGACCTCTAAGGGAACTGTGCCGACATATGTCTGAAAGCGTCTGAGGAAAACCCCAGACAGCACAGCCGGCACTGGGATTCGAACCCGGGTACCTCCCAGTCTCTGTCTGGCCTGTCGTCTCTATCTTTCTATCTGGCCAACAGATTAGCTCCTACACCAATCAGCTCCATCGCTCCAAAGCACGTGACCTTCTCACGTGGATTGCCTGCCGCTCTTTCTGCGGCACTAATTCTGCGGCACCCTAACTTCGAGCTTAGTTCAACTCTACCAAACTGGTGGCGCCGTCGAATACTGTGACGTCATTTGTTTACAAACAGGGAGAGGTTTATAGGAGTCAGCGAACAAGTGCCCATTCGTGGAACCCAGCCCTCCCCTTCCGATTTGTTTCGGTTTCAGTCTGTCTACCAACGTCATGATGACGTTTCTCTGGTAGAGGTCTATTGTCAATCGTATGGTACTTTTCATTTGAAACGAAAAAACAAAAACAAAAACTTATCAATTACTTTCCACAGTGCCTGCTTAACGGAAACCGTTCCGAGGAAGGCCAGGACGCGGCGCTTCGTGGAGTTGGCTGCGCTCTGCTACGAACCCTGGAAAACCTCGTGGGAGAAACGTTGGTTCTGCTTCCGTTTCAAGGAGCCCCGAGATCTCCGACGAGGCTGGTGACGGCCCTGGCGAATCAGCTTGGCGTCGAACTGCCTTCCTGCGACACCGACGACGACTAGCTACTACTGAAGCGCCTCACAAACAAAAATCCAGGATCTCCAGCACCTCGAAGGAGCTGTGACAATTCACCCCCTGAAGTTCACGATTCTTAGTGATCAGATAGCTACCTGCTATGATGAAAAGAAATTAAACAGAGATTATACCAAGTACCGTTCAGTTTCCTTATTCTATGTACGACATAGCAGCCTTGGTACGTTAGCCCATATGCAATATACCAATGTACCAATATACATTCATATATTGGTAAATATGCCCAGATGCACCGAACTCTCGTTACCGTTAAGTTGGCGTTCAGTGGTTATACGTACGGCCTTGTGTTTTAGGGTAAAACCCGTTTTTACCCCCGATTTGCATCATCGTCACGTAGGGTGAAACCCCCGAAAACTAGGTGGTGGTGGTGGTGGTGATGAAAGGGCCCCGAAAACTAACTTGGCATAGTAGCAATTCGGCCTCCAATACGGGGAGTGGAGAACACTAAACACCGCCCACATTCAGCATGGCTATTCTACATCTTGTGCCCGTCTTATATGCGAGAAGCTCTCTTTTCTTTATTTTCCATCCGAAAATTTGCTTTGCCACCCCATTTTACCCAGTTTAACAGCTTCTGGAATAAAACCCGATTTTTACCCCCGATTAAAAAAATATATAAATCCCGAAAACAGGTGGCAGACGCCCAGACGGTTTGTATATGCGCAGGGGAGAGGGTAAAGTTTGCGGGAACCACGTGAAGAAGTGTCTGACCAATCACAAGCCAGTAGGTATCCCTAGACTAACTGGCATGTGTTCACAGAAGAAACCACGTGCGCTTCAACCTTGAATGTTACCTCCTTATTTGGGGAAAGGAACCAATTAGGTCGCTCTACAAGCAATAGGAGAGAGAGGGAAACTAGGGGCTGCGCAGACCGCTGACCTACTTGTATAGTGTATTGGTATGCGAGGCTAACGGGCAGGGAGGCTAATGTTATTCATGAGAACCGACACATCAAAATGCGGTAAACTTCAAAGATGGTGATTTACCGCGCCCAATAATCACCAAAGGGGTCGCTGCACTTCCTCCCAAGCTATGGCAAAGAAATGTGAAAGACAATTATTTGCATGCATGTGACCCCGCACCACAAGTTTTATGGGAAAGGAGGTAATAGACATATAAAAATTCGGCACCCCGAATACCCAAACACATCTGTCTCTGACATCACCGCAGTCGTCTCTGCCACTGGGCCAGCGCGAGCGGGGTCACGTGCTCGAAACAATCAATGAGAATGGCCGCAGCTCTCGCCGCTCTGATGTCTGAGCTTGACGCAGGCGCGTGTTCAAGATTCGTATCTCACCAAGCCCGATACATGGAAATTGGGTCATAGAAAATGTCGCCGGAGCCATGCTCTTTTTGTAAAGATATTACAAAAACAATGCTTTTCAAAGTTCACTCAGCGCCGTTCATGGGGGGAGTATGAGGAGAGTTCTTTGACTTTGTACCGCCCGGATATGTGGGGCTCGCCGTGACGTCACACCACGTCACCGCTCCGCCCACTTTGCCGGAATGAAAGCTTTATCGCCACGGTCCCGAAATATTTCAAAACTCCAGCTCAGCTCCAAAATGGCGGGCACTGGCCTTTGCGCCGTCCGTCGTGTGACGTCGCGTGACGCCAAATGACGCACTTTAAAATTGGCTCCTCCCAACGACCAAACTCTCCCCACAAACGATCCTGAACTCCATACACAGCGCGCGACGCCAAACGGAGAATTTTCCTGCGGAGGAGCAGGCAGTTGCCATGGGAACTGGTACGCCTTCGCACCTTCCAACGAAGAGGTGCGTAGGGCATCTTCACCATCACTGTCATCATCATCACCATCTCATCATCATCAACATGATTCCTTCAAAGGTCGGGGACAACGGTCCGCATTTCTTTACCATAGTTAAAGGTACCGTTACAGCAGCAGACAGGCGGTTTATTTTGACGGCGTCGTTCAACAGCTTGTTGCTTGCAAACCCAGCACAACTAGTTGAAGTTGACAGAGAACACTTACTGAATATTTTTAATTTGCTAGCAAAAATCTGAGGTAAAACGCCTCTGAGCGACGCTGGTGGGAAATAATGCTCAAATACCGCCGATACGTATCGATAGTATTTCGTTGTAGACCCAGTGTTGTCCGCATGCAATTATAGCTTTGCCGCAGTACTTGACGGGAAATGTGCAGTTAGTGGCCACTTCAAGTTCGACACAGTGTTGCCCGTAATTTTTAATCTTCATTTTCTAAAAAGCCATGAGTGCAATTTGGACGAAAACTGTAACAAAGAGTATACTGAGGGCTCAGGCCATCGGATGGATAAATCTTCGGAGATTGCACCTAAAACGGCCTTCCTTTCCCCGACACTAATGAAATAAGGTCAAGTGTATCAGCAGAGTGCTCATGAAGAATCACCTACCTACATACTTCCAGATGATAAACCGTACGATATAGAAAACCAGTAAGTGTTATAAACAGTAGGCTAGCTCGTTAATCTAAATACGGATATTTCATACTTTTAGTTAATTCAAGCAGAGCTCACGTTTTTGTTCGGCCCACTATGTCTTTAACGCGTTGAAAACCTGAACGGCGCATTCGCCCAATTCATACTTTTCGTTACCTCGTAAAGTGCTCCTACCGGCAGCAAACGTCTTCCGCGCGTTAGTAGCGCCATCTCTCGAGAGGCTCTTTCAACACACTGGTTGCTCACCTCCGGGCCCTCCGGGCTCCGGGCTTTTGTTGGCAATGACAATTATGTTTCGAGGTCTCGTGTACCCCATCAAACACCATGCCATTAAAACATTCATACTATTTTTGAAGCGTGATGTTGGCAGGCATTGCGCTTGTCCCATCCACAATTTTTAATGTGTGTCCTTACGCGTAATCAGGCGTGTGTAAAGGAAAGATTAAATAATTAATATAATAATTGGGAGTAGATTTACACGTAAAGTGAGACAGCCTATATTTTGTGTGGCCACCTGCTGCAGGGTATAGGACTGTGAATGTTGAGATCAAGAAGGTAAAATAATACACAGTCCAGCTTGATGAAACGTCGTCAAGAAAAATAATATCGAAAGAATGAAGCACGCAGTCAGAGTAACTATTTAATACGTGAGCTTTCGGGCTGAAGTAGGGCAGACTCTGCTCGAAAGCTCACGTATTAAATAGTTACTCTGACTTCGTGCTTCATCCTTTCGATATTATTTTTCTTGACGACTATATGAATGTGTATAAATACGTGTTTGAAGATTAAAATTACCAGTTGTGAGTCTGCAGCTGTGGTGTCTTTGTGCTGTAACCAGGGTTGGTTACCGAAAATATTATTGTTTCCGGTTCTGTTCGCGGTAACTGAAAGACTCGGTTTTTCGTTTCGGTTTCTGTTTTTCTTTCTGGACGATTTTCGGTAGCAGTTTCTGTTTCCGTTTCCTTTTTAGAATTCTCCGTTTCCGTTTCCGAGGTAATTTCGGTTACTGGTTTCAGTTTCTCATCCGCAATTCGTACTGTCTGGTTTTGGCTTTTTCATGGCAGATATTCTAGCTGCATAATGCATGCAAAAGGACAGCCACACCAAGTGGGCTCAACACCAAAAAAAATGTCCCGAAAATGAAACGAATGAATGAATGAATGAATGAATTATGACTGGAAGAAAAGTGCGGATATATATAATTTTCATATTAACACGAAAACACTGTGGGAAACGTCCTGCGAATTTGGTTTCCGTTAGAGCTACCACTCTTGAATTTCGTTTCCGTTACGGTTTCTGGTAGTGGAAACGAAAACAATTTTCTTTCCGTTTCCATCTTCGTTTCTTGCTGAATTTCGATAATTACCATTTCTCGTTTCTGTTTCTGGTAGCCAACCCTGGTTGTAACCCTCTAGTCCTGCGTCTCTGTGCTGCAGTGTTTGCTACGGATCATCACCAACTCCCCCATTTCGCACTTCTGATTAAATAGAACACGCAATAAATAAAAACATGTTCTCGGAATCCGCGGTAAGCACCCAAGCAGCATAATGTACTTAAAGTCGAGTGCAATAGGGGTGGACGGGTAGGTGGAAGACCTTGAACGAACTGGTGAAACTAAAGAACATTGATAAGACACATACTATCCACTCCTATTGCACTCGACTTTCGGTACATTGTGCTGCTTAGGCAGAGTGAACCGTTTCTGGGCGGATCGGTCATCCATTCTAAAAGCGATAAAAGCCCCTAGTGCGAGGGGACAACGACCCAGGCAGCACAATGTGCTGAAGGTCTAGTGCAATGGGGGTGGACGGTACCTGTCTTATCAATGTTCTTTAGTTTCACCAGTTTGTTCAAGGTCTTCCACCTACCCGTCCACCCCCATTGCACTCGATTTTCAGTACATTGTGCTGCTTGGGGAAAGATGCAATGGGGGTGGACGGTATGTGTCTTATCGATGTTCTTTAGTTCCACGGGTCTGTTCGAGGCTTTTCCACCTACCCGTCCACTCCCGTTCCACTCGACTTTCAGTACATTGTGCTGCTTGGGGAAAGGGACAAATAACCAGACAAGCAGAGCACTGTATTGCCAACGAAAGACTTTTATTTGTGAAGCATCCCCGCTTATAATACAAAAATACCCTCTCCCTAACTCCTTCTCCTGTCGAACATTCCAGAACTGCCGGGCAGCACTTAGGTCATCAGAAAGTTCTTCACCTTATCGGAAAAATAACACAGAAGGATTGCTGATATACAACTTGAACTCCCTTGAACCCGCGGAGGGATGCTTCACATGCATGCTTGTACTCTTGTACTGTGTTTTTCTTTATCGCTTTTAGAATGTTGCATGGATACTACAAATATTTCGTGTTTTCAAAGAGAATACTCAGTAAGTTCAAACGTCACTTCACAAACTCCAAGGATCCAGCGCCGTGAAGATGCATTTTCCAATATTGATGTTGTTTGATTGTTGTGAATTGCTGGTGGATCATTGAAATGAATCATTGATTGTATTGAGCAAGGGATTTCCTTACACCGCTCGGGAGGGGGGGTACACCCCAGTCTATATACACCCCCCCCCCCCCACTTTGGAAGCTTGCTGCCCCCCGGTTCGTGCCCATGTTGTCCAGCTGCTTTCTGTAACTACTCGCAGTTACCTCGTAACGGTGTTGCCACAAGGTTCTGATTCTACTTAATCCTTTTGTGATATTTTATGCGTTGTTATTATCAAATATTGTTCGAGATAATTCTTTACTATTTCATTCAAAAACTTATTTTCTCTTTAGGACGCAGCCTTAAGTTCCGAAAAGTGCACCAATTTGAAGCCGATCCATGGATTTAGGTGGGAGTTCGGATTTCCTGATCCTCCCCGCCCCTCTCCTGAATTTCAGTCGTTACATGGAGACCTTGGTGATGTAATAGCATGCTGTCCAAGCCAGGACCTTCAGAAAAATCCCGGATCCGCCTCTGTATGTACGTCTGTACCCATATCAGTGACGGGCAAAGAAACACGTGCTCCGCACGTTGCCAAGTGGCTCGCGTGTCAAACGCGAAAAACAGCTCATGGAAAGATGGCATTGACACTGACAGAACGAGAGGGAAGCCGTCAGAAAACAAAGGACACGGGCACGATTCATGAACGTGACTTCCGTTATCCGTATACACTTATCACTACCACTTGACATATTTCTGTGATAACGTAGAGATAAAGGTGAGTAGCGGAATTCGACTGCCTGTGAAAGGATTTCTTTACTGGTTGGGTTTTGAGTTGTAGTTTTGGTATATCCCGTTTATGTCTGTCAGCGCGTGATAGTTACATGGGTCTAATCTCGGTTCCTGTTTACATTACGAAGTAAATGCAGTGGAAAGAGAGAGAACAGAAGAAAAGAGTGAGAAACAGGGGATTTTGGATACGTCCAGAGTCCGACACTAGCCAGAAAAAATATGTTGGGAGGATTCTATGGGAACTTTACATAGGGTGGGGAATTTCAACCCATTTTTCCTCTTTCCCAAATGTAATTCCAATGTTACGAGTTCGTGGAGTGGGGGGAGTTGCATTACCGAAACCTCACTTGGGGGGGCGACCGCCCCCCCCCCAAAAAAAAGTCAGTTTATATGGTTTATAGATTGGATTTCCCTCTCTCGCCTCCCCCACTACGCGCTTCGACAAAGAAAGCGCACCCCCCCCCCCCCCAAACCGAGGGTCTAGGTCCGACCCTGTGCAGGGCCTGGGCCTTGTCTTGAGTCGTCGAGCCGGACCCGGGCAGGTACAGCGAAGGAATGCCGGGCTGGGGCCAGGCCTAAAAATGCGGCCAGTGCAGGCTGTACGTACTTTGTGACACCACCACAGAGAGAATGTGTACCCCGCCGTAACTGCAGAGGATAGCGCCTTCGTCATTGTCGTTATCAATGTCGTTGCCATTTCATTGTGTTCTTTTCACATAGTCACGTCATTTTGCACGTCCAACTTTTCTTGACATTTAGCACATGAAACGTCGGGCTGGGGCCGTCGCTGTGTGCTTCATTATTTACACCTCAGCTGGGCACAATCGCGAGGAATGTGAAGGCCGACCCCCTCTAGTAGTCTGCACAGCCCGAATTATACTTAGATTGCGCCATCGCAGTTGATAATGATCCGAACCAGACAAGCAACCTTCACGACGCAACATGGGGTATGTGGTTATGGTGAGCTAGAGGGCTAGAATGACACTGAATGGGAGCTGATGCAATGGACAATGAATGCGCATGCGCAGTCAGATGCCTTGCATTCATGCAATGCTAATCGCTGTTGTAGAAAGCCGCAGGTGAAAGTAGTTCCGTCCACACGCGCTTCTCGTCTGATATGGTATCGATGTATCCCGCTATTATCGTGTGTAACAATTGAAACGAGCCATATCTTTTCTCACAACGGCATAATTTGCCCTAGGAGGCGCTACTTGTTTCACAGAGGTGACGTCACTCGGCAGAACGGCTTGCTCCGCTCATTCTTCTCCATGTTGGAAACAAGGCAACGTCGACACTTTTCTGCTCTTTGGGAACCTCCATTATGATGGAATAGTCTCTCCCCAACGCACGCGCACCGTTAGGTGCTTGCGCCTTAAATCAACGAAAATGGAGTAAGTACAAGAATTCCTAAAATCTGAGCCCCCTATCACACATTCCTCATTCGAGATGGCTCTAACACGATCCAGCGCCATGTTTGCTGTTGTGTAATTGAAACGTTTGGACATCGTTAGGTGATGTTGTTCAGACCCAGTAACATCTGCTCTGTTACAAACCTCAAAAAGTGAAACACACAATCGAGGGCCACTTTCTAATTCTTGATTTGTGAGCGTGTTGTGTTAACATGGCATCTATCAACGATAACATGCTTTCCTTCGAACAGCTTGTACGTTGTGCTCGTTAATTTCCCGATACAGAACCCGCGACAATACTTGCAGGGCGTACAGTGGTTTCGTTGTCACTAATAGAGGTTATCGACCCGTAATTTGGGTCGGAGCAGGTTGCGAAACGAGTGGACTGCTAATTTCCTTGAGGACACCTTCCCTGTCCGTCGCTCACTCGCTATCTTGGGATCGAACTTTGAACCTTGAAGATGCCATTGCTACGCAGTAAGGGGATAACAATCTCCCGGGCCTCTCGCTTTGTACGAGTGTCAACGATAGAGGCTATGTAAATTTAATAACTGCAATTTTCGTTTTTCTTTTTAAAAATTTAATCTGGTACGTCACACACAAGCTGAAGGAAAATCCCATGCCAAGAAGAGGGTACATACCACGCAATGTGACAAAAATGAGAGATAAACATTGTGTACACAAACAGAAATGAATACTATGTACGCTGAATGTGAATAGTATACAAGCAAGAGAAGATTTGTATATAATACTTTGTACGCAATGTGTCAAAGGTGATACACCTGTGGTATGCCACATAGAAAACAAATTTTCAGTCCTCTATAGGAAAAAACGGAATTTCAAAAGAGCATTCTCCCAATTGTCAGTAGACGTTTACGTGCAACAACCAACGCTCTTATCGGAGTCACAGTACCCATGGAACCTAATGTACTCGTATTTGTAAAGTAAACAATTAATGTGACATTGAATTTCCATTCTTATCATTTCATGTCCACTATTGAGTGGCATATATGCAGGGGTTTATCCAGAATTGCAGACTACTAAAATTGACTACAGGCTACTAAAATACACCGTGATTGATTCGACGTGAAGTGATTCATTCGACAGACTCATAAAGCTTGCAGAATTCGATTTTAAAAATCGCGACTGTGCGCAATGGTAGCAACGCCCGCAACTAGCTCCCCGAATCGCTCAGATGTCACTGTGGTACAGCCCGCCAACAGGTTTGGAGAAACGTCGTCTGCTACACTGCAAGATAACTTCGAGAGAAATCCTCCCCCCCCCCCCCCCCCCCCCAAAAAAAGGCCAGGCACTTTCTTCTTTTTCTAATTTCTCTCCAAGTTATCTTGCTGTGTAGCAGACGACGTCTCTTCTAATCGTAATAACATCCACCGGTGACGTTTCTCTTCCTCCTCCTCGGTTCGCCCTGCAGAGCGAGTTGAGGAGGAACGTGCATGTCTGTGTTCGGGGGCTCTTTTTGTTTTGTTTTCCTACGAAAAATGTTCTGTGCAAAAAATATTTCTATCAGATATACGTGAACCCCTCTAGCAAACCAAGGTACTGAAGAAAACTAGACGCAGAAAGGGGCAAAAGGTGTAAACACACAGAAACGGGAAAGCAAAATCCAGCTCTCATCCTGAGCCTGAAAGGTGCACTCGCACCTCTAAAAAGGCAGTTATGGCATCTAAAAATGTGAAAACTGACTAAAATTCAATAGAGGCGGGCAACCTCGAAAATCTGTCATTTCGGAGTGTATAGGCACATTCCTGGAATTCCGGGCAGTGACCACCATTGTCTCGCGGCGGGAAGCCCCAAAATATTAATCTCGCTAAAAATGCTGTTTAAGGGGGCACTAGAGGGTGAAAATTTTCTCATCGAATGAAAAATGATGTTACCTTGGTAGCAATACAAAAGGAATAGGATTAATTCACTGTGTCGTTCGTGATTTGAGCACGAAGGAAATCGCAATTTACGCTTTACCTCTTTGCAAGAGACGTGACACAACAGTGTGGATTAGGTATCCAATCGTAGTGGGAGGTTGTTTGCAGTGACCAATGGGAGGCCGTCCACCACTGTCATGCCTGCTGCGATGGGGAGAAGGAGAGCACAAAGTGCGGTTTCCTTCTTGCTTGAATCACGAAGGACGCAACACGTTAATCCTCTTTTTTCTCTCTCTGCTGCTGTCAAGGTATCTGCATGTTCCATTCCGCGGCGAGCAATTTTTGGGCTTCGGCGCCCCTTTAACTGCCTTGTGGGAGCAGCGTTTGGGTTAGCGCTATGCTGCGGGAAAAAGTGTAATCACCTCCACAGGCCCCAAAAAGCTGTTGGAATACGCGGTAATCTGTCACACCATCCCTTTGTGTCCTGTGAGTAGGATGCACTTGAAATGTTTTCGCTAACTATATGAATAGACCGATAGAATCGGATGATGGGCTCCTTTGTTTGAAATAGATATCTGTCTTTACTCGGAAAGCGGAAGCCCTCCTTTGTGTATTTGCTTTTCAAGAGTGCTTATCAGGTTGTCGTTACTAATGACGTAAGTCTTCACCCCAGGTCGTCAGGCACATTCGCCACCCTTTCTACCTTCAACTTTACGAACCCGCCTTTTGAACAATCTACCGAGAGGCAGTTGTCATCATTCAAATTGGTTTCGTCGGACGTCAATTTCTTCAGCAGTAGCAAATTGAGTCACAACCACCACCATCATCATGGAGTCCCATTGGGATCTGGAGTCCGTGTTGGAGCAATGCTGCTCCAAGTTCTCCAATGAAGACCTTCTGCCACCCTTGACCAATGCAGGTAATTTTGTGTCCACTGCGCCTTGTGGATTATGATGGATCCTGGGCAGTGTGTTTTTGTCAGGAGGAGACACTCCCTGTATCGATACAAGCGACATTCCCCAGAATATTCCAGCGGAGGATGCGCACACTCGGTGTGATGTTCTTTCATGCTCTTCTGAGCATCAGAATATCCTGCGGCTATGCCACAAAGTATCCCATAGCAGACAACAGAGCCGATGGCGCCGCTCCAGATATTCCAGGCAGTGCAAACGCACGCCGTGAGATGCAGCAGGACTTGCGCCGCTGTCCTCGCGTTTTCTTCCGCTAGAATGTCCTGCAGGGATGTCGCTGGTGTGACTGCACGGTATATCTAACCCGGTTTTTACGCCTTCTCAGGGGACTTTGGGTGGCTGGACGAGAAGGTGGACCTGTCCACCTGGACGGAGCTCGACTTCCCCGATGAGCTCGCCGCAGGGATGCCCGAAGGAGGGCCTCTGTCAGTGCACGGGTCCCCCTTCTACGAACCCAAGCTGCAGTCCCAGCTGCTTCCTTCACCATCATCACAGTCTCCATCGTGGCCCTCTGACCCTGTGTCCCCCACGTTCCCATCACCCCCAGTGTCCCCCTTGAACAGTTCCCCATTCGTGGCACCCGCAAGGAGTCAGCTGGCAGAACTTCAGCTTTCGTTTGAAGATGCTTATTATGATCCCTTTGCCCTCGACTGCTCGAGCCTTCCGCCCTCCCCCGTCGCGAGCGTCTCCCCGCCGCAAACGCCCGACGTGAGCCGACGTAGCCCCGTCCTGGCAAGTAGGGTGACCTCCCCGACGGTTTTCCTCTACGAGCCGGTGTCTCCTCCCCATGTCTCCGCACCCCCATCTCCAGTACAACAATCGCCACAGAGCGAGGCATCGTCGTACAGCTCCGCGGACGCGTCGTTGAGTCACAACGTCAGCCTGAGCACCGTGTGTCAGCAGCCGATCTACTTAGCTCCGGTAGAAAACATCGTCGTGGTTCCCCAGCTGTTGATAGAGCCCGTCGCAGAGAGCAGCCCGCGGCACGAACCTGCCGAGGTAACGGGCGACGTGGACGTCGCGGCCGAGGAAGACGACAGCGCGGAGGAGTACATGGTGATAGCTGACGACGCGGAAGTTCCGCCGCAAGACGAACCTCCGGTGGAGGTGGCGGTCGTAGCAACTACAAAGGCACCGAGTACTCAAAAGCGGAAAAAACGGGGAGGCCGCAAGGTCGCGAAGGAGTCCGTGAGGAAAGAGAGGAAGCGTCTGCAGAACAAGGACGCGGCCACGCGGTACAGACAGAGGAAGAAACAGCAGGTGGAAGGCACTTCGCAAGAGTACACGGAGCAGTACGAGGAAAGCTGCAAACTGAAAGCGGAAGTTCTCAGGATCTCGAACGAGATATCTTACCTGAAGGGTCTGATGCGGGAACTGTTCAAGGCCAAGGGACTCCTCAAATGAAATTATTTTTACAGTCCTTGCGTCTTCTGTCATCCCTCCTTTTTTTCAATCATGCTTTCTTTTTTTTTTGTCATTCATTTTATTTTGTAGCAACATGTACGACGTTATATACTTCTGCGCTGTATACTTGTGTTATCAATAAATCTAATAACCCCCTGCAATTTCGGAACCTTACTGCTTACTGGATGTGTTTGTGGCGCGTTCACGTTTTTTGTGCTTCGGTGTTAAGCAATGTATAAGGTTTGTACGCTAATCTGCCAAGAGAGCGTTGTCAATGTCAAGTGCAACATTGCACATGTCACAGTTAAAGGGTTTGTCGCTAGAACGCAGATTTCAACTTAAACTGCCTCTGCATTATTCCTCAGTGCCTTGCTTGTAATGCCATAATCGGGGGTATGAGGATTGGCCCTCTATTCGCTGCGAGATCAACCTATAGGGGGCGAAGGCAGTCACCTTTCTAGTATGGATAACACACCGGCCGATGTTCCGAGTTTATGGTTCTTTTCCATACTACTTGTATACTGTAATTTTGCGCGTATAAGCCACACTGCAGATAAGCCGCACGACACTTTTTTTTAGGAACAATTTTCTGTCATATAAGTTGCGGGCAATTCCAGACGACTGATTTGTGTGACAAAGGAGATCATGGAGAAGGCCATAAACCCTGTGGTCCATACTCTGGAGGGGTCAGCATGGTGTACAACAAAGGAGGTCAGCTCTAGAATTCTACGAAGATCGAATTGTGCCCTTGTTGGGCATTTTTCGTGGCTTGATGGGGGGTCACTCGTCTTCCAGTAGGTGTGAATCACTGTCACCACTTTCGCTAAATCTGCTTGGGGGAATGCACCAGGAAGACCAACCTACTCTAACATGGACCCGTCCCTGTTACGCACCGTTCATGCATCGGCAGGGCAGTGCCGTTCCAGCGATGCTGTGGGGCCCTTTCGTTAAAACCGACATATGGGTAAGATACAAGAGAAAAAGTCATCAGATAAGCCGCAGCTAATACACGCGAAATTACGGTATATCCACCGGAAAATCACTCGTGTCGCGACGCTACGATGCTGTTCGGTTCCCCAATGCTCCACCTACTGCGGTGAACGCGGAAAATGAACTTGTAAAAGCAGACGACACGAGGAAAGCTATCCACACTACGGTAGTTCGTTTCTCTGCAGCGCGCAGGCACAGTTTGATCTTGGGGTGAGTAGCATTGAGGAACATCCTCCACTTCCAAGCATTTCTACAGCTGACCAGTAAGCTGGCTACTAAATTTGAAACCTGGACAGAAGGGCACAGTTTTCCTTGTTTCTACGTGGGTACCACGCAGTACCTGGTGTGTGTGTGGATGGAGTGAATATTTTCAAATCTACACCTAGGCTGTTTTGTGAAAGTCTGTGCCTAGTTCTAGACGAGTTCACATCCAGCATGTACTTGCTGGGCGGGAAAGGTAACCAAAATGGTATTACACCGGAACTGTCCTAGGTAACTGTAGCGAACGGGATATTAGACACCCGAAAACACCTCAAACATAAACGAAAATAAAAATGTGCGTTACATTATGTACCGCTACAAGTATAGAGTAAACAGAAGCAGCAAGCGTGAGTAACATTAGTGAAAGCCTTGTTCATTGTTAGCGGTTGAAAGTAACCACATATTTTTCTTTTTTTTTTATAACTCTCACACACTTTTTTTATAACTCTCGAGTGCACGTATTCCTGAAGTCCTCAAAATATTTTTAGGAATTTCCTACGCGTAGAGGTATTAAGCTTTGTGATGGTCGCGAAGCTTGCCAAAAAAAATAAGCGTGGAACAGCAAACGGAGGGCGGTGACGAAACGAAACAATGGGGGCTAACGGAATCTGAAACGAGCAACGGGAAACTAGACAGATTGTTATCTTTCCTTGCTTGCTGGACAGGAGGTGCAGCAAGAGCGCAACGGTGCTGAGCATTGTTGTCGTAGGAAGGGATGTCAGAATCGAATTGTTTCAATGGTATATTAAATGAATAATGAGCTCTCAAAAATGAAAGCCAACTGCACAAGGAGCAGAACTGCAACAACAGCACGGAGTCCTGTGAACTTGCTTGTTCATTTCGGATGAACACTTATGTCTAAGCTAAATTTGAACTGTTTCAACCGACACTGCACACTCGCAGCACCGTCGCAAAGCTTTCCAGAAGCAGGGTAGCAACCACACCGGGAATTAACCATTGTTTTTAGCTGGAACTGAACCGTAATTACTAGCGCAATCTTGATGCTGAACCGGAACCAATCTAAAAACTTCGGTTACCGGTTCGGGTCGGTTTGTGCCGCCTCTTATCTATCCCATCCGTTTAATCCGACGACATCCGTTTAATGTGACATAATATTCGTCACCTCCAATAATATTCGAGATCTGGAGGTCCATTCAGTAGCGCAGGACAAGGGTGAAGGAAGTTGTCCTCTCGCTGCAGCTTATAGAAGAACGTTTTTGTCATTCCTACCTCCGAAAGTCTGCAGCAGCAATGCATTGTAACAATGTCATGTGGAACATTAAGAATGTAGCCAAAGAACCACCATGTTCAATAAGGCTGCACTGCACTGTTGCTGCAAGTGTACCACGACACGCCAGTCACCAGCAGTTTAGTCCTTCCATTATATATTATTTCGATCCGCAATCCGTTATATCCAATCGCAATCAGTTATATGTTACAACCACGAACGGTTTACAGCCTCTGAACAGGTTAATCGAACCGATACATGTGAACTCTCCAGCTGAACTGCAACCGAAACCGAAAGAAACCGAAATACGTTTCGGTTCGACGCTCTGGTAGCAATCGCTGCCAAATAGATGACTCAGAAGTAAAAGCATTTAATACAACGATTTTATCCTGTACGTTTCTGAATGCAGCGATCGTGGATGTGCAGATATACCAATGGATGCATGGATGCACCAGATTTCAAGAAGCAGGGGTACCATTGCAGATGCAAATACCCTCAACAGTACCCATGTGGTAATGGTAGCCTGACAATGTGAAGATACAGATCATCATTAATCATCTCTTCGAGGCAAAGCGCGACAAACGTTACAACACAGTCTTGGGAGTCTGCCATCGTTTATTTGAGACTGCAATCAGGTTTTACGAACACTCATCCATTCCCTTTTCTTCTTTTCTGAGGAGGAAGGTGTCTTCCTCCTCTCTGCACAGACATTCACTCTCTCATCTTTCGCTCTCTCAAAAACTGCTGGGAACTCCTAAAAAAAAATTGTGTCAACATTCATGTTTTTAAAGCGTGCGGTCAGGTGTGCTCGGGTCGTGAAAGACACAGTCTAGAGGCTTTGCAAGAGTGACGGCTAAGCTGTCGACGCTACTGCTTTGGGTGCTGTGCGGCAAAGGCCTGCGGTTAAGCGTAATTTTGATTTTTCCGAGTGCTTCGCGTCGTACTTTGAACAAGGACTCAATAATTTAGGGAAAATAATTTCTAAATCTGTAAAAGAAAAACCTGCAGCATCCGGATACATACGGATTTTCTTTCATCTTCGAGGTTGGAGCACCCAAAGCTCCGAGAGGCATTAGGTAATTTATTACTGCCGCCACAAAATTTGTTTTGTTGACGGGATAAATCCTCGCCCCTTCCTGCATCACCTTTTAAAATCCACTGGTAAAAATTTGTCGTTGTTCTACAAATTAAATTAAATTAAATCAATTAAATTAAATACGTCTGGCTCGTGGTTGACGCAATATTGCGAGGTACGTATTGCAGAGGCAGAGGCCAACATTATCACTTTCTTTTTTTCTTTTTCGCTCAACCCGAGAGTCGTAAGTGTGGACTGCACGGAAGCCAGATGTGAACATCTTGTTTCTCAAATGATGTACATCCTCCTCTTAGTACAATAAAAACAAAAAATTGGCAAACTTTACTCATGATGGAATACTATTTCATAAATTCTCATCAAATTATGGCAAGGTTCTTACGGAGTATTATACAACCATAAATATTTTTTTAAAAAATACATTAAATATAACTTCTAAAAGTACCAGTGAGTACCTTGCAATTCAACAACCACACTGCTGTGAAAACAGCTCATTCAAGATACGTCTCCCGTTGTTTTTGTGTTTTCATTTTTTTTTAGCCCGCGTACAACCCTGAAGTACAAACGTCGGGTCGACTTCAAATCCGACCCTCTTTGGATCCAATGTGTTCCAATTAAAGCTCCTTCCGTTTTTCTTTTGGCTGCAATGCACGGCATTTGAGACTTGCCAGCCCAAAAAATCGACCAGACGTCAATATCAAACCGTCACTTTGAACACTCGAGCTTTCGTGGGATATATAAATTATCGCTTTTTAATATATATATATATCACTCCCCGATGCGACGCAAGCAGACGGCACTGTTGGGTGCCTCTGCGACGTTTTCAAATAGTGTTTCTATTGTGGCAGGACTAGAAATAGCAGCACAATGCGCGTTCTCACTAACACGAGTCTGCTTCGTGGCTCCACGGGGAACGCCAAAGTCTTTTTCGCTTTTCTCGAGTGTGGGGGAAATGACACGATTGTCCCAGCACGACGACGTTCTGACGTGACGACAGTCTCTCCCTGTTCCGTAATTTTTTTTTGTGTGTGTGTCTGCAATCAACGTCACAACATTTCGAGGAAAACTTGTCTCTGCGGGGGTCGGATCTCGGATTCACCGGAACTCGTAGATCTGTATGCTGTGTTCTGGCACGTGGGTTAGGGTCAGGGACTGGTACCTGTGGGAGAAAAAAAAAAAAAAAAAACGGGGATTCAGTGTCAGCAAAGACGACAGAGCTCTGATAATAAGCGGAAAAATCGAGCTGACAAAGAGGAGCATCTCAACGGGTGAGGCGTCATGATAGATACGGTAGGCCTAACACGTTGTGGACGGCAGGTATCTACTACAAGCTCCGTGCGCAGTTTTAAAAGTACGGTACCTGTTGCCCACAGAATAGGAAGCAATCCAATGATAGAAAATAAAACAAGCACACAGAGCCTAGCGAAAGAAACACAACTTGGATTGGATTGGATAGTAGGGATGCCGAAGCAGAAAGGCCGTGGCCGTATCGACCGTATCCATCATGGCGGCTCCCAGACTTCGACACTGGGAGGAGGTATCGCCTCGTTTACAAACCGTTTACTCTCCCACTTTAGTCTCTCTCCCAGCTTTTCTTCTAGCCACTCTCTCCTCACAATTTCTATGGCAACGACAGTTGCTAGACAGAGCTACGAGGGCAAGTGGGTTACGTGATTGCTCACGGGTAATTGATACGCTCAACTTGAGACGATTTCCTTGAGTCTGGCCACATTCTTTGGTATTTTGCGGCACTTCATTTTACATCCTGGCACCCCCCCTGCACCCCACATGGGCAGTATGACTACTTTGATCTTGGAATAAGAGGATGGGGGGGAGGGGGGGGTGTTCTTATCACACAAATAATTCCACGTGTTTCACGAAGGTTCCAGACACGACCTCCTACTATTGAGAGAGAGCTGCGCGTGTGCAACGCTCCCAGCACCTAGCTACTACAGTAAACTTCCATTAATTAGGTCCAGACGGTAACGCGAAATTTGATCTAATTATCCGAACGGCGAATTAAAGAATAGGCGGAAAAATGAATGAGGTCAATGTCACTTTTGTTAGTAAAAATAATCTGCGATTGTCTGCTGCGTTTTGTGCTTGAAAACGCGCATCTGAAAACATGCCATGTAGCGCATTGACGCGATGGAACGCACAGTCTTCTAACACACTAGCTTACTCCCCCCCCCCCCCTCCCAGAGTTACGCACATTTCAAAGTAATCTAAGCTTGGCACAACCTTTCAATGGCAGAATCACGAAGCTTTCGGGCCTGCTGTAATACAGCTGCCAACCGATTTTTTCAGACTCCAAAAATTCTGACTTTCCAATTATTAGGACCAAAGTGGTAGCACCGTCGATCGCCCCATAGAACCAATGCATTTTTGCGTCCAGTAATTGGGACCGCTTGGCGATAGACCTGTCCAATTTTTCGTGCTCATTTCTCCTGCGGCCTGCATAATTTTTAGTACTCATCGCCCCTCAAGCGCCTGATTTACGGACGTCCCCGTGACGGATAATTCAGACTGCGCTGCGACTGTCACACGCCAAAACGACACATGCGCTGAAGTGCGGCGCGCGGCTTCGGAGGACGCGCCTCTGGCTGTTTCGCCGTTTCATTGGCTTTGCACAAGAGCATCTCAAAAAGGAAGAGCGGAATGTCGTGCTCGGCGTCCAGTGAGGATGACACTTCTGTGGCAGACGACTGCGCAGAGTTTTGTTCCAAGCTAACGGAGGAAGAAATTGTCACTCGGGTGCTGGACTTGCCGCCAGAGGGATCCGACACCGATTGTGAAGGCGAGGTTGTCGATGCACCGCCAATGACGGCGGCGATCCTTGTGACTACTCTCGTGACTCACAGTGACTACTCTCGTGACTCACAGTGACTACTCTCGTGACTCACAGTGACTACTCTCGTGAACACGTATGGGGACAGCCGCACAATAGCGGGAATCCGTCGCGATGCGCTGTCACGCGTTCGTGCCGCGACACAGACACTTATTTCAAGCCGCTTTGAGTGTAGCTGGCAAGTCCTGTTCAAATAAAGTGGATTTAATTCACTGACTACAATTTCAGACTACCCGATAATCCGGACCAATCCGGTGGCTTTTTCGAGCCCGACAAAGCGGTCGGAGACTGCAGATGGGGGGTCTATCGCCTGCGGGGACTCCTCTGCCCAGTCCTGCTGGGACCACAAAGTTTCCCACGAGAGATACTCACCACTCTGAACTTCTGTGGTAGTAGTAGCCCTCGATGGTGGCCGTAGACTTCTGAAAGCATATGTAGTAGAAACCTGCGAACGACGCTCCATTGATGTCCTTGATTGTGTGATCAGGAACAAGAAAGTGCTCCTGCAACGAGAGACGTCACCCACTGGTTTATCCCCGCACGGCACCGAGCTGTCGTAAAATGCCGAGGCGTGCACATACTTTCCACCGCATGAAGACATAGTCTGTAGACTGCAGTTCCGTATAGTTGAAGCTGTCGGAGTTGAACGTTTTGGCATACTGGTAAAAGGATAGGAACTTGCTCTGCAAGTGAAGAGGACTGGGTCATTTCACGGACAGTAAACATTACTCAGTCATTAGAGAGTCTTAGTGTACCAGCCACAGGCGGTCGACCGTATCGACATCATCACTATAGAACACAAGCGCAAGAGGAGTACCGGCCTATGGCATCTACCAAGCAACAGGAAAATACCGGGCCGTCTACCACACACCGTACCGGCAAAATCGGCAGCAACGCCGTCGTGCTCCGACTGGCTCCAACCTGGCCATGCAAGATGGTGTCTTCCACAAATGCAGCATCGGCGGCACCGAATGATCGCGTGCTACAGTTAAGCGTGGCGACGGCTTTATTACTACTCGAGAATGCAATGATGCATCGCATTGCAATGATCATCGCTTGCAAGTTCTTGTGGTTCTTTGGGACAAATTCCTCTGACAAGATCCGTGTATTCACACAGAGGACATCCTCACGGAAGATTCCATTGGAAGTAAAAGTGAAAACGCATCTCACAGAGCCGAAGTTCCATCCCGTCCCATTGTTTGTCCAGCATTCACGTGGCGCCATTCATAGCAGACGACACTGTCAGCGCCCTTTCCTGTCGTCTGCTACGAAATATCTTTTGGCTGTGCCGCAGGATATTCCCCGCGGTTAGCAGTGTACGTGAAGACACAACGTTGAGTGCTCGCGCTCATGCGACAGCACAAAGCTATGACATTTTTGGCATTTTCCGCTATATTCTGGGGAATGCCCTTCATGTGAATATGTGGGATATCACACACTTTTTACGGTTGTATTTTCCATTAAACTACCAGCACAACTGCTACAGGGAGTTTCAAGGGAAGCTGCAACTGGAAAGGTCATCAGCAGCATTGCCTGTATGCTAAAACCAAGGTCTATACCGGTATTCGCCGTAACGGAGGAAGATAGGCTACATCGTTGACGTGGTAGCCAATCAGACTTCTAGCAGAGGTGCACTAAAACTCTCCGCTGACAAACTAATTATGCAAAACTAAATACCCAGTGCTTCTTATCAACTTCTTCGTCTGCGTCCCATTTTCTTGTGAGGAAAGGGTACTTCCCGCTGATGATCTCGCCGTCGAAAAATGTCGTCAGGGTCGGGTATTCCTCCGTCAGACCCTTGATCTTTAAGTAGCCGCACAGGTAGGAGTTCGTTTCGTCCACGTGCTGTGGGCAAATGTGAAAACAAAATGGTCAATGTATAAATTGACACGCTCGTACATACCGAGTGGAGACCTATAAAAGTTCAGTGCCTCCAATCCACAGTATGCAGCAGACATAGCGAGGTTGACAATGTTGACATACAACCACCGATAATTTCTATCTGATTGGTAGGCTAATGGCAAACGTGATGGACAGTTGCAGACAGGACAAATGCAGACGAGAGGTGACAGATTTCTGTGTCCTACGAGAGCGAATACCCTGCTCAGGCTGAGGCAATCATTTATGAGCTTCGTTCACTCACATTTGGCAGCAACAAACCCTGTCATCTGCTACTGCTCACCAGTTTTGGGGGATTCCCGCATTTGTAATGAGTTCGAAATCACCGGAGGTTGTGCTGACCGCTAAGTGTTTCTTCTTTACACAGTGGCATCATGATCATTCCAGCTATATATGTTGCATACCATGTGTCTGGGATACTTCACCTTTATGGTTCACTGCCCTGTACTCTGAATGGGTATGAGGTATGTGCATCAAGTTTGAATGATCGTCGTATGTGTCCCCTTCCGTTTGTATTCGACATAGCGCTCTCGCACCTCAATTCAAACAAAATTGAGGACACCTTATCCTTCAAATATGTCGTGAAACAAACTACGCTGCTCATCCGAGCATTAGGATTCTCGAGTCAATGCTTGGGGAAAGCACGAGAGATTTGCAAAGCGAAAGTAGCAATGCGGAAGTCCGGTGGTCGAAGGCGGTTAATGGGAGCATAATCGGCTGGGTTTCGCAATCTTCGAGATAGCTGACTGCGATAGAGCAACAAATGCAATTTAGCTAGGAACACACACCTGCGCGTCACCAGTGTACTGACAAATAAGTTAGGCGTTGCACTGCCGCCAAAAACCTCTTCTCGCAAAAGGCGGCATCCCCCACAACACGCGTGTTGAGGTCTGAAAGCTGTGACTACTGCGACATGTTCCTGAAACAACGCACTTCTGCGTCTGTCAGCGGGGAACTGATCATAGGATTGAAATATAGTTTAACAACTGCGTCGAAGATGTCTCTTTTGCGAGTTTTAGAGAATGACATCATGCTCACTTGCAACACAACTTCAACGTCGTAGCAGTTGCCCTTGCTTTTCTGGTGACCGTGGAACCTGGATCCGTTATACAACAACGATCTAGTGACGCCAGGCTGTTGAGAATTTGCAGGAAGAGGAGGCACGATTTCTGTCTTGACGGGCATTTTTAAATTTATATTAAAAGACTAGCAAAAAGATCGTAATTTACAAGTCCGCCATGTTGCATTAGTGCGTCACAAACGTTGGCGAAGGTTGAAACAGAAAAGGCGAAAAGAAGCTTCCGGATTGGTAGAGAAGGCCTTGGCCCTCTCAATAGTTTTATTTCTGTACGTTAGATGGCGACACGTTCTTACCGTGTTCCATTTAAGTGATATTCGGTATCTTTATCCTTAATAACATATCTTTGTAGTGGAGATTTTTATATTGCCTGTAAAATCTTGTGGGCATGAAACTGCATAACTAAAACGCTGGTTTACATATTTATGTTGTACACTAAATGTGGGATTGGATAGAGGTACTCTATATCGTAACCCGGAGTCGCATGGTGTCCGCATCATTTCACAACATTTCGCGGTTTCAGAGGACCGCTACCTAGTACAATGTTTCGTGCCCCTGTTCAATCTCTTGGAAGTGTGTGTTGCGTTCGATCGCTTCTGTTCGGATGCACGACTAAAAGATTTTATCCAGGTAGTAGCATTTCCAGCTTCAAGACCGATCGCTTATCGCAGTCGTCGTCTGCTAGACTGTAGCCGGCTTTCATTTCGCTTTTACAGCCAAAAGAAAAAGGTTCTACAAGAATGTGAGCGTAACTCAATCGGAAGGTTTGTTCTTCTTAAATTCTGTAATAGATTTCTTTAGGAATATTTCAGTCTTACGGCTGAGCTACCTTTCAGGCCAGTTTGAGGTATGCCTCGACCAACGGAAACTGAAGACCCCGATGGGTAAAGTGTTCACGGTACCCAGCGAAGGCCTCGCGGTTGCCGTGGCGACAGAGTGGGACGCCCAGGGAACAGAAATCAACCAGCACAGCATGCACCTGGTAGGTTACACATAAAGCAATTGAACGTGAGCAATTGTATGTCTGCTGTTAATTTTTTATCGATACAAATTTTTCAGACTGCATTAAGCAACACTGTTCTCGACAATCCATCAAATAGAAATAAAGAAGCCATAGCGAAAGACCTGTTGGAGTTCTTAGAGTCAGACACTCTGTGGTAAGCTTCTTTATCGTTCAACCCACCTTCTCAGCGCTGGCTCACTTTCATATCCGTATCCGACTTGCAAAGTGGAAAGCTACATCCACTACGCTGTGTTGCTATCTTTTTGGATGTTGTCCGCAGCGGTTATTCATACTTTGTTCGAATCCGAAAGTATTCTTCACCACCGTCAACCGTTCTTCAGCTGTCGCATGCAGGAGCCGGAAGGACTTGCCGTGTTGCAGCACCAGAAGTGGGACCCCGTTATTCAGTGGTACGAAGACAGGTAAACCTTTTTCTAACTCGGTAACGGAACGCTTTTCTCTGAAACTCTGCAACGTCCACCAGGTATAACGTCAAGCTCAACGTCGCCAGCGAAGTGCTGGCGGACACGATGCCGCAAGAGACGTACGACACGATTTTGAGACATCTATCGTCGTACTCCTTATGGGGCATCACAGGTTCGATTTGATGTGTCTCGTTGCAGTTCAGTTCGTTTGTAAACGGTCTTCCGTTACCGTACAGGAATTCAGTATGCGACGGAGAGCCTCAAGTCGCTGATTCTGACCCAAGCAACCATTGACCGAAGAGTGACCGTTCAGGAGGGCGTGGCGTTGGCTAGGTTGGAGACCGAATTTCAGGTAAACAGTGATTGTGCGTATACTGCGAATTATCCCAACATAACATGCTCCGATATTTTTTTTTTATTTTTAAAGATGGAGCACGCCAAGTGAATGAAACCAACCGAATGTTGTCGGTGGTTGTGTATTGTGGTCTCCAAGTATTTTTTAATTGCACCTAATTAATTAGACACTCGACCAAGGTGTCTCCAACAAGGCACACCTCACATAGTTTTTTTTTTTTTTTTCTGTCAGAAAAGAAACCCCACAAAACACTTGCACACACAAAAAAAAGACGATGTACACGTACTCGTGCACTGTGATAGCAGCATGCGTTGATATGCGCTATTTTTAAAAATCTTGGTACATACAGGGATTTTTTATTTGTTATGAATTTTAGCTAATTAGTTGTCCAGTAGTCACAAACGCTTTCCAACAGGACGTCCGTCCGTCCGTCCGTCCGCCCGCATAACCCGCCTGCAAGTACCATCTTTACTACTCTCACAGCTTATTTATAAAAAATCTGAAACAGATAAAAAAAACACTCTTGTGTATCACTTGGGACAGGCTCTACAATATAAAATGAAAAATAACATGCAATTGATTAAAAGCTATTTCTGCGGAAGGGGGCGGGGCTTCCATTAACATTCCTAGTATTTGTGTACTCTTACTTCCCTATATTTCTCATCAGTGGCTCGTTTATATTGAACTTACATATTTTTAAATGTATAACATAATAAATTTATTGGGACTACAACACCCTCTTGACACAGAAACAAATTAATGCTTTGGCATTTCTGCATCACTCTATGTTTTCAAGATGCTCCTATGAGCTTTTTTCAGGTTTTTTTTTTCTTTTCTATTTCCTCCACAAATTAAAAATGATGGTCTCAATCCAGACAAGTCGCTGGGGCAGCGTGGAGTGGGCTCACGACCTGGACCGAGAACAGGTTCAAGCCAGAGTGAGTGCAGCCATACTCTTCGTTCAGCTCACTTCTGCTTCTTCCAGCATCGTTACCAAGAAAGTTGTCGGCAAAATGTGAACAATGTGGCCCGAATAGTGAAAAAAAAAAAAAAAAAAAGACACCTTCAGCATGTGCACGACAGTTCGAACTGTCAGTAAAACAGACTTTGGAAAAACATGTCGTATATGTCAACATATCTGTCGTAGCATTTTATATGGGTTCACTTATTCCTTCAAGGCATGCGGTGGACAATGGTACTCGCATAAAGTATCATGATACAAATACATAATATTTGCCAAAAATCAGCATTCTGAGGTATTATTATATGTAATATTGATAATTCTGTGTCTTATGCGGGTAGTACTAGTAATGCATCGATACTCAACCAGCAGGTCATCAGTAAAAAGCACAAATGCACACAATATGCGTTGTACCTGAGAGTCGTATTCCAATCACGTTTTATTTTAAATGAATGGCAAGTACCTTTTTTGTGACCAAACGTGTATGGAACACAGGCTTTGGAACATTAGCGATGATCCGATGAAGTGCACCAGTGACAGTCGGTAGGTAGCACTTTGGACCCCTCAGTAAGTTATTACATCTTCTAGAGTACTATAGTACAGATGTAAATACGTTCAGAGGATGTGTAATAATTAGGGCCTGACTTTTTAGGGTTAAACCCGTATCTGCCCGATATTTACCCCACAAAAAAAATCTGTAAAATTCGGGTTTAACCCGAATCTACCCGAAAACATCCGGGTCGCGTGGCACACTCATAAGCGTGCATTACAATAAAGTTTGATAACATTGCTACACATTAGTTCCATGTTAAGACAAATTTTTATTAAACAAAAAAAAAATGACCCGAATACACCCGAATTCCTGACGACAGAATATGCTGTAATGGGATTTAACCCGAATACACCCGAATTTTCAAATGAAAAATATCACCCGATATTTACCCCCCGAATTTGGCCAAAAATAAAACCCGAAAAAGTCAGGCCCTAGTAATAATACGCAGCACGAATGCTAAAATGTCACACAGGAATAGTATCGTAATACTACTACAATTGCCCACCCCTGCTTCAAGGTACCGTTTGAGCTGATCTCACATAGGCTAATTGTACGCAGTACATTCATGCTTTGGAAGTCTTTTAATTTTGTGTTGTCAACAAAGCAGCAACTGTGGCAGTGTACTGAAAGAGTAAAAATTTAAGCGAAGGGAGACAGGAAGGTTGGTACACATCCTGGGTCGACTTCACGGCAATTGCGCCGACATCCATCTGGGATACCTCGAGGAAAACCTTGGGGGGAAGGATCAGAGAAGATACTGAGGACACCAAAAGAGGAACACACTCAACGTTAGTGCAAGTGGTCCGAGGTGGTGGAATTTGAGTCCACGATCTCTCAGGCTTTACTTAGACATCGGAGGCACCGAGGGGTACCTTGTATCATTCAACCAGCTTAAAAGTCAGGTTCTGTGTCAACTGTGGAAGAGGGTAGAATATGGCGACATCACGTGGGTTTTACCCGAAGAGACTGCAACAGAAACTGGGTTTTTTGTTGTTGTTTTTTTTACAGAGTTGAACCCTAAACACGAAGCTCGAAAGATACTACGCGATCGAATTTTATAATATATGACAATCACTTGGGGCACTTTATTTTCTCTTTATGAATCCATGGGATACGCGAGAATGGCAACAGAAAAAAATAAAAACATGGAATGGAGAGGCAATACACTCCGTCACATATGATACAGCACGAGGTGGCACTTCAGACGAGCAACTTTTCGATCTCTTGTTGAAGTCCCTGGATCTGCGGCTTGAGTTGGGAGCCCTCGTTCACAGTCACGGAGCACGCGATGACCGGCCGGGTAACACCGCAGGCTCGTCCCAGGGCTGGAAACGTGGAAAGGTCGCTGCTTTGAAAACTTTCTCAAAAAGACGGGGCAGCACGACGTTTAACGACTTGTTACGCGCACGTTCAGTGTGCGAGTATAAGTTCGATCCTGAAGTTTTAGGGTTTTACCCGATTCTTCCCCAAATTTGCAACCCGAATCGAAGGTTGCCTCATTCGGGTGAAACCCGATTTTTACCCGGCAAATTGCCCTCACTGGGATGTCTGTAGGAATGCACTAATTTTAACTTGTTTGGCAGAAAAATGCAGTTACATCACCGTTTGTGCCAAACCGCTTTACAGTTAGTTTGAATAACTGAGCCCGATTTCTCCCCGAATTTAGCGTACTGGAAGTTTTTTCACCCGAATTTGCACGAATTTAGTGCGCACGTTTATTTACCCGATTTTTACCCCCAAAACGTAGGAAAAAATATTTCCCGAAAACTTCAGGCTCTAAGTATAGCGTGAATACACACGGTGCTTCAGCCAAATATGTCGCGACTATTAAAAAAATCTGCTGTTTGAAACTTACGGGGGTTGAAGGTATTTATCTTCAGAAAATGTTTGTCATTTACGATCAATTTTCGGTCGCAGGAAACTGAATTTTCTGATTCAAACTCCAAAATTTGTCCACTCAATGCCACTTTTTTCCTTCGTTTTTTTGTCAGAAAGTGAAAGCACGTGTTGGCTTTACAGACGCCGTCGCAAGATGCATTCCCCCCCTCACAACTGTAATAAATTTTAAAAATGCGAAAGCTTGAACAAAGACAGCTGATGTTGACGAAATAATTCTTAGACAAGTAGATTTTCTAATACAAGTTTGTAACACATTTGGTGAAACACCCTGTATTCCCAGGGACTTATTTGTGTGTGGGGGGGGGGGGTCACCGCAGTTGCTTGCGGATTTGTCGCCAGTCTGTAGGACATTTTGGGTGTAATTGTATATGGCGTTCATTTGTTGGTTATTAAACGTATGATATCCCTGTAATTTCCATATTTTCAGCGTAGACAGACTTTAAAAAGTATATGGCAGCAAATGAAAACCGAAATAAAATGTTGCCAGACCTAGATCATCCAGCGGTGCTTTAACTTTATCGAAGCAAATGGCCTCTATGAGGGTGGCATCAGTGAATTGATCTCGTATCGTGAATTCTTTATCCCATTTTGACCCGAAATACCGCTAATGCCTTAAAATTATTCCCCAAAACAAATGCGACGTCCATTAGACTTACCGTGCTTAGACCTGATGAAGACGTAAGGTACGTTCTGCAAAAATAGAAAAAGCGTACGTTTATAGTCGAACCTTGAAAGCAACAACCTGCTGTTGAAAAGCGAACACGACCCTTACCTTGTCTTCGCAGAGAAGTGGAAGATGAAGAAGAATTTCTAGAGGTGTTGCGTCTGCTGCCATAACTATGAACTCTGCAAGACCGCGGTTCAGGGCTTTCGTGGCTAAGGGAGACAAAAATATTCGCCACACTTAGTATGTGCTTACGAGCACTGTGCCGGTTGAGCAAACCGACGAACTTCCTTAAACATCAAAAAAAAAGAATCGACCCTCCCACCTTCATTGGCTCCCTTCCTCATCTGTTTGTAGTTCGTAGCTTGCTGCACGATGTTGAGGATTTTGGTCGTCAGCTCGGGGTCAGCCAGCGGGTAAGCTTTAGGATTCACCTCTTCCGCCTGAAATGGAAAGTTGGGATCCTCTTTATTTGTTCCCACTGCGATATCCTCGCGTTTTAAGCTAAAAATATCGCGCGGTTTGTTGACAAACGGTGCCGTTAATACAGCCCTAAGCCTCGACTACTCCTTGCGTCGTAGCAGAACATTTTTGTTAGCAGATGACACTGGAGATAGGACACGGCGCACGCACCATTTTGTTCTTGCAGCGACGAGGAAAGTTGGCTGGATAATGTAGGAGCTCGTAGCGTTAAATACTGCTGCTTTAGGTAATGTGGTTAGTACACCGCACGTGTATTTAGCGGCAGAATCGCGAAACAAACGTTTGCCGTACATTGTTGCTGGACTGCATTTTCGTTTCGGCGCTGCTGCGAGCGTGATGTACGTGGGGTGCGGCTTATTATGGAGAGCTTCTTTTAGCTTTGAGTAACCTTCCGTTTTGCGAGCGTCGGACTGTCAGAGGAAAGGGAAAGGGGTTGAAAAATATTCTAAATGTTGTGTTGACGGCTTGTGTCTTGTTATTACGCAAATTAGCAAGGTAAATAGCCCATAACGCGATCACGGAAAACCACATTGGGCGACACAGACCATCCTCATCCATGCGTCACAAAAACTCTGCTTTTGAGGATTCCAGTTACCGAGAACTCAGCAAGAAGAGCCATTCTCTGGTCGCTGGGATTCGTTTGCTTTTCCTCGTAGTGACACGAGCGACATCCTTGCGGAAGATTCCAGTGGAAGGAAAAGCAGAAAAGTGTTCGCGGGATCGAAGTCCCGCCCCGTGTTATGTTGAGCATTCACACGGTGCCGGAATATCGGGAGTGGCGTATTGCGCACTTAGCAGACGACACCGTCAGCGTCTTTTCCTGTCGTCTGCTACGGAATATCTTGTGGCTGTGTCGCGGGATATTCCCCACGGTTAGCAATGTACGTGAAGATATGACAAGTGGCGTTTTTCGCATCTTCCGTTGGAGTATTCTGGGGAATGTCGCGCTGGTGTGAATGCACGGTTTGTGTCGTGATTACTTCACATCGTCCCTGCAACCAGTTAGGGTGGCGCTCTTGAGCCAAATTCACTGTACGGATACGTTCCGTCGTTACCAGAGGCACCTAGACATTGGAGTCAGACGCGTAGCCAGAGGGGTGGTTCGGGGGTACAACCATCCCCCCCGAAACCTTACCTTTGGTAATGCATTTGGGAAATGGAATACGAGGGTGAAGTTCCCTCCCCTATTTAAAGTTCCCATAGAAAACCGTCCCTAACTATTTTTCTGGCTACGCTATATTGATTGGAGTGGTGTGCCCAGTGACTCTACTCGACACGAGAGCATTTTGAGATAATTTCGACGATTTCCCAGTTATACTTCGGAAAATGTCCAGCACCAAGGCTGTTTTGTTTTTGTTTTCTTTTTGCTGCGAATCATGCTTCCATTCCTTCTCAAAGTATAGACAAGGGAGCACAGGTGACATACCAATAGTGTTCTTGAAAAGGCAGCTCGTTGTCGCAACACAGACAGTAAAGTGGAACGCAAGCGAAAGCAGCCTTGCAGCTATATGCCAAGCAATATCCATACTTTGGAGGTGTTCACGTTGCCAGGTCAGTGTGGTACAAATGTCGTTGTCTGGAAGTTCTGTCAGCTTCTCATTCCTTTTCGATGAGTATGTCGTTTCACAGCCCTCGCTTTTTCTCCGAATTTAAGAGTGTACTGAACCTCTCTATTCGCTAATGGTTCCGTTAGGTACGATAACTTGACGGTGACGTTACCAAGGTTATACTAAAACTCGCTACGCGTAAGACTCGTAAAAGCCTTGAATCACCACGGAGTTCATTCTGCTGCTTGTCACGCTAGCAAAGGACTCCAAGACACACCGTTTCGTGCCGCTTACATGGAGCGTGCAGCGCTGTCTGCGCCTTGTTAGCCGCCATGATCATCAGACGTTATTAGTTGCATCCGACTGTGACGTTCTGTGACGTCACTCCGATACGGCGATACGTCAGCGTACGGATACTACTCTCAGCAAGATTTTTTTAAAGGGGAGCATCATATTTCGAATTACCATAATATACCTCTCCTTGTTTGTAAACAAATGACGTCATAGTGTTCGACAGCGCCACCAATTTGGTAGACTTGAACTACGCTCGAATCTAGAGGCGAACAAGGTCACGCCCGAAACCCTGGTCCCTGAAAGGGACACGACCTTCGGACCTCTTTCAATAGGAGACAGCGAACTAGTGTCCATTCGTGGAACCCAGCCCTCCCTTTCGAGTTTGTTTCGGTTTCGGTCTGTCTACTAACGTCATGATGACGTTTCTCGAGTAGAGGTTTTTTACAATGGACTTGTTTCATGGTTGCCTATGCGCGTGCTGTCTGTGACGTGGCCTTGAAGGCGCTACGAGTTATTCTCTCTGCGCCCGACAGATGGCGTTTTACACGGCGGTCCACTATAGGGTGCATGAATATACGCTAGGGTGCTAGTATTGAGGCACCCTAAGGTCCACTACCTGTGTTCTCTTGTCACACTGGTGCGAATGAGGGAGGCCATAAGACCGTCTTGCACACAGGTGCATACTTCCTTTATTTCATCACATTGAATAACGCAATGGCAACAGTGTGTGCACTGCGTCCATTTGTTGCGATTACAGTATGTTACAATATACACGAAAGTGACACCTATAGAAACAAACAGAGTGGTGCAACAGCGGCAGGCGTGACGCTAGCAAATCGAGTACGTACAGTACACTAATAACTGACAAAACGGGAAAATTGATTTTTTAAAAAAATTGCACACAATCATATATGGCACATAATAGAATAATGAAGAAGAACGCATTTCTCACATATTTAATCCATCTGGTCACAATGGAGTCCTGAACTGAATTCTGGAGTCGACATTACGTCATCGGTTGCTTTCCACCACTTATCCTGTCGCCTCACCGGTAACAAAATGGCACAACAGGATGTGACAGATGCAAGACGGAACAGAGCTCACTTGGGCAATTTGGTGGCACAATAGACGACTGTGGCGCACTCGCAGCCATATAGGTGCTTGGCAGCGTAAAACCCCAGCAGTCTTATCAACTATATAATTTTCCAAATGTTCTATCACTTCCTCGATCTCTCTGAAGGGAAGTATAATATGCTGGGACGGCAACGTAATGTCGACAGGGCAGAGCAGAAAACAAGAAGTCTCGTTATGCAGTAATGTTGTTGCCTTAGCTATTCTCGCCTTTCGAAGATCAAGGAGAGATACTAACGTATCCTATGCATAATCTCTCGTATAAGACACAAGGTCTTTTACGGCTATATATATATATGCATCGATTGTCTTTCAGTTCGACGCAACAGCGGTCGGTCCATGGTTTGACTTTGCCAATCTAAGTATTCATAAAAGTGCGTGAAATCTAGACACGATAGCCAGTATTTAACGCGCCACGCTAAGGACAATGTGTCAAGCCTCTTGTACCATGTCACGGAGCTGCTTGGTAGGGTTCGAACCCGCAAGATTGAAATCAGAAAACGGACGCTTCACCGACCGATCCACTGCGGCCGGTAGGCAACGATTGAAATTCCTGCATTGTCAGTGTATACATAGAAAAAGTGTTAACACTATGGTATACAGTAGCAGTGTCCCGAAGAAGAGGTCAGTAGACTTAGGTGCCACTCGTCACAACGCCGCACACGCCGTTGCAAATTTCTTAGATCGTCCATTGAAAGTAAGCGCTGGTTCAAAACTAACTTCTGCAGAACTTTTCGAAACCTTGAGAACTGCAAGCGGAGACCGACTCGTCGAACGCCAGCTTTATCGGACAATCGAACTCGTGCACCGTGAACTTGTTGAGCCACTTGTCGAAGTAGCACTCGTAGAACGCGCCGCACTTGTGAGGGTGTCTGAAGAGTCCCGCTCTTGTACACGCCGCTTCTGGAATCGCCCTGTCTTTCGGGATCCGCATCTTTTTGGCCGCGAAGTGCTTGAGTGTCTCCGGTGGGAAGGTACTCGTTTCTTCTATGGTCTTGACGAGCTTTTTGCTCTTCAGGAAGGCGCTGGAGGCGTCCGATGTCGACGCCGTCTTTTTGGGCTTGTCCAGGGAATTGTCGGTGTGAATTGCAGCGTCCTTGTTCGCGACTGCGGATCCTTCGCCGTCGACGGCCAGCATGATGCCTGTGCCCATGTCTATCGCGACGAGTGTTTGCAAGTCCTGTCCCGGAGGCGCGAGAGTGATAGGGACCAGAGTGCTGGCCTGCGCGTGAGATCCACTCAAGGTGTTGTTGTCGTTGTCTGGTGCGATCAGCTTCTCGGCAACGCCTTCCGCTTCCTGTAGGATATCATGCAGCGGCGTCACGATGGGGGCGTGGGCTTTGTTCGGGCGCATTCGCGTTAGCACCAGGCTTAACTCGCCGAGAATGGACTGGGGGACAGGTCGCTGTTCGGGGACGTCTTCATCTAGTTCAGGTTTCACGGCACTCACAACAGGGTCGCGCTCTTCGGCGACCAGGTGGTTCTGGGTGTATTTGTGGGCGCTGTACGCGTTCGAATCGTGACCCGGCAAGACTCCGGGGTTTACTGTTTGGATTGGGAAGAATTGGCCGTAGCTGGTGTCGGGGATGGAAACGGGGGTTGCTGGCGGGGTTGACGGAGTCTCCTTCGGTATCGGGGCCTGTGGCTTGGTTAATCGTGTGCCGAATCCAAGGCCAACATCATCGTCGAACTGTACGCCCCCGAAATCGGCTACCGGTCTGTTCTGCCCCGTTGGAGGTTGCTCAGCGAATGCCTTGTCTTCGGCAGGCTTTGGCTGTTGGGCCTCAGCCGTCGCCTTATTCTGCTCTTCTACGGGTATCAGTGGCTCCAGCGGGGGAAGTGGCTTGGGATCTTTAAGGATATTTGTGGATATTTGGTCCTGCGGTGGAATTAGGAATCTTGGCTTGTAAGGGTCATTGAGGGATGTCGGTGACTTGAGGACATGTCCTAGAGAGCTGTAGTCGAAACGAACAGGCGGAGGCAAAACTGGTTTTTCATACGTTCCTGCGTAACCGCCGTAGACCATGGTTCCGGGTCCAACGCGCATGAATTTGTTCGGATCCTTGAACTGGAAGAGGAAGCTTCGTGGCTTCGTTGCTGTTACCTCGTTGCGGTTTGGAGACGCTGCTGGAAGACTAGACGACTGCTGACTGACGTCTCCGGTGTCTGCTGTATGTTTGTACAGTAATTCTTTCGGCTGGCGTGTCAGACTACCTTGCCCTTGTTGTGGATATGTAGGACCAGGCACTGCGGGCCGTACATTGGGAGTTTGTGAACCAACGGGAAGCACTATCGCGGTACGAACAGCCGGTTGCACGTAAGAGGTCTGCGTTCGTCCCGCAGGAACTGCAAATAATTGCTTGCGGAGACCTCCTTCTGAGCCACTGTCTTGGGAGCTTCCCGTGTTGCGAGCTGGTTGTGCGTGAACGGCTGGGCTCTGAGGATATACGTATTGAGGAACTTGCTGTCTTGGGACTTGAGGCTGCGCTGCTTGAGGGACCTGGTGTACATGAACAGGTGGGGCTTGAGGCTGCGCTGCTTGAGGAACCTGGTGTACGCGAACAGATGGGGCTTGTGGAACTCGCTGTACGTGAGCAGGTGCGCCTTGATGATAGACGACATGAGGTACGTGGCGTACCGGAACCGTTGGATTTGCCTGTGCGTGTTGTACCGTTGGGTGGACGTGCCCACTAACAGCTGGGTGAGCTTGGAGCCCTGAACTGTCTTGTTGCAAGTGAACAGCGGGCTGCTGTCTCGAGTACGCTTCCGCACCATATGTGACGACGGGTTGTCGTTCGTAAATACCCGCGTACCCGCCGTAAAGAGACATTCCAGGACTGTAACGCATGTGGTTGTTTACGTTTCGGAGTCCATACAGGAATGTTTCTGGTTGGTATGCTACAGGTTGCGGCTGCTGTGTTGAGCCTCTAACGGGAGTCCTGGTATAGAGTTCTGCCTCGTAGTGGCCTGAACTGGGATTGTAGCTCACTGGGTGCACGTATTCTTCTAAACGACGCACCAATGGCCTTGGCTGGTACGCTACCTCTTGCCCAGGTAGGTACGTCGGCTGGTTAACGAGTCCTCCCTGACTTTCGACGCTAGAAGGAACGTGTGGTTGTTGCGCTGCAAGTCCGCTGGGTGGATTAACATTGCTGACAAGGCCGTAGTATTGGTACGCAGGTTCAGACAGTGTATCTTGCCTTCTTTCGTACGTTCCAGCGTAACCGCCGTACAGCGACATTCCAGGACTGTATCGCATGTGGTTGTTGACGTCGTGGAATCTGTACAAGAATGTCTGGGGCTGGTGTGCGAGAACTTGGGGCACAGCGGCGGCCTGTCGGCTGGCGACGCCTTGGGCAACATAGCCGTCTAGGCTCGCAGTAGTCTGGGGGTCAGCGTATGGCTGTTGAACATTTTGAACAACCGTGCCCACACTAGATGCATGTTCAACGTGTTGTTGGTACAGAGGTGGAATGACCTGAGGTGTAACCTCAACCTGCTGTAACGATGTTCCTCGTTGAAAACTGAATCCTGACGCAACGCCATCTCTCTGTACACCCTGCACGGCCAACTGTGACTGAAGTACAGCAGTCTGAGCTTGTGCACGGAGTGTGTCCAACTGTGATTGAAGTGTAGGGGACTGAGCTTGTACTGGAAGGTGCGGTTGGGCTACAGAGGACTGCACTGGCACAGCACGTTGCTGCTGAACATGTACTGCTGCAAGTTGTGTCTGAAGTGCAGGAGGTGAAACTTGTACTACATGCTGTGTTGGAACATGGAAGCCAGGATGTATCAGGGTTGTCTTCGTTGCTCCTGGCTGAATAAGGACTTCTGGGTGCACATTTCCAGTTGACGGCACAAGTTGGGAGCGTGATTGGTACTGTGCTTGTGTTGGAGTTTGAATATGGGTTTCGTGGACGTGCAGATCATGGAGTTGACCAGCGACGCTACCAGATTCAAAGACCGCCTGAGGATAGTAGTCCTGGTAGTATATTTGCCGAGCACGCCTTGTCTCCCCACGTGCAGAACGTTTCCTGCCTTTAAGCGTCCCACCGGCTGAAAGCGGAGATTCTACTTGATACTCCGAAACGTCAGACGCCCCTGTTATAAAGCCGTCTTCTTCAATGTCAGCCAACGGGACGCCATGCAGACCCACGGGTTGCGGTATGGCTCCGTGTTGATATGGTGCGACGGGGATGCCTCCAGGCGGAACAATGACGCGTTCCTTGTTGCCATCAGCCGCGTGGTAATACTCTCCAGGGGCATACAGGGACGGACCGAAGAGTGCTTGTTGGACGACTCCGTTGTAGTCGGCGCAACCTGGCGTGATTGAACGATAATTACACTTGAACGTAGTCGGGTCGAAGCCAAGCCCGTGAGGACAGCGGAGGTCGAACGGCGTAAGAGTTCCATTCTCGTAGACGTCGTCACAGAAGTAGAACCAACGACAGTTCTCGGGATCTTGATAGTACCCGATCCCTGGGCAACGGAACGTGGTCTTTGGGGTGGACAGGATCTCTCCAGATCCGTGGCACGACTGGGACCACGAGGGCCAGTTACAAACTTCAATGCGGTCGTCGAACACCAGGCCAGCTGGACAGTTAAACAGGAACACCGTGTAGTCCGGAACGCGCTGGTCGAACTTGACGCAGCGGTAAAAGCGAGTACAGTCCGCTGGATGTCGGTAGAATCCCTGACGGGTGCAAGTGAAGCCGGCAACGCTGTACGAGTTGAGGCCGTCCACGTGCAGTTCGTCGCCGTTGTGGTCGACGATGCGCACGATACGAGCATCGTCATCGGTCTCGAGGTACTCGATGGACGAAGAGATACCCGCGATGCCTTCGTGGAGGCTGTGGAGTAAGGGGAAGTTGCCTTGGCCACAGACGTCGTGGGCGTCGTCGTCGTTGATGGAGTAGGCATACGCGCCGCCGAGGTCGCGTACTTGGATATATTTGCCCTGAAAAATGAACACCGACAAAGACGTTAATATGGCTTACGGCATGCTTCACTAAAAAAAGTGTAACATGCAGGCGAGATATTAATTTAAAGGAGGATGGAAGGACACAGAAAAAAAAAATGTCAGGAGGAGTATAGAAATTAGGATGGAAGCCCTGGGATATATATTCGGGCAAAACGTGTTACAGCAGCGCGCAATCCTGAGGCGCAAGAGAGCTTTAAATCTCGCGAGTCAGAAATGCTCTTTCCCTCGTCTACCAGTCGGCGCATCAAGTCAGTCACCCATAGGATGACTACATGAACTACATGAACAATGACGATGGGATGAGGTGCCATATGGGATGCAAGCGAGCTGGTGATAATATGGAAATGATGACATCCCTTGGGAGTGAGGAAAGACAACGACGAACAAGAAGCAACAGGGCAAGCCTCATAGGCAACAGGACATGGGACTTGTCCCGTTGTTTCTTGTTCGCCGTTGTCTTCCCTCTGTCTCAAGGAATGTCATCATCTCGACATTATCTCAGTTCCACAGCCCCCACATTTCTTCCTTGAAAGGTACCACAAAGTGTCAGTTTACTAGTAAAGTATGTGGTGCGTGGACTGAATCTTTGTGGTACCATTCAAGGTGGTTGCACCTCGAGTTGGAAATGTTGGAAATGGGGCTTGACGCTTGGGGAAAATTGAGGTTATTGAGGTATCACACGTAGTAACCTCTTGCTTCCCCGACCTCTTTCTTAAAAGTATCGCATTGGCCGCTTAATTCCTTGATGATGTGGCTGACTTGTACATTTCCAGTGGTTTCCTGGTGCAAATGCTTTTTCTCAGTACATGCCACAGTGATCATGCATCTACACGTCCTCGCGGCGAGTCTTCGAGGTCCCAGATCTTTCGTTCAGGTCTGTCCCCACTCTCCCGGTGATTTACCTCTTCCATTTTTAAACTGCATCCAGCTCTCTCTAAAATGCATCTAGGGTTTCGATTGTTGCAATCTTACCTTAAGCCTAAGACTCATGTCGTCTTCGAACCCAAAGAAGGCATCACCACTGACTGCATAAGGAGCCGTTAGGTCTTGGTCCCGGAGAACGCTGAAGTTGAGGTTGTGCTGAAGGGCGCAAAACTGAAGCAGACAATTGCATTGCATACGTTAGGAACCCTTATCGCAGTGTATAGGTTGTACATCTTGAACGATAAACACGCACCTCTGGATGGTTGAAAACGTAAGACCTGTCTTCGCCGTGCACGTCCAGAGGAGCACCTAGGGTGGCACCGCTTCCTGGGTCGGCGAGGCGGTACGTGACGCCGAACATGGGTACTCCTACCACAACTTTCTGCGGAGGTACTCCCATGGAAAGAACGAGGTTCACCAGAGAGTCCTGTAACAACATGGCCGATGTGTCTATCATCTGTCAAAACTGTTTTACGAGGCTACTTACGGTGTTGTCCATTTCTCCTCGATCTCCGTGGAGCGGCGCGGGGTGAACTGCATACTGTGGACTGTCGTCGTGGAACATGAATGTCGGAATGTTCACGTAGTCCACACGTCTGGAGAGAGAAGTTCAAGTTCAAGTTAAACGGAGATTTCGCTCTCAAGTACAGGGTTACGCGGTGCGACCATGCCTCTGTTTTCCCTCTCTGCGAAGAGGGAGAGAGAGAATAAGAGAAGAAGTCACGTGGCACGCTTGATAAGGCATCTAACAGTCGCTATAGGCGTATAGTCATCTAGTCACTCGGCCTGGACATACTTACCACTAACACAGGTGTAGTCTATAGACTTGGACATAGCCATGGCCCTATATCTCAACACTAGACTTGTCGTACGGCTCATGCTTCAGGAAGTTGATGCTTCATGCCAAAAGACGTCTTTTTATTATGCACACCAAATATCTTACTTATTTCAGCTAAGCCGAAATAGAAATGCCATCTACTTTACCTCGAAACAAAATAAATTTGCTGCAAACACGTTTCAACCTCTTGTTTCTTTCGAGGCCACGTCGAAAACCCGTTACGAAACATTTTCATAATATTCAAAATAAGGTAAGACTTATCATCAAACTCTCTACGATGAAAGATGAAAGTCACTGAAAAGGTTAGCCAGCTGTAGGACTCGAACCCACATCTTCTGGATTACCTGTCCAGGGCTCTACCAAATGAGCTAAGCTAACACGCCTTCTCAGCGACTTCCAGGGTGCGTGTGTCCTTTGTATATTGTTCCAGCCTCAGAACATCAGTTCTCTCATGATCAAACTCTCTGTCTGGAAAGTCTGCCGCCAAAACCTATAGGGGAAACCGTCCACACCACGGCTGGTGATGGGATTCGACCACAGAACCTCCCAGTTACCACCAAGAAGCTGTTGCCGTATCCACCCGACGGTACCTATATATAGTCAAGTTAAATAATACAACGGTACGAGCCTATACTTACTGAGCCAAGGTAGGGAAGTCGTAGACGTGCTCAATCCTATGAGGCTCCTTGGCCACAGTCACGGACAGGACGGGGGACTTGAGGGGAATTTCTTGCCGCAAATGCTGCAGAGGAAAGTTCACATGTCATTCTCCCCGGACCAAACAGCGAGGATCGACCTCGGAGATACTACGGCGTATTGCCCCCGAATTTCCTCTTGTCAACCTATCGCCGTATACCCACTAGCGCATTTCATTCACAAGACGTCCTAATTAATCGACGTTTCCGCGGTAGAATCTATGGCCTGAACTTAATTGACCTCACAAATTATACGCATATATTTGTCTAAATGTAAGAGAACTGTGCTTTTTATGCACCTCTTCCGGTGTGCTCATTCCCCCACGCGGTATACCCCACACTGTCCTTCAGCATGCCAAGCAGACTTCCCCCTCACTTCATGTTCCTCCTGACCGCGGCTGACCGTCGCCTTTACCCCATTGTTTCAGTACAAGTTGGGTCTCAGCAACACACTGCTGTGCAGAACCTGCACTGTCCCTGCCGCTATTGAGCGCATCCTCATGACTTGCCAACGCTATGCTATCCGACGGATAGCATGCATCAGACCACCGACATCAGAGCATTCACTATATCATTCAGTATATCCAAGATATTTGGACCTTGGCACAATCCCGCATACCAGCGCCTAGCTCTTAGATCGCTTATGGACTCTCGAAAAACAAACAACTTTATTTGGAGATGATGAATAAGGAGCTTCATCGCCAGGGGCGATACTCTACCCCTTCAGGGGCACCCCCCAGGGGCCCCTTCACAATAAGGATCGAAGTCCTACAACAAGAGGCCTAGTGAGCGAGCTCTAAGCCATAACCCTGCTACCTTCGCCTGCGCGTCATGCTAACTCATCACATCATATTAACGCACATGCGTTGAGGTAGGGAACCGCAGCCTAAGTGGAGAAACACACCATGACATAACTGTTTATGACTAATTAATTAATCGTTCTTGTTGTTATCCACTTAATTCTTACGTCGGCCAAGAGAAATGCGGTTTTGCGATACGCGGCAGCCTTTTGTTAACAAAGCACTTCAATCACCATTGCTGTTTGACATGGGGCACGCCCTGTGTATAGTGGCCGATGGCAGGGACATGAAAGAAAGGTTGTCTTCTAGGCCTTCCTACTGAACTTTTAAGAATCAGCAATTGTTCTCGCACATTCGAAATCAAGTCCACTCAGTCATGATTGTCAAGGATGATGAAACACTATACTTCGAAAACGTTTTCTTTGGGGTAACTCAAAGTGATTCAAACTTCGGTAACGTGCAGCGCACTGCGGCAGCCAGTGTAAAACGACTGGAGTCAATGCAAGACTGACCTGCACAAAGTTTGCCAGTACATGTCTCTGTTCCATGGCAACCTGGTGGTCGATTCCGTGGAACTGGTAGTCGATGTCCACACCCCCCGGATGAGTTGGTTCTATGGTCGTCCATATCTTGTGAGACAGTGTCTCCAGCTGTTGGTCATCAGGAACGTACATGACTTGGTCCAAGCCACGCACCTCGACCATCGGCACCAGGTGCGGGTTCTGGTGTTGCAGAAGACCCAGGGCCGTCAGATTCTCTGCAAAAGGAGGAGGTTATGACGTTCACCTCAGCTAGTCGACAAATAGGTTTCTTGAACGGTTATGGTGCGCTACGTACCATGGACGAAAGGCCCAAGAGAAAGATCCTGGTGCACTTCGAGGGTACCATACACGATATGAGTGCAGAGACATGGGTCCAGAGCTGACAGCTCGAAGTGTGGGTCACCGGGCCTCACGTAACAGATGATGCTCTTGTCTGGGATCTTGTCCGGATCACACACTGCCACGTGACCTGCACAAAAGTGTGCTTTCATGCACTGCATTGTGTCGATGGAGAAAGTGCGCGTTGCACCGCGTTTGCTAAAGGACGTAGTTGACCGCCATAGTGATTATGGGTACGCTTTATGCCAAGCAGAAGAAAATGATATGTATATATCTTCACTCAGCACACAAGACATTGTATAAATCCATCATTTACTTTTCTAGTGCAGCGCGTCTTGATGAGCGATGACTCCCTGTTCTCCATCGATATACGTACGCCTCACAAACGTTGCCCCTGCGTCGCTAATCTCTCCGTAGTAGTCGGTCCCACGCTTAGCTGGGCCTACATCTACCATCGTCATCATCAATGCTGTTTTTGTCTAACATTTGTTCTAATGCAAGTAAGATTTTTCAATAATTATTCAATCGATGAGAATAAACAATCTAGCTCAGATATAAGCCGTCGCATAAGCATAAGCCGTCAGATATTTCCCGCAAAGGAAATTTCTAACATCACCGTAGACTCCGCCTTGTTTATAAACAACATACGCTCCGGTTACGTACCTGAAGCGAGATGCCCGCTGTGGTAAGCTGTCGGCGAGAGAGATACTAATGGCAGCAGTGCCAGCACTACACAGCAAGCCACGGCATTCATAGCCGCCGCCTCTGCCGCCATGATTGTTGGCTTCTAGTGATGGCAGGGGCACCTTGACTGATGTCTGTACCTCTAGTGAATCCTGCTGCGAATCGAAACATGGGAACAAGACATCAAACGTAGAGTTTCCTTGCCTGTTGTCTATTGATACCTTCCCCTTGTCCAAGCCGTCCTTTCTAGCTGACCTTTCCTAGATCCCCCCCTCCAGGTTCCCAACAACAACAACAACAACAAATAGGTAATGATAATGTAGTGGAATGTGCAGTGATGGCCAGTAGTGAACTACATGTAGTTAAACTACTAGTTAAACTACCTGATTGTAGTTAAAAAGTAGTTATCAACTACTTGCAGAAATGTACTGGCAACTACTAGTTAAACTGCTATTTTAAGTAGTTAACTACAGTAGTTAGGTTACTGAAGGCGCCAACTAATTCCGATTTTTCCGCAAGCTTTACGGCACGATTGTGCTTCCGACTTTTACCTTGAGCTACTTGTTTGATGAGAACGGAGGTGCAGAGCAATTGTGTCGTGCATGCGTACTAAATCTTCACTTTTAATGCTTGTCTAGTGAAGCCTCATTTGCTGTGAAATAATTCTGCAACTTTGTATATCGCGTACGCACAGAAAGAATCCCGCTGCAAGCTTTGTATTTGACGATCGTAGCAATCGCTTGAGCCAAAGTTTATTATTGCTTGTGATCCCTATTTAGGTGTCCAAGAACACTACAAGGGATTGGTGTTGGTGGACAACGTTAAGTACACAACAAGTACAACGTTAAGTAAAGCAAGTAGTTATAGATGTAGTTAAACTACATTGCAGTAGTTAAAAAAGTAGTTGTAACTACTTCCCTGAAAAGTAACTGAACTACTAGTTAAACTATTGAATCACAAAGTAGTTAATAGTTATAGTTAAACTACTGTAGAAGTAGTTAGCGGCCATCACTGGGAATGTGTACCTGTAGCATTATGAAACCCTATAAGATCCAGGGGAGACCCATGGAGAGAGGACAGAAGGAAGGAGTGGGGGAGAGGGAGGGGGGTTAGTAGGCGTCCTGGGCCGACTTCAGGGGGAACTATATACCGACATTCGTCTGGAAAGCCTGCCGCAAAACCAAGGGAAAGCCACAGCCAGTACTGGGATTCGAACCCGTGTGTCACGTTCCAGTCTCGGCGTCGAAAGCGATCATCCTATAATCACTATACGCCTCGCGAGCTGGCGTAGAGCTTCTTGTGGACCCGTTCATTGCATTCTAGTTAATCCCTTCAGCACAGCTTCTGTAAGATTAAGATACCTTCTTTTCGTACGCCCTCTTTACTGGTTACGCGGGTGGTAATCCAACGGAAAACCACGATATACTTAATCGTAACCTTCATGACTAAGCGTTGTAGTCCTTGCGACGGCCATACCAAACAATGCAAACAGCACAATGTACTGAAAGTGTGAATGCATAGATGTGGACGAATATATCGAGGTTACTTTCTTCGAGCGCAGCTCTGCGAAATGACCCAAGCAGCACAATGTACTGAAAGTCGAGTGCAATAGGGGTGGACGGGTAGGTGGAAGGCCTTGAACAGCCTGGTGAAGCTAAAGAACATCGATAAGACACATACCGTCCACCCCTATTGCACTCGACTTTCAGTACATTGTGCTGCTTGGGGAAGCACTTCTATATGATAAGACACCTGCAAGCCACACCTACGTACTTGAACTTCAGCACATTGTGCTTCACTAGAATATGCAGCATAACTATATGCATACATTCAACGCCTTTTGAGTCATAAATAATAACGAGGTTACGTCGTCGAAAGCAGAAACCATTGTCCAACAACGTCTCCTATACTCCTGGAAGAATTTGCCGAAGACCTTCAACAAATACCGGACGAATATCGTGCGCAGCCATTCCATCGGAAAGCCCCGACCAGCGCAGACTTCTTAGAATAACGTTCCGTGTCCTTTCTTCCACGTTGTTTTTCCACCGATCCGACGGCGTGTCGCAAAAGGGAGGCGTATCTCGGTCCTCTTGCGCATTTATCTCGGCGCTGACCTCAAAGCGCCAAAAGGGGAATAACGCCTTCTTAATGATTCAGCCCGCGTGGTATAGATTTCATTACAGCGACCGAGTCTTGTCGCATTGAAAATCGCAGACACAACAATTTTTTCTTCTTTTTTGTCCGGTTTTGCTAACGCCGCGTATGGGGTTTCAAGCGGCAGACCATAAGCGAAGAAGAGAGCCGTCATCTGACTTCTGCACTTTGCTCGTGGCATTATAGTACGTGTTTGTATTTATTTATTTATTTATTTATTCGTTACGCTGCGACAAAAGCAGGACGACGACAGGTAAAAGACTAACTATAGTTGCCTGACAAGGGACTGAGCTCCGTAAGAACATACAATAGAGAGTTTTAGCAGACCGTTGATAGCGTGGCTTGCGTCGAACCGTATCAACCGGAACCAATCAGTGGATATGATTCTGAGTCACATAGGGCTGCGATTGGTTCCGATAGGCACAAGAACCTAACCAACGGTATACTAAAACTCACTAATGACTCATAGGGTTCCGCGCTTTCGATGTTTACTTTAGGGCGGATTCGACGTATGTTTTTCGGTGTTTATTTATTTTAACAAAATCGGTGTTTTTCGGTGATTTTTCTGGTGTGTACATGGTTTACCCTGCAGTTACCGGCGAATATAAGTCGCAACGTAATTTCAAAACTGTGCGCGTCTCTGAGCGCAGCCTTAAAACCAGAAACCAATATAAACCTAGCCTCTGTGGGATGATGATGATGATGATGATGGTAGGAGAAAAAAATATGGAGATGTGAGACATCGCATAAGGAACACTTTATTGCTCCACAGCGAAGTGGTGGTACCTAAATCGTGAAAGCAGAGTTTTTTTTTTTTTAATTTAGCGTGTGCAGCGATTAATCCCCCTAATATTTCCTCGGACATTCATTTGTATTCGGTGCTTTTTGGTTAAAACAGAATTACGAAAAAATACCTGCGTATGTTTTCGGTGTTCTTCGGTTAAAACCGAAAACGCGGAACCCTAACAATGGGTGAAAAAAACATGCAACCATATAGAAACATGTAGCAAAAATAAAAACTTAGAACCATTATCCGAGGGAAAAACCGAGGTTAGTTTTGTTTTTCAAGCAACTGTACTTTCATTTCATTTTTTAAGTGCCGCTTACCGGTCAGAGCTTCAATGGCGATTAGAATAGGAAGGAATGGGTAATGCAAGCTACCATGATACGTTTTACTAAATGAACTACAAAATGTCTCGTAAATCTACAGTTATACGGAGTTAAGGCTTCAGGTAGATAGTAATTCTTAATGAACGAATTCACGTCATTGGTCGTCTCAGTATAATTTTTTTGAACTAACCGACACGTGTAAAACTCGTTCGCTTGCAAAACACGAGAGTCCTTTTGAGCGCTTCAGTATTCTCATGTCTTCCAGACCCAGTTCTGAATCGGATCACTCATTTTTGCGGCAGCAACAAATTATGCAAGTTACATTCGTACGTGGTACCCCATACTAAAACACAATTACATGTGCACATCTAACCTAGAGTACATAAATGCATAATAAAGACGGTATCTTACAGGTTTCGCCAGGTAATTTGTGAACTTGTGAAAAATAACAAATTTTATTGATAATTCACGACGTGAGTATATCAGTGTCCTGGCCCAGTTCGCACCTTGCCACACCCAAGGTTAGAACGGGGTGGCACACTTTCTGTCTTTTTGTGAGAAGATATCATATATTTTGTTTTATTCACGCTGAGGGAAAGACAGTTTCACAACAGCCAACTGATGCTCAAACAGTTAAGAATATAATTTGCGTCACGCTCAAGAGAACGAAGCGAGCTGTCTGCGAGAAATAAATTTGTGTCATCAGCAGACAAGAAAAATTTAGGCAGTGAAGAGATATTAACAATGTCATTAATTAACCAAAAAGGCACAGGTCCCAAAATTCACCCTTGTGGGACTCCATTTTTATTGATTAACACATAGGACTCAAAGCCTCCCATACTACTATATGGTCTACGATCTTTCCGATCTTTCAGATAGCTATACGAAAAAGTGACAGATTAACACCTCACAGTCCGCATCATTGCATTTTTTGAAGCAGAATACTATGATCAATACCAGGGTTGAGGAATGGGATCACCCATTCCATTCCTATTTCATTCCGAGGAATGGAGATTTGTGATAATTCCATTCCTTTCAATTCCTCGGAATGAGAAGGTATGGTCAGTTCCCACTCCTGGAATTGCTTTGCAAACCCATTCCATTCCTTTCATATATTCCAATATATTTTGACCTTTTTGAACACCATATAGGACTTCGATCGTTCTTGTGAAGGGGCTCATTGTTTCATTCCCCACATCACCACCAGCAATGTGAGTATGGTATCGCCCCCTGGCGATGAAACTCCCCATTCATCATCTTCAAATAAATTTGTTGTTGTCCTACAATAATTGGTAGTGATAAAAATAAAAGCACCAAACAAAGACAATTTTTCGCCCGTCAATGTTTTCGACCGTTATAGCAGACGACACGCTCACGCGGGTTCTCGCCTGCTGCGAGAGCGACGCGAACCGACTTTGAGGCTCCATGCTATTTTCCAAAAGTAGTGGGCGCACCCAAATTCCAAAGCGTGGTTTGGGTTCTGGACATGCCTAGTGATGACGACGCGATTTCTTTTGGGGCCGCAAAGGCTGCTTGGGCCTATTGTAAAGCTCTTTTTATTCGAGGGTGTTTGCGTCACTGGCGAAATAGAAACATGAGCCACACCGCAGTGATTATTGCGTGGATTAAGCTTGGATTAAGCGTGGATTAAGCTTGTCAACCCCAGGGTTCTCTAACGTGATGATGACTCAGCACACGGCACACCGTACTTAACATCCCTCCCGTAGGACGACGTACTTATGCGACTTGTACCCCACCAAAAAGTTGCTGGCGTCCTCGGCCGTGCTCGAACTCGAGACATTGAACATGAGACAATTGGTGTTCTGAGGCTGGAACACAGTTCAGTAAGCTGGCATACTAGGAACTGATACACCGAGACCGGTGCGCCCTACTCGATTGAACAATGAACCATTTATGATCAAAGGGGTACCCCTTAGACTATGTTGTGAGATTTACTCAAGCTGATCTCTATCAAATTATGTATTCCTCAGTCTCTCGCTTGAATGATGGCAGTTGAGGAAAAGGCACCATCAATGCGATTCGGACCTACACCCTCTGACTGCCGGTCAGAGATTCTTCCTCTTTTTCTTTCTCTCTCTCTCTCTTTTGTTAGGCCTTGACGTGATCTATGTGTCGTTTGTCTACTAGTCTTGTCTTTATCTGGTCGTTCGCAACTTTATTTTCTGCTTTTTTTATAGTGTCTGTGTGGTGTCCCTGTCTGTAAGTACTAGAACAGCCAAAAGCGACCTCATTGGGGATACCATGTCGGTATTTTTCTTTCAAATCTTATCTAATCCACGTTTCGAGATGTTGACCACCCGAGCAAATTTCACAAGCACTGAAAGCTGTTATGGGGCCCACTGCTATGGAGATGTGGATATGATCATTGCAATCCTGGACTGGTCATTGATGCTTCAGATAAGATATGTTACGGTTCAACGTGGTTCGGTCTGGCGGATCAATTGGTACGTTAGTAAATGCCTTATTTCCTATTCAACAACAAAAAAAAAACACATAAGAGGTCTCAGCCTCTAAGCCTCTCTTGCCTTAACGTCGCTCTGGGCGTCAACCGGGAGACTGACTGTCTGTTGAGCACGTCTCTTGGAGCTCCGCAATTCCACTATTAACCCCTATTAACCTATAGGGCGTATGTGCGTACAAACTCTAATGTCTCAACAACTCATTGCAGGCAGCTCTCAATGGACAATTGACCCCCGTCACGACAACTATTGTCCACCACACTACCATTGCAGACATAAGCGCGTTGTGAACAGCCTGAACCTCCATTTAGAGGTCCATCGGTTCAAACCGAATTAAAGTATCGTGCCGCAATAGATCTTCGTGACCCTGCCGTGGGCCATTAAGGGAAGTCGCCATTGTTAGAGCGTGATCGTTTAAGAGCGTCAATAGGTGATCGGATCAAGGATACGATTGAGAAAGTGGATCATCAGCATTGAAGACGGGGATTAGTATAAGGAACGGAGCGAGATGTGTCGCCAATGCTAACAGGCTCAACCTATCTCTCCTTGATGCCTGGATAGATCACGTTAAAGAGAGCGCTGGCGTTTAAGGCTGTCGGCAAGGATGCATCCGTATAATCATCATCCCACTCGGTTGAAAGTGGGTAACTACAAGTGGGTAGTAACTACAACCTATAGGTTGTAGTTAAAAAGGGATGTCTTCTATAGAAGACATCCCTTCGTGTGTGTGTTCGCTAGGTAGCAACAACTTCATTTTAATGATGATTGGGGAATGTCATCGCTTGGTAGTAGTTAAGACTGTTACTTAGAGAAACAAAGTAGTTTCAATACGACTTCGAGTATTTCGTCTGAAAATAAATAAACTCGACGTAAAATACGAACATCCTTGTTGGCTATGGAGGCTTGAGTTCTTTCTAGTTTAAACAATCAACTGCTATGCTCAGTTTATTTATTTATTTATTTATTTTTTATTTGGCCTTCGGCAGTTGATAAACAATGCTCACTAATAAGACATACTAGTAGCTAATCGTCTTAATTACCATTCGCAGTTGCTCATGCCACTACATACATTAAGAGAGTGCAAAAATATCACATTCACCTTTCCGTGATGAGTCATGGATTTACGGAGAATTTATCAACATTACTTAGAAGAAATTAGGAAGAGACAAAAGAGACAAAGGGGGCGCGACATTTACAAAGGGTTAAAATCACGCCGACACACCGTTGATTATTGCATACATTGAAATAAAAACAATTGTGATGAACATGATTAAACCCCGAGAACAAGCAATTCAGAGGCGATCACATTCTCGAACATAGTAACAGGTTTATTCCTAGCCAGGACCTTTAAACCATTATCATCGCTGTTCTTCTCTGGACATCATCTCTGTTCTTCATCATCTCATCATCTCTTTGAAGTTAGCTGGGGATGTGAGTTCGATTTCGTCGAAACTCACATCCCCATTTTTTTCTTTATCACACCACATTACCTTTAAACCAGTTACTGTGCTTCGAGAATGCGTTTGTGATCGTCTCTGTATTCCATGTCTCGGGGTATAATCATTTTCATCGTGTATCACAGGTTAGCCTGCGTCTTGACTCTTAATCCCCTTTTATGATGCCCGTTTATGTTAAAAGTCGCATCAAATCGTGCATAAAAGTAACTGCAAAGAGACAGTCCAGTTTACGTCATTGGAAATTGTATTCCGATTATTTCGATATCACAGGGCTTTAGGTGTTATTTATGTATTTATTTATTTATTGGTATTTTTATGGTGCCCATGAACAGCGGTTACCTAGGTTATGGTGCACCCCAAACTGAAACACAACCAACAACATAATAGAAACTAGTAAAGGTAATAGTGGCACATCTAGAACATAGGAGATACTCAAGTACAGAAATACAGAATCTGAAATAGTGGTAAGCCTGTAAGTGGAAGGTAAGTCCTATCCTCCACTTTTCTATACAAGGAATATTATTTAATTACAATGCAGTCCAAAAAACAAAAAGGCTGAGTTTTAGAACTGGCCTCCAGTCACACCCTCCAGTTGTTGACTCTAAATTAGGGGTATATATGAATTGGTTGGCTTAATTAAGGAAGATGGGCTCACCTTTTTCGTGACTCATCTAATGAGCGGACATTACAAATTACAAATGCGTTCCATTTCTCGATCGAGGACAAAACACAACGAGCGATGTAATGGATCCCATTTATCCATACCAGAGTAACTTCCAGGGAGACGCATCTTCAGGAACCAAGTTAGAGAGAGTGCCGATGGTTCTACGAACGACACTGGAGCACGATTATCCGCTACCAAGATTGGACTCCACGGAAGCAGATTTCCACACAGACGTGTCACAGACAGATAATACCGTTTTGAAGGAATATCTTTTGCTCAATGTCTCTGTGACATCTGGGTCTCGACATTGTGCGTTTTTAAGATGTTTCCGTAATCTGAAATGGTGCTCCTGGACACCTAAGACACCCGCAAAAGTATTACCGAGGTCAGTCCCGAATCAATGGAACGCACAGACAGGGTTTGGCATCTAGACGTCTATTAGCGATCTAAGACACTGCCAGGACTGCTCCATAGGTAGCTCTCCTGCTTGATGACAATACACATTAAGACTGTGCAAGCGTCTAAGACAGTGCTTCCCAAACTCTGCTACGCAGCAGAGCACTCAATAAAAATACATTTTGCTCTCTATAGGTACTCATTTGGCATTTTTGTAAGGGACCGCGCGACCAATTAAAAACATAAGCTATCGTGACTCGACCCGGCTTTTCCCTATGCCACAAGCAATTAATTCTCGATTGCATTGCATGAACAGTAATACACAAAATTGACGCAGAGATCTAATTTCACAATTAATGTAGTCAGAGCGTATCCGGTGAACTAGAGACCATCGCAGAAAAAAAAAAAAAACGCATGCCAGCAGGAATACTGTTCCTATTCAGTAAAGCAGAGCCAATTTTGTTTCATTGTTGTGTCAAGCCAGTGTGTGTAAGTTTCTTCATGACGTATCCCCTGGCTTCTGGTCTATCTCCAAAGTAGAGTTTATTTGGGTCCGCTACTGTTAGCGTTTTTGTGAGACACGGAATAGTGGGCAGAGTATGGTCTAAGGAAATTACTTGCTGTTCCTTTCTCCAAGTTCCCGAGCCATTTGGCGACCCCCCGCTGAATCTGTCACGAACACCCCTAGGGGCCACTGCCCATGAGTTTGGGAAACACTGGTAGATAGAATCGGTTCTGCAGGCCTCCAAAAGATGGTCGAGGCTGTGTATTATGTTAAAAACGTAGTACGGATTTTACACCTTCGTAAAACTTTTAAACGTAAACTGCCTCCGCTTATTTTTCCCATCGTATTACCTTCTTTTTTTTTTTTTTCGCGGTTCCACATGATCGACAACCCTGGAACAACTAAGGGGATATATCTGAACAAGTTATATTCACCTGTGCTGAAATATAGGTACGCCAGACTCAGTAGTACGTCATACAACCAACGTACCCTAGAAGCCTCAAAGATACACACGCGCATAGACACCAGGAGCCTCTGGACATCTGCACCAGTAATCCCAGATATAGACACATCAAACGCGTCACTCATGCAGCCTTTCTAAACGTGCCATCCTTTCCCTTAAAAAAAAAAATCTAAAAGGAAGCAACACAGATCTTACCTGCTCGATGAAGAGGACAAATCCCGACGACTTCCGAATGAATCCCTTTCACCTGTCACACTGTAATCACCGAATCCGTTCCTGCGCCCAGCCGAGGAGCACCCGCACATGAATCACCTGTCGTCCTCCACGACTCCTTAGGACGCTGTCCTTCTGCCAGAACGGACGACTTGTTTGAACGGAAGGAAGGGAGAAAACGTGTTCATGGGCGACTTTCTACTCTGCCCCACTTTCCGCATGCCTCCGAAAGGTAGTCGATACGGTATTGCGTCACGACTCGATGCTCCGTATGGAGACCGATCTGGCTAATGTGTGCGGCCTTAACGGGTTTACTTTCCGTGGGGCGTCCCGTGGACTGCCCCGGTGAGCTCTTTTTATGAGGTATCTTCGGAGCACCTATTGCCATACCCCAGCACCTCAGTATAGTGGCACCCACCAGTAGAGTTGTGCGAGCGAAATATATGTCTACTCTAAACGGCTCATGCGCAATGCAGCTTGAAGGTAGGTAGAGTTAACGGCTTTAAAAGAAATCAAGAAGAGTCGCTAGTTGCAACGAACTTTTGGCAATGTTTAATACGGGAAAACGGTAGTGAACACTATCGAAACTTTGTCGCTTTGCGATGTGTATATGGCACTGGTTTCTCAAGGTCATTGAGGTGGAGTCCCATGCACGATTCTTCGTCGCTTTGTCTGTATTTACTGCCTGCCCCTGTGGCCGGCCTTCCATTTGATGCCAATTCACCTTTACCGACGTCATCGTCATTGTGTAAAGCCACATAAGACGTGACATCGGAGGAGATCGGACAAATATCGAGCGTGTTGACAATTGGGGGACACTGTAGAGTTGAGACATAAGGTTCGCTCTCGATGCGTCCATTGGTCGATTTTTGTTGCCATGGGTAGTGCACTTCCTGACTTACCGAATCGCCGCTTCAAATCTCGCAGACTTGAGCGTTATAATTTAGTAACAATATTATAAACAATTGGTAGTCACGTGGTTTGGAATCCCCGCGCGGACAGACGTATGAGCGACGTCAGTGTGACGACATGAGGACGTCCCTATAACGACATTTCTGTTCGGCTTATTATTATTATTATTATTGGCGCCAGTTTATCGCAACCACGATTGCATGAATGACTGGCTTCGGTTGCACATATACTGTGCAGAATACGCCACGAGGAGATGTGAGAAGGTACGCTCACAGTATCCGAATGAGGAACGTCACAAGGATCATCACGTAAGCTGATGAGGACATTCTCCCGTATGCTTCTTGGGCCGATTTCAGTCCGTACTGTCTGTCGGAGGATTCTGGAAGACATGTAAGTAGCACATCCTGCGGTGAGCTTCTTTGTCTCTACGATGACATTCGGAACAGTCTGTACAAAGAGATCGACGCTTTAGTAGAAATAGATAGGCAGACCAGGTCAGCACCTACAGGGTCAAACACAACACGTAGCCTCAAAGAGCCTAAGGGACAAGGTCAACTGGTAATTCTCCAAAGAGCCAATAGACCTCTCCCTGTTTGTAAACAAGTGACGTCATAGTGTTCGACAGCGCCACCAATTTGGTAGAGTTGAACTTCGCTTGAAGCCAGGGGCGAACAAGGTCGCGCCCGAACGCCACGGTCTTGAGGGGACTACGATGGTCCCTGAAAGGGACGCGACCTTCGGTCCTACTTTTCTTTCAATAGGAGGCAGCGAACAAATGCCCATTCGTGGAACCCAGCCCTACCCATCCGATTTGTTTCGGTTTCGGTCGATCTACCAACGTCATGATGACGTTTCTCGGATAGAGGTCTATGAGCCAACCAGACATTGGCACTTATTAGCTTTTTTCGTGAAATACTCGTTGAGTATAGAAATGTTTTTAATTATGATAGCCCATGAGCCTCGTGAGCCTCTTCAGTATACAACTGCTAGACGTAACAATGATACGTGCTTGCAGGTGTCGAACGGAGTGTGATAATTAGATAATGAATTCACGCGTGCAAATAGGACAAAATCGTGAGGATCTCAAAGGGTTAATTAGATACTACTAGGGTCATAGTATGCATTTCATGACTTCTGCGGACATAGTTTTGTCTTTTATTCTTTTTTTCTGCCTGCGCTTTTATCCAACCAATCTCTTTCCTTACTTGACCCGAAAAAAAATGGGACGCGTGTCCTGTATCCATCTATAACCTCTAACCTAACCTAACCGGATGTGATATATGCCTGCCTGCGGGTGCATATCGGCTGAGGGTGCAAGATTTCATTTGGAATAAAGTGAAGAAGACTATCAATGGCGTTGTTATGTTCTTAGGCACCTTGAGGCTTGTGTTGTGCTCGTCTGTTTTTCTTGTCTCGTTTTTTTTTTCGGCCTCGGCACAGTTACTTTCCATCGTGTTTACTGAACCAGCCTTTTTATTAAGAAGGACACAAAAAAATGGGCTTGTTGGTACTAGTTCATTTATATCTCAATCAATCGATCGATCAATACATTTTCGATTTTTTTTTCGTTCTTATTCTTTATTCCGATTTTTTTATTCCGATAAGATACGTGCGTTCCTAGGGGTAGGGGAGACGTAGGAGTAGTTTACGCTTATGGCAACGATTGGACGGTCAGGGATGGTCTGCTTTAAAATAGAACGCGTCCAGCTAAATAAAGTCATATGTTGAAAGTCAAAGCTTGGTGTTTGTGTCGTCCCCGTTTTATTTTGTGTGCGTTTTTATCGCTTTTATTAGCTTTTATTATGGCAGCACATTGCGGATAGCTCACTCGTCTTGGACAGACTTCACAAGGAACATGGCAGTGAAAACACTCGGATAACAGAGAACTGCGAACCCGCGCGCCACTTCAAAGCGCGCGGTTACTCTAATGGCTCAACCACGTGGAAAGGTAGAAGAAGTAAGTTGATGGTGATGTTAATGTTGGCGAAAACACAAAAAAAAAAGAATAGGGAGAGGTAGAAATCGTCATACGACAAGTTCGGCTACTCCCGTAAACAGACCCCTCCCGCTCAAGAAACAAAAGATAATATATATAAATATATAAAAGATATATAAATAGATACTAGAAAAAAAACGAGAGGCAGACAACGAAGGTATAGGAAGTAAGAAAAAAAAGGGGGGTAAGTTATTTATTTACGGACGGAAGCTCCGCCTTGGTCGGAACTATTATCACCCCTTAGTCCTGACGAAGGCGGAGCTTCCGCCGCAACGTCGACGTGTTCCTTAACTGCTCACACGTAAATAAATAGCTTACCCCCCTTTTTTCTTACTTCCTATAATACCTTCGTTGTCTGCCTCTCATTTTTTCTGGTACCTATATATATATTTAGTATTTATATGTATTTTTTGTTATTTTTGTATTTTATATATATGTATATATATATATATTTCATGGCACGTTGACATTTCCATCTATTTTTCCCATGGTCATGGTGCCTGAGGGAAAAGATTCGGGCTAAGGACGGTCACAGGGTCGTTATGGAAGAACCGGCCAAGGACTTATCTTATTTGCCTCTTGTACTCTCACCACGTAGAAGCTGTCCAAAAGAAAGCGCTTCACATTTTGCACTATCTATATATTTCTGTCACACTCCCGGATCCCAGTCGTACAATTATGAAGATTTACTCCGACACGTTGGTGTCTGAGTTGGTGTCATTCCCCTTTCAACTCAGCGCGACATTATACCGATGCCACTTTCTTGTACTAGTGCATTCATTCTCAAATTGACTGCCCACAGTTGCTAGGATCTCTGCATTTTGCTATTCCACGTGTGTCCTTATAGGGAAGCATCCTACATTTTTTGACCCGAATGTACGTAAAGGTGACACTATATCTCGCGAGGCAAGACCCTCATAAACTCACTGTCGTGTGATATTTATTTAGTATTTACATAAGTACCCTACAGCGCCGGAGCATTAGTGTAGGGGTGTGTAGGCACAGAAAAAATGTGATATCGTGAAAAAATGTGATATCATGAAAAAATGTGAAAATGTGATATCCCGTATCCCTTCCGTTCTACGCAAAAAGGTTTTATATAAGTTTTCCATTTGTGAAGTTCACCCATTGTGCTTGTGCCAGTTTTTCTTTTCCTGACATCCTGCAGTTTTTCTGATCAGCATTGCACATAATTTCTACGATCTTTTACTCATACATTTAGTCCTATAGTTTCACATATCTGTGTTGTGCAGTATGTCATTCAAGACGTGCCTATGTAATTTTAGATAGAAGCAATCTATCCACTAACATTATTGTATATAAGTTCTGTGACCTACGTTTGTATTACGTAAGCTGTGAGTGTATATTCTCCATATTCTTGGGCGTGTGTCATCTTCAGCATTATGTAGAACTTTGTGAGCGTGCGTCAACGCCAAGGCCTTCGACGGTCTTTGGGGGCACGTAATAAAAAGCGTTATTATTATTATTATTACCAAGCCTTTGGCTGTTCTTGGGCACGTTAATAAAGATATTATTATTGTTACTATTATTATTATTATATTTTATCCCATATTGTTCTTCCGCCGCCTTTTTAATACGGAGTATACGTTTTAATGTTCTAAGTAACGTTTTAAACTTGACGTTCAAGGAAATATGTTCTAAGTGATGTTTTAAACTTCCTCGAGTCTGGTGTAATCTAGACATGGATAGACGCAGAAGACCAGCAGAGACCATAGGAGACCATACAAACAGACCACGAACAGACACGAACCAGCAAATGAAGGTTTGATTTGTTTTAGTCATTTATTTTACTTTATTTCCCTTTTTTCTCTTGACAAAACCTACAGGACGTTTATCTGTCTACTGATGTGGACCTACGTTCTCAGTTCTGAAGCGAAATGGGTAGACGAGCAGAAAATGGGTACCGCAAATACCGAAACTCAGGCTATGGCATCGTGGTAGGCATCTCCACCAGTGAGGCGGACGCAGGAGAGGTCACGTGCTTAGGAGAACCAATGGGAATGACCGAGGCGCATTCGGTCCATGATCAAAAGAGACACTTACCGACTGTGTGCGCAAAAATGGCGGCAGCAGACTGGTTGATCGTGAAGCGTGATGAATCAGGGATCAGGGACAGCATAGAATCGAAATGTAAATATCATAAAGCGACGAATGCAGCAATACGATACAAAACTGATTTTCATACTATATTGCTTACTTAATATTATTACCTAATAGCCGCTATTTAGCGATGATACCGGGCGGTGGGCACTTGGGTCTCGCCTTCAGGAAGTTCAGTGGCATCCACGTGGAAATGATAGAAGCCCGCAAGAAAAATGATGCAACCACATGCTTTCTGTCAGAAGTGGGGTTCGAACCCACGCCCTCTTGCGAGGACCAGAGCTTAAATCTGGCGCCTTAGACCACTCGGCCATCCTGACACGGCCGCAATCTTTCTTCGCTCGTTTATCTTGTAGGCTTTGTCGGGATCATTGTAAAGATAAGGCATCATCCGTACACACAATTATATTAGGGACTCTGAGTAGATTGAAAGCTGTTCACGATAACGGTACCGGAAACACGATAAACCAATCGCGCTGTTCCTTTGATTTGAAGCTATTCACGTCACATTGTTAGTCTTTGATTTTACACCAGTGTTTGTCGCGTTATTTTCGAATATTGCTTCCTGTCTAATAAAACTGGCTGATATATCATCCATGTCCTCGAGAACTCCTGGTATTTCATATCTCGGATTTTTCTTTCTACGTCTGGTTTCGTTAAGTAAATCCACGCGCTTGTAGGGCATCCGTGAGCAGACGGTCGTCTGCTGTTTAGAAACGCGGTCTAGCGGTTCTTTTTAATCGAAGTATGCCATCGGTCGCCTCCTGGCTATAGGGAGCATGTGCCAAGAAATAGATCGCGCTTAAGAAATGCGCAGTCGAGGGTAGATTTTAAACTGAAGAGCCGTCGTGAGGTATGTTTAAGATTAAAGGTCTCCGAACTAATTAGTTAATACATGTGGCTTCCATCCAGGGTCGAAGCGTTTCAACCGCTCACCGAGCAGACGACCCCGTCGGCCCTGTCGTCTGCTACGTTTAGCGCTCGCGCTCACGTGAATGGCAGCAGAAATCTATGACGTTTTTCACATCTTCTGTTGGAGTATTCCGGTGAATGTTGTCCATGTGATTACAACGGTGTCTCCCGTCTATGTGATTTTCGTGTTTCTGCTCTTACAAGACAGGACACTGACGCATTCCAGTCAATCGGGCTGCTATAGCTAGCATATATCTGTTCAGATCCTCATAATGATTCCGTGAAACAAGAGCATGTCCTGTTTTTGTCAGTTTTTTTTGTTTTGTTTTTGTTTTTTCGTGTACACCGCTGTTTGTACCGCAAAGCAAGCGCTTTTATGAGCAGTGTGCAGACGTGGACAGGTGGAGAGGGGGAAGAAGGAAGGAGAAGAAGACGGGGGTTAGCATGCGTCCTGGGACGACTTCAGAAGGAACTGTGTCGATATATCCGTGTATTCACACGAGCGACATCCTCACGGAATATTCTGGCGGAAGAAAAAGTGAAACCACTGCTCACGTAGACGAAGTTCCGTCCCGTGTTATGTTGAGCATTCACACGGTGCGGAATATCGGGAGTGGCGTACTGCGCATTTAGCAGACGACACTTAGCAGACGACACCTAGCAGACGACACCTCAGCGTGTTTTCCCGTCGTCTGCTACGGAATATCTTGCGGCTGTGTAACAGGATATTCCCCATGGTTAGCAGTGTTAGCATCGCCTTGGAAGGGCTACCACCAACGAACGTTATGCTGCTATCTCTTCAGTATCTTTTATCTTATTATCTTATTATGCTTCAGTATCTCTTCAGTATCTTTTTTTTTATTCGTTACAGAATTTTTATTTAAAAAAACTAGCAGAGCAAAATAGATGCCGTTTTAGTCGGTGGGTTATACGGCCAGGCGAACATCCTGTTGGACAGCGTATGCAACTACTGGACGACTAATTATAGCTACAATTCATTAATTAACTTATTAATTAGACGTTTTCTGGGAAATGCGAGATCGGAGCCATGATTATTCAAGTCCACAGTCCTTGGTAAACTCCTGGGAAGCGAACGTCCTTTGAGTTTCGGCTCATTTTCGTAGCGAAATTTTGTAATTTATATATCGAAGCACATTCGCTTGTCAGGGTGTTTGATAAGGACAATAGGTTTGAATAATGACTGGCTCCAATTCTGCTACCTCGCATTTCCCAGAAAACATCTAATTAATAAGTTAATTAATGAGTTTTAGCTAATTAGCCGTGCAGTATAGTTGCATACACTGCCCAACAGGACGTTCGCCTGGCCGTATAACCCACCATCTAAAACGGGGTGGGGGTGGGGGGAATTTATTGCCAGAAAAAAAAAAAGGAAAAGGAAAGATAAAATGGGAAACGGCCTTTATTTTGCTCTGATAGTTTTTATAAAAATTCTGTAACGGATAAAACAAACCCTGCATATAGCCACAGAACCTTCGTGGCACTTACACGGAATTAAAACACACACACAAAAACAAGATCAAATAAAGAAAGAACAAGAACAGGACAAACGGACTTTCACAGAAGAGACGAACAGGTCATTTAAAACTTTTCAACCTCATTGGTCAATTCCTTCTTCTTCTTTCGCTCTTTTTGTTATTATTACAAAAATATAAAATGATGATTCAACTTTCGCTAACTGCTTCTACATGTAAGCTGCCTACATTGTAAGCCTAAAAAGAAATAAAAAAAAAAACAGTTCCAGAAAGTCGGAAGCGCTCGTTCGTTGAATCTATACCTTTCGTTCCGAACATGATGGGGGCGGAAGAAAATGGAACAAGGACAATGGTTCGTTTTAAAAGAACGTTTTTTTTTACACATCAGACCGCAGCGATCGCATTCGTTCTCGAATTTATACGCTCTGTCATTCGAGAACACTGGAAAGGTTATGAGTGAAAAAAAAGCCCGGCAATCCGTTTCCTTCTTAGGCCTAATGATGCGGAAGAAGTTCTCCTCCGCACCGCAAACACGTTCAAGAACGTTGTTCAATCGTTCATGAATGGATGTTCTTTTTTGCCTGGCGGAAGCGCACGTCGTGCGGTGGATCAGATCGTCTATATATGCTTGAAAGAACAAACGGTGGAAGCGGTTGGGTGGCAAGTAGGTTTTTCTGGGGCCGCAAAAACGTTAGGGCGTTGTTGTGGGTGATCAAGGTCGATCGCATAGATGGGGTGGTCCACGGATTGCTTCCGGTATATCGCGTGGAATGATCACTGCGTGCAGAGAGGATGCCAAATGCTAACAAGAGATGATGCGAGCGACACGGTGTTGATTCCTTAGCTGTTTCCGGGGGCTTAGCCTTGCATTAATTGTTACGGAAATGGGTGTCGTCTGTGGCGATGAAACTCCCCAATCTACCATCACCAAAATAAAAATTTAAAAATTTATTGCAATATGTATCACAATAACGCGACCTCACGTTTCAAAAGGAACCGCAAGGCGGAGCCAGAGACGCATCACCAGTCCCGCGAATGACGAAAAAATATGCGATTGATAAGTTTGACTAAGATAGTTGTTATTGTAAATTAAGTGGTTGCATTTGTAGATGGGCAGCTTAGGCTGGGTTGGGTTGGGTTAGGTTAGGTTAGGTCAGGTTAGGTTAGGTTACAAAGCTTCTGTGCTGGAAAGAACATAGATGAGCCTTCTACACTGCCTTTTCCGCGCAGCAATGAGTATTGATTAACTGCTACTGTGAACGTTAACCCTCACGTAACTGGGTTTCGTACCCCAGTTTCTGGTTCATTTTTACCGGTATTTACACGAAAGAGCAATCTCTGAACGACAAGGTTAAGGATAACCTAACCTGCTGGTTTCATGCAAAACTGCTTTTGATCATTTTTAACGACAGTGCTTATCGTCCAGGGGCCCGGTCTTCAACTTGTCGTTGTCCCATAACGTGGTCGTGATGGTGGTGGTGCTAATGAAAGAGCACGCCGTTGTCGGCCTCACAGAAGTGGGCAAAGTTATGCCTAACGCTCTGAGGGAATGTACGTCCTGGGGCGACTTCTAACGGGAACTGTGACGACATATGTCTGACAGCGTCTGAGGAAAACACAAGAAAAACTCCAGGCAGCACAGCCGGCACCGGGATTCGAACCCGGGTACCTCCCAGTCTCGACTACCCGTGATTCGTCACGAGATCTTGCGCGAGCCTGCCACAGCGGTTTTGGAACTTTAAACACAACGCGCGAACTTTAAATATAGCGATAACGAGCGCTGTTCAAGATCCGGGCCCAGATTATTTTATAAAGCCTCCATTTTCTCAATATCTTCCGGGCTCCAAATTTTTCCAGTTAATAAACCTTCCCTGTTAGTTAACCTGCTCGGAAGAACGAAAAACAATTATCGAGGATTACGTGGACAACAACAAAAACTGTGGCGTTGTCTGTATGACAGAATTCCGAGATTAGAGCTGTTGACCTGCTTTCCATCTCAAAAATGACAAGAGCGATCAGATAGAAAAAGAAAAAGAAAAAAAAAACACAGAGACCAATGACAAGACTTTCTCGGTGTCTGGGTATATACTTGAGTCACAAGAAGGAAATTGCTCTACATACTGATGACGCTGGTCGCCTTCTACCCAACGACATTGAGCTGAATATGGCTTCGGGCTGTTTCCAATAACATAGTACCGGATGGTCGTTTACAGAAATCTCGGCTCAAGAAGACGTCGACCTTCGTACGGTCTTCACCTTACTTCCATACACTTCGTATAATAAGCAGTCCCGTTGAAATCGTTAACGCGGAATTATGAATGGTCCCATTCCTGGTATACAAATTGACTGTGGTTTCCGGCGTGTTTAAAAGGGAGCAATAGCTAACGTTATCGATGGCTCACCCTTATACCCTTGTTCTAGTTTTTACAGGTCTCTATCTGTATCAAGAAACGAACTAGACAAAACGATAGGACTTGTACATGGAGGAGTCATTCAATTTCCTTCTCGTGACCTTACGTCGGACTGCAGAGAACAACGGCGTTACTGTTAGACACCTCATTATCATAATGGTATATAGGCGTGTTTCGCCGCCCGAGCTACGCTACCCTCTACCACATTATTTATGGGATATTACACGAGTGATGTGGGAATTGCGTAGGAATGCGACTTTTTGGCACATCGCACATCGCAAGTATACCGTATTTTCTCGCGTATTACGCGCACCACCAATATTTGCGAAATTTGAAAAGTATTCGATCAAGAAGGCGCTGTAGTTGCCAATGGATGGTTGATGATTTCTTGGAGCTATGGCATCAGAAATAATATTAATTGCAGAAATTAACTTTTTTTTTAGCATGCTGAAGTTTATTAGCGTCATAAGATGTGAGCATTGTTGCGCCATACTGCGGTGGGTGGAAACCATAGGCTACAGGAAACTGATGATGATGATGATGATGATGATTCGGTGTTTAGTGGCGCAAGGGCAGCTTAGGCCTCTACAAGAAACCATATATAGGAATCTCTATATATAGGCTATATCTGTCTGCAGTCGGTCCCTTATCAACACCGTTGCTCCAAGAAGAATTCCGAATAGAACATCTCGAATGGGGGGGGGGGGGGGGGACACAGTTGATGCTTTACATTGTACTACTCTATGCTATGCCACATTACATTGCCTTCACCCTAAATTCAAGGCTTATTGCCTAGGGCACATTGCACGTGTGCAGCGGCATTCCTCGCAATAAATGAGTCGGGAAAACCTCGGTAGTTGTAAGTGCATATAAAGTGATGACCCTGAACTTGACCCTCGCGGATGGAAAGCAGGTGCTGTGCAGAGAACACCTGTTGCTCGAGAACTTAAAAAAAAAAAAAAAGGACGGTGTTCGGATTTTAGAGCACGTTGAAGGGTTTGTGACACTCGGCTCCGAGTTGTGCCGGATGAATAGTAAAAGGTTGTCGTGTACATCGACGTGAACGTGCACTGCAAGTTTTACAACGCATGGGGGAATAGAAAGTGGATTAATTAAGCGAATCAAATAAATCGGCACCGCGAATACCGACACTCACTCAATTAGCTGTGACATCACGACAGGCATATCCGCTAGTGAGGCGGCAGCGGGAGAGATCACGCGCTTACGAGAACCAATAGGAAGTGTCGGTATACTCTCGCAACTCTGACGTCAAAGCTGGACAAATAAAGCTATACAACGTTCAAAGATGCGGCCAGTTTTGTTGTTGTTGTTGTTTTATAACCAGGGAATAAAGGTAACGGATTCGTTGTTTTTGTTTCCGTTTCGGCTTTCGGTACTGCCCCCCCCCCCTCTCCCCGTTTGTTGTTCCCCTGATGTTTCTTTTTCCTTTTTTTTAAGCCTTGAGACCATCACGAATCCCTCTACGTATGTATTGGATTGGATTGGATTGGATTGGATATATCCTGAAATCTCCTTTGATGACTTTAGGGATACGTGCATACAACAGACAACATTCTCTCAAAAATATCGTACGTGGTTTCGTATCGCACCGTATCGTTCGTATCGTATCGTTTCGTATCGTGCGCTTGCAACTTGCAAGTCACCATAAGCGTATAAGGAGTACGTTTCTCCCGTTTACTGTATACTACTTACATCTGTTCCTTTCTCCTTTAATTGATCCTCTCTTTTTTTCTGACCCAGTGGGACATCGCTGAGACCGTTACGTCTTACACCTGTTGCGGCCGGCAACAACGCTTCAAATTGCGCAAGGTTGGGTATTTCCGTGAAACGGCTACAATTCACGCTCGGAATGTGACGGAATCGACGGAATCTCGAGAGACTCCGAGCAGTCGGATCACGTTTCCCCATATCGTCTTTAAGACGACAAAATCCTGATTGAAAATTCGCCGCGTTCTTCGAAATGCTGCTCTGAGCAACACCCGCTCGTCGAGTCAAGGCCGCCGTCGATAACCATCGCGTCTGTCTCGAAATTCCGTTCGCAACACTGGTGTACTACGTCCAGATATTTTACGAATACTCTCGAGGTGCAAGGTGTACGTACATTCCTGGACGGAGATTTTCCGCTAGAGCGTGTGTGAATTGAGACTAATTTATTTGCACTTTCGCTTTATACCTCAATTAAACGGCACAATGCACTTACTTTACGAACCCATTGCCAATGTATAAAAATTCTCAGGTCCCATCCCTCAAGACCGAAAGGAGTAATTTCAGTTATTTTGGGGGATCAAATGCATTGCAACGACCGTGGACGGTTATGCACAGTTTAGGGACTGTGATATAGGTAGTAAATTTCAGGGTGATGGGACTAAAAAAGGGGAGTAATCGCCAATATAGGGGACTAAGAAACTGTAATTCCTCCAACTGCTTTTTTTTTTTTTTTTCATAGACTGCGTGTAATGGCCGCGATTTTTGTGTTTGTCGGATTCTGCAGGGGCTTGTATGTTACGACAGCTCGGATACTAATGTCGTACTTTAATTTAAACGCTTCATTTGCCATCACGTGGACGGAGAAGTCGTTAGGTCTTGTCACAGAGTCAATATAACATTCGCCCAAAGATCAATACAACGCGATTGTAATGATTCACGCAGCATTAGAGGAAGCACCAATTTATAGCGTCGTTCCTAATGACAACGTGACAAAACGTCAGAACATAACGCTCACATATAAACGTCATCGACCCGCTAGCATTATCATTATCGTAACGTCTCTCCCTCTCCACTTTTTGTTTTCTCTCTCTCTCTCTCTCTCACTCTCTCCTTTTCCCCCTCTCTGGTTGCTAGTAAAAAGTGTTTCTTGGGCAAGGAAGCCCTAAATGGCAAATTTCGGATTGAATAAAAATAATACTCCGCTTCTCTGATAAAAAAAAATTGGATAGCATTACTTTTGAATAAATTTGACAAAAAATTGGTAATTTTGGTTAATTTTTGATAATATTAATTTTGACAAATTTGATTTTGGTAGCGTTACTCGCTACAGAGAGTCCCTCTAAGACAGGCTCAATTCGCCCCATATTTCTCCGACGAACAGTTTCTCGGCTGGATATATTTGACGAGGGGAGAGACACCACCCACCACCGCTTTGCGTATAGCGTGTGTGAGTTGCGCGTTAAAGGGCGAGGAGGAGGAGACGCCACTGGTTGAACGAGAAACAACGAGAGAGACGCCAGGTCATAAATATTAATTGGCCGGACGCGTCCCACGAGAACGATCGCTTATTGTTAAGGCTGTGATTGCCAAGACGGCAGCGAAAGCAAAAAAATAAATAAATAAAAATCACGATCTACATCTACTTCGCGGTGGGGGGTTGGGGGGGGGAAGGATTAGGGTAGAGGCATTATCAACACGTGATTTAGGGCTGGGGCCTCAACGTGATAGGAATAGGCGGTCATGTATATACGAGACTGCGAAGTCTCGTATAATTAAAATAAACGTAGATAGAGAGATTGATTGATGATTTTTTTTTTTTTTTTGTGACATGAGCTGTGCACTCTGAGAAAAAGAAGAAGAAGGAGGAGGAGGAAAAGAAGGAGAAAAGGAAGAGAAAAAGGAGGAACCGAGCTACAGGGTGAACTTAGCAAACGTTGCAGATTTCGATCGAGTCGTATTTTTCGAGTATTTTTCTTTCTTTTCCAATCCAATCCAATCCAATCGATCGAGTCGTAAAATTACAAGATAACGTCTCTGGCGTTTCAAACTTCGCAGACTGATAGTCAGTCGCCAGACGTTTTATCCGTATTTCTTTCAAATGATATCGCTTTGTAGAAAGAAATAAAAAGTTAGAAGCAAAGCAAATTCTCACCCCATGCATTTCCTATGGACTATACAGCCCGCAAACCGCCATTTTTTTTTTTTTTCTCGGTCTGCTTCACGTTCACATCACCACGTATAGGTGGCGCTGCCTGGGGACGAAGCGAAGCGAAACCAAAACCTATGGAACAACCAACAACCAGATGGACAAGATGCAGGGTTTCGAGCCAGCGCCGCCTATACGTGGTGATGTGAACGCGAAGCAGACAGAGGAAAAAATGGCGGTATGCATGGGGTCAGAATTTGCTTTGCTTCTAACTTTTTCTACAAAGTGACAGCATTTGAAATATATATATATATATATATACATATGGATGAAACTTCAGGCAAATGATTATCTGTCTGCAAAGTTTGAAACGCCAGAAACGTCATTTTCTATTTTTACGACGCGATCAAAATGTGTAACTTTCGCTAAATTCACCCTGTAGATGCATAGTACTAAATGAATGTCAAACTGTGGAGACTGCGTTTCACGTTTTGTCCTATTAGTCGATCCTTTGTACATATGACGCGATGTATGTAATAAATTATTCTGCCTAACAGGGAATGAGATAGCTATTGTTTCCTTCTTCCTTCCAAATTGCGCCCTTTGCATGACACAATATTTTATGACTTGACATATCAGATCGATTCGAAGTCGAAGAATTTTCATTTACGCACATTGATTAATTGTATACCATCAAGTTTCCGCACATTACGTGTATTGTTGCATTGAGGAGATCGGACTGGACTTAGAAGCTACAACTCCACCCCAACCTAATTTACTCCCTTTTCCTTAGACTTTACGTATGTGGTCGCTGGGCACGTCAACCTGTTTGGCGCATTATAGCCCTAGTAGCTTTTGCGCCAAAAAAACTCAAATCATCATCATCATCATCACGTCAACCTGTATTTGCACTTTGCTTTTCCTAGGGTGCCTCAATAGTAACTCCCTCTAGTATTGAGGCACCCTAGCTTCTCCCCCTTCAAGGCGCTTTTGGAAAAATAACATTTATATCGAATTTCACAATGCCGCACAATTCGATATATCCATGGTGTGTCTCTTCTTCTTTTTTTATTTCAATTCCGTGCTAGCACCGCGAAGCAGCTATGGCTATGAGCGGCGTACAGCTGTGGGTAGATAGAGTGAGGACATAGGAAGGAGTGGGGTACAGGGGGTTTGTATGCGTCCTGGGCCGACTTCAGGGGAAACTGTACCGATACTCGTCTGGAAAATCTGCCCGAAAACCCAGGGGGAGACTTCAGACAGCTCAGCTGGTGGTGGTATTCACCCACCACCTCCCAGTCTTCGGTACGGCCTTGGCTACCATCACTCAGCGGGTGCTTTTGCCTACTCAGTGATGCCGCTGGTTTGTGTCCCTTCTGCACCGGCGCTGGCACCGATAAAAGGTACACGCTACGCTCCTCAGCCATGAACATGGGTTCCGCCTGGTTGAAAACTAAATTATGTTATATTTTGAATGCTATACGCAGAAAGCGGGCGCACATCGTAGCAGAAACCCGAAACCGACGCTGTCCAGAGAACGTACCATTCAATCCTGTCGGTGGCGCCACCTACTTTTAGCAAAAACAATCTCGTCTGCAAGGTCGGCCTGACGTACGGAAAAGCGGCTCAAAATGGCTGCCCCCATAAATCGAATTCGGCTGAATCAGGGTCGCACGGTAGATTGACACTTCATGAGTCAGCAAGAATATTAAAACAGGTTAGATCGGTTGAGTAGTCAGCTCATAGCACCATGAAACGAAGAACGGCGAAAATAAAGGCTCGAGAGATAAAAGCACGGATGCAGAAGGTGAGGGTGACGCTATCTCTTAGCTTGGCGATAAAACGCTGTTCCTATGGTGACCGTATCCAATTTGTGTTTTCTTGCGTTATGCCGTTATCAGTACGTCGTGGCTATATTGCTCCTGTTGCGGCGAGCAAGACGTTGTCGTCAGACAAGTCTTTCGCGTTCAATGTGTTCCGTTGAAAGAATCCATCCGTTTAAACGCTGTCGTTTTATAATTCGGACAGTGAGGTTAATCTGCGTGACCTTTTAGGCTCGTGCAGCCAGGATGGATCCTCTAGAAGATTTGCCTCATGCGATCAGTAACAAGATCAGGATCACGGATGAAGAGCTGGTGCATATGTCAGTCAGGGAGTTGAACCGCCAGCTGAAGGCTTCCGGACTAACTAAGGTGGAAATGGTGAAGATGAAGCAACGGAGAAGGACACTCAAGAACAGGGGTTACGCTGCCAGGTGAGATATGAATTTGTTTGGGTTTAACGGTGTCGTCGCCAACTTTTATTATAATAATAACTAAAACTAATAATTTTTTGCAAACTATATTTGAAGTGTATACATTTTGACGAAATGCGTTATGAAATGTCGAGTTTTGTGTCTTACATATGCCAGTAAAAGTACCAAGTCGATGTGATGCCACACAGCAGCTATTGCTCATTGAAAATTTCGTATATAAAGCGTAGAAAAATCGAGAAGTCACAGAAACTAACGTGTGCACGTCCACGTGAAGGTGCGAGGTACATCTGTTTCAATGGTAAATGGCAGAACATCCCCAGAACAATTCCCCATTTGATGTTACACCCTCTCTGTCGAGCACTACGCTTTTTTTTCTAAGCGATATTACAAAAATAATGCGCCCCATCAAGTAATGGACGAATAAGCATATCGAATATATGGACCACGGTGATACAAAGAATGCATTAAACACGTATAATTAACAATGGTTTCTCAACCCCCTTCAAAACTGTTTACTTCGTATCATGAGCCGCGTCTGCAGAGGGCTGTGACACACTTCCTGGATAGTGGCAACATGTTTTGTCAGGTGCCTGTGGCTTTAAAAATTTCAGCTGTCGCAACAAGCGTATGGAGCAGAAGGACGACCTCGAAGGAGAACGATCCATCGTGGTACAAGAAATCACGAGGCTCAAACACGAGAACCGAGCTCTGGAGAACCAGATCGATGACCTCCACTTCAAGTTCAACACTCTCTTGGAACGTGCAAGGCAGAGGGGAATAGCTGTGCCGAAGGAACTGCTTCAGGGATTCTGATCGTGAACTTGGAGCTCACTCCATTCTTGCTTCCTCGTACTCAGTGGAAGGGGGAAGGCAGGTGGCGCCACATGGTTGCACGGATTGTGCGTAGTTTTTAACAAGAGCTACAAGGGCACGGTTCCGCACCCATCTGATACGCGAACGTGTTCGGTCTACTCTGCGGAGTTAAATGTAGAGAGGGAGTGGAAAACGAAGCTACGTACAAGGCCTTTGTTCATTACATTGGGTGCGTCTGCAACAGGCGCTTCCCACGAGGCAGTTCACTTCTGATTATTATTTATGTTACGATATCTTATTAGTTATATGCATAAAACTCACGTATTCAGGGAAGTGTCGATCTTCCATCGGGTGTTTACATGTTTGCATCACGTATTACAAAAATATGTAAAGACATTAATGTGTAGTGCCTTGGGTGAATTGGGGCATTCAGTTAACATAACCTGGTGCTTGGTCCTTGTAAATATGCATTTTTATCTCCAGGCAGGCAGGCAGGCATTTTAGCGTGTGCATAAATATCCATTACTTGCATACTTTTTATAGGTGTTCGGTGCATGCAAAGTATGATAGCTGTGTTTTGACAAAAGCAGCACAGATCTTCATGAATGCACGTTACAATCTTCAAATATGTGTATGTTTTATGAGGATAAAATTTTCTATTTATTCTACTACTCGTAGTGTTCACTTTTTGCCCCCATTAGCAAACTATCTCAGCTCACCATGTTGGAGCTTTATGCAGCAGACGGCCGTCCTCCTGTGCTATACGAGTTATAGCATCAGCATGTATACGGGGAGACAGGATTCCAATGACTCAATGCACTCTCTTTTTAATGTGCAGACTGAGATAATGATGCGATGTGAATGAATCTGGGCACGGTTTCACCAACAACGAATAACATTTGAACCGAGATCAACGGTCCCTTAACTTGAATTTAACGCTTAGCTCGATCTGCTTCACTAAAGGGAGCTATTGTCACTGAAACATTCATCACGTCACCAAGTAATGTCGCAAAAAAGAATCGAGTGTTAACTTGTTTTACCAACAGTTGATATCGGTTCAAAGTTAACCAGCGTTCGTGAGCCAAAGAGAGTGATCACGAAAACATTGAGGTGGTTCATTTGTGTCTTGTTCGTACTCTTTACATGCCTGTAAACCAGACCAGTATCCTGCAGCGTGCTGCCACCTGTTGGAGCCATATGAGAGCGCCTCCCGTCCGTCTACTTAGTTTCGGGCTGGACAGAAGCCCCTTGCTAATGCTGCCACGTCCTGACCATACAAAATCGCCGCAAACGAGTTCTAACACAGGTTTTCTGTGGCTAGATGCGACTCCTGGTGGGTCGTCTGCATAACTACGGGCGCCAAAGCACGGTCGTGTTTCTAAACACGCGTCCCGTTACTGTCGTCTGCAACCGCCTTGTGACCGCCTCTACCAATGGCTACAGAAAGCCTGCTTAATGCCTCCTCTCCCTCCTTCGTACGTTGACATATAAAATCAGCCAATCGCCGCAGCCAAGATGTCAGCCAATCACCGAAGCCGATTCTGAAACACAGGCCTCCTGCGGCTACCAGTGGCTTCCCATGCGGCTGATGGCGGCTCGTCTCGATAGCTACGGCCGCTGAAAGCACGGTTGTGACTAGCGGACTCTTATGCCGAATTCGGGTGGTCATTTCATGGTAACACGGCCTGGCGCTCGGAAATTGCTCGGGAATTGCCCGCTCTGGATCACGTGACCGCCCGAACATGAGTGCCAGGAATCTAGCGGTTTTAGCTGCTTGGATCACGCTAGGGGCATCGCGGTCGCTCGTCTTCGGGTTTCGTCGTCTGCTAACCTACGTGAACTTCGACGTGCTAGCCAATACTGGCCCTCGCCACCCTTGCAGTGCGGATGTGACAACACCGGATGTAGTTGAGTACCCCGCTACTCGGTCGTTTCGAGACCGGGCGAAAAAAGTCCTTTCGGGCAAATTTCGGGCGCTCGGAAAGCGGCACGCGAACATGCGAGATTGCTTCGCTTTGGACAAGCGAACATGACAGCTCAAAAAGAAAAAAGAAAAAGTTTCCACGAAATGACCACCCGAATTCGCCATTAATGAGCCTTTTTTTACATACCCGTCGTATCCTAGCGGCGAACCACGATCGGCGCGCGGTAACAAATTCACTTGGGTAGCACCAACGCCACCTAGATGCAGAAAGCCTGCTTACTCGGCGACGTGACGTAACAACTAAGAGTCAGCCAATCAGGATCGTGTTTTCAACGGCGGTAACCAATCACGAACGTGCCTTCAGCGGTCGTAGCCATGGAGACGAACCACCGTCGTCGTCTGCGAGCAGTGATTGAACGTCCTCGCGTACTAAATGGAAAAACTTGAAAATAAAGCGCAAAATACCGTATCTTTCTCAGGACTGATTTTCTGGAAAGCGTGTTGCACTTTTTGTCTATGAGGTTCAGGTTTACAGGTTAGAAGTTAGATGTATAATCACCTGCTAGATCTTGAATTGAATAAGCAGGACTTCTATATGTAGGTGGCGTTGGGTAGCACAAAGGGCCAAAACGGGTCCGGAGTGGGACCGACGAGCTCGCGCCGTTCGTGCGGTCTCCCTATTTCTGTCTTCTGTCGTCCCCATACTGCGCCATCTAGTGAAGACGGAGATAATCCTCTCCGGCGCCTCATGGTCATGCGCATAGGCCATTGTGAAAAAGGTTCATCGTCACGTCACGTTTGTCTCTTGGTGGTGTTGCCTCTGCCCGTTCAAAATTCAAGTTTCAATTGTCCAATCAAATTGCAGAGTTTGTTGCTGACTGCTGCATAGCGCCCCTAGCGGATAATGCGGACGGGATTCTGTATTAGAGTTACTGATTATGACATGGTCGTTATAATGTAGTAGGTCGTGGTTCTGAGTCCTGACACACCTAGCTGATGGTTGGATGGGTATGCATCCATCCTCTTCCCAACGTCCACCCCTCCGACATCACTTCACCCTTCTCGGAAATTGAAAAAAAATTCAAACAAGTTCCAAGGACGTACCGTGAGGGGCCGTGGCCCTTCCCTGGAGCATCAAGGCCACTTGTAAAAATTGTGCACTCTTTATTCATTGGTCGTCATGATTGTTCTCAGATGTCATGCTAATATAAACCCGTCCGACTCCAGGAAAAGAGGTGAGGGATGGCACGCTATGACTCTCCCCACTCTGGAAATATTTTTCCCTCCTTTGGAAAAAAATCCCGGGAATTCCCCATGTGCCAGCCCCGTACTTGCAACCACCACCTATAAGGCGCCCCACCAGCGGCGTAGCCAGAAGAATATTTTCGGAGGGGTTCTATGGGGACATTACGTAGGAAAGGAGGGTTTCCCCCTCGTTTCCCTCTCTCAAATGCACAACCATAGGTATGATTTCAGGAGGGGTTTGAACCCTCTAACCCCCCCTCCCCCTTTCTGGCTACGCCAGTGTGCCTCACAAGGCCCCACGTCATCTGATCTTCGGGATCGGGAAGACGGTTGCTCCCGTATATAATTATCTTCCTCAGCAAGCCCACTGCAATAATCATGATCAGGTATGTGTCTTGCTACGCTATCTTACCACGGAAATTATCACGAGCAGAGCAGAAAGCAATGATATCCCCTACGCGTGCAATGGCAGACAAGCCGCGGTATGCAGACGACAGCCTTATTACGCTAGCAGACGACGAAAGCCACGGGAGTTAATCAGACGACAGCATGCAGCGCTCAATCTTCCAATTCTACCATCCAGTGCTCTTTATCTGTGCGTCTGCGTCTTGTGCCCGACTCCGGAAGATAAGCATGCTGATAAGAAAGTGCGCATCTTGTTTCAGACGCAATACTAAGGTGCGCGCTCGTGTTTGAGATTTCAGTTGCCGATTTGTCGTTACGTGTCAGGTTTTCCCGAGTTTTCCTTTGTCTACACGCGTAATAGTGACATTTTGTGCTTGTGTCACCAGAGCGGCCCCGCTTCCTCACCTCAAAATGGTCAAACAAGGTAGTGTACCTCGTGTTTTTCTAGGGCTGGCGGGGTGCAATTTCAAAACAAACATGTGGTGTTCGTTGCGTTCTCCGACACGGTTTTCTTTCTTGCTTTATCCGTAGAATGCTCACATGATACGGAAATTAGTGGGCGTTCATGTAACCACGTCAGGGACATGTAGGACGCTGTGCTGAATAATGTGCTGTAGCGCGGATGTGGTGTAAAAGAATATCTCGGCTTTTGCGCGTTAGCAATCTGCTGCTGTATCTGGGCTTTTGCGGAGGGTCTTGTTCACGAACAAAGCAGGTAGCAGAAACGCGTCTGGAGCTTGACAAGACGAGCCGCTCCGGCTCTGTGATGTAGGGGCGGCCATGACGCACTTTAGTTTGCGACACTGTTTGCAGTTGTCTTGTGTTGTCATGCAACTTTCCTCGTGTATGTTTTGTCGCGGCATGTGTTCTTTCAGTAGAGGGATTTCGAAGTCGAAGGCTAGAGGTTAGAACATCACGTCCTCATGCACTGTCGAACCATCCGTACCGCGTGACACAGACAATACAATATATTTATTTGAATGTGAATTGTTCGCTTGTCACATTGGAGTCGTTGCGTGTTATGATAGTTTCTTGCGAGGGTATTAGCTTGCACATCTTTGTTGAACGACGCAACTCAAGGGTCGGTTCCTCAAGACTTGGCAACTCAAGTTTATAACCATTTCAATATGGACGTTGGAGTGGTGGCAAGCGCTGACGGGGGCTTGCGTCTCCGTATATTTTTCTGTTAACGTCGTCATTTGAGTAACGTAGTTCGAAATATGAGACTATGCAAGGTCTTCAAAGCCAGACCACGGCGGTTTCCCTTTTCTGGGGATGTTCCGGTGATGCGCGCTCTCACACTGTCGTCTTCTTTCTACGACTTTGGGTGCGTTTAGCCTCAAGACGCTATAGCGTCTATAGTGTCGTTTGCGTTTGAATATTTATTGTATAACGTGGAAGGAAACGTCACAAGAAATCTGGAAAGAATGATTTCAAGTATATATATATATATATATATAATGTTCACGATTTGCCCACATGTTTTGCAAGTAGCGCAGCTTAATTCTTTGTTTCAAACTACCAGAGACCAGAAACGTTGCAGAAAAGAGTTAACAGAAGGTCAGCAATTAAAGAATTACTTGAAAATATAGTATAGCATTCAAGGTGCACACAAATGTTCCCTTCGTTAAACCAACAAACATATTGCCGCATGTTAAATATGAAATAACTGCCCAAGCAGCACAATGTACTGAAAGTCGAGTGCAATAGGGGTGGACGGATAGGTGGAAGGCCTTGAACAGACTCGTGACACTAAAGAACGTTGATAAGATACATACCGTCCACCCCTATTGCACTCGACTTTCAGTACATTGTGCTGCTTGGGTGATGTTCTGAGGCTGGAACAACATGAGAGAGAGAGAGTAGCTGGTTTGTCCCTTCAGATGACGCACCCTGGAAGTCGCTGAGAAGGCGTGTTAGCTTAGCTCAATTGGTAGAGCCCTGGACCGGCAATCCAGAAGATATGGGTTCGAGTCCTACAGCTAGCTAACCTTTTCATCAGAGACTTTCATCTTTCATATTGCCACATCACTGCCCAGATACCTTATACGGGGAAGACCTGCCGGATCCTCGTCCCATGCGGCATCTTTTGCCTCCGGCCTTGCTACTCAGCCACCTTCTCGACCCTTACCTGGGGTGCCCTGAACTCTGCCCTGACTACCGCCAGGACATCCCTCCCAGGCTACTTCCCATTGAAGAGGAACAGCCTCAGGACCTGTCCCTCAGAGTCACGAACGCTGTGCGCCGTCCACCAGAAAGTGCGAAGAGTTCGAATCAGCTGCTGGCAGCGTCGGACGTGTGGCACGCCGAGAACGGTTCTCGGGAGGACAAGGTTGCCCTGGCGTGCATGCGCAGCTTGGGCCTAACGGACGAGGAGCTCCAGCGACTGCCCGTCCGCGTTCTCAACGGTATGGTAGGCGCTTTGGGACTGGGCACCAGTGCCCTGTGGGGGCTCAGGCGGAGGAGGAGGAGCCTGAAGAACAGGGGCTACGCAGCTGCCTCTCGAGATCGCCGCCAGTTGCAAATATTTGCCCTGGAGAAGCGTAAGATGACACTGGCGTCTAGCAACACTGAGCTCCGCCGCAAGGTTGATTCGTTAGCGCTGGAAGTGGAGGAACTGAGCAAGAAACACCGGGATCTGCTCAAGTGGGCAGAAGATCGCGAGATGAAGCTTCCAGAAGAACTGCGTTAATGTAGTTATAGTGGTTCCGAGCTCGCTGGTGGTTGTTGAGTTTATTAATGGACATGTGTTCATATATTTGTTTCACTTTACGTTATCGTTTGATGGAGCATCTTGGCACGTGCCCTGCTTTTTTGTTTGATTGTCTGCCGAGAGCTCAGTGATTGTACGTCTAATGTTCTTTCATTCTCGAAACAAAGTTTTGCTTACATGATGAGTTGGCCTTAAAATTAATTTGTAATCTTAGTTTACTACTGTTCCAGTCTTAGTCTTGCATTTTAGATGTTATTTCTCTCCTTTTTTAAACATTGCACCTATTTTTAACTAGTCTAGTCTGTCCCTGTTTCGAACTCGTAGAGCACTGGGCATTTATGAAACTGGGAGAGGCTCATTGTGTAGTCCGACAACGCATTAAACCACAAATTAAATAGCGCGCTCGCTCATTGGTTCTTAGCATATTGTGTGGCAGGTAATCCCCTTTGGCGCTCTCCACCACACAAGTGTTTTACGTCAAGAAGCCGAAGTAGCGAAACGAGACATCACCAGCGGCATGGTCGGGTGGATACAACATCTGCCGCCACAAGATATTCCGTAGCAGACGACAGGAAAAGACGCTGACAGCGTCGTCTGCAAAGTGTCGTCTGCTAAATGCGCAGAAGTATCGAAATGAGGAGCAATTGCACGCTCACTACATGAAGAGTGTCATCAACCGCGAGACATAACGGCAAGCTTTCCGTATAGTGAGAACACGAAAAACGTGCTCTCTCCGACGTCCTCGACGTCACCATATGCCCCGTGACGTCATGTCAGGCTTCATCAAGTGGGGACTGGACACAAGGATCAAACATGCGTAAATATGTAGTCGATAGGAATAATGCGTGATTAAATAAATGGCTTTATTTTATCGTAAATATATTATACACAGCAAAGAGAGCGAACTCACGCCAAAAAAATTGTGTCCAAAAAGGTTTGCGCACCTGCTAGGGTCCGAAGGATGCGCTGATCATATAACGTGTGAAAGAAGCATTACTTGGCTTTTTTTTTTTTTAAGTGGTATCTGCAGGGAAATCGCATGTTTATCTTTCATTCACTCCGAATATAATTTCGAAGTACCCGGATGTAAGGCACAGGAGTCTCGGGGAACGCGCCAATCCACTTGTCGCAAGGGTATAGCCTGGGAACTTTCCAAAGCTGTAGGTGGACGCCATGTAATTTCTATTGTGTGCATGCAGACATACGATGTTTGTGCCTCCTATGATAAAGAGCTCCCGGGCAATGCCGTCTTGACATGAAGCCGCTGTGTCATCTGCGTCAACCAAACGTCGCAGACGATTTCAAACACACGCGGCCTGTAGCTACAAGTGGCTGCCCGTGCGACTGATGGCGCCCGGTCTCCATGGTTACGGCCAGTGAAAGTATGGCTGTGATTGGTGGGGCTTCCTGTTTAGTCAGGGTGGCGTTGACAATGCACTCGCTGCTTCCAGCCCTCCTGGAAAGCAGAGCAATTGCTCGTTCTCGCTTCGAATGATTTTTTAAATCTTTACGACAAGAGTACGATATTGTGGAGCTCCCATACTGTGAAAAAAAAAAAAAAATACACGAGGGACGGCAGCCTCCTCCCCTTTTTGAGTCGGTCACTGTGGCCCTCCGGGACCGTGTGTGTGTGTGTGGCGAAAGTTTCCGTATAATCGCTTTACTACTGCCCGCACCGAACCATGTCAATAACAGTTGGTGTGTCGTCCTCTTTTGAGGTCCTGGCAACACTGTTGGACATAAGTTGTAGTCTGAGATGTAATCTATCTACTGGCCAATAGACGTGTCCGGCCTCGGGAAGGAAAAGCAACCATACCGTACTGTGGCGTTGAGAGTATCCGAGTTTTGCATCAGACACTTTCTCGTGGTTAGCCATATGAACCTTGCAGTTTGAAGTTGGAGAGTGGGTTTAACTTTCCATACTCATGTACTCTCTCCCCAAAGACAAAAGGAAACTGTCTGAACCCTAAGGATTTCTATGGACAATACCATTACAGAATTGAGTGATTAGCTAAGGACAGTAGGGAGCACTGACCGTTAGAAGAGTCCGTGTCTGTATACCGTTGATAACCAGCGGTATGGCCCACGACCTACTAGATTATAACGACCACGTCATAATCGGCAACGCCTATGAGGAGCCCGTCCGCACGATCCGCTATGGGCGCTACTCATCGGCCCGCGAGATCTACATCATGATTGGACAATGGAAATTTGAATTTTGAACGCGCAGAAGCGGATGTACGGCTACCGTAGCAGACGACAGCAACGTCTCCTATGAAAACGCGTAGAATGATGATGATAATCAACTTTAGAATGAAACATCTTCCGTGGGACATCCACCGCTTGTACAAAAATACTAAAGTAAGCTGAAATACAAAGTATTGCAGAAATTGAGGAAGCAATACCCGGGCCGATGAGTAGCGCCACCGCTAGCCTCCAATTGCGGCGCTGGGAAGGGGTGTCTATGACATGGTCGTTATAATCTGGTAGGTCGTGGGATGGCCGAGTGGATGGAATCGTCCGCACGTTGATGGTTACTCCGAGGTCGTGCTAAAGCGTGGGAGGTGGTGGGTTCGTGTCCTACCACCAGCTGTGCTGCGTGAGGTTTCCCCTTGGGTTTTCCGGCAGGCTTTCCAGATGGATGTAGCACAGAACGCATACCAACCGCCCTATCCCCCACTCCTTCCTGCTGTCCTCTCTCCATCTGTCGACGTCTGTATGCCGCTTACAGCCACGGTTGCTTCGCGGCGCTGACGCGGAATTAAAAAAAATAGATAACGTCACCGTGAAGTTATCGCACACACCGAATCATCCGTAACTCAGTCTTATCCCTTGATTGGGTGCGGTAGATACGGTATACTTCGGAAGCCCAAGTAATCAACGGTTTACTAACACAATCTATTCTTGCACGTTGTATTCTCGTTTCAATATATATATATAACGATAATCGCAATAAGCGTTGTGGACGTGTTCGTTTCGTAATTTCATCGCTGGTTTCGGTTTCGTTATATTCGTGATATAAGGGAACGACAAAGTATCGTGGAGGTGTCGCCTCTGGTGGACGTATCAAGAACCAAATCGAGGGAACATTACTGAGCTTTAGTGCATCGTACGTTATATCGCCGTTGCGTACGTAAGGAATAGCCTTGTGGCTCCGCGCAATGCGCGGAGCTCTCTTTTTTGTTCTGCGCATGCGCAGAACCACCAACGCTATCGCTTACGTACGCAAAGGCAATAGCGTACGATGCGCTAAAGCTCTCTTCTTCGTACCTGATGCAGAAAATGCTAAGCGAAGAACATTGCATTTCTTTGCAGTACTTGTGGTGTTCATGTATCATCAGTACATCACAAGAGCGTTTTACAGGAATAGCATCTTGACGCTTCGCCTGGTACACACAATTGACGTGCCACGTGTTTCTTGTGGTCCTGGGAGATTTTCCTACTGTCATCGTATAAAATGGTGCAGCGTAACCGGACTAGTAGCATTCAAAGAAAGTGTTTGCACTATGTATACATTTCATGACACACAATGTTTGGGCAAAGTTTCACCTCTCCAGTTCGTGGAAAAATACTCCGAAAATGGCGTTCATCTCTCGAAGAAGCAGTGAAATGACACTTGCAAGGAGCCACCATGCAAAATGTTGTCGCTGAACGGTATCTTATCACTAGCGAGTTTTAGTAAACCGAAAGGGGTTCACGATAACGGTTCTGGAAACACGATAAGCCAATTGCTTTATCGTATCGTTTTCGTAGAGTGCTTCAAAATAAACTCCCCGCTGCGAACTTTATTTTTGTAAGAACGCCCTAAAAAAGCAGCCAAGAGCGATACGGCGGGTTCTTGAAGGCACGGCACGATCCCTGGACGTGACGCAATCAGATCAGCGTGACGTAGCATCAGCGTAGTGAGCAGCCGCGGATGCGGCGTACTCTCTATACGACGCGCAGTGACGTCAGCCTCACTCATTCTCTTACAGACTCTCTGAAGGAGGGGAAGGGTTTCTAGAGGGTGTGAATATCGGAGACCTCGTCCTCGCGCCAGAGGTCAGCCACGGTTAACGTTGTTGCGCAAGAGCTCATGTTGTTTGTTGCAGAGCTTCCGCCGCAGCCAAAAACGGAAAATTTTCAGAAGGGCCTTTCACTGTTCCTTTAAACTCAGGGCGGTATATAGAATTCGCTGTCATTTAACAATGATGAATGAAGCGATAGCCTGGCATTAATGAGTGACACAGTGTAGTATGAGTACCTGTCGCGACTCGAAAATGGGATGGGAATATAGTCTGATATTTTAAGCTGAAGGCGGACTCGTGCGGTCTAGTTAAAGCCCGCTTCCGGAGAGAGCTGACTGTACCGTCGCCAAAAATTGTTTTCTTCGCTTCGCTTTTCTCCCGAGCTTTAGGAAGTAATGCAATCGGTGCCAGCGTCCAGAACGTGATAACAAACGACAAAGCCATCATTTTCATTCGCAGGGATCTGGAAAACTGTAGTAAGCTCGTCGAATTTGTCGATTGCGATCAATCCCCCGACTGTTACTGTAGGGAATGACATCATTTTGACCCGAATATCGCGGGCGGGCGGGCCGAGAGAAGCGATCTTGTTACCTCTCCCATAGACTCCCATGTATTGAAAATTTGACAAACTTTAATTCGCCAAAAATCAGTGGATCGCGTCACGCCTTCGAAAATGTGTCATTCCCTAGATAAACTCGAGGAGAACACGCCTGTACCTGGTTCGTGTAGAAATTTAGCGAGGTTTACGAGAACCCTGCGAACAAAAATTCCCCACAGACTTCTTAAGAAGTGAGTCCGCCTGAAGCTGCGGGCATGTAGTCATGGGACGCCATCGCTAGTTTTTCGTTCGTCTTCATTCTCGTTGGTTAGTCTTGATAATTCCTGTATAGAATGTGCCTGCAGTGTGTCAAAGGGGATCCTAAAGTGGCGCGAGCAAATCCCTCTCATTGGTCATCTCGGGTTACGTGACACAAGTATCTGAAGAGGCCATAACGCATCTCATATTCATTCGCACTTGCTTCACGATTTTCCCTCCTCTCGAATATTCTTTAGAGCACCCCCTTTCCTTTAGTCCACGGGGCTCATGGCTCGCGCGTCTTTGCGATTAGCACCCAAGTATTGCATGCACCCTCACTGGCTTTCAGGCTAAGCATAACGGAATGAAACGTAACGGCAGGCAGAAAACACTTATAGCACGAGTTTTGAACAACTAAACAAGCGTGTGTTCCAGCAGCTAGAGCAGAAAAGGTATTAAAAATACGCTGTTCCAGGAGGTCACCACTTGCACACACACACAAACACACACTGTCACAGGTGGCATGTACGTGTAATCCGAGGTTACGTAGTGATTCACTGGATTTGTGTAGTCACTTTGCACGTTTGGACGTTTGCTTGGTTTCTTTGCGAAATGCACCATGCCGGTGTCTGAGTTCAAGGTCTTAACAACAGCGGCTAAGAACCGCACACGTTGCAATGTCTAAATGGCGAAAGCCAAGGCACTCGGTAGCGAACCGCTCATGTTGAAGGAAACCTCAGTGACGATCAGCCTGCACACTACTTCTTACTCTTCTATGTACATGGTTCTCGCATTTACGCCTGCCAGTCCACTCGCAGTGAACCGCGCGGATCTCCACAGTCAATGGCACCTTCCTGCTAGCTTTCTGGGCGTTAATCTTCTGCGCGCAGCCCTGCACCACAGCCGCAAAGTGCGCAAGCACCACTTCATTCATCGGGGCAAGTCATCACATTCTAAATATCAAGCTGCTACCTCCAGAGGTTCCACAAGTTTCTGAGGATCCAACACTAAAGGCTTCCTGGGACTGTCACAGACAGCTTTGGCGTCGATGTCCGTATCCTGCTGGCCCGGCTTCACTTTAGGTTTGTGGAAAAATATGGCTCTCTCCAATAAAGTTTCTTTGGAATCCGACTGTTGCAAACGCTGCGCTCGGCGACATTTCAGTATCGTTTCGACAGAGAGCAGAAGGACCAGGATGCCCATGACGATGCAAGTTGGCCCAGTCACCAGCCACGGAGCCCCACGGGGTCCCGGGAACCGTAGAATGCCCGTACACGTGAGGGCTACGCCGAGACCCGCGAGGCCTAGGCCGCAGCCCACGATGCAGAAGACAGTCCCTCGCGTGGCTGCCAGACGTCGCTGGTCGTGCATGTCCCGCTGGAGTGCGCGTCGTTTCATCTCGTACTCCAGGGCGTTCACCTCTTGGTCCCGACGCAGAACTTGTTCCTGCATGTCGAGCTGCCGCTTCCGGTTGATCATCCACGACAACATGTTGCCTGTAAAGAGAGACAAAGTGTTCGAATCATGTTGATCAAAATATAAATAGCGCCCTGTGAATGGGAGACGTGGAAACAACCACACACATTGTGAAAGGAGCCTTTCGTTCATCCTGGAAGGCAGTGTTGTACGTAGCGCCGCTACTAGTAACGGCGTTACCGTATCCGTTACTTTTTTCGGTAGCGGAGTAGAGATCGCGCTACTTTTTTAAACTGGTAACGAAAGAAGTACTTCCGCTACAAATTTGCAGTAGCGCAATCTTTGAGCGCTACCGCTACTTTCCGAGCTGGGGTTCGCGACAACTCGACTTCGACCTATCATCAAACCTCCACTCTGCCTGCCTTCGATCAAGCTGCCCGATATCACAACTCATTCTGGGAAGACCGGGCAAATAGCCGAAAGGAGGGCACAGAGGCCGTTATCTTACAAAGAGGATGTGTCCTCCACGTGTTCCCTATTTGGGATGAACCTTCCTGAAGATTTGATGCGTTGTCGGAGTTGTCTGCAAACTGACGTCACTCCATTCTGGAGCCGTCCTCGCTAGCTATGAGTCACGACATTCCACATGACATTGCACCACGTACGCTCAGGTGCTTGACAGTTGCCTTCTTGTCCGGTGCAATGGAGGGACCATGGCCTGCTACAGTACAAAACAGTAGCGTGGTGTTCAGATGTCTACTATGCGCCTCGGTGGGAAAGCTTTATCTGTGCGTCAAGGAAGTCAACGTCCAATTTGAAAAAGCACACCATGGTATGTTTACTAACTTCTCGTTCCGGGCAATCCGAGTTCTTTTTGTGACAAAGCTGCTGAGCCTTTTATCGGTAGACTTGCTTTGTGCTTTATTTGCTTTAGAGAAAGAGAAAAAGATATGCAGGATACCAAGTAGGCTTTAGTACATCTGTAAAAAAACGGTTTTCAAAATTTTAGCCTTCAGGCAACCTACGTGTAACCTCCATTGGACGTCGATTTATTATTTTGAGATATTGTTTTACTTTATTATTTTAAGACGTTTGAAGTACGTCATCAACGATACTATTTGTTTCTTTCCTAAAAAGTAGCGCATGAAGTATCGCGTTACGGGTTACGGTAGCGGTATTCCGCTACTTTTAGGTACGTGTAACGATATCGGGATTTCGTTACCTTTTGCTCAGGTAGCGCTTATCGGTATTGCGCTACCTTTTTCGGGTAGCGGGTACAACACTGCTGGAAGGTCTGGGCGGCTGTTTCCACGTGTCATGCGGTCTTCCACTGTGTTGCTAGGGTGTCCACACTCTATCTATCACCTGCTTATTTCGTCGCGTAGGGTGCTTATTAGCACTGAATATGCAGACAGGTAGCAATAAGAGGACATTGCTCCGAGCCGACGTGTCTATTCTCGATCTTTGAGTTGCTCGTCATATATCGCTGTATTTTTGCTTAGACTTTGACGAAGGTGCCGAAAGCCACACGAGGCACGTAGGTAAACAGGCAGCATGCTAGGAGATAGCCGTGACGGACGGCGTGTAGCCTCCCGCCCTAGCAGGGCTCGTGCGGGGGAGCCAGTTTGGGTTCCTCCCGATGTCCTACGTGCTTTGTAGGATAATGCACGGGAGAAGAATTAGCATACTTTGTCCAGGGTAAAACAAGTCACACGAGGTTAAGTAAGGTTTTACTTGTCATTCATCGGGAGGGTTTATGATACCACCTGACCACTATTACAGAGTACCAACGCTTTGGTCGATACCAGGGCGGGGCCCTCGGCGATGTAAGATTTGTGCTGCCCCCCCCCCCCCCAAGCAACGCACTAGCAGGCCTAAGCGAACATGTGAGACTGAAAATTTGAAAGTGACTCAGGCGACGTCGTATACAATGAGAGATACGCCGCTTTCACAACATGGGCCCCGACATCGACCAGTCCAAGAAACGCCAGGCACGAGAAAGGCAATTAGGTAGCACGAGCGGGTATTGATTCCTTCCTCGCTGCTACGCGCGCAAAAATTAAGGCAAATCCGATGAAATAATCCGATCCGGGAACTGCCAGACATCGCGTGGCTAAGACACCGTCCCCCCACTGAGATTCTAATTTGGACAATACTCTGTACGCCTTAAAACCCGACTGAGATGAGCCCCCAATGCCTTTTTTTGTCCACTTCGGCGTGTTCCGCGACGAATAAAATGAGCTCCGGCGAAACACCCACGAGTGCAGGTGACCCGCAGAGCTCGCGCGGGGTTCCGCACACCTTTAAAAAGATCCTCCCCTCGTGAAAAAAGCACATCGGAGAACGAGAGAACGTCGTGACGTAATCTGGTCCCCAGGCACGTGACTGGTCACGTAGAGCGGTTCAGCTCAAGCAGGTATGAGCGGTGCCTGCGCTGAGAATAAAGAAACGAAGGGGGGGGGGGGGAGGCACGGGGGCTTTCCTATACGCCACGCGAGGATCATATCGGCCGTCCGCGGCTGCTCTCTATAATACATCGCAGAGCGAAAATATTTCGCGTGGCGGCTCCTGGTGGACAGCTTGGCAGATGAGGCAGTGTTTCGAGCCACGCTAAACGTCACCCCCGTTGCTCCCTTAAGGTATTGAGCTCACTAGTCGTGAGCAGTATACATATTCAAGGCAGGTTATGTTAGAGAAACGTGTGTGCGTTTCGAAACTCGGTCTTCCGGCATAACCTCCCAGCCGTGCCTTTAAAGCCGAAAATGGATGCGTTGAGGTCGCGTGCTTCTCAACGAAGCCACGCAGCCATAACCGTTCGTTTGTGCGCGTCAGAAAAAAAAAAAATATTCACTTATCTTGGCAAACTGAAATCACTCGTCATTCCTAACGCCCAAAACGAAAGCAGAATTCACGTCTTTCTTTCACGTTCAACAATCTCAAGGTACGCCACAGGAGCTGCACCGTTAAGCAAGTTGCAGGAGGTACAGCTTGCAACAACTCCAGACCTATGGGGCTGTTGCACTGAAGTTTGCACAGCGCCATTTCTGGCCCAAGCGGCCAGGGATCCAAACAGTAAGGAGTTTCATCAGCGGGTTTTGCATGGTGTTTCAAACGGTATGGTGCCAAGGAAAGCTACAAAACCTGCAGGAAATCCACAGAAAAAGCGGTGCTTCTTGAAAACTGCGAACAACTCGGGACCGTGAATTTGAAAGTGCCGCGTCGTCTGCTAAACTAGGGAGTGTTGCATAATTTGGGGCGCTGATGTTGCTGCTCACTTGCGCCACCTGGCCCAGAGCAACAGGTCTATAGGACACCTTGTTGTCTCGCCACGTAAAACCACGGATGATGCTCCAAACTCCAAAGACAACTGTTGACGACGAGTCAGCGAGTGCCAATGGCGTGATTCGTCCATTTTTTTGTCGACTGCCGTCCTCTCATAATTGCTTGGGCGTTGCCAAGTCTTAACTGTAGCGCTCGCGCTAATTGTGTTCGATAACCATCTAGAATTAATTGGGGAGACACCCAGAAAGTGGTGGTGGTGGTTGGGGAGAGTCGCTCTACTCCAGGGTCGGATTCATGATTTTCCTGACGCGGAACATGGTCTTGTGGATAGCACGCTCCGTACGGTACTTAAAGTCGACTAATCAGATCTACGCCTGCCTTAGTTCGGAGTATAGCGCTGCTTGACGGTAAAACAACGGTTCAAATGCTACAGCAGCGACACCTGGTGTTTACCATTGACACGATGCATCAATGCAGATCATGACTATACACTGTACTCACGTGATACAACGTCGCGTACCCTATGACGTCACGACTGTTCATGACCCTCGCGTCATCCAAGTGTCCTCGTGCATGCGCGGGCGTGACACGATTCAGACCCAGCCCGTCCCCCACATGCGTACTCTCTCAAACAGCAACCCCGTCATACTCACTTGAACTCCCGCATACGCACTATCGCTAATGTTGCCAGCACATGTCAATTAGATGAAACGCTTCATTTGGACGCTGTTCCCGAACGACCGCCTGCGGCCAACAACAACTTGTTGCCAGGAGACAGCGCATATATACGATCTTCTCCGTCAACACACTTGCCGGACCCATTCATCTGTGCAAAAAATGACTATACTACATAAACAGCACGTACCTGGTACACACTATACGATCGGTGAAAATTCGTAGAATGCGATAACAGACGCGAGATACAGGATTACAGCGAACGCCGTACGTCGTCCCGTCGGCCTCTCAGCATTTGCAGTTGTGTGTGTACCACGCACGCGGACATTGATTGTACCTATATTGGTACTCTGTAATGATTGTTGTCACCGCGGGGTCCCTTCGATCACGGCGACTTCTTTTCCTTTTCCTCGGCGCGGTTGAAAAATATATTGCAGTTTTATTTACCGAGAGGGCGATATCGTTTACGTTCTCTGAATTTTTTTTCTTTTTTTTTTCTTCATGGGGGCGTCTCTCTTTGTTTTTCTTCGGGTCGGAGATTGAGGGATTACTTTCCAGGCAGCACAATGCAAAGTGCGAATGCATAGGGCTGGACGAGTAGACAGAGTAGAGGACGAGTGTCCTCTGTGTGCGCGTGCGTGCGTGTGCGCGTACATGTGTGTAACTCGGACGCATGTCGGGCCTTGGGTCCGGCAGGCCCCTTGGTTCCATCCCCAACTGACCCCCTCTGTCGCCGGCCCTGCGTGTGTGTATCTGAGAGAGTACCACCGTACACCGTAAACTTTGACCTGGCTACCAAACGTTTTCACGTCATAACGCAAACATTCATTGTTTCGGATTCTGCAAAAGTACGTGACATCAACACGCGCTCTGACGTCTGTCTCCTAGCAACGGCGCGCGCACCTTCCCGCTCGCCGTGCCACGTTGGAAGATTGCCAACAGCTTCAGAGAGGAGTTGCCAGACGGGGGTGGCAGATTTGCGCGCGCTAAGACATCATACTTCGGAAAACTATAAATTAATTAGTGATACTTCCGCGTCACACAGAGAAGGAGTATTTGGGGAGAACATATAATGTGAGACACGCGGTATAAGAACGTATAAACTCCGTAGGATTCGTAAGACAGGAGATCTAATCCCTAGTGGCGCTTAAGCTCAATGCTTAGGCGCAATGCTCTAAACCCTGTTTCATTCATTCGCGTTGAGTATAGTATTCAGTAGAGTATGTTGAGGTGTTTGCAAGTCAAAGCGACGCGGTAAAGTGAAATATGTATCGCAGGTCTAAACGGATGTTCTAAAACTGTCCGAAACAAACGAAGGCCGATATCGAACTGCTCTCACATATATCGGATATCGTTCCAGCAACCACGACGTACTAAAACCTCCCGTTATCTTTCGCTCGCTCCGAATTTAGCCGTGACTTGTACGCGCAAGTCACAACATCGCACGCATCAAATGTCCCGCGGCCCGATAATAAATTGAGTTTTTTTATCGATAGAAATCTCGTGCTATAGACAACGAAAACTATTTTTTTTTTCAAAGGCGGTGACCAGAAAAATGATGTTCGCTTTTATCGTAAGCGTGTTTGCAACCATGCGCGGCATCATCAGCAGCCTTTATGTAATCCCCATCTGTCACTGAGATCGATGTATCGATGTTTTTTTCCCCCCTCTCTAAAGTGTTATCGATTGGAGGTCCATTTCGTCTTCTTGAACCGAAGCGATTATCGAGGGTTGGGTGAGGAGAATCGCTGCATGTGTAAAAATGGTTGAGCGGCCATTTTTGACGGGTAATGGATTCGATGAGCGATTGAGCACGGCCAAATGGGGTTAGGTCGTCGTGGAACCTCAATGTTGTCAGACTTGCCGTTGTTGTGCGTTATAGAGCGTTATAACGAGTTACGCGAGCGTAGAACGATGCCCTCGAGTGCATATCTTACTTTGGAATGGGCTGGCCCCGTTTGGTCCCGAGTTGTGCCGGATAAAATGTGACACCACTGCAAGCGTCTCCGCCAGTGAGCATACCTCGGCAAAACTCACTCATGAGCATGCTCATTCGTGTTCACTCGTGCTCAATGTGGCAAATGAGTTGAGCAAGAGTGAGCAAACTGAGAGCTGAGCGGGGAGTGAGAGCATGAGTGAGAAAACTCTGAGCTGAGCAGGGTGTCAGTGAGTATGATGAGTGAGCAAAAGGACTGCTGAGCGGGGAGTGAGTGAGCATGAGTGAGCAGCAGGGGTCGCAAGTGAAGATCTCTGCCAGTGAGGCGGCGCGAGAGGTCACGTGACTCACTTCTCTGACGTCAGAGCTTGACGCGGAAGCTTCGTTCCAGGGTTTCTGTCTCGCCAGCTGCGACACGTAGAAATTTTTTTTTTCTCAATACGCTATGGTAGTTAAGCTCTGCGCAGGGGAGAGGATTTAATCTTGGTTATACCACGTGACGAAGTTTCCGTCCACTCACGAGACCCCTCATTTGGGAGAGGGACCAATGAGAAGTCGTTTCACGGGCAATGGGGGAAGAGGGAAACTGGAGAGCTGCGCAGATAGCTGACCCACTTGCATAGCGTATATAGTCTGGCGTGAAATACAATGCTTTCTTTACTTCTTTCTTTCTTTTTTATTTTCACGATTTTTCCGCAAAGAAGTCGACAAAGCGGTAATTTTTCTTTCACATAAAGAAAAAATTTCAATACAGTACTGCCTACAAGGTAAAGCTTAGCTCCGAAACACTCATTTTATTCATTTTATCTTCATCACAAGCCCGGTACTTTCTCTTGCGGTATCCCTGTGTACGTAGAAGTTAGAACCTAGGAACACAATGGATACGCTGTGAATGGCTAGCCGCCGTGAGGCCAATGGCGATCGATTTTCCGGAATAAGGTGCAGGTAATTCTTCTTGTCGACAACAGTTTGCGTCATTTATCTTTCGGCCATGCTGTCGTATATGTTGCAATCTTTTTTTTTTTTTTTGTTCTTCTTCTTTTTCTTTTTCGCGTCCGTCGGGATGCCTTGCCTCGGTGCCTTTTATTCCCCGAGTGATACGAGGGAAGAAAAACGGAGAAGTTAGCTGACGTAAATAAGGAGGTTGGATAGTACAACTCGTAAACATGGAACGGGATAAAGAGAGAACGAGGAGACCACGTAAAGACTGGAATAAAAAGAAAAAAAACATTGGACTAAAAAATCGTACAATGGTTATACTGTACAGGAAAATTTCTGACGTATTTCTTCTTTTTTTTTTTTTCAGTATTCGTTGAGCAGTTTTATAAAGTATCAAAGTATTATATGGTGCACCATTAGGGAGGCCCCTTGGCCGTTCATGGGCTCCTGAAAATACAAATAAAATAAAATAAATAAACAGCAGATGAGCGTATGATTCGTACAGATTACGTTGTGGCGCCACCATCGCGCTATGCGTCATCGCACGCGCAGTGAGGCATTGCACGCTCCTACATTTTCTAACAGTGAAACTCGAGTCATGCAGAAACGATTAATGAAAGCAAAGTTACATATGCGCTACACGGCATATTGCGGACTTTTAGTTCGGTTTTCTTTCCTCAAGAAACTTCGCGATGTCCTCTGCAGCTTTCCCACACGCTAGTGACAGCACTTACCGCCAGGGCAGCGCTGCGAGCAAACTGTGGGTTCTTTCTCGAAGGAGTTCTGTATAGCAGCTTTTTCTTGTTTCTTTAAAAGACGATGTTGTGATGGAAGATGAACCGACAACGCTCTAGAATGCCGCTCTTCACGACGTTATAAATCACCCCCTACTTATAATTTCATTCAAAACACGATCTATTTCCCTCACGATCTATCCTTCCGCGTCCTGTTTTCAATTCATGTTAACGCAGCACGTAAATTGATTCATGTTCCGGTCGAACTTCTCGAATAGATTTTTGGAATGTATGTTGTTTGCTTGTCGGGGGTGCATTATTATGGTCTGACGTTTTCGGATTTCTCAAGACGTCTACTCCTGGATCGATTATCGTCCGAATAATCGGGTCGATTTCTCTCGAAATTACTGTTTCTGCAGCTCTAGCGCCTAAAAAAAAAATGTATATAACAGCGTCTTCTGCAACGTACGTGCACTTCGTGGATCAGCAACAACAACCTATCATCGCCGTGCAGCTCGAATATATAATTGCACGAGGCCCACGCTGATAATAATCAATCACTCAATCACATAATAACTGCGACAGAGGCCTGGCAGAGCGGAATAAAGTCTGCAGCGTTGTACGCACCACTTAGGGCATCATTTGGCATTCGTAATGGAAACGTTTCCTCCTCCTTTCTCTCTCTTCGACGGAGACGCCCCCCGTGGCATAAAACGAAAGTTCTTAACCGCGTCTGACTGATGTTATCATTTCCGCATTATCGATCGATCTCCGATTCACACTGCTACATTTCTGCCTTTATTGATAAAATCGTGAATGAAAGGGAAAGCGAGAAAGGAAAAAAAAAAGCGCGCGAAGAGGGAAGATTTGTTTCGTGTCTCGGAAGGAAGACAATTAGTTCGCTGCGCAAGTAACGCGCGATTTGCGTGATTTGCGTGCCATTAATCATCTCTCCGCCACTTTCCAGTGACAAATATCTGCGTCGCGAGGAAAGAATCGTGCTTTTAAGGACGGACTTTTATGTCCCTATATGTATGACTTATAAGATACGTTAATACAATCTGTGGACGAGGCTGTTAAGAAAAGCGGCGCGATTGTAAAAATTGTTTGAATGTCTTCTGATGAACACATTGTAGCAAAAAAAAAAAAAAAAACTCGATTCAAACATGTGTGGTGAGTCGCAGTACTTAAGCAGTTATTTTTGGCGAATGGTTCCCCGGTCATTAAAGCTTCGCAAGACGAAGAATTTATCGATAAATTTCTGTTGCGGTCCGTCCCACGACCCACCTTATGTACGTAAGTATAGTCTATAAGGAGTCATCATGCAAAATATTCTCGTTGAGCCGTACGTGTCTCGACTGTGCGCAATGTAATTTTTCAAAAACTCCCTCAAAGACGCCTCCAGAAGTGATGCAGCGTGACCTTGGAGGCCCGGCCCGATGTCCTGGCATGACGTAATCAGGTCCCTGTGACGTCGCATCACTGTAGCAAGCGGAATGCTTATGTACCGCTGAAAATTCCTCTGATGGACGCCGCACGATGCTACTTGCGGAGGACTCTCCACGTCACGGAGTGACATCAGTATCACTCACTCATTTACGGGCTCTCTGAAGGAGGGAAGGGGTATCTACAAAGTGTGTAGCCAAAGACATCTCTCGCGCAGTCGCACGCTACAGGTCAGAACAGGAGCGGATCCAGACTATATCACTCGTTTTGTATAGCAAGGGCAGAAGTGTTAGCCTAATATTTAACCTAATGCTATGAAGGGCGATCGCCCCTCTCCACTCCCCCGCCTCCTGGCCTGCGGTGGAGGTCGTCTACTATTACTACTATCATGCGCATTTTGTGCCAAAGTTTGTGGTGATGCTCTCATGCATTCCATTTGTTGCTCGCGTCTGGGCCAGTGTGTCTCACAAAGTGTATAGATTTGCGGCCTTTCTTCTTTCACCGCACTCACCTTTTCCGTTCGCAAGCCCCAATTAATGCGTCCTGGAGTAGCCAGTCCCGAATATTTTCGGACTAACATCTCCACTTTTTTTTTGTCCAATCAATCTTGTTGTGAAGGAAGAATCTGTTGAAGGGAGCCTGCTTCTTTAATCATTAAACTCCCTAGTCATCATCATCATCATCATCATCATCAAATAAAGTTGTTCGTCCTTTAATCATTTACCAGACAGCGCTCGGCGCCCTCCCGGTGTAATGTAGAAGTTTCGCGAACGTTTCTAAAACTGTAATTTATGGTGGACTTTCGAAAGCAAAATACGGGGATCTCGATATTGTGAAATAATGTTCCCTGGTTGGCCGAGGAGACACTCAGCGAAATACGGGGTGATGCGGTGATGGCTGTAGTTTATGATTACAGACTCTGCCACGTCAGCGCTATATCATCCGACGCTGGCGTCTGCACTTTAGCCGCCTATATATATGTCTCGTGATGCTGTAGCAAAACGGGAATTATACAGACGACCGTCGATATGTGAACCGTTTAAATCTCCCGGAAATCGGTCGTAAATTCGGGGACTCGTCGTAAAGCGTTATGATGAAAGTAGAGCTTTATGAAATTCGATAAAGCGCCTTGCAAATACACGAACGATGTTCTTCGGGAGATACTTCGCTTCTGACGGATCATATCGTACGTGATGGAATAAGGAAAACTCCAGGGACAGACGAAGACGTCATACGAGAAAACAAATTGTGTCTCGCGGTGTTTCTTCCGTCACGTATAACCAACTAGCCTGCGTCTTATGTCTTCTTCATGCGCATCGTATATTTTTTGTTGGAAAGGGTAGTGCATTTCCTACGTGGACATCAAACGAACGCGTTTGCAGTCAGCCAAATGGTGGTGGTCATTTTTTCGACGCAGCTGCCGAGATGATCTAGCGTCTGCTGGAAAACGAAGCCTAGAATGGTGTTCTTAGTTGTCCCTTGGCTGTCCCGCCGATGGACAACTGACATTCTACCTCCATCTACGCTGATACGCGTTGATCCAACGCTCGCTTTCCGCATACCACGAAACACGTTACCTCTCGTCAAGATGCTGCATTAATTCGTCGAATGCGCGACTCGATGTGGCTCTTACAGCTCAATGGCGTTACCGCTTGAGACAAGTTGACTCTCCCAGATGTTGTCACTGCGGTGCTCTGGAAGATCTAGAGAAGATCTAGGTGCTCTAGGACAGTGTTTCCCAAAGTGTGGTCGGCGGACCCCTGGGGGTCCGCGAGAGTGTCCGTGGGGGTCCGCGACCGTCTCTCACATTTCAGTGAAGATTTTCGTCCCCACAAACACGCGCTCGTACATGCTGCCCGATTTCCAAACACCCAGAACTTCCAAAATTGCTACAAGCATGCTTCAACGGCTAGCTTCTAATTTCTGATAGAAAAGTCCTGCAATGCATGTTTGTCCGCGTCATACACATACAAACAAGAAGAAGAAACCAGTCCGGAATCGTTTCTGAAGCTGTATCGAAAGCACGCAGCAGCTGACGAGGTTGCTGGTTATGCACTGGCTGTGACGGTGTGTGTGTGTGTGTGTGTGGGGGGGGGGGGGTCCGTGAATTGGTTCTCATCGCTTCCGGGGGTCCGTCACCGCCAAAAGTTTGGGAAACACTGAGAGAAGATCTAGGTGCTCTAGAAGATCTAGTTGGCAATAACTCCCTTTAGTGAAGCAGAGTTAAGCGTTAAATTCAAGCTAATATGGACCGTTGATCTCGGTTCAAATATTAATCGGCGTTGGTGAAAACGGGCCTCAATCAGCTGGGCTCTCCCCCCCCCCCCCCCTCTCTCTCTCTCTCTCTCAAAATTGCTTGGTCCCCGGCCAAATCCAGCCCACCAACCAACGCTCTGCCCTCAAAGCTCTCTTGACATTTTTGGACACCATAGGACATCGATCCTTATTGTGAAGGGGCTCTTTTTTCTTTTCTTTTTTTTCATTCCCCACATCGCCATCAACAATGGGGTAGAGTGTCGCCCCCTGGCGATTAAACTCCCCATTCGTCATCTTAAAATAAAGATGTTGTTGAAATTCGGTCGCGTCCATCCCCTCCTTTTTTATCCCGAAGACACTTGGTCATTGTCGTTCTCGCGCTTTCTTTTACGAAAAATATGGTTGCCGCATTGAGAAATCGCGCAGTTTGTCATCTTTCAATGCCGCTACCATACGAAAGGTGACCATGATGCAGTGGGCGGAGCTTGCGCGCAGTAGGTGAATACACTCTATTGAATGATGGCAGTTGAAGAAAAAGGCACCAGCAGTGGGATTCTAGCGTTTCCAGCTGGCACTTATCGGGTGTCAGTATCCTAACACAGTGTAAACCCTCGTTACTATGACCATGGTCGTTCCCGAAAATTCTGGTCATAATGCGGAGTTGTCATATTAACGGGGGCGATTTGCACAGGTTTCACTGCGTTGTTCCCCAGGGGTACGGTCGTAAAGCGCGTATGTCAGATTATCGGGGGTCATATTAACAAGGGTTCACTATACGATGGGGACGGAGTGAGTGGTTGCTCCCGCGCCTTCTGGAGGACCAGACGCCTTCTTGTGATGAATCTCATCGGCTCTTGCGTCGTTTCACTTCCATTGCCATTACATCCATTATTTACCACGCTGTTCCCGCAATTACCTGCGGTGAGAGGGTGCCGCCAATATTCCCGGAGCTGAGTTAATGCACTGTCCGTTCCAAGAATAGTGCGTGTGTAGCAGCAGGGATTTCTTCCTGTCTGGATCTTTCTTCTGCTTTTGGGCCAGACAAAGCGGGGGCACCACGCTTAGCTGTGCCGTAGGTTTGTCTTTGGTGCAGTCATCGAAAGAAGATTCTCGGAATATTCGCGTTGGCCTGTAGCGTTTTTATACATGTATGTGATCCACTACTTCTTTCACGCATCGCACTGTACGCCACAGTATTGCCGAAGGGAAAAAAGAGTGATTTTCTATACGTGTCGTACTTGACGAGATGTAAACTCTTGAACACACGAACGCGTCATGCTGTGACGTCACAAACGTGACGTTACAGTATTAGCGAGAGCTACGGCCATTTCCATTGGTGGGTGGACGCACGGGACCTCTCCCGCGGCTGCCTCACAGCCGGGGGCGCTTGCCGTCAGGCAAGGGTAACGGGCATATTGATGCGCCTGTATTAGAGTCCTCGCTACGAAAGAATTGGGGCGTGGTCTGTCTGTAGCCACCGCGCGCACGCGCAGTGAGTGGAGAGGGAAGGAGAGGGCGCGTGGAGAGCACACCGCGGCGCCGGGGCGTCGGCAATGCGGCTGTGGTGGTCGACAGGACGCGTCTGTGTGGGCGCGCCATGGATTATGCAAGCTGTGCGGAGGAGCGGCGGCGGAAGCAGGCTGAGGCTGCGAGCCGGCGCTGCCGCCAAGCTGAAACGGAGGAAGCCCGAAAGACTCGTTTGGCCGCAAATGTTATCTCGCGTTAGCGTTGTGTTGGGTCGTGTGAAGGGTTGTGTAACGTTTGTGAAGGGTCGCTGAAGGGTTGTGTAGCGTGCGTGACTATTTGTGACTGCGTGACTATTCGTAAATGACTATGCATCGCATCGACTAATTGACTATGCATCGCCATTGTTGGTTTTGAAACACAACGGTTTGGTTTCAGGACTGCGTTGTGAAGGGGAGTTCCCAAAGGGTTTCTTCGTTATCGTTTGCATTGTTCGTTACTGCAATATTTTCGTTCCCTTTATCTGCTACTCATACCACCTTTTAAATTCGTTTCCCGGCTACGTTTCTGGTAATGGAACGGCTGGCTATGGAACGGCTGGCTGCAGGAGGACAGTCTTTCAGCCCTGTCAGCATACCGTGTAGCATATATTACCTACTGGGAATATAGAACATAAAATTAAAAGCCATTCATGTCGTTTCACAACAGGAATAGCTGTTACCCGAATTCAATACCAGACGGTCAAATTACGTTTTTGTTTCCGGCAACGTAATAGGTGGTATGCGTTCCCGTTTCCGGTACCGTTACCATCTCTAATTTGGGTAATACAGTCAAACTCCTTTACAACGAAACTCAGGGGACAGCAAAAAAAATTCGCAGTAAAGGTTTTTTCCTTAAAAAGGATGCCTCTTATTGGACCTATAGGCTCCGGCGGGACCGCAAAAAAAATTTGCTGTAGTGGTATTTTCGTTAAAAAGGTGTTCGCTATAAAGGAGTTTGACTGTATACCGTTACCGTTCCCTGCCTGCCGTGTGGTTGCAGTCTCCGTATTCGCGGTGCCGATTTCTATTACCTCCTTTGGTGTAAAATTAGGAAAGCGAGCTCACATGGGTGTAAATACCAACCGCCCTTTACGCTTGTCCGGCATGACTTTGTGAGAAGTGTGAGAAACCCTACTAGAGTGATGAAACGGTACACTTTAAGAAAAAGATGAGTAATTTTACTCCTTTTTGGGACTAAATGCATTTCCACAAAAATTAGTCCCTTTACAGAGTAAATGCACCGGAGTAAGTGAATGTCACAGAGTGGGGACTGCATTACACGCTCTCTCCTAAGAGTCCCAGGTACATAATAAGTGTGCATGCATGAAAATTACTTGCAATTATACCGTCAACCGCGATATGTCGAGTGACATAAAATCTTGCGAAATCCGTAGGGCACAATTTCGCGAGGAAGAACATCTAACTAGTGTGGATGAAAAATTGCTGAGTTAGCTAAGTTATATATAGCCTTATTCCACTAAGTTCACGAAGAGCACAAATTTGCATAGACTGTTGCATTCAGGAGACAATTAAGCGAAGTTCAATGACTATTTGCAGTCCTGGGGAGTAAATTACTAGGTTAGGGGACAAAAATGGAGAGCAATGGGAGTCTACACTCTTAAAAAAAGGGTGTACTTTAACTCCTTTTTTGCCACATATATAACACCCTTTTGGAGAGTACAATTACGCTCAAAAGGGTGTCTCCTCACTCCCTCAAGGGAGTAGCATAACACCTTTCTCCCTAGTGGAGAGTAATATTACTCCCCGGCAGGGAGAAGATGTTATGCTACTCCCTTGAGGGAGTGAGGAGACACCCTTTTGAGCGTAATTGTACTCTCCAAAAGGGTGTTATATATGTGGCAAAAAAAGGAGTTAAAGTACACCCTTTTTTTTAAGAGTGTATAGGGGACTAGAATAAGCTACAATTACTCCCCATTTTACACCTTTTTTTTTCTTTCTTAGAGTATACAAAGTAAACATGTCGGCACGATCCTCAGGGCGCACGCTATCCCACGCGCGCGAGCTCGCGCCGCTAACGCTTAACTTCGAGAAAAATACCCGCCCAGCTATCCATATCATCGCTTACGGCCTCAGGTGCTTCGCGGTGCGAACAACGCATGAAAAAAAAAAACATGATACCATAGATAGACCACATCATTAAACGCTCGATGGAAAAAGAAATGGGTGACGACGACGACGGGGTCCTCGAAGATGAGATCTCTCTTCCATATATAGCGAGTGGTGACATTTCCCTCGTTGCGAATTTCGAGTGGCGTGTATATCGACCCCTATATCGCAGGGCAGAGTGGTGCGTGATTGGGGCCACCCACTGGGGTCACGCACGCTCCACCCTCAAAAATGATGGCGTTCCACAACGTCGTCCAACAAAAAGAAAAAAAAAGCAGTGTCCTCAACGGGTTCCATCGATCCGTGCGGAATATATTGTATATATTTCCCAAGTACTGAACGCTTACCGAATTTCTTTCCATTTCCCGCAACGGGATGCGCGAGGAACTAAAGTAAATACATAGAGAGGGAGAGGGAGAGAGACAGAGAGAGAGAGAGAGAGAACGCAAACAAAGAGAGCTTCATTTCCAGTCTCCGGATTAAATGAAGAGGAACTGTCACCGTAAGCAAAACGGAGTTCCTTCTTTTTTTTTTTTTTTTTTTTTTGCGCCGAAGGAATCGGTTCGAAAGATTGCGGCCTCCTATACATTTCCTCTTTCGATCGGGTCATTTCGTTGATGGGTTGATCGCATTTGCATGATTGCGGGATTTGTGGGGGATCGCGGAAGCGGGAATTGGGGTCTCGGCGGGAAATGGCACCATCCGGCTCATTCCTCTCTCTTTCCTTGACCTAGTGCTTACTTATATTCTTGTACTTAGTCCGGTATTTTTTGGCGTCAAGGGACCCCACGAATGGCGAATCTTAATCCACAGACACTGTGACGTAGCCCATGGCCATAGTTGTGTCGTACTCGTTTAGACAAAAGAAAGAAAGAAAGAAAACGATGTTGATAAAGAAAAATACTAGGGAGTGGTTGAATTCGTCTCCCTAGTAGGGAAAGAAAACAATAAACAGGTGCCGATGTATTGTTCGTCCGTTGTATTTCGAAACCAAAGAGAACAATGGCGATGCATAGTCAGTAAAGCGAAGTAACAGGATGCAAGCAAGCCGGTCAGTAGTCGAAGGAGACAACATATCCTTGAGCTTGAGCAGAACGGACAGAGACGCAAACAAGTATTAGGATACAAGTATATAGGATTAGTATACAGTATATATTAGGAAAGCGACAACAAGTACACGGGACACTAGATAAAAAAAAGGATGACTAATCGATTTGTTGTCGCTTTCCTGATCGATTTGTACCAACCTGTTGCTTCCTTCGTAGTACATAGTACGTATCTGTTAGCTATAACAGTATAGTTAGTGCGTATTGTACAGCGATGCGTAGCTCAGTTTACGAATTGACAGGTATAAATGGGTCAAAGGTTATCATTTCTCATCATCTTTCCTCGTATACCTTATGGCATACAGTGAACCCTCGTTATTATGACCATGATCGTTCCCGAAAATTTTGGTCATAATGCGGAATTGTCATATAAACGGGGGGATTTGCAGAGGTTTCACTGCGTTGTTCCCCAGGAGTATGGTCATAATCCGCGTATGTCAGATTATCGGGGGTCATATTAACGAGGGTTTACTGTATATGCTATATAGGCTGGGCTTTTCTGTCACGATGGTTTCCGGACGATTTTTTTCAACATTGCCTTAGCTTGTGAAAATCGTTGAAGTGACTTCAAACAACTACGGTTCCGTAATTGAAATCCGCCGACTGTCGAGATGCGCATATTTATCAACAGAACACAGCTTTCTTGGAAGAAGTGAGACGGAAAACGAAACAACGAACACACGCGGGAGATCGCCCTGCAATAAACAGCTAAAAGGAAGGACCCTGTCTGTAAAGTTTGGTCACGTCGCTGTAATGAAAACAACTGCAAAGTAAGAAAGACAAAATGCCTTCGTGCTCTTTTCGATAGTATTTATTATTATTACTTTTTTTTTTGCGTCAAAAGCCATCAGGCTTAGGCGGGCCTGTTTGGTATATCGTAGATGGGTAGAAATCCAGCGAACCGGTAGAGGTGTAGGAAGGGAGTTGCCTCAGGACAGAAGCCGACACCTAAGAAGAAGACACCTAACCCTTTAAATACCATGCCAATGATGAGGACGGTGCCCAGAAGAAGAACAGTCTCTGTTCGAAATATCGGCGGCTTCTGTCCTGAGGCAACTCCCTTCCTGTTTGGTATATGTACGTTATGTTGATTGCTAAATAAAAATGAAATGAAATGAAAAATAAAATTATTATTATTATTATTATTAGGAATTTCGTAACGGTGGCCTCAAAATCTGTAATTTTTTAAGTTGTGGCAATATTTGGATGTTCGATCCAAATTCCGAATCGAATATGGAATTTTATAATCGATTTTGGAATGGAATCGGCTGTCTGCTCTAAGCAAAAAAAAAAATTACGAGAGAGGGTACGAGACAAAGTGAATGCTGTTTCATACCAATATCCGCATGCATATATCACGTGCTGTGCGTATCCGCATGTATGCTGCAGCATGGTTCGGTGAAATAACTGTATGCTTCGTATTGGCTGAAGATGACTCTCTGACTGCATTTTCCCCAAGTACACCAGGAAAAACCCCAGACAGCACACACTTTCCTGGGTTTTCCTCAGACGCTTTCAGACATATGTCGGCACAGTTCCCTTAGAAGTCGGCCCAGGACGCACATTCCCCCAGGGCGTCAGTCGTGACGTTGCCCACCTACGTGAGGCCGACAACGGCAAGCCCTTTCACCACCCACCACCACCATTCCCCAAGTACACCACCATTATAATTCCCAAGTACACCTCTATGCTGCACGTGTTGTTGGCCTCCATCCTACGGTTAAAAGACCTCTACCCGAGAAACGTCATCATGACGTTTGTAGACAGACTTGAAACCGAAACAAATCGGAATGGGAGGACTGGGTTCCACGAATGGGCCCTTGTTCGTTGCCTCCTATTGAAATAAAAGTAGGACCGAAGGTTGTGTCCCTTTCAGGGACCATCGTAATCCCCTCAAGACCGGGGCTTTCGCGCGCGTCCTTGTTCGCCCCTAGCTTCCAGCGTAGTTCACGTCTACCAAATTGGTGGCGCTGTCGAACACTATGACGTCATTTGTTTACAAACAGGCAGAGGTCTATTGACCTCCTGCGACAAAAAGCGACGTAGCGAGTCTCGACATGGCCTGACTCCAAACTAGCTGGACGCTACGTGGTCACGAGGTTCGCAACAATGCACTAAGGGAACCGTTGGTGGCGAGGAGGTGTTCCCCCCGGTTCTTGTGGAATTCCGTCTGAATTTCTCGGTCCCTTTCTGATATTCGAATAGGTCGTCCCATGACAACTACCTCGTCCAGCTCTCATCTAGCTTTAGATTCATCCCTTGATTGTAGAACATATGGTGGAGAACAAATTCACAAGAGAGAAACTGATGTTCTGAGGCTGGAACAACATAGAAAGGACAGATACAAACAAAGCCTCAAGTTGCCTAAGAAATCAACGATGAAAGATGAAATGAGAGGCGTGTTAGCTTAGCTCAATTGGTAGAGCCCTGGACCAGTAATCCAGAAGATGTGGGTTCTATCCCTACAGCTGGCTAACCTTTTCAGTGACTTTCATCTTTCAACAAATTCACGTCTGGGTTATTCGAGTCACCAGAAGGCCCTACTGCAACTCCACTAATAACCGAGTTATGCGTTACTTTGGACTCGTATCTAACGAGCATCCCATATCCGAAACGCTGGTTCCAGACTCAGACACAAACGTCGGTACAGTTACCCGTGAAGTCTGCCCGAGACACACAATCCTACGCCCGAACAACATCCTTCCCCATCGGCAGGCAGACGGCTCGGCTTAGAAACATCGTCCTGTGCGAGGGACGTACTCAGATTATAGTGCACGCTAAGGATCCTCAGCACGGGTGGGCAAAATCATTCCACGATCCACCAACTGTGGCGCGTCGCTCGTCACCACAGTTGACACCACGGCGTAGAGTACCACGAACTATACTGTCATCACTTCGTGTCTCGCGAATCCCCTCTCATATCCTCCTCCTCCCCTAATCGGGTCATCTACCTTCTTCACACACACACACACGTGTTTTAAGATTCCGTCGCACGTTCAACGGGGATCGAATCGGGATCGAACCCGGAGGAACAGACGTCACCCACCTGCCCTTGCGGCGTCGCGTGGCGGCGACGACGTAGAAGCCATGATAATCCAACCTTGGTGGACGGCAAAACACGACAGGTGTCATTTGCGGCGCCGCAAGTGAGAACAAACCAGCCAGAGGAAAGCACGGCTGCCGAATGACGGAGCGCCTCTGCTACTCTATCGATCGCCAGCCGAATCCTTCCATTGTTGACCCTCGCTCTGAAGGAGGGGAAAAAGATTAAAGAGATCTATGGATGTACGCCGTCAAAGGGGGGGTCACGCGCGGTGTCAATTAGCGAGTCGGGGAGGGATGCCAACACACTATAGTGTTTGGCACCCTCCTCCACTCGCTAATGGTAAGAAGAAGATGAGTGCACTTCATTCTACATTAGCACGGGACTCTGCGGGGTTCATCTGAGCTCCACTAATAAGGTGTCCAGCTGCACCGACCCGTGTCTTAACGGCTTGCATTGCCAAATATAATTTATAGAAAGTAGAGATAAACTGATGTTCTGAGGCTGGAACAACATAGAAGGGACAGATACAAACAAAGCCTCAAATTGCCTAGGAAATCAACGATGAAAGATGAAAGTCACTGAAAAGGTTAGCTGGCTAACCTTTTCAGTGACTTTCATCTTCATCGTTGATTTCCTAGGCAATTTGAGGCTTTGTTTGTTTCTGTCCCTGTTGTTCCAGCCTCAGAACATCAGTTTATCTCTTGTTCAACAGGTGCCGCTTGCGTCGATTTCCGTCGTATGAATGTGTGTATGAGTGAGCAAAAATGTAAGAGTGAAAGGAGGGTGAGTGAGAGTGAGTGGCTGGTTTGTCGTCCCTTCAGATGACGCACCCCGAAAGTCTCTGGAGAGACGTGTTAGCTTAGCTCAATTGGTAGAGCCCTGGACCGGCAATCCAGAAGATGTGGGTTCGATCCCTACAGCTGGCTAACCTTTTCAGTGACTTTCATCTTTCATCATTATAGAAAGTACCGTACGAGGTACTAAATGGATGGAGATCTGCACACGTCCGATGCGCTGAAGTCTTTTTAATTGATGTTTGATTGCTGCCATTGAATTGATATTGTGAAGATGCGATTATGAATGGTATGAGTAGGATTTTAAGAAAAAAATCTTCCCGGAAACGGCACCGGAAAGGGTGTTGCCCCGACGACCGTTTAATAGGCCGCGCATTCCAAGACGCGGCGGCCCACCAGGGGGGCGGACCGCGTTATCGAGGGTCAGGAAAGGGTAATGGTAACCGAAACAGAAACGGTATATTACCGAAATTGGAGATGGTAACGGAAACGGAAATGCGCACCACGGTCCTCCATTACCGGAAACAGAAACGGAAACGAATTTATCGTCCGGTATTGAATTCGGGTAATGGCTATTCCTGTTGTGCGATGACATTTAAGAGACTTTTCATTTTTTTTATGACTCCATTTCCTGTAAGGCTCTAAATACTACACGAGAACATGGAAAGTAAGCGCAATATTGGATCTCGAAGGTCCATACGTCGCTTACCTCGTCCCAGTCCTCATAACTCCGTGACATCAACACGTGACTATACTCCACCATAGCACGAGGATGACAGCCTACGATTTTTAGTTACTTATTTTGTACTTTTCTTTTCTTCTTCTTTTTTTTTTCATTTCACAGTGGCCATGGCAGTATTATTTACTATTGAGAACGTCCGCTTATGAATGCGACATTGGATGAAGGTTACGCCCATCTTGAGTTGCTGGACTCCGAGTGACTGAAGACTGAAGACATGTTCCCACATATATATATATATTTTTTTTTATCTCGCAAAATGAGCTCATCCCAACGACGTAAAATTACTTGTGTAGTGTGTACGCGTGACACCGAAGCAGCACTTGGGCAAAACAGGGTGATGATATAGATCCGGAAGGGCTGTCTTCCCGCAGCTCTGTAACAACCGTTCCATTACCGGAAACAGTAACGAAAACGAAATTGAAAGGCCCGTATCAGAAACGGATAACGGAAGCGAAAATATAGCAGTAACGAAAATGGAAACGGTAACCAAAATACGTCCGTTATCCTTCCCTGTCAAGGGGCCCTTCTCCAGTATAGACCGGCTCCCATTTGCCTCCCTGCACCGCGTACGCGGAATTGAAGGGAGACCAGGGAGAGCAGGGAGAAGAGACGGATAAGGTAGTAGAACCACAGGCTCGCGAACCGAGGCTGTTATATCAAGCAGGCGATGGTGACGATGGAGATCATGAGGGGGGGATGATAGAGTGCAGCTCACAGGAATTAAAGTCGTCCAAGTAGCTCTATCGGGTAGCGAGAACTGTCCCCCACCACCCCCCACCACCCCCAAATTAAATCTGAAAACGAGACTACCGCTTTAAGTATGCTCGTCAGAACATGATTGTAGGAGGTGGACAGAGAACTGCGAAGGTTATCTCTGGACACTAGGTTATCTCTGCAATCTAGGTGTTCGTCTGAGAATCTTGGCGTTCGTTCGACGAGAGCACGGCGTCGGCGTAGCACACATTACTGGCAATCAGAGAGGTGTGGGTTCAAGCAATTCCTCACTTCAGCGTTGTTTTGTGGCCGTATAGTCGAATTAAACTTTGACTATATACCTCACCCTCTATTTTGATATTCAGAGGCTAGCAGGACTCTCGAATTTGCGGGTAGCTTGCGAGACAAGCAATGTATAGCATCTCTTTTCTCTAACTGCGCTTTTTTTGTTATGGTCTCGCTTCAAATCCCGCGTCGCGGTGGAGGGGAGGGGGCAAAAGTAAGTCTGCTCTAAAAGAGGGGAGAGCACCTTCGTTAACGCAGACTACCTTGGCGGACCGTGTCTTGGAACACTGCCTAACGGTGGCGGAGCTTTTTCCTAATCTTTTGGACTTAGTGGCCCGGGGAGCTCTTATATTTCCTTCTTTTTTATTTTTAAAACGCGCCCGTTTTCATTGCCCGTTATGGGAAATATAAGAAACGAACAAACAGGGGCAGCAGAAAATGAAATGTGAGGTGGGCGAGGTTGAAATAAACAAAACAAAAAAATGGCAGAAAGAAAATGCTGATCTCTACTGAAAACGTGTGCTCACTTCCAAAAAATAATAAAATCATGGTCGATCCAATGGTGGATCCGACGGAAACGCGTTAGCCTTAAAACTTGAAAGCCTTTCGGGAACTCCCCTTCACAACGCTACACAACGCTAACACAAGACAGCATCCGCAGCCAAACGAGCCTATCGGGCTTCCTCCGATTCAGCTTGACGGCGCCGTCTCGCAGACTCAGCCTTCTTTCGCCGCCGCTCTTCCACACAGCTTTCATAACCCGCGTGGCGCGCCCACGTGGACACGTCTGGACCTGTCGACCACCTGTCGACCAGCTGCACTGCTGGTGCGCCGAGTCGCGCTCTCATAGCGCCCTCTCCTTCCCTCTCCGCTCACCGCGCATGCGCGCTCCACTTGTGTGGCTACAGACCGACCACGCCGCGATTCTTTCGTGGCGAGGACTCTAATGCTAACCCATTAAAAAACAGCAACATGCACAATAGCTGCATGCATAAGTAGTGTCCCATACACATCCCTTCGACGAACTGGCAGGATATGGCACGCATGAATGGCAGGACGAACTGGCATGCAATATCCACTATTGGTCCTGGTAACGTCCATCTCTGTAATAGGACGGACGGACGTTAGACGCAAAACGCGGCCGTTTGTATATCATCTGGTGGTGGTGGTGGCGGTGGTGTGCTATTTCCGAGCGATCTGCGTGGCGGCACCTCCACCTGGACCTCCGTGGGAGAAATTCATTGCTTCCACTGATACCCCGTTTGCGACCTCCCGCGGATGTCCGTAGGATGTTATGTTCTATCTGGGTTGTGTTCACCCTAACTGTTGGCTCCGCATCTCCAATATATGGCACTATGGGCACGTTCGAATATGAGGTGCGCCTTCGCATACTACACACCGGAGGTGTCGTCATTTTAAATCCCCTCTGAATACTCCGGCAGACGTCAACGAAGGCGCACATCACGAAGTCTGTTGCTATGCAGATTTCGCTTTCTGCTACGTCCGCTTTGAGCTGCGCTCATCAATAGAAAATTTCAAAGCAGACGACACTCTCTTCTGCATGTCGTCTGCAAACTGGAAGTGGGTAATGTGCCAAAGAATTCTACGTCGGGCTGCTATACAACAAATTAAGTTTGTTGAAACTGTTTTACTACACATTTTTCACAAAGCTTTGCGCTGGCGCAGCTGTAACTGCGAGAGTGAGATTGATCATCGGTGAAGTATAGCCAATGTTGCTTACCATGTCTGATAATTCCATCAGCTACGGACGGCAAGGGGGCAACATTCCTGAGCTCTCTACCGATGCGTACTGGACGGCTCCGTGCCATATAACTGAAGATGGACGTGGAGCCATTATGTCTTGGTCGGTTTCTCCTTCCTTGGAATACATTGAAGCTGTCGTACATGAAAGTCATTCCCACAGATTCACGTTTGCCGCGCGTCTCTCTACAGTTTCGAAATGGTCATGGTCTGTTCGTTCGTAGTCCTTTTTTGAAGTCGTAGGTCGGAAAGCAACGTTCCCCGCGGAGTTCTTGGATACACTTTGCGGTTCAATGCAAATGCTCGCGGTCCACTTGTAAACCTTCAGGACATGTTCGGCGAAGCATCAATGGTGTAGCGTCTGCAGATCTTGTTTCGTAAAAGTGTTGCATATAACACGGAAGTATATTCTCTAATCTCCGTGAGACTTAAAAATCGTGTTCCATAAGGTAAAGTATATGGAGCACAGCGTCTATGCTAAGCCAAGTCAGAGTGAGATTTTCTCAAAGGCACTGGACCATGAAGACCTCGTAAGCAGAGTGGACCTCTTGTGAATATTTTGAACCTTCTGTTGCAAAGTATGGTACCGTCTCAAGAAACGTGCACTACTTCGAAGACGTGTCTTAAACTGGTCTTGAGAGGCACTTCGCAGACCTTGCTGACCAAACGTAGGGAAGTCCTCTAACAGATCAACGACTCGAAGACATTGTCCATGTACCTTGAAATCAGATAGGGCTGATATTCCTCTACAATTATCGAATTTCCTTCTGAGCAACACCACCAAGTGAAAGAGGCAGGAATGAAATTGGGACGGTTGTCGCTTCTGTGTCCTCGTCAACTGCACCAGTACACTTGCTGTGTGTTAAATCAGTACTCCAATCACTCTCTGGACTCTAATCACCCAAGGCTCGCTTTTGTGAGCCTTGAGTCTTAAAAGATAACCGCACGTGCATGTCTCTGAACGCGTACCAGGGCACGAAGTGATCTGTCCAGTCCCGCAGAATAGATTTTCCACGTTCAGTGGGTCCAGCCTATCAGGGCACTCTTCAGAACGAACAAGGCGTTATAATAACACCGCACTCTGTCTTCGCTATCGCATCCTTGAGGCAGTCTTCTTCTTAATTGGCTTCTAGGTGTCCTTCTCAGCACATCACTTCATCGCAGCTTCACTTCCACATGACACCGAGGACACAACGAAGAGTCAGGTCGAACACTCCGTGCGGTAATGACGACACCAACATGGCGTACGCGAAATGTTGCGGTGAAAGAGAAAAACAAGACGGATCCTCGGGAGCGGTATATATTTTGTGGCGTGCCATTTTTTGACAGTTTCCACCGCGTGACGTCGCCACCATGGGGCCGTGTCGCTCGATTAGGTGATAACCGGTATACGACGTATTGTGTGTGAGACGGTCAATACAGGATTTTGGCTGTTAATATATGGTAATATTCGTCTCTCACGCAAGCGACGGATGCATGCGGCTCTGAAAACGCCCTCTCCCAGTATTGAACCAGTCGGGTGACACATTTAGAGTATACTCCTGAATAGTGTATTACGTTATAAATGTCACTATGGCATGTGGGCGAAATGGGGCAGGGGAGGTCGGTTGTGGAAATTGTCGTTAAGCGTGAACCGCATGGAACGAAAAACTGTCCGAAAACTGTCCGAACCGAAATCGGGACCGAACTTTTTTCTGTGCATCACCGCATGCTACCGAAATGCTACCGGAATTTCGGCCGAAGACTTCTGGCCTTGGGGAACATCGCCTTTCAACCATCCAGCTCAATGAGATAATCCCTGTATTCACAGGGGTAGAAGTCGCACACACGGCAACAGTCGACCCGATTGTTACGTCATTGTTGCTATGGTTCTCCTTCCGGCTGAATAGCCATTGGATGCTTCTACTTTTTCGGTTGGCGTCACTTCCCATTTCGGAGGAGAAATCTGGCTTGACCAAATCGGGCCGAATTCGGCCCGAAATTCTGTTCTCCGAAAAAAGTTCGGTCCCGAATTCGGTTCGGAAAGAATTCGGACGCTTTTCGGGCCATGCCGTTCACGCTTTAGACGTTTGAAGTCGACCCTGAACGCATACTAACACCCTTATTCCTACACCCCTTTCCCGTTTCCCTCACCCGTTTCCTACACCCCTTTCCGCTTACGTTTATCTCCGCAATGACGTCAACGAATGTACGTCGCTCATATGGCCACAGTCGTTTCGCGGTGCTAATGTTGAATTAAAAAGAAATAACGGAGCAACTGAACGCCTCACTGAAACTATAACCACATATCAATTCGGTTCGGGAAACATCTTTCTGACCCCAACGAATAAGTTCACGAACTTCACGCTCGTTATCTGCTTCAGTGCCAAAACGACAAACACAAACATGCATGAGAATATAATATTCTCACGATCTGACACGAATAAAAAAGAAGGAAAACAATATTATTCCACTTGCCTTAGAGAGAAACTGGGTATATAGGTGTAACCGGCACTGTCTGGATGGGGCAGAAAACTCCGCTCAAAATGAGTCCTCTAAATCATTTCTCTTTTTCCTACTTATTACACTCGTCCGCAGGAGGATGTGTGTAGAGGAAGGCTTTGACCACACCCCTTTAGAGGTTCCTTCTCGAGAGAGAAATCGAACGGACTGATAGCCAAAGTCCACGTGCTTCGCATTAGAGGCACACCCACTACCACTTCCCCCGATACTCTTGATACTTGAAAACAACGGGACGCTAAATTACGTGGTGTACACCCCCGTGTAAATATGCGAGGCATCGATCACATCCATCACTGGAACTTCGGGTTGCCTCGTGTTCTGAGGTAACCGTGCATTAAGAGACATCGGTTCGAGGTGTGTATAGTTGTTTTGTGGGAGGTGCCCGCAGGGGTGCCTGGGTTAACGCTAATCTATCCATGGTTTAGCTGGAAGCCTACCGAGTAATTACTGACAGTGGCGTAGCCAGACTTCCAAGGTAGGGGGAAGCGGGGCTCGAAACGAAAAGTCTCCTTCCCCCCCCCCCCCCTCTGATCCTGGGTACTACAACACAACGCAACTTGTGCACACCGCAAAATGCGGATGAACAAAAAAATTGATTCGGAGATTCACAAGCGGTGTCACGAGATTGGAAGTAGTTTCAAAAGCTCGTATACTTTGAAAACCATTCAGGAGTGCTGCTGAGATAGACGCCATGAACTGCAAGAACTATCGCCATCGTCACACTGGTCCTCCCATGTATTATTTTCTCGTCGGATTTGCACGATTTGCGTGGGTCGGTCCGTGGCAGGTAGGGGGGGCGCGAGCCCCCCCCCCCCATAGCCCCCCCCGTGGCTACGCCACTAATTACTAATTCGGTGCTTTACGTCACGAGACAATTATGAGCATGATCGGCGCCGTCCATCTATGGAGGAAGGCGTCGGAACGAAGCGTGGCTAATACCGTGTACTCACACGAGCGACATTCCCCCAGAAGCGGAAGATGCGAAAAGCGTCATAGCTTTCTGCTGTCACGTGAGCACGAGCGCTCAATGTCGTGTCTTCACGTACACTGCTAACCGTTGGGAAATATACTGCTACACAGCCACACGATATTCCGTAGCAGACGACAGGAAAACACGCTGACGGTGTCGTCTGCTAAGTGTCGTCTGCTAAATGCGCAGTACGCCACTCCCGATATTCCGCACCGTGTGAATGCTCAACATATCACGGGACGGAACTTGGGCTCTGTGAGCAGTGTTTTCGCTTTTTCTTCCACTAGAATATTCGGTGAGGATGTCGCTCGTGAAAATACACGGATAAGGAAATTGTACCGCGCCATCATTTTGCTGGCGTCCAGGTCGAGCGGTTTGAAGATCTGTAAGTGGACAATGTCACCAACTGATGTATCGAATCCAGTAGAATAGGAGCGGGTTTCGCGTTTTGTGAGGGCTATACGTAGGATAGATCTATCTGTGAGCCTTAACCAGTTCCTTAAGAAGTGAAGAAGTACCCCTTGTGAAAAAAGAGCTGGTGCACCAATGTCCTCAGAGAGTACCACCTGCTCAATTGATGCGTAGTATACATACACAGAAACTGTCGGTGAACCGCAAGAATCATTTGGTAGCCAACAGACAGCGAGGCTAATCGGAGCATCACATTGGCAGGTAAGTTCTTGAACGAAATTTGGCGAATTCGGGTGGTAATTTCGTGGCAACACGGCCTAGCGCTCGGAAAGTGCTAGCTCGGGGCCGGCGGAGCCCGCGCTGGATCCTGTGACCGTTGCCACCCGAACATGAGTGCCAGGAATCTAGCGATTTTAGACGCTTGGATCACGCCAAGGGGAATCGCGTTCGCTCGTCTTCGGGTTCTGTCGTCTGCTAACTCACGTGACCTTAGACGTGCGGGCCAATGAGGGTTCTCGCCGCCCTCGCGATGCGGATATGACGACACCGGATACAGTTGGGCAATCCGCTGCCCTGTCGCTTCGAGGCCGGGCGAAAAAAGTACTAGCTGGCAAATTCCTGACGCTCGGAAGGCGCCACGCGAACATGCGAGATCTGGCAAAACTGGCTAGAACAGGCGGGATCTGGCAAAAAAAAAAAGTTGCCACGAAATGACCAATTCGCCAAAGATAACCTGGAGCTATGCGCACCAGAGAAAAAGTTTAGCCTTCATGTCGTTTTTCTGTTGTGGTACCTGTGGCTCGTGCATGGCTACGGCAGTATAGCATTGCTCATTAGATACTAATTCCCGGGTAGTTACACGGAGGTATTAGTTTTAGGGAAACGTAGAAGTTTCACGATAACGTTTCCGAAAACACGATAAGCCAATTGCCTGAATTTTTTGCAGTGGGCGACATCACGATGCTGATATCTGATTGACTGACAGCGATACGGAAGGCGCTTACGATTTCCTAAAAGTCCCTAATATTGTGTCCACAAAGCAGTCATTGTCACATTTCGTGTGCAGTGCAGTGGACTTCAGTAGCAATAACTACCCTGCCGTTAGGGAAGATCGGTCCATTATATAGGCAGCTTACACGAAGACCGTTCTTACATGAGCTCCATATGTTACCTTAGCACCAACTGTCTTCATATATTTTCACACTTCAGTTTAGTTCAAGAAATTATCGAGATAATTATGGTTCAGTTACAGCGAAACGAGACAAGATCCCCGGAGCGAGTGCACATGACAGTGTTCATAGATCCTTGTGAAGTCTGTCAAGGAGGGGCTGGTATCCTGCCACCGGCCGTGCCGGGTTTTCCGAAGACTTTTCAGACTAATATCTGCACAGTTCCTCCTGACGCCGGCCCAGGAAACAGACACGAAAAACAAAAACAAATAAAAACTCCCTAACGGCATGCCCGCCGCCACCTACGAGCCTGAACGAGCCTGAACCTGTAACGCATGCCCTTGTGAAAATAATGGGCGATTCGCTGCATCTGTGCAATTCCAACTGCGCCATTACATTATCACTATATGATAATTAAATATCCCGGTAATTCTGAACAAATTCTATAGTCGAATAGTCGACTTTGCCTGACGAAATCGACCATATACACATCGAACCAGTTCACAAAATGCTGTCAGCATGCAGCGGTTGAGTTGGGTTGCATCGACCGTGCATTTCATTATAATACGAGCGCAACAAAAGTGTCATTATGTGGCTCACTCTAGCGGCAACTCTCTCCAAACTCCCACCCACACTTTTGACAACAGCACGATACACCCACCTGTTGTGCTCTTCCGTCCTATCCAATCCACGAGGGGCCGACACGACAGAAGACCGTCAGCGATAACACGAGAAAAGGTTGTCGTCTGCCATGTATTGGAGCAGATGGGTCTTTTTATTACTTGTGTCAAAGCGACAATTCGATTCTGTCCCCGGCCCAGTCTTTTTTTTTTTCTTTCCTGCTGTCCGAGTCACGTGTGCGGAGGTGGAAAGGGGCAGTCAGTGTGTACCTGGCGAAATTGATTGCCTCCTTTTTATGAGCGGCAGCTCTACTGGAAGCGGGGAATAAAAAAGGTGTCGGTGACGTTTTCACCTGCTTTGTGGTGATAAATTTGCTCGACGATGCGCCCGTGTCCGGCGAATTTTTAGTGCAGACGACGCGTACCGTGGTAGCAGACGACGGTGAACTCGCGTTCGTCCGCAGACGAGCGCTAGTATAGGACCGTGCAGGAGTCGGCTCTTCGTGTATGCGGAGATGTACAAGGGTCGGTGAAGCTGGACTGAAACTTTTATTTCATTAAATATAGTAGAAAATTCGAGAAGCACCACACAACGTCCGTTTCTTGAAAGTATTCGCCATAGCGTTAATCTAGGAAGTTATTCACTCTGCGCTTTTAGACACTGCTGTGGTGGCAGCAGTGTGGTGTTTTTCTCTTTGTTTGTTGTTGTTGTTTGTTTTTTTTTTTGTTTTTTTTGGAGGGGGGGGGTTCATCTGTGTGGAACGTCTTTCCTCGAAGGTGCTCTTTAAGGACCCCAACCAAATGGTAAACACTTGGGGCTAAATCTGGGCCGTAAGGGGCACTGAACAAAACTTCCTAACACGTTTCGGCCAGGGTTCCTACGTCAATTTCTCCGTGTGAGACCGGGCATTTGCATGAAGAACACCCCTTCCGGACAACATCCCAAGCCTTTTCTTGGGGACTGCGTTTCGCGCGGCACCTTTTATCAACGTGGAACAGTACCGGGCATTAACCGTTCATGACCCCTTGGACCCAGACCTCCACATGGATGACACACCACATGTCCCTGAAGACCAGCGGCATGGCCGAACGGGTTAAGGCTGGGAGGTAGCGGGTTCGAATCCTACCACCGGCTGCGCTGTCTGAGGTTTTCTCTGGGTTTTCTGAAGACTTTCCTAGACGAATGTCGGTACAGTTCCCCCCGAAGTCGGCCCGGGACGCACACTAACCCCCCGTCACTCACTCCTTCCTGCTGCCCCCTCTCCATCTGTCCTCGTCTGTACGCCGCTTATAGCCAAAGTTGCTTCGCGGCGCAATGAAAAAAAAATGCCCGAGAACATAGTTCCCAGCAGACGGCCGCATCTTGCTTTCTTTGGCGGCGGGCAAGCCGTATGTCGCCATTTTATGCTACCTTCTTTTTGTCTCTGGGGTGGGGTGATGCATCAGGTTTCATCACTGATGATTGATTGCCAAAATTCGTCCCCCTCCTATTGAAACCGGTTCAGCAGCTGCTCAGAGACTGCCACGCGCGCTCCTTTCTGGTCACAAGTGAGGTGTCGGGGAACCCATCTTGGACAGATTTTGCGGAACAGTAAGTGCTCGTGAGTGATTAGTGAGTTCTAGTGCATCGCACGCTATCGCCTTTTGCGTGCGTAAGGGATAGCGTTGGTGGTCCTGCGCGCGCGCAAAGCATAAAGACAGCTTTGCGCACTTTGCGAAACATCTCTTTATGTTTTGCACGCGCACAGGGCCACCCATGGCGACGAAACTCCCCATTAATCATCTCAAAATAAAGTTATCGTTGTAAGCACTATGACTATCAAAGGCTTATCGAATATTCATAGGAATATTCGACAAAAACTTTTCCACAATTCATCACGTGTGTACGTTGTTTATGGAGCCTTACCCATCTTGGCACGCAGCTGTAATTTTTGCCCACCCTTCAAAGGGTTCACCATTCTCTGTCTGTGTTGGAGAGTTCTTAATACATAATATGTTAATATTACGAAATTATTTCTTACAAATCCATTGCAACTCGAGATGTTCAGGAATATTTTCTTCGTTCGTCTTAGTATTGTATGTGCACAAAACAATAACCTTCCTGGCGAAAGGGGTGGCGTCTTGTGCTTTCCACTCCCGCCACCTGCATCACCACACCTCACGTGATACTCGCGCTTCTTCCGTGACTCACTGCGCCGCGATACATGGGGCACGCGGGATAAAAATAAGCGCTGACGAAGTCGGAAAATTGATGAATGCGGATTGAAACGTGATGGAAATGCTGTAGCGACCAGAAAACAAGGCTTGGTTGAGAAGAAGATTGGGATGATGGCTGCTGCGGTTGTTTGGTCGCTATGCGTCAGGGCGGGTGAAATCCGTCTACAATCCGCAAAGTGTACACCCTCGAAAAATATGTCTATGACGATGCTTGGGATGAGGAACGTGCGACGCGAGCGGTGAAAGAGTCCTCCATATTTTTTATTTTTTTGCTGTGCCTTGATCTGCGCACCATCTAGAATCTCATCAACTCCGTCAGAGAGGCCGTCAGAGAATTGGTTGTGACACCGCACTGTGACGACATACGGGATACCTAAAGTAAGCAACGCCCAGCCAATCACGACGTATGTATGCCGTATCTATGGAGATGAGACGCCGTCAGCCGAATGGGCAGCCAATCGTAGCCACAGAAAGCATATGTATATAAAATCGCTTGCGGTGATTGGTTGAAGCAAACGTCACCTCGACGTCATATGTTCACGTGGCGAAGGAGTGAGAGGAGGTATTAAAGGAACACTGAGATGACTTTTTTTTTTGTTTTGTCGCTGCGGCGTGTTCTACGCAACAAATAAAGTTGGCTCTTGCGAAAGAACGACGAGTGTATGTGACCTACACAGCGCGCGCGAGGCCTCTGTTACGAACACGTTTAAAAAATCCTCTCCTAGTGAAAAGAGCGTATCGGAGAACGAGGAAACGTCGTGACGTAACGTGGTCCCCGGGCACGTGACCCGTGACGTAGAGCAAGGCGGCACAGCTCAAGCAGGTATGTAAGCGGCGCGCGGGCCGCGAAGTAAGAAACGAGGGGAAAAAATTCGGGGACTTCTCTATACGCCGCGTGAGGATCGTGTCGGTCGTCCGCGGGTGCTTTCTCCGGCTGTCTCTGTAAGCTCGATTGCGCAGTTATAATACACCACAGAGCGAAAATATTTTGCATGGTGGCTCTGTTGGACAGCTTGACGAATGAGACAGGGTTACCAGCCGTGTTAAATGTCGCCTCGTTGACCAGACCTTGTGCATCTGGATAGCGCTGGCTGTGCCATTCGAAGAATTTTTATTCGGAAATGAGACCCCAGGTGTCCATGAGACTCGAGGCTGCTCGCTGGTTGATGCAACGTCACACTGACCTGATTACGTCACACCAGCAGACCAAGCTGCGCCCGGTTCTGGTGTGCTTTTCTTTATTACTTTTTCTTAAATTCGGTGTTCGCGCCGCGAAGCAACTATGGCTATGAGCGGCGTACAGATGTTAACAGATGGAGAGGGGACAGCAGGAAGGAGTGAAGGGACAGGGGGGTTAGTATGCATCCTGGGCAGACTTCAAGCAGAACTGTCCCGCCATTCGTCCTCGAAAGTCCGCCGGAAAACCCCAGACAGTGCAGTTCAGAAAGACACTATTCAGCGAAAAATATTTTGCACGGTGGTTCCTGATGGGCTGGTTGATCAATGGAGAAGGGTTTTGATCAATGCTCTTGCGAGTTCATTTGCGACCAATAGCGTACACCACCAAACCTCCCGGTGGTGAAGGAATATCGCACGTTTAGTGACACCAGAAACTTCTCGGAATAGTAGTTAGTCACTAGGCATGAAAAGAGGGTCAAGTTGATTAGAGTCCACAGATGACTAAAAAGAGCACACAATACAGAAAGAGACAACATAGTTTTGAGCTGTGGTGTTGTCCGTTTTTGTTTCGCGTGCTCTTTTCAGTCGACGTGTCGGGTGGACTATCAACTTCGCGTTACTTAGTCACCGTATTTGGCTCAAGAAAACTACCGGGGGCCGCAGTTTGATTGATTACCTACTTTTATTTACACCAAACCAAGAATAACCTGTCAGCTTACTTTCAGCACTTTTCTAGGGCAAAGGTCCTGCTACTGTCCGGACAAGAATTTTGACATAAAATCTGTAGGTTTAGGATTCACGGTGTCTTTGAAGTAGGCCATCACGTGTGACTTTTGCTTGAAAATCTTCAGGGTTTCCACAAGTTCCATTTGGCCCTTGAAGAAATAGATGCATACAATGTGAGTACTACAAACACTACAAAAAGACACTGTACATGATACAACATGCACAATATGCGAATATGGTAAAGCAACCAGCACTCGTGCAGGGAACATGCGAGCAGAAATTGAATTTGGGAAGTGATAAAATGGCAATAACCAAAATAAAACTCTTACAATGAACACAAAGCAATGCACTGTATACAGAATGAATGAAAGCATGTGCACTGCTTGAACTGTCGGACTTTGCTCTTTCGTACCAGATCAAGGCATTTCACCCACCGTACCTATTTCAAACTTTGCAGAAACGTATCAATTCGTCACATGCACCTGCAGGGCGAACTTGAATGTTTAGATTTATGTTACTTTGCAACAACTTCACGATCTCTCGTGGATGCGGATTTAGCTGACAAGTGGCTAAGTTGGGTCGCGTGTTAGGTGCAGCTACAGCACACCAAGTTGCAGACAACGCAGAGCACAGTTTGGTACCCCAACTGGAGGAGTACCCACTACCCTCCACGAGGGTCATTAGGCCCAAACTACTACTATCAATGTTATTAGCACAGGGTGTTACTAATACGAAACCATTATGGTTTCCTTTGCCTGGACACGTGAGATACCTGCATCAAAAAGTTACTCGAGTGCGATCATGCAGCGATAGCATGCCCAGTGCTGTAAACAGCAGAAAGAGCCGCACACATATCTTGCATAATGGTCTCTAACGGCACCTGAGTGCATGCTCAGCGACATACCTTGATGACGAGCAGGTCTATAGTACGAATGTCCCTGACATGCCTATTCTTCACAAACTCTTCTCGTAGTTTTGCTCGTCCCTGTTCAGCAGTCACTGGGATATCATACTGCTTCACTGAAATGTAAGTAACACTTTAAGATGTGAAGCACTCCAGATTACCTTCCAAACTGCTACTGAAGCCGCATTCTGCAGACGATACCCTGGCCTTACATACTGCGCGACAACGAACAGAATTTCGTTAACTGTCAGCTATGTCGTCTGCTAATTTCCGCTGGTTCTGATGCACTCAAGTGTGACCGTATTTCGTCAAGATCGTGAAGAGATTTAAAACTTCGGAAGGTCATCCGTATAAAGATGATGCACCCAACAGTAATGCTCCCAAATTGCCGAGCCGGTACACTTACCTATTGTTGGCATCTGCCGGTACCACGCCTTGTACAAATTAAGCGCTCTTCGCCTTGCTTCAGTTTGGTCTAACGAGAGGATCGGTTTTACCCTTTGAGCTGTTGTTTTGACTAAACCTGACGCCATCTTGCTCCCTTTGGCTCGCTAGCTTTGGCTCGGATTGGATTGGTATTAGGATATGTGCTCTTTCATGACGACGGCGATAGGGCGGCGATAGCTTGAGAAGCGTTGCTCCATAGTTTCGGAATCGTGCGCGCAGGTTCACTACATCAGTGCTTATTATTATCATCACGATACTTAGCATTATCATTGGACCACTGAAGCAGCACGGCAGTCAGCTACAAATATTAACGCAATGCATGAAATGAACTTTTTCGACGACTGTCATATTTCAATTCAACTTTCCTTCTTCAGAAAGCAGAAGTCATTATGCGATGGTGCCTGCGTCGTTCTCGGAGATCAAGATATGTGGTGTCGAGTCTCACCATTGCCTATTTTTTGGACCACTGCCTCATTTCAACATGCTACCAATGACAAAAAAAAATGAATAAAATAAATCGCCACAGCAATTCAATTTCAGAGACATGAGTTTATTTCCATAACTGAAATGTACAAACACGAAGTGCATGAATCGTGGAATATCGGAAGAGTACAAAAACTATACCCTCAAAATACCAGAGTACTTAATGTACAGCAATAAACCAACGATTACAACGACCCATAGCAACACATGCAACAGCTTCAATATAATACTGTAGTAGTAGTATTTTGGGAAGCGACAGAAGGGAAGGTAGAAAAATATGACACCAGAGATCCTGTCCCACATTGATATAGCAACTGGAGCAGTTTTGGATAAGCGAGGCTTATGTGGCAAGCATCGTTTCATATAGCCGTATTTTTCAATCAATCAATGATATAGCGAGGCTCATAAATTATTCATTTACTTTTTATCTCTCTTGTAAGCTAAACCATGTCACCTGGGGTAGACTCGCAAGTAAACTTGGCCTTGTCACATTAAAAAACAAATATGTACATAATGTCATTACTAATTTATGCCTTATAAATATAGTAACTATATTTTACAAGATTTCCACTCCTCCTTTGGGTCTTGCTAGTTAACACAATCTATTATGCCTATGAACAAATATTTGTGATAAGCTGCATTTATATTGAATGCAGCGTTGAAGCTAACAATCTGTTGTACGCAACGAAGTTGTACTGAAACTCAATTTGTACAGAATAAATTGAGGACCCTCCAAATTAAAGGTCAAAATAAACTGAACTGAAGAGTACATTTCAATTAAGAAATGTTTGTTACATCATATTTCATATGACCATGTCCGTGTTAACTGTTTGTACGAAGTTATATCAGCAAAAATCGTATAGTGCAGTTTCCTTTTCTGTCAAATAAAACTTATTCACCAAATAGTATTTAAAATAGTATGCATAAAATTAAACACCAACCTTTCGAGGGTGTCCTATCGTGCTGCGTACCTTTCATGTAATTTAATCTCGCACCCAGCGTTTGTTCCACCAAAAACAGACGGAGCAAACTGCTGGTCGCCAACGTGATTGTTGCAAGGACTTCCAAGCTACCTAAGAGCCCTCTATTGTCAGAGACACAACTAGTGAGTACTATGTACTACTCGGCATACTATCTTGCTTATTACAGTATCCATCTAGTCAGGTTCCACAACTACCGGACCTTAGACTAGCACAAAGAGAAAATAGTTAAATACTATATTCACAAAGGAGCCACCGCAGTGCCTGGTCCCTTGGTGGAGTGATTAGCCCATCGCGGCCGGTGCTCGTCACACCTTTTTTTTTTTGCGCCTCCCGCCGCGAAGGCGTAAGAGAACGCTCTCCACTGGAATGTGTCAATCGGACAGGACGTACCAAACAAGAAAGACGCGAATGCCCAAAATGGGTGTTCGGCAACGTGCCGGGGCCCGCGTCCTCCCGTGTGAACGGAGGGAGATTCGAACAGAGACTGAACGGCTCAGAGGCCGGTGTAATGCTGAACGGGGTGCTGCTGCTGCTGCGCCGGTTGAAGCGTGGATGCCGAAGGGTTGCCAGGAATGCGCAGCCGCTGAGGGTGGGCCCTTCGGGACGTTTTGGGGTGCGCAGAGTCTTGCTCCCTGAGGAATATGATAAATGCAGCAGCCGTTTAATCGCGTGCGCGCAAACAAGTTGCGCTAGACAAACAATAACTAGTGCCTGAAGTTTTCGGGAAATATTCTTTTCTAGATTCGGGGAGAAAAATCGGGTAAATAAACGTGTGCCATAAATTCATGCCAATTCGTGTGGAAAAACTTGCAGTATGCTAAATTTGGGAAGAAATCGGGCTCGGTTACTGTAATCAACTGTACTGGTTTGGTACAAACGGTGATGTAACCCTTCATTTCAGGGTGTCATTTCAGGTTAAACCCTAAAACTTGAGGCTCTATCAATAACCTATCGTCACAGTGCATCATTTGATGACGTACAGCGTGTCCACAATTAAAGTTTACTGTTGTCTCTTTGGTTCTTCCAATATCTACAGCAAGGGTTTTCAAACTGGGTTCTGTAATGTCTCTCAAAAGGTTCCAGTTAGTCCAGGGGTTCAGAGTTTGTCTTTTTGCATTACCAGGAGTTATGTGTGCCCACGTGTTACATTCGCGACACCGTTAGAACCGTGCTGGCATGGATAAACTTTTGTAGGTCGCAGGGATTTCCCTATCTCCCTGGTTTTTAGCCCTCCCTCCCCCCAAAAAACTTCTGAAACTGCTCAATGCAGCTTGGCTACCAATTACATATACAGTCATGTCTCGCTTATCCGGAGTTCAGATATCCGGAAAACTCGTTAACCGGACTACACTACCGGGAACGAACCTGCCACCGCTGGATTCTGTCTCGGTCATCCAGAATTCGTTATTCGTATCCGGACAGCAAGTACGGGGACCAATGTTCCAGGACCTAGGTCATTCTGATTCGCTTGTCCGGAAAACTGTGGACGTCCTCTGTCCCTGGCATGTGCTGTGTTCGCATTGTTCCGGGAAAATACCAGGAAATTGTACCGGCACATTCTGTACTGTCTGAAACCTTTTTCTTCAGAGGTCATTACCTTTTGGCGTGTGTTTGGGCACACGGTAGAGATGTTAGACAATAAATGAAAGAGGCGCACTGTACCACCGGGCGCAAGAAAACCACATCTGAACGTCAACGTCCATGTCGTCTGAAAGCATCGCCTGTCTTTTGGCCTATGCCAAAGACATTTTCAAGAAGACAAAAACATGTGTGCCTGACTAACTTTCTCATACATTTGAACAGCAAGGTGACACAACGGATGCCGTGGCTGTAGCCAAAATTCTGTCACACGCGTATCTTACCAATTTTAAGCATCTGATTCCGCATGAATTTTTGAATTAACGATATTCTCCTTGTTTCCATTTCCGGAAGTTTGCTTGGTTTGGCTATACGGAAATTCATTATCCGGACGAAAACGGACGACTCCCGAGCCGTCCGGATAATCGAGACGTGACTGTAGTACCCATAAACGTATACCCCCCCCCGCCCCTTTGGCACACCCCCAGAGGTTGATTTCTGAGGAGCTTGTGGGTGAGGTCCCTGTCCTGTAGACACTTCATCCTTAGATGCTCCGTAGTATACAACATTTTCAAGAACGTGGGAAACTCAAAAGGGCCATAAACGTTTCGCGAGATGAGCGAAGAAGGACCGTCTCACTTGAAGAAAGGCATGATTGTGACGAGCGTATGTTTGTCCGGGGTGTCCAGAAGATCCGGGTTGGTCTGGGTCATCCAGTTGAGCACGCAGCGCAGGTAGCGCTGCAGTCTCTTCCGCCGCTCCTCTACCACTTTGGCATCCTGCGATTTGGATTGTACGCGTCCACAACACTGTGTAAGCGTTTTTCTACGGCCGGGTTCGGCATTCAGAGGACACGTGCGCGGAGGAAAGCAACGGTGACCCCCCCACACTTTGCGGGTCCCCAGGATTAGAAACGCGTCCGTACCTTGTTTCCGATAGACTTCTTTGGGGGGAAGTCGAAAGAGTTGACTATGGGGTTCTTCTTCCTGAGCGTTTTATGCAGCGCGTAAAATTGGGAGTATCTTCGGTAGACGTTCCATTCGTCGTCGCGTATCCTGATGTACACCTGTCGGGGAGGCAATGCGTAGTTTTAGGTTGTACGTCACAGATGGCCCGCAAATGACTTCTGCATCAAACGCGCTCTAGGAAAAGAAACACAGTCCCGAGGGAAAAACGAAAAGGAAACTTCTTTCAGCAATTGCAGCAGTCAAAAAAAAATTCAGTGGCGATATAGCGGTAAATGTGAGAGAAATGCGTTAGCCATTAAGCGCCTTTTCCGGTCCATACTTGACTTCCCGGTATTCACTTCCGGTCTAAACCCGACTTCCGGTTGTCCGCTTCCGGTTCGATACTTTGAATTACTGTATGTAAGTCCATTTAGTTAACCTTTAATTAGCCTCAATTACTTTCAATTAACCTGTAATTAGCCTTTAATTACCGAAGGTAACCCCAGGTTACATGACGTAATCCTGAATTTCACTGAGTTCCCTTTAATTACGTTTGCTTACTTTAATTACTCTAACTTCCCCTTTAATTGACATTAATTCCCTTTAATTACACCTAATTACCTCCACTAACCTGTGGTTACCTTTGATAACCTTTAATTTCATTTAATCTTTCTCTTAACTACATATATCTTACATTCATTACCTTTAAACTCAACTTTCTTGCTTTCATTGCTTTTAATTCCCTCTAATTACCCTCAATTACCTTACGCATTACTCTTAATTACCTTTGACTACTTCAATTTCAAATGATTTACCTCCAATCAATCACATTTACCATCTACCCCCTTTACATGTCCACATATATACCTCTGCCTCGGTGAGGCTTCACCATCTCACACACGGACACACGCACACATACAGCTTTATCCATTTTGACACTCCTAATGCTAACGCATTAAAACAGCAACTACGTACAAAGCAATAGTTCGCATCGTACGCACCTGGTAGACGTGGAACGCGTCGGAACAGTGTCCCGCAAAGAACGCCGACGGGATCCAGATATTGATGAGAGGCCGCAATGCAGCCGATTGAGAAGACCTTTTGGGAAAACCATAGATTCCCGATGAAATTAATGTATTAGTTGGAGAAACGCGAAACTACTCACGCATCGTAGTCGGACGTGATGCTGATGTCGTCATCAGACGTCTGGTTCTCATCGGGGAGCTGAAAGCATCACAAATAATTATTGAAGCTGCTGAATGAGACGAAGGAATGAAGACGCTGAATGAGATAAATCAATTTTTAATGCTGAGCAGGTGAATGAACAGAGATGCTGTCCAAGATGAATCAACCCAGATGCTGTCCAAGATGAATCAACCCAGATGCTAAACAAGATGCTGAACAAAATGCTGAACCAGATGAAAGAAAAATAACCAACCGGTCCCCTGAGGTCCGTCAGTTCCTCTCTGAGTCGGCGAATGGTGGTCTCCCTAAAGAGAAGCAGCTTCTGGAGACGTTCATTGAACTCCATCAGTTCACCATGCATTTCTGCCACCTGGAAAATGAGAGGAAAATGAGCTACGCTCAAACGTGGCTATACACGCTCCTGTAAGGGCCATTTCCCCCATCTATCTTCTACAGTCTTTTTGCTACAAAGCATAAATGTTGTGAGCATAAAAGCAGTGATGTACAAAAATGTTTTGTGTCAACTACAATTGAACTTTGAAGGGGCGGGATTAAAGATGCGAGTGAAAGAGAGAGAGTACCTGAACCAGTTTCTTTTCGTATTCACTCGCTTCATACTGATGGTCCACATAGGGCTTTGGCTCGGGAATGGCCGGCTGCACTTCCCCAACCAGGGACTCTAATGCTAACACAAAATATTTAGATTATTACATCACTTTATATTTGTAGTGTGATAAAACAGCAATAATAGAACGTATCTGCGAAGGCATAAACACTGCTCTGCGACTTAAAGGGCATCAATAAACGCGCATATAAGGATGCCTTCACAGTACGGTGCCATTTTAGGAAGCACAACTATAGTTTGAATCGTACAAAAAAATTATGGGCTTCTACAAAAGTGCAGGGTAGAAGGGCTCTCGTACCTTGATGCGCTGCTATGCCGTCTCGTTTGAGCAGTTGTACTGCGAAGATGTATTTCTTTAGCTGATGCCTCAGGAGCTCATTCTCCCTGCACAAGTAAAGGCAATACTAATGTGTAGGGCCTGACTTTTTAGGGTGAAACCCGTATCCGCCCGATATTTACCCCCCGAACGAAATCTGTAAAATTCGGGTTTAACCCGAATCTACCCGAAAACATCCGGGTCGCATGGCACACTCATAAGCGTGCATTAAAATAAAGTTTGATAACATTGCTAAACATTAGTTCCGTGTTAAGACAAATTTTTATTAAACAAAAAAAAATCGCCCGAATACACCCGAATTCCTGACGACAGAATATGCCGTAACGGGATTTAACCCGAATTTTCAAATGAAAAATATCACCCGATATTTACCCCCCGTACTTGGCCAAAAATAAAACCCGAAAAAGTCAGGCCCTACTAATGTGTAGTAGTTACACAACTAAATGTACTCTGTAAAAGTAGCTCTGAAGGTATGGAAAATGTACTTTGGGCTGAGGAACACAAAAGGGATTCTGTACTCAAGCCCATCCGCAGCAGAAGCACTTTATGTTTTAATACTTCGATCATAACCGAATAATAACCAGGCATATCACAGCCTCACATGTAATGTAAAGGTACCGTGGACTGTTCTAAGAACTACTATCTGTAACTCGTTCTTGGGAGTTCATGAATAATAAAGGTAAACCGTTTCCAGCAAACAAGTAACACAAACGTAATACAAACAAGTACTGCTGTCCATACCAGTTATTCACACTATGGGTATTGACTTGCATGGTGATACACACTGGTACATCATGGTACCTCAAGAAACTCAAAATCACCTGGAAAGTGTCTGAATCTTTGATTCTTGCTTCTCAGCTTTCTCAACACATTGCTTCTTGGTCTCCTCCGCTTCTGCACGGAAACTGGAAGCCACTTCCGACTCCCGTTCCAGTAGCCGCCTCAAGGACCTTGAAAAAAAATGCGAGCGTGGCTCAAAAACTGGCAAACGGCTACAAATAAAGCCCAAGCGAAGTCGCGTCGAATCAAACTTGGGGCAACACATTGCTTCAGGCTCACCCGTTTTCTTCTTCTACAGTTTTGAACCGTAGCGTCACAGCTAGCAGAGCGTTCTTGAGTTCATCTGCAAGAGGATAGACAAGACGAAGGCACTCTTACTGAATGCACCAAAAGCAAGACTGTCCAAGATGGACATAAGGTTGTTTATCTGGACAAGAAAAAAAAAGGAGCTAGAGAAAAATGTACACAGAAAACTTCGGTAAATGCTTCACTGTCGTTGAGAGATAACAGGTCACGTAAAATTACCGGGTCAGTGGTACGTCCTAGTATGCAGCATCTGTCACGTCAAGTGTTGTGCTATGTTACAGAAGCGTGTGTCTCACGTTTACACAGATTTTAGTAGCGTATGTGCAAGACCAAGCTTTCGGGAAAATCGCCGCGTGGCACTTCGGAGAGTTGTGTGGACTCGTTCACCCACCCGTTGTCATGGTTGTTGCTTCTATGGTCTCGCAGGGATCAGGAACTGTAGAATGAGCCGATGAGGCAAAGGAATAGGCGTTTTGTGCTGCTGCAAGAGCTTCCGCGGCGCTCTCGGTGTCGTCGCTGTAGCTCGGGATAGAGTCTTCTGGGGAAACAGGTATATATCTAGCATTAGCTTACAAAAGCGATGAAAATATTCGTTTATCGTGGTACATGACCTACTAGATTATAACGGCCATGTCATAATCGGCAACCCCTATAAGGAGCCCGTCCGCACGATCCGCTAGGGGCGCTAATCATCGGCCCACGAGATCTACATCACGATTGGACAATGGAAATTTGAATTTTGAACGCTCAGAAGCGGACATACGACTACCGTAGCAGACGACAGCAACGTCTCCTATGAAAACGCGTAGAATGATGATGATAATCAACTTTAGAATGAAACATCTTCCGTGGGACATCCACCGCTTGTACAAAAATACTAAAGTAAGCTGAAGTACAAAGTATTGCAGAAATTGAAGAAGAAATAACAGGGCCGATGAGTAGCGCCACCACTAGCTTCCAAATGTGGCGCTGGGAAGGGGTGCCTATGACATAGTCGTTATAATCTAGCAGGTAGTGTCGTGGCACCTGTCTTGCTAGAATGCCATATATTGTAAACAGTAAATACATAGTCAATATTTGACTTAATGCAAAGTAGACTACGTTTTTACATGACAGGTGACCCCTACTGTTTCTACTGGACATTTAGTGTTAGTCGACAAAAGTGATTCAAAGTGATTTTGTATCTCGTGAACAGTAAACGCAACTTTCAAAACTCCGCTTAATGTTGGCCGGCACGACACATGATCCCCGGGGTGTCCGATGAAAGTCCAACGTCAGTGCACAATCTCTGTGCTCTCACGCTACCAAAAGACATTGCACAGATGTTGGCTAGACATACAACTCAAGCAAGACGCGATTTATGGAACAGCAGTGCACTATACAATCCAATAGATACAGTGTATGACCACAAAAAGGAATAAACTTCTCGTTATTTTCCTTCAAGACTGACAAAATTTGTTCATTGTAATCAAATAAGCAATACACCGCAGAGGAACAACCCGTATTGTGCTAGTAGCGCAACATCAGAGAAGACCCTTGCACATTTCTTTCCGACTGCCAAGCTTGTGGTCCCCCATGGTGGCCAACATCATGCATCTCAAATAAACATATTCTTATATCGTAAGTGCAGAAGAAAATGAAAACAGTGACAAGTGAAGTCAGCACCTGAACTAGGAACATTTCCTTCGTGGTTGACTGGTATGAGGTCTCCTATGGATGCATCCAATACTGGAGTGAGCACAGACGACTGGAAAGCTTCTTCGTCTCTGAAACAACAAGCCTGACGCTCACACACAGGCATGTGCCCCAGTTGGATGGAATACTTCCAATGATTCCACACTATCAAACTATCTGTAGAAGAACAACTACCTACAAAGTCTACAACAAACGACAGGACAAAATGCCACATCTTGAGTTCTGTACTTGACGGTACTATCCAATAAATCTTCAAGTACCTTTTATCGATACCTCGGCATTTGATAGTCAAATGGACAGTTACACTTGCTATCACAATTTGTCACGCATATCTAGAGCTTGAAGTTTTCGGGAAATTTCTTGTTTTCAATTTGGGGGTTTAAGAATCAGGGAAATCAACATGTGCTCTAAATTCATGCGAATTCGGGTGGAAAAACTTCCAGTATGCTAAATTCGGGGAGAAATTCGGCTCTACTACTCGAACGAACTGTACTGGTTTGGTACGAATGGTGATGCAATTGTGTTCGCTGCCAAACAAAGTAGCGCGCATTTCTACGGACGTTTCAGTGAAGGCAATTTGCATGGTACAAATCCGGTTTCACCCTAAAGACTAAAGAGGCAACTTTCACTTTAGGGTGCAAATTCTGTAAAGAGACAGGTTTAACCCTAAAACTTCAGGCTCTATGTACATATCAACGTGTACAGTGCCATTAGTGGCACCAACAGTACTGTCATTTTGAGTATGACAGTACTGACCGTATTCGATACTAATATAATGCAAAAAAACAGAAATGCACCTGCCAGGAGAGGAGGAAACAGAATCACTTAATTCTTGCTGAGGTTCACACACAGATCGATTGCACCAGGACTTCATCACGGATGGACTTTCGGATAACTTGGCTGTTTCACACCGCTCTGAAAGCAAGCCACAACACACATCTGTTATCTTATCCCAATAAGAGACTGGACAACATACCTAGATTCACGCAAATATATGCGAGCGGGTTGTGAGAAGTGAAGGTCTTAGTTTCCACGGTAACGTACACCATGCCGAAGAAACTACTGTACTCTATGACTGTATAACTGCAATTTTCCTATAAAACTGTTTTTCGAGTGCCCCCCCCCCCCCCCCCCCCCCCCAAAAGCGAATTTATGTTCCCGCAAACATGTCCGTCTACGTGCAACCTAAAACGTTGCATGTTAAGTAACTAAAGATGAGCACTGCTTTCAATCTATAGTTTGCTAATAGCTTTAGTATGTTGCTGGAAACCTTTTCCACAAAACAGAAGTAACACAATACTGCTGACAATAACAGATGCTGTTAGTACAGCGGTACAGCTTCACTACTCAGCTTTGCTAGACTTAAAATCGACATATGGGGTGATATGAACGTGAAAATGTGCCTCCAACCTTTTCCATATAAATGTGAAAGTACGTACCCTCAATCTACCACGGTTCCCACTAAATTTTAGAACAAAAATTTGAGGGATTTTCAAGTACTTTGTAAGGTTCAGACGTCATTTTGTCTGGGGTGTGAAACACAGTTTATAACCAGGGCTTCAATATTTTGCAGAAATACATGCATAAGCTACAGGTATCACATGAGAGAATAGATGGGGAATGCACAATATCAGTTCACAGGTGCGGCTGACAACTACAGAATTTTAAAGATCATAGTACAGAAAAAAAAATATGTATTAATAGAATAGAGGGTGCCATTCATTTCTCGCTGCTGATTCCCATTGCAATAAAGAGTGTTAACGCCTGTGGTTTCGAAGCTGCAGTCCCGACTCCGGAAATGCATAATTTGCACGAGCAGCTCCACGAGAACAAGAAAAATATATGCAAAAACAAGGTTTTTCAAGGACTGTAAAAACATATATAGTCAAAACGATACAGCGCAACAACGAGGACAAGAAGGATCAGCGCCTGTGCTTGTCTGATCCTTCTTGTCCTCGTTGTTGCGCTGTAAAAGCCTCTGTTCTCTATAGTTCCCACTGCGCCTTGAAACCTTTGAATACCCGGGAATTTGAAAATGCAGTTTTCAAGTCAAAACGATACAGTGCAACAACGAGGACAAGAAGGATCAGCGCCTGTGCTTGTCTGATCCTTCTTGTCCTCGTTGTGGCGCTGTAAAAGCCTCTGTTCTCTATAGTTCCCACTGGCCCTTGAAACCTTTGAATGCCCGGGAATTTGAAAATGCTGTTTTCAAGTCAAAATGATACAGTGCAACAACGAGGACAAGAAGGATCAGCGCCTGTGCTTGTCTGATCCTTCTTGTCCTCGTCGTTGCGCTGTATCGTTTTGACTTGAAAATGACATTTTCAAATTCCCGGGCATTCAAAGGTTTCAAGGGCCAGTGGGAACTATAGAGAACAACAGAGGCTTTTACAGTGTCCTACCTTTTTCGTCCGACAGGTTCCCGTCGGTGGGCACGTCTGACTGGGATAGAGATTCCATACTTTGGCGGTCGTCTGTCTGGGCAGGAACCTGTAATTCGACTGTTGGCGTCTGGACGGCGGGATCTGCGGGGCCACAGATGGGGGACGACAAACAGGTCGCGGGAGCGCTGAAGCAGTTGTAGGGAATGTCTAAAGACCTGCAGAGAAAATGCGACACAGCCCTTTTTGTGGCAGACGACACGGGGTGCGGCGTTCAATCATGATTACCATCCACCCACCGATCGTCGGAGTTTGCGTCCAAATCGTCCTCGTCGAAGGACACCACGTTGGAGCGCGGCTTTCGCTTCTTCTTCTTTCGCTTTACATCACCTGCGGCGCAACGTAATTTTTTTTTAAAAAACGACGATAAAACCCGAGACAAGGAACAGCAGGTTCCCACATGCAGGTAATTTTTCTTGCTGCTGAAACTGGTCTCAGTGCGAACGGCACCAACAACGTTAGTCTTGCGCACTTTTATGGTAAATTCGGGCGGCCATTTTGTGGCAACATGGCCGACACCACCTAGATCCAGAAAGGCTGCGCGCTCGCCGACGTGACGTAACAATTAAGAGTCAGCCAATCGGGATTGTGTTTTCAACGGCCGCAGCCAATCACGAACGTGCTTTCGGCGGTCGTGGCCACGGAGAAGAACCACCGTCGTCTGCAAGCTGTGACTTAACGTCCCCGCGTACTAAACGGGAAAACTCGGAAATAAAGCGCAAAACGGTCTCAATCTTTCTCAAAACTGATTTTCTGGAAAGCGCCACGCACTTTTTGTCTAAATATTTAGGTCTGCAGGTTCCGGGTGAGCTGCAATCATTTGCGGGTTCTCGAGTTCGCAGGACAGCGAATCGCAGTAGCAGACGAATTCTGACTCTTAACTGAAAGAGGGAGAGGAGGAAATGCGAGGGCCTTCTCTATCTAGGTGGTGTTGACACTGCATAGCGCTCGGAAAATCGCTAGGTCGGTGCCCGCGCTGGATCACGTGACCGTTGCCACCCGAACACGAGCGCCCAGAATCTAGCGCTGTTAGTCGCTTGAATCACACTAGGGGCATCGCAGTCGCTAGTCTTCGTTCGAGATTCGTCGTCTGCTAACCTACACGAATTTCGACGTGCGGGCTCTCGTCACCGCACCCTCACCCTGCACCCTCACAGTGCAGATGTGATGCCGATGGATATAGTAGTTGAGCAACTCGCTGCCCTGTTGTATCGAGGCCGCACGAAAAAAAGTGCTAGCCGGCAAATCCCTGGCACCTATAAATAAGGAGTGACTTTTTCGGGTTAAATGCCTTTCTCCGATTCGGGGGGTAAAAATCGGGCACTATTCTTAAATCTGTAATTCGGGGAGAAATCGGCCGATAATTGTGCGTTTGGGTGTTATCGGGTGTTTTTGTTTCTCCTCCTCTCTATTAAGTCCTTTCCTAATCTCTCTCTCTCTCTTTCTTTCTTTTTTTTAGGGATCGTGATCTACCAGCGGTAATCACCAAAGGCATAGACAGTGTTGACACACACGGGTGGATTGTTGGGAACGTAAGTGACCCATTCTTACGTGTGTTACACGTGGCAATCTCTGTTGGTCTTCAGCGGAAACGTCACTTGAGGATTTCATAGTAACTGGAATTAGGGGTGAAATCGGGTTTAACCCGAATTGGTATTGGGTCAGTTCGGGGGGGGGGGGGAATAACCGGGCGGAATCGGGTTTAACCCGAAAAAGTCACTCCCTACCTATAAAGCGCCACGCGAACGTGCGAGATTGCTTCGCTTTGACCAAGCCAACACGACCGCTCGGGGATCTGTAAAAATAAAGAGTTGCCACGAATTGACCACCCGAGTTCGCCATCAGATTCGTGCGTCGACAATTTGTTTTCCGCCAGTGGTATTCGGGGGGGAAGTTCCAACAAAGTGATGACAAAATGCTCTCACCCATGGCTCTGCGGACTACAGGCTGCGGGTCGGAGAGTGTGGCATGGGTTGCGCTTTCTGCGGTAGGAGGATTCAGTGCAGGATTGTCGATGTTAATGGCAAACAGTATTGAACCGAGCCCTGTAACACACACATAGTCTATGTGGATAATAGACACATGGTAGACTTTTTACCATTCTCCCTACCCATCATGCAACTGTGCCCCCCTCAGAAGACGTTTACTATCGCAATTAGAGCATGAAGTTTTATGGTTTAACCCGATTCTTTCCCGAATTTGCGCCCCGAATTGAAGGTCGCCTCTTTAGGATGAAACCCGATCTTTACCCGGCAAATTGCCCTCACTGAGACGTCTGTAGATGCAGTTACATCACCGTTTGTACCAAACCAGTGTAGTTAGTTTCAGTAACCGCGTCCAATTTCACCCCTAATTTGGCGCACTGGAAGTTTTTTTTTCACCCAAATTTGCATGAATTTAGAGCATGTGGTTATTTACCCAATTCCCCCCCTCCCCCAAATTTAGAATTTAGAAAAAAATATTTCCCGAAAACTTCAGGCTCTAATCATATTGCCTCCCACGACACGAAGCACGATGCCCTCGCGTAAATTGACGCTGCTCCACGTTGCCTCCTACCTTCACGTTTTTGTCCAAAAAGTGAAGAGCAGTTTCGACCTGAAAATCTACTCTTACACCTGGTATCAACCAGTTTTACCCTCTTCAAAACTGCTGGCTTGAACCTCGATTTCCACAGTCATACTTAAAAACAAAAACAAAGAAAACACCAATCCGACAACACAACAGTAAAAGGATATTGCGTAAAATGCCACAAATGTCAAAGATTGAGGTTAGGAGACAAAGACAGTTAGAGAGTTAGACAGCTGCAGGTACCACTGCACTAGCTAAGTCCTCATCCTAAGGCGCAGCAAGCTGAGCATTCCACTTAGAATAGTACCCAAGTATTAGCCACAAGGGTACTCACCTGCTGACATGGTGGGCAGCATACTACTTCGTTCTTGATCCATGAGGAAAGACCAGTCTTCGTAAAACTGACTGAGGCGACACAATAAGCAATATTGACAAGCGCTCTTATAACAAGCGGTGTGAAGTTGGAGTCAAAAAACAATTTGAGCAGAATGAAATATGTGCATATGTGCTACGTGTTTCTCAGCAAGTTTCTCATGTAATTATGTGCGATTGCAACCACCATATCTGCTCGCATAGGAGCAATGAAATGACATTTTGCATTGCTCAAAATACTGCTTCATTCATAAAGCAGTCCATCAGGATTGAACTGAGAATCTCCAGTAGCAAGTACAAATATTTTGAACCAAACCAATTATATTTGCCGGTTAGAGGTACACTGCATTATTTTGGATGCATATTACGAGACACGATTGATTTGTTATGCACGAGTACAGAAGGCCTAATTTTAGAAACCCGCATTGAATTGAAATATTTAAATATCAATAAGGTGCGACTCATTTTTATTTATATGCAGGAACACTGTTGCACCAAAAATGCGCAACTTTTTCCCTTGCCTCAAATCTGAGGTATACATGAAAAAGAAAAAAAAAAAAAGAGAAAAAGACAAGTCTTTCTGAGTGACATGAACGTAAAATGTGAGCAGATCCATTATACTACTGTCAGTGTGCGATTTCTTGTGCCAACATAGCCCTTTCTGCTGCCGCAGCGGAACGCGCGGAAGCGAGCGGAACGCGCTCGCGTGGCTCAATGGCACTCTACACAATGGGGTACAAACAGCAAGTGATTGACAACGTAACAATGATATCTTCTTTGGGAAGTGTGACCTGGCTTTTGCATCTACACTTCTTTCTTATCTTACCTATTTCTTATCTTATCTCTCGGGTAATATCAGAGGGAACTAGACATTTCTGTGCCGGAGATTTAAGTGCGGACATTTCGGTGCACGGACGCGGCGGTGCACAGACATTTCAGACATCAATGCAATCGTGTCCAATATAGTCATCTAATACGATAATCAAGAGCTACAATTTCGACAGGACAACGGCCGACAGAAAAGCATCGAGAGTTGAAGCGTTGGTTACATCATGGGACAGTGCATTCCAATCAGACACCGTTCTTGGGGAAAAAAGAAAATCTGAACGCATTAATCCGATATAGAAGGGAATAACAAACGTATTGGAATGCCGAGATAGCACTGCTGTGTTTATGTTGCGCATAATGTATTTAGTGACATCAATACGAAACATGTCGTGAAACCCATAGCACATTTGATACGAGTGATGCTCCATGTTCCATACTTGTACTATAAAGCAACCAAAATGCTCACCAGTGACCGTAAGGTAAAGTAACTGCGAAGGTAAAGTTTGCAATTCCAGCATAGTTTTAGAAGTGCCAAATCTTGCTTTGACATTTTTGCATGGCCTTAAAATTAGCAAATTTTTCAATCCATAAAAAACCCCAAGACTGGGGAAGAAAAAACGGCAACACAAGACGAGCCACGACATTTTCAAAAATTAAGGTCTCGCGAACGACGAGAGGGCTTTACAGTAAATGATTTCACAATTTTTTGTGGGGGCTAGAAAGCCTGGTACTGCATAAAAATACGCCGTAGAGATTGAACGCAACGGCGTTAAGACGGCATTAAGACGGAATGGGAAGAGACACAGGACAGTGCCTCCAAACAAAACAACAAAAAAAGAAAAAGAAAAAATTTTGAACTCTAAATACTATAGGCCTACATCATGTGCTCAAGTGTAACACAACCGCTTTTGTTGTCGTCAATCGTGTGATCCGTCTGGCATCCGAGCAACTGTCTGGACATCCGAAGGATGCCACATGCTAACTCGGAGTTGGTCAGAATATTCACATAATTATCTAACTACACAAGTAACTGCCCAGATTACACTTTGCTTTTAACTAACACAATAAAAATGTGCAACGTATGAGTTACGCTCTCAATGCGTACAAAGTGTTGCAGTTGCAAAGGTTAGGTTCAAGTATATATCACGTGCATGCATAAAGTAAGGTCACCTGATGTGCACAGGGTCAGCCACCAGCATGTGCATGTAACGCTCGAGCGAGTGTTCGTTGAGCGCCGAGCGCAGCCAGGCTCTTCCTCGACCCTGATCGCTCACCACGTGTTTTAGCACCAGGTAGCGCTCCAGTTCGTGCCGAGTCAGGTGGGTTCTCACAAAGTGCCAGAACACTGCGCAAGCAACCATAGGTGCTTTGGATACTAAGTATGTAGCAGAACATTATGAAGAGATATTTCCATGAAATAACTGCACCTGGCTGAGAGATTAAAAGATGATCCGTCGCTTAATTCAACCCCTAATGAAATCGCTGATGTGACTGCTCACCCTAATGTATGCATGTCTAGAAAACATTATATACTAGTTTTTTTTTTCTTTTGCTTCTTTCAAGCGTGCGCTGTCTGTCTTACATGTGTGTGCTAAATCAGCTGTGTTGAGTTCACCGATATTATGTAGTAGCCAGCTGCACTTTAATAACGTGTCAAAAATTATATGCAATGGACAATGCGGAATTCTCTCGTACGAGACCTTCCAGAAGTGACTGAGAGCATCTCGTTTCCATGCAACACATATTTGAAATAAAGCTACAATATTCAAACATATATATACGCTACATATATATACATACATATATAAAACATATATATGCTACTACGCTACATATATATACATACATATATAAAACATATATACGCTACTACGCTACAATATTCAAACATATATTTGAATACACAGGAGATGTTACGGAGCAGTTTGAGAGATTGCCCAGCCCATGAGATGCCAATAATGGCAGGCCAAAATGTCGTACTACTAAAAGACCATCAAATTTCAATCGTGTGGATGAAAATCCACATTGACATCCATGTTGACTGTACCGATATCATTGAATCGCGCACAAGACGGCGTTATCAGATTGATAAGGTTCATTGTTCCTGCTCTATCAGACTGCTTTCACATCTCCGGTATGAGAAGAAAAAAAATGTTTAACGACACTCGATGATGAAACTTTCCCATGTTGTTTCACGGGACACACCGTACCTGCTTCGGATTCTCCTCCACTCCACAAGTTGAGGCCCTTAACCAGTTCGGACACCGGCCTGTGGAGAAACACAATAATCACGCAAAGTGCATTTCCGAGGGGTCCACAACTCCGACTTACTTGACCGCTGAGATACCTTTCCCCTTTTTCATTCCATGTTGGAGAACAGCTTCAAATTGCGTACACAGGTTCACAACCCTGGGATGAGAAATGCACACTTTTGGAAAGATGCCAACAACATTTTTTCATAGAACTTTTTGTGTTTTGTGTTCACAGTCAATGGAAAGCTCTTTTTCTGGTTTTTGACGAGGCAGCTATGTATAATTAGTCACGTATGAAAATTCAAAAACACAATCACATAGAAAAAAAATGACAATATGAGTTTACAGGATTCTAAGAACTCTTTGACGTATATCATAACAAAGTGAGAAACTGAGCTGTTTGATGATTCGTAGGAAACGCACAGGAAAGCCGACTTTTGCCGGTTTATGCCCGTCTTTCGTCCTCCAAGGAAGCATCACCTCGACCCAGTTGTGGCAAGCATGTACTGTACCCTCGACAAGCGTGTATGTGCAAAGAAAATCCATTTCTTTGCACATACATGTTTGTGATGCCTAGCACGCAAAAATTTGAAAGTACTGGTTTCCATGCAATCACGTGGCACTGCACACATGTGCACTTCACATTTGGGACGTCGCTCTACTTCAGAGTCTTGGTGATGTTTCCTTGGAGGACGAAAGAGAGGCATAAGTCGGCAAAAGTCGGCTTTCCTGTGCGTTTCCTACGGATCACCAAACAGCTCAAGTGCCGACTTACGCCAGTCTTTCATCCCCCAAGGAAACATCGCCAAGACTCTGAAGTAGAGCAACGTCCCAAATGTGAAGTGCACATGTGTGCAGTGCCACGTGACTGGTTGGAAACCAGTACTTTCAAATTTTTGCGTGCTAGGCATCACAAACATGTATGTGCAAAGAAAGGGATTTTCTTTGCACATACACGCTTGTCGAGGGTCATACGTGCCTGTCACAACTGGGTCGAGGTGATGTTTCCTTGGAGGATGAATGACGGGCATAAATCGGCAAAAGTCGGCTTTCCTACGGATCACCAAACAGCTCGATTTCTCACTTTGTTCTTATATATGTCAAAGAGTTCTTAGAATCCTGTAACTCATATTGCCATTTTTTTCTATGTGATTGTGTTTTTGAATTTTCATACGCCAAGAAAACGAATAGTACCGTAACGTCAGGAAAAGAAGAGACACTCACCGACCGTCACCCTCTGTTGCCAGTTCCTGACGACCTCCAAAGCGAATCTGACACTAAAGTCCACAGTGTTAGAGATTTCTCTTCTGGGGAGGGGGGGCCTCCACGACAATCAGTCGGGACAATCCCTACCTGTTTTACGGCGTCCAATAATCTTGAGAGCAAAATCTGTCGGTCAGATAAATTGCTATCTTCGCCTGCAATGCAACAGGATTACATGTCAGACACGGAGCAAAGACCTTCGCTAGAAAAAGGCACTTCATCACTGGGTCACAAAGAGTCACTTCATTACAGTCCCATTGGGACTACATGGACCCCATTGGGGGGAGGTGCCCTAGTTCCATGTATTCTCATGTAAAATGTATTCATATCAGAAAATACTATTTGGGGCAGGGCAGTGTTGTGAGATACTTGAGGGAGTATGTGGGAGGTTACTGGTAAAATCCCTGGCATACACATCCCTGCCCCTGTCAAATGGAGACAAGTTTCTTCCATTGATTGTGGTACATATTAAACTCCTTTCTGAAAATTGTAATTTAGAAGTAGAGACCTAACTCAGTGTAATAGTGCTTCATACTAACAAAGCTAGAGTTATTAGAATCAGTGGTTTATCCAGAATCCCAAGTATGGAGGGGTGTAGGAAAAAATTGAGGAGTTTGGGGGGAGTCATAATTATAGTTATATCACTGCAGTTTAACATATCATTACCGACATGTGTATAAAGCTGAAATCGCAAGGGCTCTCCCTGGGGGGGTACACAGGTGAAAAAGTTAGGGGGTGTCACTCACTGAACATTTTTTTTTTGGGGGGGGGGTAGGGGGGGGTGAAGGGGGTTCTGGATAAATCACTGCTAATTTATAATGCTAGTTATCGAATGCTAGAGTTGGTCCCAGTCAACGTTGTTGGACGTTATTGATTCATGCAACTGAGACACCTGCATTTTTTTTTAAATTACTACTACTACTAATAATAATAATTTAAAACTATTCTGCACTTTCCTTGTTACCATTCTACCTCATGGCAGTCCTATTCCAGTTGGCCGTAAGCATTTTGCCTTTGCACAACGCCATAAAGGGCAAGTATAAGATCTAGGATGTTCCTCACAAGTAATGCGCTGCATTTTTGTAATGAAGCAGAAATTAATGAAAAAAGCAGTTTAGGAGTTAGACTGCATACTGGGGGGCATCATACAGACTCCTGTGTTGTTCAAGTTTGTCCCCAAATAACAGTGAAAACTAAAAAAAAATGGCTGACATCTTAACATTTTTAATATCTACACCTCGTGTTCACGTGAGTATGGTAAGTTCCGTAGCAGCGCGCAAGCCTTCCTTCTTCGTTTTAGCTGTTTTTTCATTAATATTTATTGTGCTGCATTTTTAGAATCTTGACACATAACGTGTCATTTGCTCTTTCATCTTTCATAAATAAATATGCATTGTAATTTTAAAGCAAAAACAAGAAGAAAAAGGATAAAGAGAGAGAGAAAGCAGAATGGGCAGTTGACAGCAAAAAAAGGGTGGTAATTTTTAAACTTTCTCAATTTGCAGGAACAGGTTTGGAACCTCTGGGCGCTTCATACATCACTCAATGAAATTTTTTTCACATTTGATCTTTTCCATTGCTCTCATTACAGTGCAGAAGGAATGTGGGACATTGTCCTGATGGAAATCCACTACAATGGGTCAAAGACTGACAGCCCCAGCCCTTTAGCCGCTTTAGCTGTCATGTAGTCATCTTATCTTATCTTATCAACCAGCTCTGATCAGAAAGCAAGGAAAACAGAACTGAGTCAGCCCCTTCCCTGGGCTGGCTGAAAGTTATCACACACATATTTCACCACGGTTTTCCATAGTTTCCATTGTTTTATAAATGGATAATATGTATTAATAAGACCATGTCATTTTCCCTATTGCACAATCAGCTTGTCAACATTTCAAAACTGTGTTTTACGCGGATCTGATGTTTTGTTTCATGGTTCACTTTTTTAGCAGGCGGACCCAGATGCGGGAGAGGAGGAATATAGTTTGCAAAGAAAATCCAAGTAAAACGGAGGAATGCAAAAACAGTTACGTGGTATGTTGTACAGAGACTTTAAAACTGCAATATCTGTTGTTCATATTTGAAGTTGAGGTAATCCAAAGCTACAGCAAGTGCCAAACTGCAGTTTCATCGAAACAGAGCTTATTTATTTGTTTTATTTATGTATTTCGATGCCTACATCACCGAGAGGGCTCTAGAGCAGGGGTTGCCTACAATACAATCAATCACATAATGTATTTAACTCTGTCTTTACCATTTAAAAACAAAGGGAAACACTTGAAAAACTGTTCTATGGATGACATGAAGGCTATATAATTACACGGGCTACATAATTGAATAATTACATTTTGTCCGAACTGTACGCGAACAAAAATGAAGGCTAATTAGTCTAATTTTTCTAGTGTGATCTCTCCTTTCGGATGTGAAATATGGTGCTTTCAAATGCCCTACAACAGTTTTCGAACCTGTGAAATCAATCCGTCAATCACTGTCAGTTCAGCTGTTTTCGTTTCAGAAGCGTAATCATACAAAAAAAAGTAATAAGAAGTTGCTCATAATAAAAACAGCTGCCCTATTTTATACGCGCTCAGACTTTTCGACAAAATGCAACACATGGGTTTCCAGACACAGTCTGTTTTGCAGCTCCAACGCCGGAGACAACGGTCTCAAATGGACGCACGGATCAGATACCCATTCAGCGGATCAGTTGAAGGAAACGTAACAGCTGACGATCGACTCCCCCATCTGTGACACCATTCTCAACTCTATGCCAGTCTCTGCCCTCTGCAAATTTACTGCACGGTAAACTGGCAAAGAGGCAAAGACGAACATCTATACTTGAAACCCTGAGAGTGGGGAAAATTACACCACCACGGATCAACGACCACAGTGAGACGCAATGTGCGATGCCCGTAAACGCTTTTGAGTCGCATCTTTCGTCTAAATGGTGTGCGTAAAGTAATATCACGTCCATTCATTTGTTTGGCATCCCTGCATAGCAGACGCAGAAGCATCCTGCGTGGAAAGGAGAATACGATTGCTTACGGCTCATGATGACTGAAAGCGGTCGGTGAGCATCGAAGAGTGTCACACACTCCTTTGCAGCCACAGCATCATCACTGATGATAACCTCTGCTTGGGATCAACCCACCCCCCACCACTGAAAACAGAAGCACACAACACAGCGGAGGATGAACCTTTGGATGAACAATTGCAGCCGCCGCTTACCACCACTTCTGCAAGAAAACAAAAGTGTGCAAACCATCACGCCACCTTTTCGAAACAAAGCAAAACAAATCTATCGGAGCGCTTCCGGCGCTTTGCTACTTATGTGACGTTTGCAGTCGCAAGTAATCGGGATTTTTTAAGTCTTTTATTGGCGTGTTTAAAGAAGCTTGTGTGAATTCATTGAGAAACAGGGAGAATAAGAACATTTCCAGTTTGTAGCATTGACCGGCGCTGTTCGTTCGCTGTGCAGGCAGTGCAGTATATTGTGTGGACTTCTACAATCACAGGCGTTCTGCTTTTGTTCTAACTTTCTCACGTGGTGTTTCCGCGCGTAATTATTAGTACAGCAGAATTGCTAACTATATTATTATACATATGAAGTAAGCTGTCACGAAGCGAAGAACCGAAACTACAGGAATTCAGCAGCCGACGATTCGCCGATGATGACAATTGTCTATCGATATTTTGTTGTACTGTTTCGAGGCGTTATTAAAAGTTAACGACAGGTTCTTCTGTGAGTATTTCAATCACTAATTGTACAAAAATATGAAAGTATAAGAGATATTTTCTTGCTACCGAGTACGCAACTACGGGTAGCCGACATAAGGTCGGGCGAGTGGATCGCAGATCTCATCGTTCAGTTTCACTCTGATTATTTAGCTTAGGTTTCTTCGTACAACGTTCCTCGTGCATAAACACTCGCAATGCCTGAAGATCGTCCTCACAAAAATATAGTTGAATCCTTTGCCGAGGCGGCGTTTAACATGGTTGACCGCCCGGTCACTTGGTTCCGAGGTAATGTGTTCAGCGAAGGTCGTCTGTTGTGAGACTCCATAAGGAAAAAATTAAATAAAAAAAGAAAACGGCGACAAGCACAGATAACTCAACAGACGATACAAAGCAGACAAACCGTCTGTGTTGTGCCGTTATTTCATGCGCCCATGATTAGGCATTTACAGTGTGGAGGTTCTCAAACCAGCTATCCCACATTTATGCCATTTTGTCGTCTGCCGTGGTGCAGTAACGGGGTTGGCGTGACATTTCTCCTTTTCGTCTTATACAGAGACTATAGTGGCCCCAAACCGGCCCAAATACTACTGGTATCACGAGAAGTTGCGACGTGTTCCTGAAATCGACGAATGCTACACTGATGACCTGATGTGCAAATTTGAGGCAGATCAGCAGTTCAAAAGGGACAGGCAAGTGATTTTGATTTGGTGGTAGTGTACATATTTTTCAGTCAGATTCACACTAACATTAATCGTAGAGTCCATTAAGCACTGTAACAGTGAAAAGAAGTTTATCCCGTCGCTTCATGTGTGTTTGTAACGACAACACGTTAAGTTTTACGAGGTGCCATCAAAAAGTTCCGGGGTACGAGCACACAGCAGTTGATGTCAACGACCTTCGTTCGTTCCCATGCCGAGCGGCGTCCATTTTTTAATATTGGTCGTTGTGCTACACAGGATTTTTTTATGACCACCTACACACGAGCCGTTGCGATTTCGGTATGGGCTGCAAACTGGAGCGGAGAGCAAACATCAAATTCTGCATCAAACTCTGCAAATCTGCAACTGAGACATTTGAGCTGGTGCAGCAGACTTATGGTAATGAGGCAATGAGTCATGCAAGGTGTTTCGAGTTGCACTTGCATCTCTTGAGGATCTTGATGCCCGAACAGAAACTCTCATTAGAAACTCGGCAGTTTTTGGGTCGCGACAGAATAGTCACCATTCCTCACCCGCTGGATTTGGCCAACTTCTTCTTCTTCCCAACGATGAAGCTTAGGCTGAAGGGTCACAGTTTCGAAAACTATGAACAGGGTCCATCGTGAATTGCAGAAGGTACACAGGACTTCCGAGGAGCCTTCTGAAAGTGGGGAAAAGCGCTAGGAGCGGCGTTATCAGTGCATGAGGAGACTTCTTTGAGGGTGATAATAGCCAAGCTTAAACAAAGTAGATACTTGTTGCATAATGTAAAAACCCCCGAGACTAGGGAACACGAAGGGACAGACACAACTCGAAGTCTTTGAGACTTTGTGTTGTGTCTGTCCCTTCGTGTTCCCTAGTCTCGGGGTTTTTACATTATGCATCATCTTCACCAGCTCGCTTGTTTCCTAGCCATTTTTTCATTGTAGATACTTGTCTTCATATGCGTCTAGTCTCGCAACTTTTCGATACCAGAGCGTTGAACCGAAATGTTTTTCGGTTTGTTTCGGGTTCAGGTTCAGCCATAAAGGTTTGGCTCGAATCCCCATATCACCCCCTCCACACACCAACGCGAACCGAACTGGTATCCCGAACCGGTAACCGAAGTTTTTATATCGGTTCGGTTCAGCAACAAGATGGAGCTAGTACTTATGGTTCAGTTCCAACTAAAAATTACGATCAATTCCAGTTTTCAGATCAGTTCAACGCTCTGTTTGATACTACCTCGTATAAGTCACCACCCCGTATACGTCACCACCTCAAATAAGTCACCACCTCGAATAAGTCACCACCTCGTAGAAGTTACCACCTCGTATAGGTCACCACCTCGTATAAGACACCACCTCGTATAAGTCAGCACCTCGTATAGGTCAGCACATCGAATAAGTCACCACCTCGTATAAGTCACCACCTCGTATAAGTCACCACCTCGTATAAGACACCACCTCGTATAAGTCACCACCTCGAATAAGTCACCACCTCGAATAAGTCACCACCTCGTATAAGTCAGCACCTCGTATAGGTCAGCACCTCGTATAGGTCAGCACCTCGTATAGGTCAGCACCTCGTATAAGTCACCACCTTGCTTTTCCTTGCCGTGTAGGGACGTAGAGTCCTCAATACTGCGTATTTTGAGACGTCGACGGGACGACTGCTACTTGTACGAAGCCCCGGACCATGACAGGTGCATACCGATGGAAAACGACTACGAGGAGGCCAAGCTCAACTGGTTCATTAAGTGTGAGTAGTCCATGAAACCCCGTAGTGCCCCCGGACGTGTACGCACTCTTGCCCGTTTCCAGATGGCGACATTGGTCCGCAGGGCAACGTAGTGAAAGCCTTCATGAAGCAGAAGCATCGCCTGGTGTACGAAAGGCGTCAGAAAGAGAAGGAAGAAGCAAACGGGTTCTAGAGAACCCACGTAGTGTCGTCTGTAGGGTTCTGTTGTAAAGAAAGGGTCAGGTTTGTTCATAATAAAGGCAGATTCTAAGTCCTAACATTGCTTGACTTCCGTATAACGGGTTAGAAAATCGGTCAGGCACAAGGGCTCTCTCTTATGTTGTTGATGTTGAGTGTATGACAACACACCCACCTGCTGGTGGGTTAGACACATTTGATGTCGTAATGGATAGCAAGACATCGTATAGGGCACGGAGACAAAGCACAGTTTGCAGTGACTACCACTGTGGAGTGTTTTCTACCATGTTTTTGGTACAACCACAGTTCTACTTGTGTGCAGCTGAGGCCTCTAACACGATTTGAGCAACTGATGACTGGATTTAAAGGCGATAAGACAAAAGACCACTGTTTGCTTGCGGGGGGAGGGTGTGCACACACACGTACGAAAGCCAGAACAGGCGAACAAAATGGTGGTGTTGTAGAACAGAAACAAGAACTGCTCCTGTGTACACACCCTCCTCCATAACAAGGTTGGTCCGACCAGCTTCATATCTCATCACCAGGTGGTCAAATTGCATTAGAGGTTGCATCTGATAGCGTTGCGCACAAGTATGATTGGCACCGTATCTCTAGAGCCTGAAGTTTTCGGGAAATATTTTTTCCCAAATTCGGGGCTAAAAATCGGGGAAATACAGACGTGCTCTAAATTCATGCAAATTCGGGTGGAAAAACTTCCAGAATGCTAAATCCGGGGAGAAATCGGGTTCTATTACTCAAAGAAATTTTACTGGTTTGGTACAAACGGTGATGTAATTGTGTTTACTGCCAAACAAACTAGTGTTCGTTCCTACAGATGCTCCAGTGAGGGCAATTGGCCAGGTATAAAAATCTGGTTTCACCCTAAAGTGACAACCTTCAATTCGGGGTGCAAATTTGAGGAAGAATCGGGGTTAAACCCGAAAACTTCGGGCTCGATGTATCTCGCTTTGCGCACATTGCCTATTGGCTGTCTTTTGTCAATTCATCATTGGTTATCACCAGTGATGGCCACTAACTACTTCTACAGTAGTTTAGCTATAACTACTAACTACTTTGCGATTGAGTAGTTGACTAGTAGTTCAACTACTTTTCAGGGGAGTAATTAAAACTACTTTTTTAACTACTGCGATGTAGTTTAACTACATCTATAACTACTTAACGTTGTCCACCAACACCAGTCCCTCGTACTGTTCTTGGACACCTAAATATGAATCGCGAGCAGTAATAAACTTTGGCTCAAGCCATTGCTACGATCGTGAAATACAAAGCTTGCGGTGGGATTCTTTCTGTGCCTACGCGATAAACTAAGTAGCAGAATTATTCCACAGGCTTCACTAGACAGGCATTAACAGTGAAGATTTAGTACACATGCACGACACAACTGCTCTGCACCTCCGTTCTCATCAAACAAGTAGCTCAAGGTAAAAGCATGAAACACAATCGTGCCGTAAAGCTTGAGGCAAAATCGGAAGTATAGTTGGCGCCTTCAGTAAGCTAACTACTGTAGTCAACTACTTAAAATAGTAGTTTAACTAGTAGTTGCCACTACATTTCTGCAAGTAGTTGATAACTACTTTTTAACTACAATCAGGTAGTTTAACTACATGTAGTTAACTACTGGCCATCACTGGTTATCACACCTAAAATGTGTAACAAAAACCGTGGCCTAAGTTACGTTGGAAATCTACTTTTATTTTTCCTGTTCTTCATTTTCATCCGCACGGAATTTGCGAGTGAGGTGAGCGACGGTTGTCGCGTTTCTTCTGGTGGCACTGTTGCCTCTTCCTCCTCCTCCTCCTCTTTTCCTTTCATCTTTTTTGCCGGTGGTACGTCCTTCTGCTGAAGTCTTCGCTTCTCCTTCTCCTTGAGGATGGCCTTCATGCCATCCGTCTCCTTGAAGTGGGGATCCGTTGGATCGATGCTGAAGTGGTGAGAGTTGTACACGGCAGCAAAACGGGGATCTGCCAGCTCCACCTGCAATGCCCAATGTGCCAATGATCAACACTGTGATTCACGGAGCCTCATGTCATGCGTCAATGCAAATATACGTGCTTATACAGTCGCCGTCCGATTTTTCGGACTCTGCGGGGATCGCGCAAGAGTCCGAATAATCGAGCAGTCCGAAAAAAACGAATTTCGCTTCAAAATAAACTTTACTAAGCCCCAGTAGGCTGGAAAAAATTGTCGATGCTTTCCTAACGCGCTTCCAGCTCTGCCTGATAACGTCAGCTTCTATTTCCCGAAGCGACATTTCGTCACTGTAAGTACACTGACAGAGGCACCGCCGTCATCAAGTCCGGAAGTCGGCTTCACCTAACGCATGCGTGCTTTAGGTGAAGCTCGCTTTACAGCGCTCTCGCGCGACTCGCAGGCGGGCAGCACGTGCTGGGCCGTTGGCCAAAAACGAAGACGCAAAAGCGCTACGACAGACCTCTTCTACTCAGAGAAATGGAAAATCAACAATCATCACTGCCTATTTTTTTGCCTCAATATTTTAGTTGGTTGATTTCTTTTGATACGAATTTCAAATGATACCAATGTTTTCCGTCACCCCGTGAGAGAAATTCGCGGGTTGGGCAAACAGAGTCCGAAATATCGAGCGACAGAGCTGCACGGCATCCGAAATTTTGGACGTTCTTATACAGGGTGTGTGCAGAAAAACATGACCCGCATTTTTACATGTAACTCCTTGTCTACTTAGCCGAGGAACTTCCGGTGGCGCACGACGGCGTATTTATGCGTCCGAAAGCTACAAAAAAATCCTGGAAGCCATACTCAGTGTAAAAAAATAAACAGAGCGCGAAAACATGGGCTTCCATGCATTAGAATAGGGCGGTCATGACAGTGCATTGTAGTGCATTTCCGTCTCACGAGAGTTATGTGCAGGCACCGCTAGGGGTACTACCGATGAGCATCCATGTGGGACATCGTTTCGATTTATGCACCGATAGCTCCCCTAGCGGTACTTGAACACAACTCTCCTACGTGTACCACGTTGCCCTTTCACATACACCCTATTGTCCACCATGTTGCCCTATTCTGATGCACGGAAGCCGACGTTTTCGTTGTTCCGTTTATTTTTTAAGCTGGGTATGGCTTCCACAATTTTTCTACAGATTTCGCACGCATAAATGCGCCATCGTGCGCCACCGGAAGTTCGTTAGTTAGGTAGGCAACAAGCTATGTGCCTAAACGCGGGTCATGTTTTTCTGCACACACCCTGTACATCACCTCTATGGGACCCGCGGCCGTTCCGCGAACGAGTCCGAATAATCGAGCATGTCCGAAAAATCGGTCGGCGACTGTATTCGTGACTACAGTAGGCAAAGTACACTGGATCAGCTTGTGCTTCGCTTCCTATCTAATGAAACGCTCCCTTTAAACAGATTTGCAACTTTTGCACATCCCCGATGACCATTTTCCAGTTACTGCGATGACTTCCGAGCATTAGCAGACGACACGGTAAACCCCTCATCGCGGCAGGGCTGTGCCGCATTGCTATTGGACAACATTGCTGCGGTATTCAATCTGTCGGGGATTCCCCCCTTTTGCACCCGATCCTCACTTTCACTAAAAAAAAGTTAAAAATAAAATAATTAAAAAAAATATCTGACAAGTCACACTGCAGTCGTATCACATTGAGGCTTCTCTAAAATTTAAATAGCTTGAAGCAGCTCACCTGAAATTCTGGTCCAGTGGAGGCTTTCTCTTTTAAATCCGATTTCTTTGTCTTTTTAGAGCGCTGTTTCTCCTTAATAATCTTCTTCATGTTGAAATGTTGTCTCCCGTCATCTTCGTCCATGAGGAGGAGTTCCAGCTCTGCCTGGCAATATCAAAACGTAACATTTTTGCAAAAATGATCCCACAAAAATAAGGTGGCCGCGTCACATTTAAGTCAAATTGAATTACGACCATTTTCAGGCTATTAAAGAATCTGTGATTGGTATTTCTCATATCATGAAACCCTACGATATAAGAGCAATGGCAATGTTGCTCATAAGTTACATTGTTAATAGCAAACTGGGGAATATATCCCTAAGCATTTCCATTAACAACAGGGAGTGTTCGTATCCAACAATACCTGTGATATCGACTCTCAACATCAAATCAAATTCGAATAATCAGAAAAAGGCCCAATTAAAATAATATCGAATACACCTCTTGGTGAAATATTTTGTGGTGTTATGCTCATTCGATTATGTTCTGCTCCAAACATGCGAGCCTTTTCACCCAGCATAACATATCGTGAGAGAAGGGTCCATCTGTGTTGTGTCTGGTAGACTACATTAGTGGGGTGAACTGCATTAAGGGTTAGTCAACATTTTTCATGCAGCCTGATTTGTGTGCATCTCCTCATTTCTATGTTTACATTGTGAATTTCCTGTACTTTTTTTAGAAACTGCGCATATTTTCATCTGTTACCGAACATAACTCTGAAAGTTTGGGAGTACATTTACTGGAACATGCAGTGCCCAGAGTACAATATTGACCATGACGTCACAGAAGTTGTAAACTTGAGTGACAGAAAATTGTAAATGTTCTAAAGCAGGCTTCACCTAACACGAGAGTGTAATGAGGTGAAGCCGACTTGCAGAAAAAAAGCAGCACATTAAAACAACAATGGCAGCAACGTGAAGTGGGCTTCACCTAACTCTTGGATGTAACGAGGCAAAGCCCACTTGTAAAGAATGGCGGTAGTGATACTGCGCTTCAGTACTAGTTGAAAAATATTCGAAAATTTCGAATACTGAAAAAATAGGTTGCGAATAGCATTCGAATAGCATCAAACATCAGTTTCGTATTTGAAATTTCGAATATTCGCACGTTTCTAAAATAAAGCCTTCAGATAGTCCAGCTGAAGTTGTCGTTTCCCCACAACATTTTTAAAAACCTTGATGTCTTGTTTGTAGGTTGTGATTGTATTGACAAGCATGGCACGTGGTACCGTACTGCTGTGTCTCATCGCTAGGACTTGTGTGGTACTGTGTCGCACTACCTACACCCACCTGGCATCGTATCACATTGCACGCTATCGTATTCACTTGTGTTAGTCCACACCGTATCGCATCATATCACGTGAGCCTGTGTGGCACCGTATTGTAATGCGTGGCCTCATGTGGGCCCGTGTCACACCGTATCACGCCGCATCGCATTGCTAGACAGAAAAAGTGTAGGAACAGAGGTAATGCTGCCGCAAGATGGTGGATCATTTGTGGGGATGTGTGCCGTGACCCGCCACTGTATGGGGCGACAGACAAATTGTAGATAATTTTAGCTTCACATCTGAAAAAGCATGTACATAAACACGACTTTCACTAAACCACGACATACCTTTGCCTTGTCATCAATCGGCTCTTCCTTGGCGACCTTCTTTTTTCCTTTCTCTGTGTCAGTAGAGATGATAAATAAGTTAAACTGCATAAGCTCGATAAAGAAATTAAATTGACATCAATATGGGACAAGCTTTCTGTAGCCATAACTACATATACAAGCACGATGCCAAAGCAGCAGCGAGAAAGTGAAAATTAACCTTTCTTCTTCTTCTTCTGTTCATCTTTCCTCTTTGGAGCAACATCTCCATCTTCATTCTCATCCTCGTCCCTAAAGAAGTCGTCGTCGAGGTCCACGTCGGAGGGGACGCTGTCGTCCGAAAAGGCTGCTTGTTCCTCCTAGATGAATGAAAATCGTTTAAGTTAAAAGTTTAAGATTTATCGTCAACAGATACTGCAACACTTGCTGGAAAAATGTGATTGAAAAAAAAAAAAAAAACATTTTCAACATCAAGCATCATGAGACACCGAGCGCAGAGCTGTGATCGCATCAAAGCGGATCTCCTAGCCCGTACACAATAGCAGACGTACCTTCTGAGCAGCAGCCTTCTGCTTCTTCTTGTCTTTCCTCTTCTGCAGATACTGTTCAAAGACGGTGACTGGCTGTTGTTGCTGTTTCCTGTCAACCATCTCCTGTACCGTCTTGTTCAGATCTGTACACACGCACATGAGCATGAGCTGTACACACGCACATCAACATGAGCGTATATCTGAACAACGCACGTGCAAATTCTAACCTGGATTCCACGTGACTTCCATATCCATGTCGTCATCTTTAGACTTCTTTTCAGGTTCCAGACCTTCGAGCAGTGCTCTGTACTTTCGTGCCTGTTCCTCCATCGTTGTTCCTTCGAGAAACACACCAGTTCTTTTTTTTTTGTAAGGTTATTGTTCATTATTCATTAAGTTATATACTTTAGCTAAAGTTCTAAGGCATGTGCATGTGGTCTGATTATTCTCATTTAAGTAAATTAGTACTTGTATCAACAGTAAGTAGCAGTTAAGAGTATAGTCTGGGGAAAAGTTACTGTAAAAGGTAACTTACTACACGAAGAAAGTAAGTAGGTCACGGATACAGCTGCTGAGCAAATAGTAGTAACTAGTTAAGTTACTGTCAAAGTAACTTTGTTTTTCTATGCACAAATTTTTTGTGGCTGCCTCGGTCTCGTCCACAATGCTGACACGAAGTACGCCAATGAATAGAGCCTGAAGTTTTCGGGAATAATTTTTTTCCCAATTCGGGGGATAAAAATCGGATAAATAAACGTGTGCTTTAAATTCATGCAAATTCGGGTGGAAAAACTTCGAGTACGCTAAATTTGGGGAGAAATCGGGCTCAGTTACTCAAATTAATTGTACTGGCTTTGTACAAACGGTGATGCAACTGCATTTGCTGCCAAACAAGTTAGTGTGCATTCCTACTGACGTCGCAGTGAGGGCAACTTGCCAGGTAAAAATGATATTCAAAAATCATATTCAAAAGTAATCTTTGAAAACTGCGAATATTGTTCTAATAGCATTACCTATTTGATGCAAACTCAAAGTTTTGAATGCAGTCGAACCTCGACGTAACGAAACTCACGAGGAGCACAATTTCTTTCGTCGTATTAAATTGAAGGTCACGAATCGTGGAACAACACGAATACCATTTCAGCGGACTCAAAACATCTAAACCTTTTGTGACCAAGTCGTCTACCCCACCTTGCGAGCTGTCGTCGTCCGAAGAGGAAGACGCGAGGTAGACGTCGAGGTTATCGGTCGCCTCATCGCCTTTGAAAGCCTCACGGAAGGTGCGGGCACGTCGGGGATCGTCTTCGTCCCAATTGAGGTGCACGTTGGAAGATTGCAGGGCCCAGGTGGTGAAGTTGAGTGGCTCATAAGAGTCGGGGAGGCTCTCGGCAACGCTCGTTGGTTCCTGCGGCGAAGCAGTAGAGGATGCTGACGCTGAATTTTAGAAGTCAGGAGTAGTGTTCTTGGTGCATGCACGAAGTATGCATGCCAGTAAGCATGTTCAATATGTTCCTGGAAGAAATCTACTGTAGAAGCTTCACAAAAAAAAAGTAAAGGGCAATTTCAAACGGTGGTGCTGTCCGGTTAATAGTGACTACTAACTAGTAGTCCGTCAGCTAGTAGTTTGGGACATAAAGCCATAGCGTTGTTACACCGTAATGGTACAACGGTACTAGAAAACTGAAACAAAGATGAGGATAAATCAGCACATTTGACGGTGCCCCACATGGGGGTAAGTCTAGACGATTATGTTTAGCAGAAAAGCATAATGGTGGTGGATAAGCTCCATGCTCAAACAAGTATTTCCATTTGATCTATGGGGTTAGTGTACTTTGTGTTTTCACTGAGCTTCTCATGGTAGACTTTACACAGCAGGCAAAGTCTGTAAGTAAACACTGCCTTTCGAGCAAAGATGTACTGAAGACTGATGTTTATCTGGTACTTTTAATACCGTGCTGCATTAAAGTACCCTTCAAAGGCTGAGTTCACACACATCAACTTGACAGCAGGCGCGTTTTGCAGACGGCTGACAGTACGACTGCAAACTCCAACTGGTGGGAAACAGGAAAAACTTTTGAAATGGTCCAGCTGCTTAGCACCAGGCCAATCGTTGCTGATGAGAGCACGTGGCACGTTATTTCTGCTTCCACTTCCCACTCCTCTCGAGCATAATATTACTGTTAGTCTCTTCCCAAACTTTGTAGACACAGATTTTTAAAAAAAATCAAGTTTTACGATGAAACATTTAAAAATACTTTAACACCTAGCAATATTTTAATGAAAAGTCCACCTGTCTTCGAAAAAAATGCACGAAAATCAGTCACAGACAGCTGCATTGTTGCAGGTAAGAAAATAACGACACTAGGGACAGTGAAAAATACCGTCTGAGGGAGAGGAGGTGGCAGTAGATGGAAAGGAGGAGAGGTGCTGGCAAGAGAAAGTGAGGGAGGGGTGGAGGAGCATACAAACAGAGGGAGAGAGTGCCCGCTCTAGATAACACCACAGTGATATAATACGAAGAAACATATGCTGCTGTATGCAGCTGGATCCACGGCCCAATTTCCTTATCTGGTGACTGCGGAGTTGGGTCTATGGTCCAGATTTATTCAAGCTGTAGTGGAATTTTGAAAGGAAAACCCCGAAAAAGCCTCTATGAAACGTCTTGAGCCACAAATACGGGCAAGAGGCTGCCGGTATCACCTTTCTACCGGCAACTGGCAGAACGAGCGACGAAGCCAGCCAAGCCGGTGAAACACCGACCGAGTGGCAACCCTAGTTGGAGGTGATCTAGAGAACTTGCTCGTGTGAATGTAATTACAGTGTAAGGCACAACGTACATCGTTGAACACCATGTCGTCTGGAACGAAGCGGAGGTCAAGGCACGTCCCGCTGGCCTCATATTCCCTGCCGTCCAACTCTTTGTACAGATGGTCGGCTGTGTCCACAGAGTCACACTCAGCGACTGCATAGTAATACTTGAGCCTCTTCAGATGGTACCTGCAATCAGATGCAGTTCAGCACCCCTTCTGTCACTTCCAGTGTTGCCAATTTCATCAACCAAAGGCTGCAGATTTTAACAGATGATGGCAGAGTTTATGCTGGGTCGGTGAGAAAGATACTAGTACACTTCTTCGCACAAACAGCATGAAGATCTCTTTTCAGGAGTCTTTTGCAGGCAAAACCCAGCTTCACCTGATTTCTACCCCCTAATTTAACATATAGTTTACTTAATTATAAATTTATAATTAGGGTTTCAGGATTTCGGTGCTTATATTTTCCCAGGTATTATAAGATCGGATGAGGTTAAGTGACAAAGAGAAGTTATCCTGCTATTTCATTATGTTACAAGTCAATTCAATCTTGTAGTACTGTAATATGATTTGGCATTCATGTTCACCGTTTTTCGAGAGGTCTAAAAAATTATGAACACCGGAAACCCTAAGCATAATCGAGTTAAATTTTCTTGAAATTATTTGGACCTGCTAGTAGCAGCAGTAGCTTAGAGTTGAATTTGTAAGCAGCACCCGGCCTCAATCGTTGGGATATAATGTAGAACCTGATATTTACCTGATCCTAGCACCCCAGTTAGCTTTCTACCTCTTTGAAAGCATTTTAACGGATGTCGCATGCGATGATTACTCCATTTTATTTTACACCACACATACATATATATGTGTATATGTACATAATTTACATCACACATATATATGTCACACCTTAGCCACTGTACCTCTTTCGTATTTTGCAATCCTTTTCAATCTCAAGGTAATGTCGTCAGTTTCATTTTATACGAACGATTGAAATATGACAGTCGTCGAAAAAGGACAGAGAGCGGCAATTGTTCATGTTCGTAGGCACCTTGAGCCTCAGAGCAGTTACTTTCCACCATTTTATACGTTGGAGTACCTGCGGAGTGCCTCCTCGTCGTGTCCTTTCTCCGTTTTCTCCAACAGGGGGCCTCTTTTTTCCTCCTCGGCCAGGCTCGTCCTGCCAAACTCTGAGAGGTATATTTTGACTGAGCAGACGGTGCCCTCTGGTGGCTTGAAGGAGTGCAGGAGGACAAACAGGTCCTGCGCCTGCAGCTTGTCCCAGTCCAGGTTACAGAGGGCGAGACGCCGCGAAGCATCTTCCGAACGCGGGGCATCTCGGTCGAGTTCGCCCCATTCAACTTCCACTGCTGAATCTGAGCGAGAGGAAAGGATCGAGGCAAGCAGTGTGTCACAAACATGGTCACATCGTTGGCATACATTAGCTAACTGTCATGGCATTTTTGGAATAATTTCGACAGATGATTGCAAGAAATCTGAGTTGTCCTTCCGCATGTGTTACGTCCTGAGCACTTATTGCCACTGGAAAGAGAGAACAGCCCTTCACATACTGTTCTTGCTGACCTTGACCCCTCATGAACTATGGGCCTAGGGGAAAGGAAACAAGTTTGGAGAGCTTCTTCTAATGTATAATAACAAAGTTCTGACATGTCAATGTGGTGCTACGCTGTCCAGGATTTGTCAATTACAATACTATAATTGACAATCGATCCAATAATGATCTAAAAATGGCATAAAAATTGAATGATGTGCTTATCGGCTTTGCTTTTCTTTTCCTTTTTTGCTTCATACTTATTCCTAGACTCTGTATTTGCCATCTGCCAAAATGGGATGTATTGCTTCTCTGTTGCAGTCCACTAAATACTTTTATCAATGTAAAAATGTAAAAAATGTAAAAAATGTAAATTTATCAATGTAAAAATGTAAAAAAATGTAAATTTATCAATGTAAAAATGTAAAAAAATGTAAATTTATCAATGTAAAAATGATAACAATATTACTGTGTTGATAATCGTATCATAATATTGGTAATAATGCCAGTGATTATGCTAACATAGCGTCAATTTCCGTGGCGGCTGCACCAATTTTACAGCTCAACTACATTACCTCGAAACTAAATGGTAACTCACGAAAGCTTTTGCTTCCGCCACCAAAAGTGAAATGCCATATTTGCTCACATAGTCTGCACACTTTTTAAAAACACAAAACGTAATTAGCACACACTTTTGAAGGAACTGTGCCGCAAACTTTCGATGCCCCAATTTCAGAATTCAGTTCACACATGGTAAAACACGGCAAGGACAGTTGAGAAAATACCCCATCGTTTCACCCTCGTTTCTAGCCCAAGAAGTACAGAACACAAGGTACCAGCTTCCTCATCTTCATCCTCTTCGTCCTCCTCGGAAGAACTGCTCTCTACGTTGCCCACACCACGAGCAAGGTCTGGTGGCTCTTTGTCTGCTTTCTGTGCAAGGTCTTCCGATTCTGCTTCTGAACTCTCTGGAAGACACGAGAACTTTCTGAGACACTGACAGTCCAATAAGACATGCGACGAACCAAGTAGACACAATATAAAACACAGTTAGTCTTGTATAATTCGTGTTCCGTCTCCTGTGCAGCCAGCTCACCTTCATCGAGGTCTTCCTCTGGCTCTGAAGCTTTTTCCTCTTGTTCATCACTACTGTCCGAGTCCGACGAAACGGAGTAGAATCTCTTGAGGTCCTCCGTGGCTTTCCGTTCAATCGGTCTGCCACGTTTATCCATGGCATTCTTGAGTTTAAACTTTTTGTCATCAAACATGGCCTGAAAGCGCTTGTCCACTTTGACTTTCTTTTCTGTCCGCGGCACACTGCGGAACCGCGGGTCCGTGGTGATGTGCTTGAAACGCTCATCGTCCATTTTCTTGCTGCCCTGCGAAATCAAATCGACACTGCGTTTTGTCTTGGTGTGCGTACATCAAAGTCGAAGATCTGTGGTGCTTGTGTATGCCACGAATTTACGTCAACAGCGCTTGGTAATGACACTAATAAATTATTGTTAGTGTGTCTCATGTATCCAAGACGGATGTAGTTAAAGTATTACCTTGCTGGATGATGCTCTGCTGCGGGAATCAGAAACGACGGACACCTCCGGCAAAACACATCGGGCAGCACATGGGATTCATTGGATCATATTGGATCAGTGGACGACTTTGTCCAAATCACTCAAAGCCAATGATAGACCATCGTCTCTGTGAACGAGATTTCAGGTAAGAAACCGAAACCGAAAAAAGGGTTTCTAAAAAGCTTGCATTTTGAAAAAAAGCTGATAGTGTATCATAAAAATCAAAGTGAATACCTAATAATATTAATCTTACTTGTGTAGTCTCACCCTCATCGCCTCTATCTATCATTCTATTCTATCTTGTTCGTTCTGCGTTCTGCTACGGAATACCGAACACACCTTCGTTACCCTCGTCCCCAATGACAGTGAAAATCCATCATGGCGCAGAGGGGCTGCCGTAACTCTTTTTTTCTGCCACGACCAAACCACATAAAATGACTTGAGCTTATTCTACACGCAGCTGTCATAGGTCGTAATGTGGAAATGTAGTTGTGCGAAGTGCTGCCCACAGCGTATAAAGGACACACTAACGATGGAACATTAATTTCTGCTTGGCCACGAAATCAGGGAAGTGAGTGTCCAGTGATTTTGACAGTAGAAAGAGACAGAAATACGATGTGTTGTATCTTTCCAGCAAAACATGAAGCTGAACGGTGTAGGCGGGAAGCACTACAGCCCGCTTCCTCAGTGTGACGATGAACCGATCACAGAGCCACCCCCTCACAAAACTCCAGTGCCTGGCGATAATAAAGTGCCGGGTGATCTTTCAACGGAACCCATCGATGAGGTGGATATTTCTGCATGCCGTCTGATTCAAGGGAAATTAAGCGAGAAAAATAGAGCATATGTGGCTCTGTCGTCTGCTTTTGTGCAGATTCATTTGATGATAGATAGTTTCATGTGTAGACTTATCTTACAGAGGGAGTTACCCATGTCCACGGCTCGGAAGATCTGCTTCGTGTTGAGTCTCATCGCTGCTGCTCTGTTTGTGGTGTCTCTGGGTTGGCTCATTCCCTGTCGTTACGGGGCACTCCTTCCGCTGGAGAGCGTACCCACGGTGGCTCAAGAGTGGACCTTCGACTTTAGTGGACTAGGTACCTACTCATTACGTTTACCACAGGGAATGCACAGACTTCCAAAGGCATCCAGTGCACGAAGTAAAATTATCTGATTCGTTAAAGGGAAAGTTTGCTCCCTACTGTAACAGATCATCTGCATGAGAATGCACAGCGCATGTGCGGCTCTCGTTCCGACTCAAAACAGCCGGAGCCATTACTACGCTCACACTACCACATACCATTTCCCCGTTCCTGGAATCTTTCCGTCAATGAGTGGGGCTACGGTTCACGGGTTTCGGCATTAAAAATGTAGGGAAAGGACCCATGAACGATAATGGACAACTTTAATGCAGAATGGCTGCACTGCACTCAAAAAGCGCAAGAATCACCTTTTTCCTCTTCTTCAAAACAGTGGAACGTAGCCTATTGGTCTGGTGTGGGACAGCAGGGAAGGCTACGGGGTCATGTTGTAAACGTCAAAAAACGAAATTGCGGCGCCTCCTTATGTGCATTTGCTTTGAGCCAGTAGCAGACGACATTCGAGAGTGTGTGCCACATCTCACGTAAATGGTCCATTGAAATGGATGTGTCTGGCAGGAGTATGGATGGATGGATAGTAGTGCCCCCTTGCACCTCTTTGTATTTTAACCCCAAACAACTCTCCTGTCAGCATCTTCACTTGAAATTCAGACATATTAAAGGACACAGGCACTTCAGGGCCCCAAAGAAATGACGTCCTCGCTTATTATAATGCTTGCACGTTGCATCGCCCTATTCTCACGCACCCTATTTTAAAGGGACTATGAAATTTCCCGAACCCCCATACTTTTTTTCGATGGAAACTGTTCTTCCCGCAGAGAAACTAATATGCCACAAATTTTTCCGGACGAAATCGCTCCACTCTGCGAGGAGCGCGCGCTGGAAATGTCTCTTCCGCGTTCCTCCTCTCCCGCGCATATTTCCCTGCCGATGGTGTAACTGTACGGACAGCACTTCGGTTCCCCGTTACGTCACCGGTGTTGCACAATGGCAAGTAATGCCGCGAGCTCGCGCTGTGGCTGCCGCCACTGCCGAAATCTGCCGATCACGCGAAAGCTGCTGTCATGGAGATTTCCACTCCCGATGAACGCATACGCCGGATCCTACGGCGCATGCTCCTGGCGGGATTCCTCGGCTCGGCGACACGTCACGATGACGTGTTGCTGAGCCGGCCGTGGTCGCGTCAAGTTGCCCGTTGTGTCTCCGCTCGGCAGCTCGCCACGGCGCGGCGCTAGCTGTCCTCCCTTCGCCGCTCCGTTTAAATTCGCTTCCGGGAAATCCGCTCGCGCGACGAAAGTAAAATTTCGGTTCTAGACTCAGAAAAATGTCTTCTTTCGAACGAAACGAAGAAAAAAATCGTTTCATAGTCCCTTTAAACCTCTCTCTACCTCTCTCTCTCTCTCTCTCCTTTTCACGCCGTTCGTTAGGTAAAAATCTGACCACGTGACAAAATCGTCAGACTACCTTTTCGAGTACTGGTGAAGCACAAAGACTTTAGCTGCAAGGTGTCAGAGTCCCTCATTCTTGCTGTGCTCGAAACGCAGTGTTGACCTCCAACCTGATGTCCAGCATTACACCCGAGCGAGGGTGCAAGTCGACGGTGCACCTGGGCTTCGAGCGGCCGGGCGAGACCCTCACCTGGGGATTGTTGGCCGTGGACGGCAAGACGGGAAACACGCTCTGGGAGACGCAGTTGTACGGACGGGTCGCGCACCACACATGCTACCATTTCTGCATTGCAGTAGGAGACGGAACATCGCCTCTGCTGGCGGCGCTCAACAAGTCTGACGGTCAGGCGTTTTATCAAATTTTTTTCTTCGTTCAGCCACTCTTTGCAAACAGTTACAAGCAGCATGTCATTAGGTAGTTAGTATTCATAGTCAGGGCCTTGGGAGATAGGGTAAGACCCGTTTTTTTACCCCCCCCCGATTTGCATCATCGTCACTTAGGGGAACAAACGAAAAAAAAAACCAGAAAAATAACTTTGCAAAGTGCCAATCCAGCTACCAATATAGGCACTGGAAAATGCTTTGCCCTGCACATTCAGCAAGGCCATTCCGCATCTCATGTTCATAAGAAATGCGAACAGCCAGCTTTTATTTTCTATTTTCCACCTGAAGATCTGCTTTTCTACCTGATATAGCTAATTTATAAAGATATAAGCCGAGATAAAGGCCGATTTTCAAAAAACTCGAAAACACAAATCCCCTATTTCATAGTTCATAGTCTTTAATGGAGTAGTCTGTGCCGCCCGGTACAAGAGTGGCTGCAAGTAAATGAGCTCTTGCTTCAACAGGGCGCTTTGTCGCAAGACATGCGCCACGAAACTAAAGGATCTTTATTTCAGGTACGGTGCTGTGGTACGCACACGACCATAACAACGCGACTACTATAGAGACTATTTCTGAGGTTGAGGTGGCACCGGACTGCAACGGAGACGGCATGCCGGACTTTGTTGCGGTACTGAAGGTTGGTGTCTACTATATCGCTGAAACGGTGGCACCACATTGATTTGTGTGCTAGCCGGATTGCTTCTCATGTGCTGTTACGTAACATCCCCTGTCAATTCTCCAAGGAAATCAGGTAGTGCTGTTGGTTGCAGCAAATAATTAGGGCCTGACTTTTTCGGGTTTTATTTTTGGCCAAATTTGGGGGGTAAATATCGGGTGATATTTTTCATTTGAAAATTCGGGTGTATTCGGGTTAAATCCCGTTACGGCATATTCTGTCGTCAGGAATTCGGGTGCATTCGGGCGATTTTTTTTTGTGTAATAAAAATTTGTCTTAACGTGGAACTAATGTTTAGCAATGTTATCAAACTTTATTTTAATGCACGCTTATGAGTGTGACACGCGACCCGGATGTTTTCGGGTAGATTCGGGTTAAACCCGAATTTTACAGACTTCGTTCGGGGGGTAAATATCGGGCGGATACGGGTTTAACCCTAAAAAGTCAGGCCCTACAAATAATGCATTTACCAACTGACAATTTCCGACCGAGTTTCTTGTCTTCTAGGAGCAATGAAATTGCTCTGAATAGTCTAGCATTTCAAACTTTTAGTCCAAGGTAAAAATTCAAATTTTTGCCAGAGCTCTGTTCTTGGTCAGAGCACAATAAATTCAGCAACATGAAAGTTTACGTGTGCCCATCAGATCCCATCAGATCCCATCACGTGCAAGACAGGTACCCGTGGATGTAACAGCACAGACGGTAATAAATTGTATTCCGAGGAAGGGAATATTTTCATGGTATGTTTTTAAAAAAATACTACACGTGTGAGGAGTAAATGTGTGTTGCGGTTTTGCGTCTTTTTCCTTTTTTGCTTCATACTTATTCCTAAACTATGTATTTGCCATCTGCCAAAACATCTGGATGTATTGCTTCTGTGTTGCAAAAAGAAAAAAAAAATGCATGGCAGGACCGACACTCTAAAACGGGACGTCTGGCTCACCCTAAAAATATTGGGTGTGAAAGACATTCGTTCTGTGTGTTGGATGGTGCCAGAAGTGCTTTAAAAACATATACAGGGTGTTACCCTATAAAAGTCTACCCGTGCCGCCATGCCGTATTCGCCAATTACTCAATGCAGGTGGCACATTGTGCGATCTTTATATAAAGCTCATAAGGACAATTAATCTTGGTAAATTTCAAAGTGATTGAGTGCCGCAGCACGAAGTTATAACTCAAAACGTGCAATTCCCATAGTCAAAACAAACAAGATGGCGGCGTTGAGAAGAGCACTTGACATGCTGCTCCCCACACGACAACGTGTCGCATATCCTGCCAGCCGGATGGAACTGCAGTTTTCATTTCGCTTTCGTGTAACTGTCGTATTTTGCTCAGAACTAAGCAACGTGAGGAACGAAAAATGCCGACGCATACTCAGCAGACGACACCCAAAAGAGATGTCGTCTGCTAACTGAGAGGCGCCATCTTGGCTGTTTTGACTACGGGAACCTCACATTTTGCGCTATAACTTTGCGTTAGGGTGCTCAATCACTTCGATATTTACCATGATGGAATGTCCTTATGAGTTTTATACGTAGGCAACACACTGTACCGCCTGCATTGAGTAATTGGCGAGCACGGCATGCCGGCGCGGGTAGACTTTTATAGGGTAACACCCTGTATATATATATATATCAGAAAGTCAGAATTTTAGAGTCCCAGCAGCGTCTCTGTCGTGTCTAAATGTTGGTGTCCACGCAGGTCCGATTTGCTGGCGAATCCAGGTGGGCAGCCACAGTGGTGTCAGGCTCGGACGGTCGTCTGGTTTCAACGCCCTTGCACCTCAGAATGTGCACCCAACGTCCCGCTCACGTCACCCTGTTGCCGAGGGATCAAACTGCCGATGTGTTCTTCTTTTGCCGTACGCTTGCAGGAGACGGTACGTTTCTCAGAAGCATAATTGTTATTTGGAATATTCGAAAATGCAGGCCAAGAACTTCTGATTTTATTATGTTATCTACTCGGATAATTGAAGTCAATGACACCCACTGGTACATTCAACAACGCTCAACTATCATTACCGGTACACTCAACTACGCTCACTTACCATTACCGGTACACTCAACTGTGCTCACTTACCATTACCGGTACACTCAACTACGCTCACTTACTATGACCGGTACACTCAACTATGCTCACTTACCATGACCGGTACACTCAACTACGCTCATTACCAGTAGACTCAACTACGCTCATTTACCATTACACTCAACTATGCTCATTTACCATTACCAGTACACTCAACTACGCTCATTTACCATTACCGGTACACTCAACTACGCTCATTTACCATTACCGGTACACTCAACTACACTCATCTACCGTTACCGGTACACTCACCTGCCGTTTCACTGCAACATTGGAGTATGCGTTCTCGGAAGCATATTTCATCTCCCTCGTTTGAGTCACGACATTTCCACATGAGGTCATCACCTGTTTCATCAAATGCTGAAGAAGTTGAGGTTATTGTAAACTCCAATGATCGTAAAATTTTCACAGCAATATAGGGAGGCATCAGGTATCAGGCCAGCAAGAATTACGAATCATTACATGCAGGGCCGCTCTCTGCAAAATACTGTGCAAAACTATATTTACTTTACCAGATTTTGTGCCGGTGTTTGCTTGCAAGGTGGCAAGGCTTGAAGGATGCTCCCATTTCTGCCAACAGGTGTCATATTCAAAACCACACTGAGTGAATTATGCAACGAAGGCCAACGCAACTTACAAATTATATGGAGGTAAGCGAGATGAATGGAATTGTTATTAATAGAGCTGTGCAAATATTCGAAATTTCGAATATGAAACGAATACTATCTGATGCTATTCGAATGCTATTCGCAACCTATTTTCTGTATTATAAATTTTCGAATATTTTTCGAATAGTACCGAAGCGAGGTATCGCTATTGCCATTCCGCAAGTGGGCTTCGCCTTGTTACATCTAAGGGCTAGGTGAAGCCCACTTCATGTTACCGGCACTGTTCTTTTGGTGTGCGGCTCCATCCTGCAAGTCGGCTTCACCTCATTACGTTAGAGTGTTGGGTGAAGCCCGATTTACACTGTTTACAGTTTTTGTCACTAACACTTTTTTGTCACACACACTGTCACTGTATTTTGTTCACTAAAGTTTTGTGAGCTCATGGTCAACACTGTACTCTGGGCAATGCAGGTTACACTAAATGCACTTCTAACTTCCAGAGTTATGTTCAGTAACAGATGGAAATACCAGTACGTGCAGTTTCTAAAAACAAGTACAGGAAATTTACGATGTAAATATAGAAACGAGGAGATGCACACAAAGCAGGCTGCATGGAACATGTTAACAAACTCTCAGTGCAGTTCATCTCGCTAAACTAGTCTACCATACAGAAAACGCTCACACGTTCGGAGCAGAACACCATCTAGCTAATGAGCACAACCCCCCCCCAAATACTTCACCACGAGGTATTCGAAATTATTCGAATTTCATTTATAGGCAAATGCCTGAAATTTCGAGCCCCGGTGACAACCGTAAGGCATTGCTAGGATGGGCCGGCCTTCACTCTTCTAAAGAGTAATGTGCGCTTCTATCATTTAACAGTAAAGCCAGCTTTAAAGGAGAAATAATGCTAAGGACGCTTACGGGTGACGACGCCCCTTCCCTCATCGTGGGCTGGGGGAAAGGGCACCTGATGCGTCTCACTGGACCACACTTCACGAAGCAGTGGAGCATCCACCTCGCGCTGGACTCCCCGATAAGGTGATGCCGGACCAGTAAACGTTGTCCACGCTCTCTCAACATTTATCTCTTACTAACGTTGCAGGACAATGCTCGTGGGGCATTTCAAGGCGTTTGCCATGTCGCAGCTATTTGTCGCCTCGGATCATAACGTCCATTCCACGCTGGTAAGTGCAAGATAGTGAAGTGAAAAATTCAAAGCTGCGACTCGGCTTGTATTGGCTTGGCTGTAGGTTGTTTTTCTGTCTTCTCTTCGGCACCAAAATGGGGCCTGTAATGTTGAGTGCTGCGAGCACGGGGGAATACGCAGCAGGAATCGAAGCACACGTCATGTTCAGGGTTAAATGATCATGTCACTGGCTGCAGCTGTTTCGCCTGTTCGCCCACCTATTGGTGTACTTGGTTAAACATCAGTGTAATGATCATTTTACAGTGAGCTGCTGTTATTATCCGATTATCATTATTATTATCATATTATATAATTATATAAAATATAATAATCGATTAATCTGACATTATTGGATCCAACGTCTGTTATTATGATATACTTCCGTAAATTTCTCAAAAACAACTTTATTCAGTTTCAGGCTGAAGTCTTCAGGAAATACTTTTTCAAAATTTGAGGAGTAAAAATCGGAGAGATAAACAGATGCTCTAAATTCATGTGAATTCGGGTGAGAAAAACTTCCAGTATGCTAAACTTGGGGAGAAATTGGGCTCTCTTACTCAAACGAACCGTACTGGTTTGGTACAAACGGTGATGTAATTGTATTCAATGCCAAACAAGCTTTCGTGCATTGGCTATAGACGTTTCAGTGAGGGCACTTTGCTGGGTAAAAATCGGGTGTCACCCTAAAGAGGCAGCCTTCAATTCGGGGAAGAATCGGGTTAAACCCTAAAACTTCATGCTCTATTTATTCTGCATTAAAATTTCACTGTTTATCTATACAATTTGTGAATACAACTTCAGTTAAGTTTCAGAATCGTAGGATCTGTGCCGGATAATCGCTTTAATTTCTGGCTACTTTTGATGTGTATCAATTGGAATTTTATATCACACATGCCTTTTGAATTCTTCAAATCTCGTCGTCGTCCAGTTCCAGCTGGTTGGAACAGCAACCGGACAAGTGGAATGGCGCATGCAGTACGACAATGCCACCGTGCATGTGGCACACCTGGTACCTGGTCTTTCCAAGTACGTGGACGGGGCCCTGCTCAAGGCAACGGTGAACCTCTCGGCTACGCGTCAGGACGCAGCCCTCTGGGTGATTTCATAGCTCTTGCAACTCACGTATCGCTGTCGGGAAGAGATTCCCCAAGAGTCCCCACGTACGGTTTGTTGCAGATGTCGCGTTTTTTACGGTCGACCTGTTTCAGGAAGAAAAATTGAGAGATCCAAATTATGCGTCCTATGTCAAGCTGTTCCGTGCAGGAAGCAGCTTTGAATCCAAGGTAAAGTGGAATCCGAGCCGAGCCAATCCGAGGCAAGGGAACTGAAGTAAAAATTATGCTTCTCCTCTTAGGATCTCAAGGTGAAGAGCCAAGAAGAACAATACTTTGTACTAGATTTCACCAACCACACGGTGGACATGCTCTCTCGCCTCGTCGTGCAGCAGCTTTGTATCGGTATGTCCTGTTCTGTTTCTGTGGTGATTGGACTGTGGCTTGGATTGGATTGGATTGGAAAGTGCATGGGTAACGTGATCGGCGTCTGCTCTGCTTTCTTTGTGACGAACGTTTTCATATGAACTGGTGTTTCAGTGCCATCGTCCGGTATTACATACCCTTTTAGAAATTTAAATTTAGACGCATGTAGATAAATAATATTTTTAGTACGTAATATGTTAGCTTTAATTGTCAAATTGTACACAGTCTGGAGCTGCTGACTGATGTGGAGATTAGGGTTTGTGTTCCACTTGAAGCTGCACAGTTTCATCCAGCAGAGTGCTGTAGTTTTTATTAGGTAAACAAGGAAAACAAACTGAGAAATTGAAAGAAAAACAAACAAAAGTGTTTTCGCATCTGGTTTCGGTGAGCTACTACACCTTGGTGAACACGGCAAGGGTGTGCTAGATGAGACGTAAAAATATTTTCAATTATGACTCCGAGCATCACGAGAAAGCGTGCAACAGCGGTTGTTTAGCTTTGATCCGGGTCAGACTTTCGCATTAAGCGTTTTCTAAAGGAGATTATAATGCTAATAAGCCTACACCAAGTAATTAAAGCAACAGTGTGGAGTTACTGCGGCCGAGTGGTTAAGATGTACGACATTTGTGCCAAAATCAGGGATCGGAACCGGAACTGAACCCGAACCGAAAAAAGAAAAAGTTATTTTCTGACGAACCAAAATGAACCCGAACAGTTTTTTTGCTTGTCCTGAACCGAAAAAATTTCTTACGGTTACCGGTTTGGAAATCGGTTCAGAGGTGAAATAATTGTACTACTGAATGACCTTTTTTTGACTCACCTGAAACGGTTATCTCACACCTTTTTCTTACAACCGTGTACGGTGAGCGTAAGCTGCCTTTCATGTATGAAAAATTACTGCCCATGAACCGGTTGAACCGGGACCAAAAAAAGTAGCTGTTCCAATCCCTGTAAATGTCCCGACCACTGAGGGATTTTTTTTGTCTGTGTGTGTGTGCGAGGGGGGTTCCCCCTGAGCTGAACCCGAACTGATATAATTCAACCGGTTCAAGCATATAATTTCGGTTCAGCAGAGCTGAACCTGAACCAATATGCCCGAACCCGAACCGGACCAAAAAAATACCGGTTCCGATCCCTGGCCAAGACTTGGAGGAGACCCAACTCTACTGTCTTGGAGATATTACCAATCTTCAGGACGGGACTCAGTTCAATTTTGCTTTTCGGGGACAGCTTAATACAAATGCTGACACATTTCCAAGTGAAGTCGGACCAGAATGCACAATGCCCCCCCGGGCAGCGTACCACTACGTCGCACACGGCAAGCTGCTCGTTAAACGCATGTCCTGAACATTTTTCTGAACAATGGAATAATGCTCTTTCAGGAGGAGTCTGCAGGCCGGACATTTTCTCCGACAAGGAAAACGGTTGGTATTTCACCAATTGGTACCGTAGCCCCGAGAGTCCTAACGAAACGCGTCGGGCGGCAGTCGCAATGCAGGTCCTGGACTGCAGTCCCGGCAGCTACTACCTGGCCTTTGCGACGACCTCCGCGAGCCGAGCGTCCAACAGCAGCGTACCCGAGGACACCCTCCTGAAAGTTTCACTCCTCACCCACCAGGCGGAACACTGCTGTGATATTCTCTAGGGGGTTTTCCAAGATGGATTTTTTTTTTTTTTTTTTTATAATGTCTCTCGGTTAGTTGGGCATGTTTAGGACAACACAAGGGGTGTTGCGTTTTTGTTGCCCACTTGCACAATTTGAAGGTTTTGGACCTCGGGATTTCACGTTCATATGCTCATTTTATCTGGTCACCGACGTTCGTTTATGTACGTTGTATAGATGGGTACGATAATGGGAAGTATTTTAAGTGCGTGGTACATCAGATAGTAGTACCTGATGTTATATTATAGTATTTATGTTTGTGCTTGGGATATATGCAGCAACAAAATTGTGTCAATATTGCGCGTATTTGAATGTTTCGTACCGTAACATTTCGCGTGTATCAGACTTCCTTCTCGGAAAAATTGTGCACCGTAAATTTTAAACTGACCTCGAAGGAGGCCACGACCTCGTGTTTGTCATGTATTTAAATGTGACAAAACATGTTAGGAAGATGAGTATTGACTCCAATGCTGCATGTCTAAAATGCACGTGCGTGCTCGAGATGTTTACATTATACAAATCAGTGGTGGGTCGGGAAGTATTGACGTGTGTATACACTCCACTTGCTTCACCTCGAGTATTTTTGTACCTATATAAATGATGCACTACAATGGAGGTTTCCAGGGCTACCCCAACGAGAGAGGTACTACCTTGCAGCTGACGTACAAAACTAGCAATTAAAAAGTTGCACATTTTATTTTATGTACAGTCTCGTCTTACACTTGTGACGTAGTATATTTGCTTAATGCCCCTGTCACATGGCAAATTAAATGACATTCACACTGAATGACATTCGTTCCATGTCGCACTGTGAAACCAAATGGCAATACGTACACGGAAATGACATTTTGAACCACATTTGCCCTCTTATAGCAACTGCATGCCCTGATGAGGAGAGAGGTAGCAAAACCAACGATAAACCGTTTGAAGAAAGTTTTATCATAAATTTAATGACCTTTGACATGAAGGAATACTTCAGAGGAGTACTCCCGTTCCCTGTTGCCGAGTGCGGTGCAGATATGCTACTTACTTGTCTTCGCTAGTGATACTATATGTTTGGCCCTGGTGTCTTAATTATCGACAGTAACATCATTTGCGAATCGCATTCTGTTTCTTTGTATAGCTCGATGCAGTAAAACGAATTACATTCGGTGCGACTGCCGTTGAGTTTGCAGTGGTATAACGTGAGTATGGCCAGTTTGACATAAGCAGTTATGTGCAGAAAACTGATTTGTGACGAAAAACAAAAAGGGCGTCTCTCATTGCGACACTGTCTGGAGGGTAATTTACGCCAGACATTAAAACTTGATCGATCGTTACTTCGATAAAATAAATGCGCGTGCTAATTTAGACCCCCGATCGTACGATGATGAAGTATCGGTACCAGGACGAAGTTCCACTAAAAGAAATGTTAAATAGCTATAAGCATATATATATATATATATATATAAAAAGGTGTACACCCCTCCAAAGATCTGAATGTGAAGAATCATTCGAAGAAAGCGCTTCCGTCTTGCGTTGTCAGAAAATGATGAAGTCTCGAAGACAGCTTCGGGCCAACCCTGCGCATGGTTGCCAGCGGTCCTTCCCCACGACGCACCTGCACCGTTTTGTCACCCGCGGTGTTAATAAGTGTGCTCGACGACGGGCACGGAAAATTTTTTACAGCACTTACAACAATATCTTGCAGAAGCAGCTGTGCGGCCTGTTCGCTGCCACAGGATTTATAAGCCTACGAGAAAAGAGAAAAAAAATGCGAGATGTACAAATTTTCACGACAGATTTTAATTTATTAAACCATCAGCATTAAACATCTGCACAATCTGACTGCATCGACACAAAATTTGGTATGTGGGGACTATTGCAAAGTATGTATTGATTATATTATGTATTCATTTGAATTTTATTTATTTCATTTAATAATCCATAAAGTATGCAATATAATATTAATAAAAATAAACACATAAAAATAAAGCACTACAAGTGGATCTCGTTTATAACGAACTTGACAGTCGTGCAAAAACTGTTTGTTATATCCGGCAGTTTGTTATAAGTGGAGTCTGCCTGCACCGAGTTAAATATGGAGCGTCGTTTACGATGTGTTTGTTACAACCGGAAATTCGTTATAAGCGGGGCTGTTGTAACCGGGATTCACTGTGTACGTGTCTTTGACAAGAAATACTTGCCCGCGCAAGACTGTGTGGCGAACGATACTCCGCGACGATGGCATCCGCCGCGTCCTTTCCAACGGCGGGGAACTGCTCGATCTGCGAGCGCCACGTCAGGACGGGGTCGTCGTGCTTCCGCGTGGCCCCTCCTCCGGGAGCAAGGAAGTGAAGGCTCCTGCGCTGCTTCTCTAGCCTGAGAAAATGGGATAAACGGCAGTATTGGCGTCTGGGACCGGCCACTTAATTAAAAAAACAAGAAATTGACTGGGGCAAATTGTTTGTGTGTTTGATGGCGCTTGTGGATTTTTAATTCTTAAAAAGTAATCGGACAAATTTTTACACTGAGTGTACCCTTGGTACCCTGGGGTTTTTGCATCCTCTTTTTTTTTTTTTTTTCGTGGACACGCTAGAGTAAATTCTGCTTATCTGGAGTCCATAACTGTAACTATGGAGTAACTGTAATCCGGAGTCCGGAACTATACTAGTTCTGAAACCACAGGAGTTAGCACTCTGTGCAATAGGAATTGGCATCAAGAAATTAGCGGCGCCCTCAGTTATATATTAATATTTTTTTCCTTTTGTGTCCTACGATCTGCCTGATCACTATTGTGCAGTCCCCTTGTATTCTTGCATGCCATACCTGTACTTTTATAAATATCTTTGTGAAATATTGAAGCCCTGGTCATAAACATGGGTTACATCCCAGACAAGATGACGGACTTGAGAGCCCCTGGAGTTTTTGTTCCAAAATTCAGAGGGAACCATGTGATTATAATTGGGGGAATATACAGTCGGAGAAGTTACTTACGTGTTCTGTTCAGGGCTGTGTGAATAGTAATTTTAAAATTGAAGTTAGTAGTTCTATTCCCGAGGCAAATACAAAGCAAATAGTCATGTGATCAAACTGACCACACACACACAAAGTTTGGATGTGAATTTTTTTTTTAATTTGAATTCCATGTTTGATTTGGGATTTGAATTGAACATACAATTATTTGGTTTGGTATTTCAAAAATTCAAATATCTGCACAGCCCTGGTTCGATTTTACTTATTTATTTTGAGTTGGTAAAAACGATCAGATAATCGACTTATACATTTCATTCTCGAATGATTTTGATGTGGCATTAACTAATCAGACAAATTGTTTACGTATACAATTTTCTAAAAGTAATCAATGTTCTGACCTTACGTACTACTGGAATTAATGCACCATTCCAGCTCCCCCAATGGAGTAGAAATAAAGCAGACATACTTGAATGGTCTCTCGGCAATAGCCTTGGTAAATGCTGCTATCCACTTTGACACTTGCACCATGGAGTCAACATAGTACACGTTAAACGGGTGAGACAGCTGCAGCCCAACTATAACCTGCGAATGAATATACCCTTGTTTGAGACTAATCTCAAAACATTTACCATTACAAGTACCATTTCAATCTCGTCCCTCGAAAGGGAGGGTCCATCGTAGGAGATGCCATTTTTCGGCGCCCTCGATGCAACACCCAAGACCTTGGCACGGTACTCCCTGTTCTGGCGATTCTTTTCTCGGCTGTAGACAAGGACTATTTACCCAAGCAGCACAACATCTTGGCCCAATATAGGTCCAATATTGGTGACACCGGCCCAGTATTGGCAATATAGGTCCAATATTGGCGACACCGGCCCAATATTGGTACACGATTGCACCAATATTGGGCCTCTATTGCCAATATTGGACCGATATTGGGCCTCTATTGCGAATATCGGACCAATATTGGGCAAAGAGGTTGTGCTGCTTGGGTAGGTGGCATGCCAAACAACTGACAACGAGGCACCTGAAGTATTTGTCGAGGCCGAGAATGAAACATGTCCGCCTGCCGTACATAGCCGCCATGTTGCCGAGATAGTCCGACAAGGTGGAAACGCCGTCTTTCTTTTGCTGGAAAAGTCACATAAACCATCACGTAATGGTTTACGCCGTGAAGGGCAACTTGATACACCAAAAAAATTGCCTTGTAAAAACACAAGAAAAATATGAAAACAATGGTAAATACAAAAAGCTTTCTCACCTCTCTCTGAGCCGCCACCAGGTAGAGGAACTGGTCTGCCGTCAAAACCCCGACCACCTCCTCCTCTTTTATTTCCGACACTGTCGTCGTGCTCGAGATCTGCGGTGCTCAAAGATCTCACAGCCATTTTGCTGGAGAGAAAGAAAGAAAAGAAAACCGCATACCGAGGAGTCTAGGGAGACGATTTCCCTCGTCCATGTTACAGTCCTCTCCAGGGGAAGGTCGGCAACACTGACACGAACATCCAGTGCGTGCAGTGCATCCGCCACTTCATTGGACGGTGCCAATTCCAAGAGGCCTTTGTCCAGTGTAACTTTGATGTACTGCAAAAGTCATATTTTCTACAGGAACACCTGATATATTGCATGCTTATTAGGGACTGTTCATGACAAAAGAACCCCGATGTCCTTTGTGGACAGCCCCTGTAAGGCGGGGTAACAGATACCTTATTTGCTTACCTTGAGGCAGTCTGAAGCACGGCAAGAACGTGCTACTTCTTGTTCGAGTGCCTTACGTTTTTTGGCTTCCTCTTTGGCTCGTTTAATGGCTTCACGTTCTTCTTTTGTTCTCCTCACTCGAACCTTCGTTCTTTCTTCAATCACTTCGCTCTCTGTCTCTGCTGTCTCCGTGGCAACATGTGGCACCACCTCACACTTCAGAGACAAGGGCATACTTTAAAAGGGCAACCGTAGCGTATATATGCTTCATAAAATGTATCTGCAACAACGTTACTTTGGATTTGGGAGACGACAACAGCAGATGAGCAAAACAGACGACGCATGACTTAAAGCCGACAGAAGCCGTATGTCGCCTGCTTTGCCAGAGATGTTCCAAAAGCTGGGTCTCATTACAACAACACAAAAGTTTCACTGACTTGGCATAGCATCAGCAAGTTAACTGGACATTTTGCCTCCCATGCAAGAGACGACATTGGTGTGCACGAAGCTGACAAGAATGATAAGTACATTGATGGAATCTCCTCTATGAAAGACGAAACATGTGATGAAATTGTCAATGTCGTCTGCTTTGTTGTCTGCCCTTGTTTTTCGCATTTTCAACAGAATATAACGGGTACCAAATGTACATGTGCGTTCATACAGGTCGACATCAGTAAAACGTTACACGAAACACATGGATATAAATTTCCCGCTTTCTTGATTAATCGTATGTCGTCTGCGTAAAGTAATAACTCACTATTTCGCAACCTGACGACGAATTGGACGGTGGTCTGGGTACTGCACTTATATTGTCGTTGTGGATCTGAGTGCTGAAGTCCGGCATGTGTTCCTCGTCGCTGTCCGATATATCGTGCACTGGTTTTCTGTAATTTTAACATACCTTTATTTGGAATGTTCGTGCCCCTTTTGAGCGTGCATGATACAGACCTTGGTGCGTCGCGCGTGTGGCTGTCAGGAACAGGACTCTTCACCCTGTGGATAAGAGGTACCAAAAGGCAGCAGTTATCACTGTCACTGTCCGGTGCTATTTGATTCGGAATATACGATGCGTCTTCTATTTCGATATCACTGTCATCACAGTCCGCAAACACTACTTTATTTTCTTGTAACTCCGAGGGACGACGCTTGTAGGGATGATTGTTATGACGGTTTTCCTCCTCATCAGAGTCTATAATGATGACATCAGCACTCGACATCCTAAGATTTTAAAAATTATGTCATTGATCGTGGTTACATAACGTCACTGACTGAACTGTCGCCCTCAAAATGCTGTCTTGGAGGCAGATTTCCGCTGTTTCATCTCATCCCGCCATACAGGCGAAACGAAAACGATTTGGATTGGACTGGCTTCACGGCTTCACGTCATCAAACAAGTAGGTTAGCAGAAGTAAAAGCGGAAGCCGGCGGAAGCAGTGTAATGAATCCGCGATGAGTATATCGAAGAAAAATGTGCGTACAATAAAGTTGATACCATATATTTGCCTACTTTGTAATTAATAGACATAATATGTTACAGCTTTTACCTTGTTTTTGTTTTTATGTTACTCTTTCTATCCTTTCTTTCTCGCCATTCCTCGTACTTCCTCGGAATCCAAGATGGCGTCAATACTCGGACGCCTTATTGCTTTTCTTCCACAGAGACCACTGCTCGGTAATTATTCCTCCTTTTTCTAAATCGGTTCGAGCACACTGCTGTAAAGCGCATTCAAAGTATCACAATGGGGAAAAGAGACAATCGATACGCGTACATGAATCCGATCGCCTTGGCGCGTTCTCGCGGACCTGTGCAGACGAGCGGTCCTTCGATTAAGGACTACATGAACAGGGAGAGGCCGTCCTGGGAGGAGATCAAGGCAGTGATCAACAAGAAGAAAAAGGAATCCAGTACGTTGGCCGCCTGGGAAGAGCACATGAACGAAAAATTTCAGGAGGAACTGCGAAAAAACCGCGAGAAAATCCTGCGAAAGAGGCGCCGATCCCCGTCGAGTTCATCCTCGGACAGCGAAACCGTCAGGAAAGAGGGTGAAAAATGCGACGTCTGCGACAGGAAGCGGAAAAAGCATAAAAAGAGTAAAAAGCACCACAAGAAGAAAAGGAAGCACGACTAGAAGTATAGTTTGGTTAGTGCTTCGCGGTTATGATGGCACATGCGTTTTCTGTGTGGGACAGCAGTGGAACTTTGAACTTTTTTTCAAGACAAGACGACCACGCATTGTTTTTGGCCCCCAGTGCGGCAAACGGGACATTTCTCGGACGTGTCTTCTAACATGCAAAATTGCAAACTCGTTGTAGGTGGAGGTATACAGCATGCACCACAAGCACGTTTGAATGGGCACAATAAAATTGAATGAATTTTTAACCATCAGAGCACAACTTGACCTCTATGTGGAACATTTGGAACAGATACGACGTGAATTCTCAATCAGTACATGGCCAGTAACGTGCTTATTTTATGCATCGCGCTGCAGGGTATCACGTGAAAGACTGTATTCAGAACACACGTCCACACCTTGAACACTGTTTTCTCGTTGCAAAAGAACAGAGTTATCACCACTTGAGGCCATTATGTTGAGGATAACAGAAAAGTGGCAGCCTAAAGTCGATTCTCATATTGTAGCCACTGGTGGTAATGTCTGTGGCAGATATACAGGGTCTACTTAAAGACTATGAGAAAGAGGGTTCCAAGCCAGGAGTGCCAGTAACGGTTGCACCCAACTGTCCGTCAAGACCCACTGTGTGTTCCTAGGCCATCGCCTGTAACATGGTTGTCATCGAGCCTTCCAACAAACATAAATGCTGTGATGTCACAGCTCGTAGTATATTTCCTTGATACATGCGGTCCGCCGGATCGTGCGTGCCAGTATTGTGGGAAAAGTTATTTTCCCACGCAATCATAGTTGGCAAGATTGGAACAGTCGAACATAGGTCCTGACACAAGACGGAAGATTTGGCCGTCGCCATTGGTTCTCCTAAGCACGTGACCTCTCCCAGTTCTGTTTGTTACACCAGCCCCCGCCCCTGTGGCTGTGAAACCTGGAAAGGAGGTTCACGTCCATGCAAACGACCGTGTTGTACGTTTATGCGAGGCGACTCGAGGCAAAGCTTAAAACCACCCCTCTAAAGTGCAAAAATGTGATGGGAATTGATGTTCTGTGGCTGGAACACATAGAAAGGACAAACACATACAAAGCCTCAAGTGCCTAAGAAATTAATGATAACATTTTTTGCATGATGAAAGAAGGAAGTCACTGAAAAGGTTAGCCAGCTGTAGGACTCGAACCCACATCTTCTGGGTTACCGATCCAGCGCTCATACCAGCCCCTGGTAGAGGCCCTGGGCAGGTAATCCAGAAAGTGTGGACCATGAAAGCAATAGTACAAAAGGAACGGGATTAATCTGTGTTGTAAGCCGCATTTGTGACTCGTGCGTAAAAGAAAACCGCAACTTACGCTTTCCTCTTCAAGGGGAGCAACGATGGGGGGGGTGGCCTGCCATTTTGTCTCCTCAAGCAACGTGCCCAATCATTACGGAAGAGCGTTCGAGGAGACCAATAACAGGCTGTTCCGCATCGTCGTGATTTTTTTTAGGAGGAGAGGAAAAGCGCAAATTGCAGTTTTCCTTGGCGCATAAATCACGAACGAGGCGACGGATTCTTGCACTTCACTGCCCCTTTAAACGTAGACCAACCTACAGATTTTTTCCGTAACTGCGCTGCTTGAACAGGTGCAGCTGTGTCCCGCGTGGAGAGCGTCCGTGGGGCCGCAAAGGGAAACAAGGCGTGCCATCAGCGTAAGCCTCGTAAAGGGAAGCACTACGGCATCAAGAAATGGCCGGGGACGACCGTTCACATGGGGGACATGTTGGTCAAGCAGCGCATAATGCGCTTTCATCCAGGCCTCAACGTACGTACCTTCCTTTGCACGTTACTATCGGGAGTGGCTGAACTAGAAAAAAACTGCGCATAGTTCCAATGTTAAGGACATTCGAGTATTCCCCCCCCCCCAAAAAAAAAAAAACATACTGTCCAAAAACACCAAAAATGTCACAAAACAGCCCCTCCCCCCTTTTTCCCGTTGAAACTCCCACAAAAAAAAGGGGGGGTGGGGTTCTGTTGGAGGTGCTTGGAACGTAGAATTTGCAATGGCAACTTTTAATTTAACGCCAGACCGTCGCGCGACCTTGGCTGCCTTTAGTTCCCCTTTTTCCTTTCTTTGACCGAATTCCTCGAAGTCCACTTGCAGGCTGTGTCACCCGTTTTTCCGTGACGCGCGTTTTTCTGCGTTCACTTTTTCCATTTTCTTTCCCCCTTGCCATTTGATGTTCGCGTGATTACCACTGGACGGATGGATAACTTAGTACAGATGGAGGCGAAAAAGAAAGTAATGAAGAGACGTGGGAAGTCGTATAAGGATTAAAAACAATTGCTACTTTTATTACATTAAAAAATTTAATGGGAGGTACTAGACATAGATTTACAGTTACAGTTAGGGGTCGACGTTCCGGCAGTCAGCGCTGCCTTCAACAGGACAGGCACCGTTGACTGCCGAAACGTCGACCCCTAACTGTAACTGTAAATCTATGTCTAGTACCTCCCACTTAATTTTTTTATGTAATAAAATTAGCAATTGTTTTTAATCCTTATACGACTTCCCAAGTCTCTTCATTACTTGTAGTCTATATATATGTGTGTGTGTATGTGTGTGTACATGTATATCTAAAACAGTGTCTTTTACACCTGAAGAAATGTAGTCTCCAACATGAAAGCTTGTGTGTAATAAAGACGACGGCTTTGCTGTTTGTATTCCATCCGCTTTTCGGACGTCACCCGTATCCTTATACATCCCTCCGCTTCATTTAACGCAACACAAAACTGTAACGAAAAAATGTTACACAGACAACCGGAAAGACGAAATTTCAACGCAAGAAAAAAAAAGAATTTTATCGAGGATTTCAGCGATTATACCGTAATTTATCGCGAAACGTCGCAAGAACGGTCGTGAATCGCTCCTACGGAATTGAATGCCGAGGGGGAGACCCTCTCATGCCTGCGCCTTTCTTTATCCCGGACGCAGGTGGAGTTTGGTGTGATGAGGCACAGCCTGTACGCGGCCGTCGATGGCAAGGTCGTGGTCAGCACAGAGCGTGTGACCCCCCGGTGGGACAACCCTCGCGTGCAGGAGTTCTACGAGGGACAGGACGTCACGCACCTGCACAAAAAGTACTTCCACGTCGTCCCGGAGCCGCAGCCGCAGGTCTTCAATCTAGTAGCGCAAGTGTAAAAATTTGACTACCATTAAAGCTGTTGCCTAGTCCGAAATTGTCCGCAGCGTAGTGTATGTGCGCGATATAATTAGGGAGTGACTTTTTCGGGTTAAACCCAACTCCGACCGGTTATTCCCGCCCCCGAACTGACCTGCGACCAATTTGGGTTAGACCCGATTTCTCCCCGAATTCCAGTCACTATGAAATCCTCCAGCGACGCTTCCACTGGAGACGAACAAAGGTTGCCACGTGTAACGCGTGTAAGAGTGGGTCACTTGCGTTCCCAGCAATACACCCATGTGTGTCAACACGGTCTATGCCTTCGGGGATTACCGCTGGAAGGTCACGATCCCGAAAAAAAAAAAGAGAGATTAGAAAAGGACTTAATAGACAGGAGGAGAAACAAAAACACCCAATAACACCCGAAGGCACAATGATCGTCCGATTTCTCCCCGAATTACAGATTTAAAAATAGCTCCCGATTTGTACCCTCCCGAATCTGAGAAAGGCTAATTTAACCCGAAAAAGTCGCTCCCTAGATATAATTCGGCACCACTTACGGCATTCGTGTACAGTGACCCCTCATTAATATGACCCCCGATAATATGACGTACTCGCTTTACGACTGTCTTTCTTGGGAACCGTTCCGCCGCCACGTAAATCCATCTCGTTAGTATGGCAATCCGCTTATCCGACTGTGGCCGAGATTTATTTGTCGCAAGCAGGGTCAAACACGGGCATTATGCTCTCGTTATTACGACCACGTCACACGACCCGCAGAGTAGCCCCAGGGAGAGGCTACACACACACGCCTCAGGAAGAAGTTGACACGCGTTGAAGTGGGACGCCAAGGAGGTTTGGGATGACTCCCGATGTTGTTGACCTCGGAATGACTCTTAGCGCTTTTCGGACTGCCAAAGCACCGTAGTGCTTAAAACAGCAGTGACCACGAGACCAGGCCACCTGTACCGATGCTGTTGTGCACCTAAGGGAAGGCCGGAACGCAGCGGTCCCTGAGGTCAGCGGATTGTGCGTTTCTCGTTTGTACGACAATTCGCTCCATGACCAAAATATGCGGGAACGGTGGCGGTGACATTAACGAGGGTTCACCGTAAAAAGATCGTACCGCTCATTTTTCTTTGTGTGTTCAACATAACTAGGGCCTGACTTTTTCGGGTTAAACCCGTATCCGCCTGATATTTACCCCCCGCACGAAATCTGTAAAATTTGGGTTTAACCCAAATCTACCCGAAAACATCCGGGTCGCGTGGCACGCTCATAAGCGTGCATTAAAATAAAGTTTGATAACATTGCTAAACATTAGTTTCATGTTAAGACAAATTTTTATTAAACAAAACAAAGAAAGAAAACCCGAATTCCTGACGACAGAATATGCCGTAACGGGATTTAACCCGAATACAACCGAATTTTCAAATGAAAAATATCACCCGATATTTACCCCCCGAATTTGGCTAAAAATAAAACCCGAAAAAGTCAGGCCCTAAACATAACATGCGGGACAACTATTCAAACTGTGACAATAGTACTTTTACTACACTGACTAACGGTACACTAATCTTGCCATAGGCAACAAAAAATGGCGGTACAGCGAACGGCGTGAACCGTGTTGCCACGTTTGCATTAATAACGTTGGTCTAAAAATAAGGTATTTTGGGTAAAGGTGGTAAATAGGCGTCTCTCTCTCTGTCTGTCTGTTTACCAGCACGAGTGGCATAATTCTATCCAGCTTTGGGTTAGCATCTGATATCACAGGTGAAAGAAACAAAAACCATTCTGTCAATATTCGATTCCATCGTGAGCAAAAAATAAAGGCATTTTTCTTGGACCCGAGAGGAAAACGTCGGATCGACGGAAACCCTCAGAAAGAGGAGACCCCGCTGAAGCGACGGAGTTCCTCGTAAGTGATCCAGAAGGTGAAAGACCATGGTGCCTGAAAAAAAAAAAAAAAAAGATGTCTTTGTTAGAGTGACAGTCCGTACTCAAACCAGAATTTATGAAAAAAAAAAAAAGTTCCTCGCGATAATTAGACACCCCACCGTGCAAAATATTTCAATAAAATCCTCAGTCCGTTATTTCTACTCGTGTTTCATCGTGCTCAGCCGTAAAACTAAGACCAAACGAACACACACGGTTAATTTCTCCGCACGTGCGAAATTATGGGGCTAGGGCTGAGTAAAACTTTGTATGCTGCACCTATGGGTAACTGTGAATCACAATCGCATACGGATCTAATTAGTCCACGACACCATAGTGTCCCTTTACATTTCTGAAATCTTAGCCATTAACGATGTAATGTGTTATAACTAGGGCTTGGAAATTTTCACTAAAAATGATGGAGATGATGGCAGGCATTTAGGGCCCCAATGACACCTAAATGGGCAATAAAATAAATAAATAAACACATTAATCTGGCACGCTCTTTGGCTGTGTTAGTGTTTTAGAATTCTCCACGCAGGAAAACGGCCTACAATCAAGCTATATTGAATAATGTCGTGTTTTCTGCCCCCAATGATCTTGAAAGGACAAGCAAGGACAAATCCCTTGATCAAATACGCGTAAACCTCTCCTAGCAGACCGAGGTACTGAAGGAAATCAAACGAAAAAAAAACAACAACAACAACAAAAACAGAAGGGGCAAGCACACGGAAACTTAAAGCAAAATGCAGCACCCAGCATGAACCGGAAAGGAGCACTTTCACCTCCAGAAAAGGCTGTTATGGCACTTAAAAATGCTAAAAAAGGCTACAACTCAACAGAGTCGATAAAAAGGCAGGCATCCCCAAAAATGTCACATCTAGGCGTTTCTCGGCAAGTGCCTCAAATGCCGCGATTGGAAGAAGTCTTTTCGATGGAAGTTCTGGGGAAATTCTGGTCAAATTTCTTCCCAAAACCTTCCTCTCTTCCCTAAATGGGAGAGGATATGCTTCCCTCTCACCAGAACTGGTCTGCTTACCATTCTTGCCCAAATTGGAAAGAAACCCTTGTAGAGCGCAATGAAGCCCTCGCCACGTACAGTCTTCATAAGGCAGTCCAGGGGAGACTTGTATAAAAGTCCTCTGTAATATTGGCATTAATAACATTACTCTTTCAAATGTTTAAGGTGGAACTTGCCTTCCTCTGAGCAGCATGCAACCTGTTTGAAGCACTGCATACAAAAAGTGTTTAGCATGAGATGCTGACTGGACAGTTCAAATATGAATCTTGGACAACACATGAAGCAGACGACAGCAACCATACGCCGTACGGTACCATAAAATTTAGTTTCTATTTTAAAGATATATAGCATGGTAAGTATACTTAATGAGTGTAAGGAAGACACATGAAGCAGACGACAGCAACCATACGCCGTACAAATTTAGTTTCCATTTTAAAGATATATAGCGTGGTAAGTAAACGTAATGAGTGTAAGGGAGACACGTGAAGCAGACGACAGCAACCATACGCCGTACGGTACCGTACAAATTTAGTTTCTATTTTAAAGATATATAGCGTGGTAAGTAAACTTAATGAGTGTAAGGAAGACACATGAAGCAGACGACAGCAACCATTGCCGTACAAATTTAGTTTCCATTTTAAAGATATATAGCGTGGTAAGTAAACGTAACAAGGAGTGTAAGGAAGACACATGAAGCAGACGACAGCAACCATACACCGTACGGTACCGTACCAATTTAGTTTCCATTTTAAAGATATAGCGTGGTAAGTAAACGTAATAAGGAGTGTAAGGACAACACATGAAGCAGACGACAGCAACCATACACCGTATGGTACCATACAAATTTAGTTTCCATTTTAAAGATACATAGCGTGGTATGTAAACGTAATAAGGCGTGTAAAGTGTAAGGAACAAGAACTGCTAGAGTCCCGAAACACCACCCACCTTCCTCTGTCGTCTGTCGGTTGATTCATTACCCTAGTGCGAATGACGTCTGCCGGAGTGGCCAGAGTGGCCGCGACTAGTCCAGACATTCCGCTGCAACGTGTTCGCATCATCAACACGACGACTGCTGCGCCGAATGCAAAGTTACCTTGCCAGAGAGTGGGTCACGTAGTTGTCTTCGAGGCTGGTGTGCTGCAGGACGAGTCGTTTCCCGGTATCGTACGTCGTCAGGTCTGTAGAAACAGGTCAGGTCTTTCAGAGTTGCCGGCATACTCTGGCGCTACGATCAGATTGAAAGAAGGCATCCGGACAAATGGACGTTGTTACCTCCGAGGTTGACGAGCGCCGCCCTGTAGATGTTTGGCGTGCACCCCTTCCACAGGCCTCGGACACCGCCTTCGGACGCAATTTTTTTAAACGCTTTCCACGTGCTCTCCACCCTGCCATCAAACGATTCAAATGTCTTTCTAATGTCCTTTCTGACATCACCCCAAATATTTGGCTCTTTCAATATCATAATTAAGGCCTTGCGTGTTCGGGTTTTATGTTTTTTTTTTAAATCGGGAGGTAAAAATTGGTTGTTTACGGCAGGAGTCGTAAAACGGGGTAAAATCGGGGCAATACTGGGTGGAACAACAGAAATTTGGGTTTAAAAAAAACGCTTCTCGCATTTTAAATGAACAATACAATACGAAGTAAAAAGCAACACAAAAGTCCTGTTAACTCTGGGATTACACTGAGGGAAGATAAAATGGGTAGAAACACTTTATTACAATTAACATGAACAAGGCTTTCGTGCAGAGCCTGCAGATGTGGAACAGCTGTGCAGAATGTGCAGTGCTTAGCACTCTCCATTTTGCAATGTTAAATTTGGGGGCTTTTTTGGGGTTTTACCGGGTGTTACCCTAAAACACAAGGCCCTAATCATAATGGATGAACATTCTGTGAGCGTGTGTCTGATAGCATATAAATAATCGACAAATCCCTGCGTATGCGAATTTTTTTACGTATGATATATGCGCATGTTGTAATTCTATAATATATGCATTTTCATTTAGTTTGGCCCGCAACCCCGTATAATGTCCTTCGGGGACCTTTCGGGGACCTTTGGAGTATGTCGAACAAATAGAATAAAACCCTTCGGGAAAAGGCAACAACAGTGACCAAAGACCGTAACTAGTTACGGAAGAGCAAACGTATCACTAATAAAGCTCGCCTCGGAGTACAGTCGGTGACGTATCAACTTTGCTCAGCTCAAACCAAACCTTACGCCGTATTGAACCCCCACAACTCCTAATATTGAACAAGGTCTGAGGATAGACTAAACAAGCGACGGAACATCGTGGCCTACCTAGGCGGCAGCCCCATAAGTCTCCTCCGTCCTTCTGTCTGCATCTGCACCTTGACCAGGTCCGTGGGGCTGGCCAGGAACTGCCCGAAGCCACCGGCCACTACGCCTACCATGACACACTGCCTGCAGCACAAGTGGCCTTGATGCCCGAGGTTCTTCAAAAATGCAACCACACGTGTGACCTTGCTTACCACAGGGGCATCCTACGGTCTCCGTTCTTTCGGAGGAAATGGTTTCGCATGGCCTCGTACAAATTCATACGGCAGCCACTGTAGACTGAAAGTGGGGTTTATTTTTCGTCTTCCCGTCTTTCGATTAACAGACTCACTCAGATGCCTGTAGATGGCTGGTGGAAGGCCCTTCCACAACTGCACAATCCCCTCTTCTCGTACTGCGTGATACCGAGAAAAACAGTTTTGATCGTTGTACGTAATCATGCACGGTCAACAACAGTTGTTGGTCTATGTTCTTAACACTTGCCTATTCCAAAGAGTGTCCGAAAGAACCCTCTGTGCTGGACCTTGTGGCCCTTGGCCATCATTTCTCCTTGGACTTGCAGACGTGTCTTTACGATGTCCAGCGGGTAAGTCGCTGTCGGGGAAACAAGTGGAGAAACCACAAATTGAAGTCACAAGGAACACATCGAAGGCACAGATGCAAGATGCCACAAATGGTAAAGCGACGCAGCTACAAGAGGATGCAATATTTAATTCTGCAAAACAATGTGAAAATATGTGTAACAGAGCTCTGTCTGCCACCACTAAAACTGCACCTGGGCACCCAATCCGAAAGCGAGGGGTCCAGGTTGGAACCCCTCATTTTCGTTGCGAACGCCTCAGTGTGCCGCGATTGGTGCGTGACACTGTCATGTGACGCAAATTGCCTCCCAGCCAATCAGAGCGCACCGATGGAAAACGCCGGCAGAAGATGCGAACGATCCGGACCGTGCGAACCTCTAATCCTGTCGCGCTATCGCTCATTTATTTCCTCGAGCAAGTGTGGAGAAAGGGAACATACCTGTTTCGGCGACTGCTGCTGCGGCAACTGAGAGCACATACTTGTACCAGAAAGTATCTAAATAGTGTGGTTCCGAAGGTATCCTTGCGATTGTTGCTGCCATGCTGAGGATTTCTTCCTTATGTCAGGCTTTAAATGCTTCAAAACTAAGATTCATGCCGGTTTCTTTTCTACGATGCCGAACTCCCCATTGACCTAATTACCAGCAAACATGACGACCCGCTGGAGAGCTTTCTTCCATACATAACCATGGCTCTTCATTTGAAGCTGCTGTATCACATGGTAGTCAGCCCAAGAATGGCACACACGATTATCTCTCTAGAGCCCTAGAGCTGTAGAGGACGGCCGTGAAGTACATCTCCGCCAAGAAAAAGTGTTCTCGGTTCGATGCATAGTAGTCTCATCATTCTTGCCATAGTTTGCTTTCAGGTTTTTTTACAGCGTGTAATTTTAGCTTGCATTTATACGTATGGGCAAAACTGCAAGTTGTCGACAGTACTATATAAATAGCACAATAAAATATTGCGATTTCGTGCTTAACGTCGTTCGAGGAACACCTGAAAAATTGGTTTTCGTTTGTACTAATCAAAAACCAAAGAAAAAAAATCTGATAAGAAAGCCCTGCAACCGAACGCACATCGCGTCAGCGGAATGTTATTACTGGTTATTACGATGATAAGTCATCCAACCCTGTTACTCCGCTAATAAATGTAGTTCTAGATACTTTTTAAACGTTTAACGTTTCATATGGCGAAATTTGGAAAGAATATTCATAGTTGTCGAGCAAATCAATAATCTTAGTAATGTATAAGCACAGAGACAGTTATTTATTAACGACGTCATAAAACAAGAAATAAAAAAACAATCTTGTAGGTATCCGTCCGCGCATTTCGGCAATGGTAGTTCCTTGTGTACAGTGAGTGGCTCTGAAGCTTATACGGGCGTCTTACACAAAGTGCATGCAGGAAAAAGTTTCTCTCAGCGATCCGCTACAACTGTCAAAGAAGACGAAATCGAAAAAGAAATTCCTTCAGTGCAACAGATCGTCCTCCAGTGAAGGTGGTTCGCGGTAGGCCTAGGTGGTGGATTTCCATCAAATATGGAAGCAATCGCAAAACACGACTTCAACGCGACAGCAGACGACGAGTTGAGCTTTGGAAAAGGACAAGTACTAAAGGTGAGTGATGAGCGTGGTCTTTGCGTGAAATAGATCCATTGCGGGCGTTGCCGGGGGCTCCAGTCATTTCCACGACCGGGGAGGGACATTCCCCGTTTCCTCGTTACTATTGGGAGCATGTTTACTTTGTTACTGAACTAAAATAAACTGGGAAAGTTATTCGCGACCTCCCTTTCGACCTTCAGGAAAATGCTGTCGTCTGCATTGCGCTAATGTTAGGTTTGCAGGATTACATCGATGCATGAAAGCATCTGTTTGAATGTCGTAGTTCGATAGATGCTGTCGCATAGCACGGAGCTAAAACTATTGTGATAGGATATTGCGTCACCGATGTGACATTGGTTCCGCGTTCTGTTGCCGTTGCGTGTTTTAAAAGTTGTTGTTTTGTTGGCAGGTCCTTAATATGGAAGATGATATGAACTGGTACCGCGCCGAGCTGGATAACAAAGAAGGGCTCATACCCAGCAACTACATAGAGATGAAGAAACATGAGTAAGTTGTTGTTTCATGTGTGTGTTCCTTTTTGTGTCCGCCTTCAACTAACCAATAACCGACTGCAGCCCCTTTTCTTCTGCGGGGAGAGGGGAGGTTTGAGCGTGCAGGTGCAGTCAGGTTGACGATGCTCTAGCTATCTAGTACTATCTGTATTGGTTTCTGTCGAAAAACGCGAATCAATGCCATGTTAAAGCATGATCATCCCTTTCATACGTGCAACACTACTGCAGTGACTAGCATTCAGACGAAGGCTCGTTGGTCGCATTTCCATCTGGATGTCTCCGAAATAGCACCAGGGTTCCATAAGTCACCTGCCCGTTGTCGTCTGCTTCTTACTTTCTCTGATTTGTTGCACCGTGGTTGCCAGACACTTTTGCTGCGAGCTTGCAGTAGTGCACATATTTAAGCTAGAGTAAGCTTTTTTTATTTTATGATATCCCACAGACCACTTTTGCACAATCAGTACTGACTGTGGATCATTCAAATAATTTCGAGGGTAAAAACTTCTGAAAGGTTGACATTGGAAAGTGTAGAGCTGTGTAGAAATCTGTCCTGATAATGCGTTGTGCATTTAGAAACATGCCCAGCCATTATCTTGGCACATGGATATGATTCATGCCGCACGGCTTGGGACTTGCATTAGTTCAACATGTTTCATGGGGACCTTTTACGAGTGTGAGACCCTTCTTGCTTGTAATAAAGTTGTCGTCGTTTTTTTGTGTGTGAGGCATGTACAGTCACAGTCAGTGTTAATTGTGGAATCTAAAGAAAAAAAAGTTTAGCCTTGCACGATTTGCGAGGTGTTCATTATATCAACCAATAAAAAATGTGGAACATCGCAGAGATGTTGTACATGGGGAAAATACGAGAGGAGCACAGGGCATGAGCGTAACTTTGACTGCTTTGAGGTGTCATTGCCTCTTTGATGCCTCATGATAATATCGTAAATCAACGAAATTGCATCGTCATTCTACTTAGTATAATGTCCCATCTGCTTGATGCACTGGAATGCTTTGTATAGATGTTTCAAAGTTTTCAGATTGCTTTTATATATATATATATATATATATATATATATATAGCAGTATGGGTATTTTAAAATTATGCTTCCCAACAAATACTGTTATGAGCACAAAAAACGTTCTGTTCAAGGAACGCAATCCAAGAAAAGTAGCAATGGTTGTTAATAAACATAAAAATTAAACATTTGAGTAAATGTTAAGCATTTATATATTAATCTAAATATAATTAATAAAAAGTAAAGTAAGCTTAGTCATAATAGGTTCTCCGGTGGCTCCTTTTACAACCGCCTGCGTCACCCTGGAAACTGAAAAGTATGCACTTCCTTCCTCCACGGTGAGGTGTCACTCTGAAAACGGGTGAGGAGGTGAGAGCAAAGAGAGAGAAGGTAACGTGGGATCGCAGAAACATAGCGTTTTGATGTATATGTTGAGCAAACATAGATCAATGTTTACAACATTATTTCTTCAAAGGTTTAGAAATTGTTTCACAACTCCTTTAACTGCTTGTTGCTTGTAAGCCCAGCACAACAAATTACGCATGTGACGGGGAACGCCAAATATTTTTAATATGCGAGTAAAATTGCGGTAAAACAGCTATGGGTGACATCTGGTGGGAAGTAATCCCCAGTTTGTCGAGCAACAGTGATCTATGTTCCCGACTGGCTTGCTGCTTGTGACGGCTATGTAGTCAACATGTAGCCGACTTCTTTTGTTCTTGGACACAGTGTTATGCGCGTGCAACGCAGTTTTACCGCCGTACCTGACGGGCAATGCACAGCTGGTGACTTTGACACAGCGTTGTCCTTTTATTTTCGAGTTTTTATTTTCTAAAAATACTGAGCGCACTTGTTATGAAAGAGTATCTGAGATTGCAGCTCTACCGCTTCACAGCATAGATCGAGAAGTTACCCTTCAAAAAGAACTCGTTACGAGCTAAGTTACCGTGTGAAAAATGTAACTAAGTTAGTAACGAAGTTCTTCAGCCTGAAATGTAACTCGTAGTTACGGAGTTACTTTGTGGTACTTTAAAGGAGTACAGAGGGCCATCCAAAAAATGTTCAGATTAAGACATCTGATGAAACTGTGTGTGTCATTATACCGAATAGCGCGAAAGGTTTTGATATGCGCAATTTGTTTCCCAGAAAAAGACTCACATAAACATAGCTCCGTGCGTTCACCCTTAACTCGCCACTCCAGCTATAACGAGGATGAGGAGGTATGAAGCCACGTCACCAATGACGGTATAAGGAGAACTTGTTCTGGTTCGCCGGTCAGTGGGGGTCAGTGTCGTCCCTTTGCCGCCGTAAACCTGTTTTGCCAGTTCTCCCGGAGTATTGGGGATAGAAGGAGTGGCCGAAGCATTACTGAGCAAGGAGAAAGGCTTTATCAGAACCCCGAACAGCCGAGTAGCAGACAACATTTCTCTAGGCCAATCAGCGAGCGTTCTCCTTACAGCGTCAGCGCCAGGTTCCAGGCAGATCACAGGCTGGTACTGCTCTTCACCACCGTTGCGCACAGTCGCTTTTTGCGGCGTACTTTAAATTCAATTTCCGCGACAATTACGACTCTGTGGCGCGAATTACTTCGCCAGGTGCATCTTACTGGCCTACTTAACAGTTTTATAGGAAGAAAACTGGGTGTTAAAAATGACTTCTGTGCTACTTTAAGGCGGTGCTAATCGTGGGGTGAAAATGCCCGTGCTCTGTGCCTTGCAGTTGGTACTACGGCCGCATCACCCGAGCGGATGCGGAGAAACTCCTTTCCAACAAGCACGAGGGGGCCTTTCTGATCCGCGTGAGCGAGAGCTCCCCGGGCGACTTCTCGCTCTCAGTCAAGTGCGCGGACGGCGTGCAGCACTTCAAGGTGCTGCGGGACACGCAGGGAAAGTTCTTCCTCTGGGTCGTCAAGTTCCCTTCCCTCAACGAGCTGGTGGAGTACCACAGGTCGGCCTCCGTCAGTCGATCGCAGGACATCAAGCTCAAGGACATGCTACCCGAAGAGGTACGTCCGTCCGTGGCAAACTCACGCAGGGCTGTCCTCGCAGGATGTTGCGCGCAATACAAATACTAGTTGTCGCAGTTATTTTGCTTTTACGTTTTGTAATAATTTCTGTGACAATGTTTTCTACGGCAGTAGTGTTCATGGGAACCGGTTCTGTGTCTACAGGTTTTCCCGGCAATTTTAATCCAAGTGCCAGCTGAATTAATCCATGCCCCATAAAGTTTGCGTGGCACGTGGATTAATTTCGATGGCGCTTGGATTGAAATCACCGGGAAAACCTGTAGAGCACGGCCTACTAGGTTACAATTAGGGAGTGACTTTTTCGGGTTAAACCCGATTCCGCCCGGTTATTCCCCCCCCCCCCCCCCCCAAAATTTCTGCAATACTTTGTACTTCAGCTTACCTTAGTATTTTTGTGCAAGCGGTGCGTGTCCCACGAAAGATGCTTCTTTCTAAAGTTGATTATCATCATCAACATCATTCAACGCGTTTTCGTGGGAGCTGTCGCTGTCGTCTGCTACGGTAGTCGTACGTCCACTTCTGCACGTTCAGAATTCAAATTTCCATCGTCCAATCACGATGCAGATCTCGTGGGCCGACGAGTAGCGGATCGTGCGGACGGGCTCCTCATAGGGGGTTGCCGATTATGACATGGTCGTTATAATCTGGTAGGTCGTGGTCTAGAGACATTACCCTAAGAAGTCCATGTGGGTCCTCGAAAAATTTTCGCAAAATATTTGTACGGACCCTGTTTTTTTTTTTTTTTCTTTTTTTTTTTTTTTTTTTTTTATGGGGATACGTTAAATGCCCATCGATGGGGGTCTGTGTGTGCATTTTGTACGAGTGTGCGCCATTGGTAAAACGTAACCGTTCAATGTATCCGCGTAACTGGATGTCGTATTCGTTCCACGCAGTGCCTGGTGCAAGCAATGTACGACTTCCAACCCCAAGAGAGCGGAGAGCTTCAGTTCCGACGCGGTGACATCATCACGGTGCTGGACCGCTCGGACGCCAACTGGTGGGAAGGCGAAATTGGTGCCAGACGTGGCTACTTCCCCGCCACCTATGTTGTGCCCTACCACACGTAACACCACTTGTGTTATGTGACCCCCCCAGTGTTTTTTCTGTTTTTTTTTTTTTTTAGCCACCTCCTGTTTTTCTTTATTGTTTTTTTTTCTTTGTTCTTACAGTGAAACTGCACTTTGTTGCAATATTGCGATGGAAAGTCATCTACGGAAATCCCTCGGATGCCCAGGCGTAAACTTTTCCCCCCCTCGTATTTGGGGGAGGGGAAAAAAACGGCGTATTTTATCTCAAAGTGTCAAAACATTTGTAGTGAGGTCTGAGGCGAGGATTTGTACATAGCGATTTGTTGTGAGCGATCGAGGATGTTTTTCTTGTGTTTTTTTTTTTTTTTTTGTCCAGCTTCCTTTTTGAGGCAAGACTTTTTTTTACATATGTATATGTGCGTAAACTTCCCCAGATTGCTGCCATAGAGACGTTCTCTTTTGTATTCCCCTTTCTTGTGCTGTCATAGCAGAGTGTATGTTTGTGTGTGTATATATAAATATATATATATATATATATGTCCGCCTGCTTGGCTTCAAAAACGAAAGACGCCTTCTCTTTGCGTTCCTTTGGGGCGCGTACTCTTGCTCGAGTTTCCCTCTCCTTTTTTTTTTTTCTTTTTTTTGACGAACCTGACTTTCTTATCTGCTTTTTTTCCTTCAAGGACGATAAAGTAACGCCTGGTGGGTCACCGTACAACTTCGAACACACTTAGCTTGAACACCGCCTCGTCGTGTCGGGACAGCCGCGGTGCCGCAGGGTGCAAAAAAAATGTTGCAGCAGTTTTGATGGTGGGTCTCCCCCCCCTGAATCTGCTTGACTGGTGTAGTATGACCCTGGCTAATCCTGCGGACGAGGTGCCGCTTACTCGTTTCAGTTAAGTCTGTTCGGAAGTGTACAGCTGTGGCAGAGAAACCGAATCCTTCCACCTCTAGTCAGGAACAACAACTCCTCTCTCCCCATTTTGTTCTCTCCCTCCCGGTAGTAAATTATGTTTCCCTCCCCCTTTGTCCCCCCCCCCCTCTTTTACTGCGTACACACGCTGCGAGCCGCCCTTTTGCGCCCAGCATTTTCTCGTTCTCGCCCCCTTTACTCGAGCCGTACTTGAGATTGTAGAGCTCCCTCGACAGGATCTCGCAAAAAAACAAAAAACAAAAAATCAATTTTTGAGAGTGCCGCGTCGGCACGGTCACAGCGATGGCACAGGGGACGAAGGGTTGCTCTTTCTAGCATTGCGTGTCCATGTACGAACCGCTTGTGTCAATACGGACACGCGTCACTTGTTATATAAATGCACGCGTCGAAGGTTCAATTTGATGAAGGGTTCTTTGGTTCATTGTAATATGCAGTGTGAATAAAGCTGTTACTGTAAAATTGTGTGCTGCGTTGTATGAAGAGCCAGCGAGTCCTGCTTAGAGACGCGAAGCCCCGGAAATTTTTTGGGAAAAAAAACAGTTGTTTTTTTCCCTTGTCTCCGGAAAAATTACCCAAAGTTTCCAGGCGACAAAGGTTAAAAATGTAAATTTTCGTGCCTTCGATGCGTTCCAACCCACCAACAGTGCCTTAGGTGCCTCTAAACCGCCAACTTAGAGCTCAGTCTGGCTGCTCCAAGCGATCGCCATTGTGTTCACATAATGTCGCAGTTCTGGTTAGAGTAGACGGGTTGTTCTGATTACAGTCAAACTCCTTTATAGCGAACACCTTTTTAACGAAAATGCCACTACAGCAAATTTTTTTGCGGTCCCGCTGGAGCCCTATAGGTCCAGTAACGGACATCCTTTTTAACGAAAATACCTTTACTGCGATTTTTTTTTTTTTGCTGTCCCCTGAGTTTCGTTGTAAAGGAGTTTGACTGTATCTATCGCTGAGTAGACAGCAGTCTCATTGGATGCTCTGCTCTGTATTTATGCCTATAGGGTGAACACTACTAAAGTTTCTAACTCATTGTGTGCTGTGGCTTGGCCGGCAATGCTTCGACTCAGCAGTAACCACGTTTGTTTCCATTTTCTCCAATTTTTCGGAAAAAACAGTTTTTTGGGGGGGCGATTCAAAATTTCCGGAAATTTTGCATCTCTAGTCCTGCTGACATGGACGCCGAATAAATGGGGTTCTTCGTTTTCTGGTTTTATGATTTTTCAAATTCATTTCATTTGAATTCAAATTCATTATTTGCACACGAGAATTCCGGGAGAAATCTGGCGCCATGATCTCTGATACTTGTTTGGGGGGGAACTATTGTGAAAAATCGGGTTTAACCCGAAAACGAAATACCCTATGAATAAAGGAGTGGGGTCTTGAGAGCGTGGGTACCAACCAAGGGCTTGATGGACGGGGGAAGTTGCAGGGGGCAGGACCCCCCCCTCCGAGAAGTCTCCCAGCTGAGACTCGGAATGAATGTTTTGATGGATATCCAACAAATTGCATGCTTCGTGCGAATGAACTTGAACGTATTGTTAAAATTTGCCTCTTGGCACAGAATCCCAGACACCCTGCCCGACCTCTTTGCATAGATGAGGAAAAGGTACCCCGTGCCGGAAAGAGGAGTGTGTTGTGCCCCAGCCCCCTCCGGCAAATTGAAAGCTCGCTGCCTATGCCAGTTTATGCATCTGCTGCTTGCTGGTGACAGCCAGTACTGTAGCCAGAAAACTATTTTGGGAGGGGTTCTGTGGGAGCTTAACATGGGAGGAGGATATCACCCAGTTTTCCCTTTCCCAAATGCTCTACTAAGCTGCGAGTTCGGGTTGGGGTCGAACATCGAAACCCTCGCTCCTCCTCGGATGTCCTGTCTGACGGTTATGCTCCGGCTTTTCCGGCATGCTTGGCACAGTTTCCTCATGAAGTCCGCCCAAGACGTTTAGCAAACCGCGTGTATCCCGTTCCTTCCATTTGTCCTGGCCACATGTGCAACCATTCGAAATGAAAGCTGCGTTGCCAACATGGAAATAACAGTTCGCATCAAGGCCTGCAATATATGTCACGATATTGGCTAGCGAAAGCAAAACCGAAACTTTACACTGGTAGCCTATTCAAGCCTCTTTGCAATCCAGCAGCCATTCCGTAATCCAATGGGTGCCAAAAAAGAAAAGGGTTTGTGGACGTAAACATGCGCTGGGACTTGCCACATGCGCAAACCCGTGGCCGTACCATGCCCAGCATTCCAACGCCCATGTAAGCGATGTTGCGCGAGGCAGATGTCACGTAGTTCACGTATGTACGTACCGTTTAGCATTTGTCCATTTGCTCTTCAGGGAAGCCACAGAGCATTCGTGGCCTTTTAACAATCACAGTGATCGAGCCATCTGATGAATCATGTTTTCCCATGTCAGAGGACGTTGTGATGTTTCAAAAACAACAGCGGGACACAGAGATGCCTTCGTCGTCGTCCTTAAAAAACACGGTGAATTTGGGAAACAGTATCATCGGCGTCAGCATACTTGCAATGCCGTACTGTTTCCAAGAGGTACGCGTGTTTTAGAGAAGGTGTGCTTTCCGCTCTCTAATGCAATATTGGATGCAGTGTGGAATCATCCTGAGTTCGTTGCTGCTGCTGGCCAGCGGATTACTCACGAGAATTACTAGCCATCTTCTGTTGAAGTCAGCCATTGCGACACGCAGAAGAAATTATGAGTTTCTCGGTAAGCTACAGGGGGTTAAGGGGGGTAAGTTAAAGTTGATGCAAATGACAATCCAATATACACATATCTCGAATAAAATCACTTCCTCTTCAGTTCCCAAATAACTAGATGTGCAGGGCTTTTAAACTAGTATCGAAAAGTGCATCTTGGTGATACTCGTAACAAACGCAAGCTCGCACGAGCAGTCATTGTTCGAGAACACCTGTCTATGCGTTTATGTCTGTGTTTGGTTCTACTTCGTGTTCACCCAGCATGCAAGATCTGTTTTCCTTTAAATGTTGTATTCACAAGTGGGAAAGTGAACTAGACGCCATAACGTTAACAGAAAAACAGATTTCTTGGGAAAAAATAAACACTGACAGACACACCAAATTTGCCCCCACGAAAACCCGGAAAAACAGGCAACCCCAGTTAAAAGGTGCGTTGTCGCGATTGATATATTTCGATACCGTTTACCTTACAGCATTTCATACGTTTGGACCCACGGGAAAGCTATTGGTAGAGATCGGGTAAGTTTTCGGCCCAACCCTCGTGACATCGTAGGTCAAGAAGTTTGTCTGCGCAGGATCTTGGGTTTTCTTCTTGGTTCCTGCATAGCTTTCTTCGTGGTGGTCGGTGACTTGGGTCCACCACTGGTTGCACAGTTCCTTCTAGTCGAGGTAAAAAAATTTATTTTCTTGTTTTCACTGTTTTTGCCCATTCGCAACGGCGACATATTTTTTTACAGCCTTCCCCGCGACTCCGTACGGGCGTCCTCGTGTTGCTTGGCACCTGCGTGGGCCTCCCCTTGGGCCTCCTACGCAACCTCGACAGCCTTACCAGCTTCAGTATCATGTCGTTGGTCTTCTATGTCTTCCTTATACTAAAGGTATTTCATTCGAAGTTGGTCTTCTATGTGTTCCTTATACTGAAGGTATTTCATTGCAGCCATAGCTGTGGCGTAACGTGAGGGGGGTTGTAGGGGCAGTCGCCTCGGGGCACAAGTTATGGACAGAGAGAAAAAAAGTTTGAAAGTGAAACTGTTTATCACTTGAAAAAATTTCAATTTTTTAAACATTGGACACTGTTGGAATGATCGGTGCCTCAAAGACGGAGGCGATCAAAGCGAGCCATATCCGACCTGTGCTCCATACTGTAAAAAAAAAAGGGGCAGACAAGACCTGTATGTAGCTCAAATACCCTAGCGGATGAAACAGAGCCAGAATACATCACTAAAGAGAGAAACAGACGACACTACCGCTGACTTCCAACTAGTTTAGGAACATGAAAGACGCCTGCTTAAATACCTTGCCCCGTCAAACACGAGTTCCCTATTTCAAGCTGGAGCTTTTCAAGGTTGGGTGTCTGTACTCTGCTCGGTTACCTTTTTCATTTTTTTTTTTTTTCCAGATACTTTTGAGATACTTTTAGATACTTTAAATTATGTTTTTCGGAGACCAGGCAGAAAGGAATATGCGGAAGAGGAAGGAAAAAACCTGTGAGAGGAAGGAGGGGGAAATTTGTTGAATTTTGTGCATTAACAAATGTTTGGAATTTCACATAACCCAATCTGCGTCGTATTTGCCCATCGACTCCATAGGCGTTTTTGATCTGGCTGCAGTAGTTCTGGAAAGTTCTATGACAGTGCCTTGAGCACGAAAAAGTCCCCCCTCCCATTGGCACCGCATTGCATCGTATCACAGCCAAGCTTCATGCAACATTCATAGGGTTCTTTGTTTTCGGGTTTTTTGATTTTTCAAGTTCAGGGGATAAAAATCGTATGCTATTTACGCAGAAGAATTCGGGGAGAAATCTGACGCTACGATCTCTGTTTGATACGTCACTGGGGAATTTTCGGGCGAAACGAAAGGCATATGAAACAAGCCATTGCTGTGACACTTGGACGAGAAACAATGAACTTTATATTTCTGCTCGGAACTGGGGCAGTGAATGAACGCGGTATTCAAAGACTTCTCCGAGCTTCCACAAAAGCTCGTCTTTCGCTCCTGCAGCAGGGGATTATAAAAGGAGGACCAATGGGTTGTCACAAATAGCTCTCTTGACTGGTATTATGGTTCACTTTTCCGACGGGTTAGCTAGAACGACATGTTGAAGAACCGTAAGGATTTTGGGTAGATACCGGGTTTTACCCGAAAACGAAGATTCATTGGGTCATTCCCTGCATCACAATTATGGCTACGTTTATTTTTTAATTTTGCCCTCGGTGTTTTCTTTCTTGCAGATCTTCTCCGAGTCATTCTCGGTGCTCTGGTCGGGTGACTGGTGGAGCCGCGTCGTCCTCTGGAAGCCGGAGAACCTTCTCTCAGTGTTGCCCATATTTGCGATGGCCCTCTCCTGCCAGCCGTGAGTTTTATTGGGAGTAAAATTACCGTGACGAAGCAGTTATGGAATACCCTGCGCAAAATCCCACTAATGAGAAACTAATTGCGAGGAAGTGCAGTGGAGTATCTCATAAAAGTCCCTTCAGATATCTTAAAAATGTTCTCACAAGCTTCATATCACAACCTTCAGTATCATTATCAAAATGCTACTCAGCCTCGTCGAAAACTTATGAAATCTTTTTTATGCAATATATTTTCTTGGTTGTCTTATTATTGGCTGCATCAAAATTGTATCACACCATTCAATGATATGTGGTGTACTATATCAACATGTATCAAGATACTATAAAGTCTTATGAAAACCGTATGAGGTATTTCTAACTCTTATCAAGCTACTATCAATTATTGTTATCAATATTAATCAGTTATTAAAATCCTATCAAATCTTTTCCTTGTTATGTAATGTCTTATCTCTATCTCATCTTAGCCATATCACTTCTCTGTTCTCAATCTCCTCTCTTGTTCCTATGTCACATCCAATATCTTATCTTTTCTCTCTCGCTTGGCCTTGTCTGTAGGTGGCTGTCTGATGCCTGCATAAGCCAGAAATTTTTAGTCACTTACATTGACAATCGCCCGATGCAGGATGTTTGCAAAAATACAGATAACAGAGGCAGAAGACAGTACATTAAAAAACTTGTACTGCATTTTTAGCACTAATGGTGATGTTGTTGTTTTGCAGGCAACTATTCGAAATATTTGACACCGTGAATGAGCCGTCCCTCAAGCGGATGAACTCTGTGGTGAACAGGGCTGTTCAACTCTGCTCTTCAGTTTACTTCATGGTGGGTTCCCTGAAAAGGAAGGGTCACTCCACAGTGAATGGTTGAGAAATACATATCACACTATTCTTGCTTGCTTGATATTGGGATCACTAATCTCTACATGTAGACAGTAGCAGTCCCATCGTGATGGCCCCCACCAACACCAACACCTGTCCTAATCTGCATTTAACTGATACCACATCGACAGTGCTGAGTAGATTCTTCTTTCTTTTTTTTTTTTTTTTTTTCTGGGATGCCATCTAAATTCTCTGTGTGGGAAGATATTTTCACGTTCTGGGGCTCGAAAAGTAATTCGCGAGAACCGAAATTTGTTACTGCTGCATTCATTTGTTGGAGTACTGGGAAGTGAGGCAAATTTGAAACGTCTTTCCAGTTAAGAGCGCCACGATAGCAAATTCAAACCTTACCAGAAGTCCGCAATGATCCATCTTGTGTGTGCACTACGTACTGAATGCTGTATCGCTCCGTGAGGTCACTGGGCAGCTTGTCTCGACGGGCGAGAGTCACGTTGGTTATGCTTTTTGAATATCGTCGTTTCCTGGTATATGTGCTCGCTAGAACTGAAGGAATGAGGCAGCTGGACGTTGTGAGCCACTCTTTTTTTTATGGTGAAATAGAAAAAAAAAATTGAAATGCACAAACATGATAATATTCTTAAAACATCCAACTGGGCTGGTTGGTACATGCTGCAGACTGCGTAGTGCTCAAAAGACGAGGACAAGTGCGCTACCCCTGTGTGTTTGTCTTTGTCTTTTGAGCCCTATGTGCTCTGCAGTATGACAATACTATACAGTCAAACTCCTTTATAGCGAACATATTTTTAACGAAAATACCACTACAGCAAATTTTTTTGCCGACCCGCTGGAGCCCTATAGGTCCAATAATGGACATCCTTTTTAACGAAAATACCTTTACTGCAAATTTTTTTTGCTGTCCCCTTAGTTTTGTTGTAAAGGAGTTTGACTGTAATTGCAAATATAATTGGGCGTGACAATTGGAAAATGTTTGGCAAGCTGTTAAATGCGCCTTTAAGAGGTCGTCCTGAGGTGGTCCTGAAGTAGTCCTAAAGTGGTCCTAAGCTTACATGCTGCGTTCCCCGATCTACCATTGCCAGCTCAACCCTTAGCCCAGTGTTCTCGTGCAGATGGGGTTCTTCGGGTACGTGGCCTTCTGCGGCGGAGGTCCCATTCCCGGGAATGTCCTTGTGCGGGTGAGCCCGTCCCTCCTGTCCCAGGTGATCAAATTGGGCTTCGTAGCGACTCTGGTGGTGAGCTTCCCCCTCTGCCTGTTTCCCTGCAGGACGAGCCTCCACTCTTTGCTCTTCAAGAGGGTATGTCTTCGTTTTTGTAGTTTCTTTTTTTTTTTTTTCAATTTCTGCCCGATTTTTAATCCTCTAATGAGCAGCACGTGAAAGCTTCTGAAAGATGCGTAGCTGTTTCACGTCTCCTTACAGTTTGCGGCGACACTTTCCAGGTGTTGTCGATACAATGATACGCTAGTTTGCTTACAGGCAATACTCTAGAAAAATTTGCACTTTATTCAACAATACCCTTGAACTTCTGTACGTGCAATATTTGAAACAAAAACTACAGTTTTGCTGTGTGTAAAGCATGTGGAAAAATTGCGAACAACGTCGTCCTTAGAATTTTTGTAATGTGTCCTTCCATGTTATAGGAGGTACCAAAGCACACTGTGAACAATGAAACGTAGGATGTTGTGTGCGGCGTAGGATGTTGCGTCAGTCTTCTCTCAGCGAAGAAAGACACTTGTCTAAAGAGAAAAGTTGCTCAAAGCGCCGGGATGGAAAAAAATGCAATAGAAAGCATAATAGCATAGGATAAAAGGTTAATTAACGGGCAACGTTCCGCTGCGGTCGTTGTTCCGCCACCAGCAAAGAAACCAGTGCGATGCGATGTAAATGTTATTACTGACCGTTGCAGATAACTACGTAAAAGCATTGCACTGGTATCTAGTATTTCCCTAGAGCTTAAAATATCTCGAGCGTTGTTTCAAGAGCTGACTCTGAAAGCGTGTTGCGCAGGTCTGCGATGCTTCACCTACTAAGTTGTGGACGAATGAATACTGTCCTTCGACGACGAGCGAGGCAAGTAGCACTGCCGTTTAATGGCATTAGGAAGGAAATGTATCGTAAAACTCTTCCATTGAAGGGATTATCTCAAAACACCTTTGTCATCACACGTGTCTTAACAGTCTGTCATCTTGTACGTACAGCGTCTGCTTCTTACATTGAAGTACAACAATGCAAGTTTGTACAGAAGTTTTGCGGCCTGTTTACAATACAAACATGTTTTTAGCTTCGGATATGAAGCTTTCGAAAGGTGGCTTTTTTTATGTGATATTTGAAGCGGAGACGTGGTTTGCAATGTGCCATCTACACTCTAGAAACAAGCTTCAATGTGTAACACGTTAGAGGCAGACGAGCATTCACAATGATATTGCTCTGTCTCCTGATTTGCTGAGGAAGTGGGGCGTACGCCAATTTTCTAATCCTTTGCGCAGGTGTGAAGTGTTACAGAAAAGGCGTACGCTTCCCATTTTCAACTGATAGCTGACGGAACGATATCATTTTGAGTGCCGCTTTGCCATAAGCGCAAGTTCCATACACAAAAACGCGAGTCAAGGAATGGGTGCTGCCCCCCTGTGGTAGTCACAGGAACTGTGCACGTGTGGACTGTGCTGTTTGCAGAGTTCCTTCATTTTTCCGCGTGTGTTTTTGTTCATTTTTGTGCCCGTTAATTTTATCCTACTGTGGAACCGGTGTAGAAAAGATATCGCGTCGGCCAGCACTCCTCACGTGAACAACTGTGCATGCCGCACGCGGAAGCAAGCTATCTTCTTTTCTCTTGATCTTTCGAACGTTGATACGCTACTCCGATGTTTACCAGACGACTAGCTATATGGAATGTTACGTTATCGTCAGTCATACTCATTAAAGACGGCGGCCACCAGAACTCGTTCCTGTGAGAAGAGCCATTTTGGCAGTCCACCCCTGTTGTGTCGTCGCTGGGAACGAGGCTAAGGAGCGCGCGGAGACTGGTGGTTTGAGAGTAACGTGACAAGGTCTATAGTATAGCCGCATACGTAGCCCTTGATGTGATGCCTCCACTGAACGCTTCTTAATTGGGAAGAAAAATTCACGATTATTCTGGGCATGCCAGAAAGACTTCATGGGTAAAAAGAAGCCTAAACTTTCAGAATAACTTTGCCATATTGTACAAACAACCTTGTAAGGCCAAGTGTTGTTATGCTTTTGAAAGATCACATTCATCAAATGCTGACAAGGGTGTAAAGAATGCTTCTTTCATTACTGCTAAATGTATGGTTGCCACAGGTCCTTGAAACACTTGAACACACCGTGGAATTTGAAAATGCCATTTTCAAGGTCTGGAAAACCCTGGAATTTTTCACAGTCTTTGAAAATCTTTGATTTTTGCATCTTTTTCTTGTTCTCATGGAGCCGCTCATGCAAGTTATGCTTATCCAGAGTCTGGACTGTAGCTTTGAAACCGCAGGAGTTAACACTCTTTGCAATAGGAATCAGCAGTAAGAAATGAATGGCACACTCTATTGTATTAATCAATTTTTCTTCCTGTCCTATCAGGAGCTGTCATCCACATTAACTGATCACTATTGAATCATTGACTATTGAATCACTACTGAATCACTATTGTAAATATATATATATATATATATATAAATAAAAAAATATGTAGATATACATATTTTTGCAAAATATTGAGGCTCTGGTCATAAACTGTGCTTTACCTACCAAAGCAAATGATGTCTGAACCTTTGTCCCAAAATTCGGTGGGAACCATGTAAATGTGACCCTTATGCTGCCATCTTGTCCTTACCTCTCTAGGGCAGCAAACATCTCGAGCCGAGCCACATTCCTGTAGGGCAGTTCCGTGCCCTGACCGTCCTCCTGGTGGGGGTGACGGTCTCCTGCGCCGTCCTGTTCCCCGATGTGGAGGTTGTGCTGGCGTTGACGGGATCGAGCATCGGCAGCCTCATCTGCATCGTCATGCCGGCCCTCATATTTGCTCGACTCACCTCGCGCGAAACAAATGAGCGATTACTGGCACAGGTAAGGAGCGATCACCTCTGAGCGACGTTTCGTGACTAATGAGCTACAGTGAGCGATTGACAAATGAGCGATGTGCTCATTTAGATGAGCTTAGTGCCATGCCACACAGTGAGCACCGTTGAATGAGTTTAGATGAGCACACTTAGACAAATGAGCAATGTTTGACAACAAATGAGCAACAATGAGCGATTGACAAATGATCGATTACTGGCTCAGGTAAGGTCCAGTGCATCTCGAGGTTCGAGGTGTTCTGTGCGCTACATGTTTGCCAGTTTATTTACGGCTAATCCTGCATGGTCATGCTTTTAGTGTTCAAAGTTCTCGTTAAGTATTTGAGATGAAGCCTTGCTCTTGCTTGAAGAGAAGCTCTTTGCTTATGTTTTAATGTGTGACAGGACCTACGAAAATTTTTAAAGCTCGAGACGCAAACATCTGTTGTTTAGTTCTTGATAGAAAATCAGTTGCCCGAGCTCCTATGTCTGATGAAATCTTTCAGCAATGTTTGAGGTGATGATTATTAACAGAATGGCTATGTTTTGGATTATGCCTAGAGTTCGTCTAGCATGCATGGAATAGGAATGTTCCCAGTATGGCTAGACCACGACCTAGTGGATTATAACGACCATGTCATAGGCACCCCTTCTCAGCGCCGCATTTAGAAGCTAGCGGTGGCGCTACTCATCGGCCCGGTTATTGCTTCCTCAATTTCTGCAATACTTTGTACTTTGGCTTACCTTAGTATTTTTGTACAAGCGGTGGATATCCCAGGGGAGATATTTCATTCTAAAGTTCACTATTATCATCATTCTACGCGTTATCATAGGAGCTGTTGCTGTCGTCTGCTACGGTAGTCGTACATCTGCTTATGCGTGTTCAAAATTCAAATTTCCATCATCCAATCATGATGTACGTCTTGCGGGCCGATGAGTAGCGCCCCTAGTGGATCGTGTGGACAGACTTCTCACAGGGTTTGCCGATTATGACGTGGTCGTTATAATCTAGGTCGTGGACTAGACATCACAAAAACTACTTTACCTGCTTGTCAAAAATAAATTTACCTGCTTTGCATCACGAAATAACTGGTCAGGTTAAATTTCTTTTGAAGTTTATGTACCATTGTATTGGCCCGTGTATCTGGTATAGCCATTTTAGTCCTTTTAAATGTGTATCGTTTTATATTAAATTTGTTTCGATTGCAGTGTCTCTGCTGTCTGGGCATTTTCTTGATGGTGACATGTACACTGACGACTCTTCACTCAATGTCAAGCACCCCACAGCGACCTGCCTGTAAGCACTTTTGGTACAATTTATGATGCATTTTTGTGTCAGCAGTGGGGCGTTCTGTTGCAGTCGTTAGCACCATGAGTCCGATGAAGGTCGTAACACCGGCTGCAGTTGCAGTTGTCAGTGCACCAGCACAGGGTAAGAGAGCGTATTTGAAACTATTTGGATGTTGTACTTAGCTCCATGGTATTTACTTACAGTGTATAGTACTAGCACTGCATAGGTAACGTGTCATTTCCTGTAGGTTAGGTTTCACCGCAGACTAAATCTCATATCTTCCGCTTTCCGAAAGCTCAGTATATTGTGTACAGTCAGCATTACTGTGATTGACTGTCTGAAGCTGACTCCCTGTGTCGACTGGATAGATCACATAGCCGACATCGAAATTTCCATTTCCTCAACTCTTGTAACTACAGTCAACCCTCGATTTATGAACCTTCGATTTATGAATTCCCTTGTTTTACGAACACGAGCACGGGGAACCAAACTTTTTCCGTTCATTTTTCCCTCGTTTTATGAACCTCGTTATTCGAATAATGAACAGAATTTCTGGAAACCAACTAGGAGTTGCCCAGCGTTTTTGCCCTCAATTTATGAACGGATCGTTCCGAGGTCAACAGAAACCTTCAAAGGGATTATTGCGTGGTCTTATGAATGACGCCTGAACGGACAAAATGTTTTCCAGGTATTGCTCCCTCGGTTCTTAACCCCTCGAAATCCGAACAACAAACGGGTTTTCCGGGGTCGCACAAGGTGCGACCAAGCGTTCCTGACCTCAGTTGATGAATAAGGTGGTCACTGTCACCCGGAGATTAATAAACGAAGGTTAAAAACCCTGGAGGAAATCCGATGAATTGTATGCACCCCTTTTTCAGAGCCAGCACAAGTACAAAAGAGGGTGGAGCCGCCAGAGCCGCAGGAGCCGCGGGAACCTAAACCAGTACTAGTCAGTCCAGTAGGTAGCTCTGGTTGATTGAGTGTTTCCTGGGCAGTTTTTGGGCATTTGGAACCTTCTTCCTTTTGTGTGTGTGTATGCGTTTAATTCCATGTACCATAAGTCTTACCCCACGCAGTAAATTTGAATGAAGGCGGTTTTGATTAGGCACAATGAATAGCTTTACTGGCTAACTGTTGTGTATTTAGGAACCGTCCCTTTGTGTTCATGTCAGGTGCTGTAAGTTTAACCCGAGGCTGTAAATTTTAGTGAGGTCGGTCTCAATTATGGGAAGCTTATGGTTTCTTCACTGGGTAGCTGTCGGGCGTTTGGTATAACATCACTTTTGTGTTAACTTAAGCTTGTGACACTGGAACAAGCACCACATACCGGACAGACATACACGGAAACAACCACCACCATCGAACTTCCAGCTTGTTTATTGAATTGAATCGAACTTGTTTCTTATTAACCGCCAGGGTAGATCTGCAGAATTTTTATTTATTTTTTTTCAATAAACAAGTTGGAAGTTTGACAGCGATGGTTGTTGCCTCGTATGTCTGTCCGGTATGTGGTGTTTGTTCCAGTGTCGTAAGTTCGAGTTGATATGTGCTAACCACTCCAAGCATCGACGTTAGCCCCTTTTGCGTGCTTACGTCCGATGCCGTATGTCTAACCCGGGGCTGTAAATTTTAATAAAGTCTGTCTGTTGGGCATTTGGGAACCTTCCTATATTGTGCGTGTGCATGTGTGCACTGGCTTTTCTCTCTCAATAACAGCAACAGATACCTTTATGTGTTTTGTCTTGTGATGGCACCAGCAAACATGTTTATGCAAAGTGTGAACGGTGTGTGTATGCAAATGTGTATGTGTATGTGTTTATGCAAAAAAAAAAAAAGAGTGTGACACCCCTGACCCGGAGCTCAGAGAGGCCGTCGTCCCCACTTTCTGATCCCTCTGGTTGGTACGTCGCGAGCAAATTGTCTCGCATTAAATCTAAACCGAGTTAAATCTAGCCTTAAATCTAATTTAACATAAATGATGGGATAACTCATAGTGACTACGACCTGAAAATTGAGGCACTAAATACGATGGAAATATGAGGGCATTTGGGCCCCGAAAGACACCAAGATGTGCAATGAAACGCAAAAACGGGTGTGTTAATCTTGTACGCCCTCTACCTCTGCTGGGATTTACAGAATGCTTCACCCAGGAAAACTGGCCCATTACAACAGAGCGCCTCATCGTTTTGTTGGATTACCTTTGAGATGTGGTACAAACACACTAACTGTCTATGGTGCCATACAAGCTTTAACTTCTGGTGCACGAATGCTGAGGTGGCCTAAATTCACGCTCTATTGAACTGTACTTTTATTCCTCGGCCTTCGATGACCCGAAACGCCAAGAGAGGTGAAATCTTTCGATCAAATATACACAAGCCCCTTCTGAAAACCAAGGTACTGAAGGAAACCAAGCTAAAAAGAGGTACAAACATGCAGAAACAAAAAAGCAAAATGCAGCAGTCAGCCTGCGCTTAAAAGGCGCAGTCGCACATCTAAAAAGGCTGTTAGGGCATCTAAAAATGCTAAAAAAAGGCCACAACGCAACAGAGACGATAAAAAGGCAGGCAACTCCTCAGGTATCGGATTTAGGCATCTCTATAGGCATTCTTTGGCAAAAGCATAAAATTTTGGGGCCCAGATACAACACGACTGTCCAACAATTGCCATGGCTACAGTGCACAGTTCTGATGGAGCCAAGCTACTTCGAAAGTGTTCTGAATGCACATGTTTGCCTTGCTGGAGAAAGAGCTGCGATTGTAAATACCCATTCGCTCCAGCAATTTTGCTTACGCTTCTCTATGATTATATCGTTGCAGAAGGTTATAAAAGCGAGCCCAGTTGTCAAAGTGCAGAAAGAGGGCTTGGACCCGGAAGCACTCAAAAAAGAAGATAGGGAAATAGAAGAAAGCGTCAGGAAGAAAACAGGAAAGCCGGTGGTGGAGAAGCAAGAAAGCCTTCTGGAGAAGATTGCGGAGGAACAGAAGGAACAGAAAAAGATCCTTGAAGACTTGCAGAAAAAACTGAAAGAAGAGCTCTTGAAACATGAAAAGAAAGCAGAGGAGAAACCCGAGAAAATAATTCCGCCTGCTGTGATTCCTGCACATCCTCCTGTTCAGGTTCCTCCGCAAGTTCCTGCACATGTTCCACAGCAAGCACCTGCTCAGGCCCCTGCACAAGCCCAACCTCAAGTTCCTGCACATGCTCCTGTACAAGTTCTTCCACAGGCTCCTGCACAAGCTCCTGTACAAGTTCCTCCACAGGCTCCTGCACAAGCTCCTGTACAAGTTCTTCCACAGGCTCCTACACAAGCTCCTGCACAGGTTCTTCGTCAGGCTCCTGTACAAGCACCTGTACAAGTTCTACCACAGGCTCCAGCACAAGCACCTGCACAGGTCCTTCATCAGGCTCCTGCGCAAGCACCTGCACAGGTTCTACATCAGGCTCCTGCACAAGCACCTGTACAGGTTCTTCATCAGGCTCCTGCTCAAGTACCAGCCCAGGTCCTTGCTCAGGTTCCTCCTTCCAATAAGAGTTCTAAAATCCCTGCACACTTCCCTATTGTGAAGGCAAGTTCTGCACTGCCACCTCCTGAAATGAGGAAGGAGCAGCCTCACATAGATGAACCTGCTCCCAAACCCAAAGAACCTGTGTCACGTGATAATGTAATACTGCCAGAGAAAAGGGTGGAGCCCATAGCCGCAAGAATGGTGAAGGATATCGAGGACAATCCTCCAGTGGCAAAGCGTGGTGCGGAAAGAAATAGGACTGATGGTGGAATAAACCAAAGTGCCCAACCGTTGGTTCTAGAAAAACATGAAATTCGTTAGTTTTGTACCCGTTCAATTTTTATATTTTATATATTTTGACAAAATAAATAAATGATGTCACAGCAAGGGAATTCATTCAGCTCAAGCATGCAGGGATTTTTGCAGCATCCCGCACCGTAATTCTGGCATGGAGATGCATCGTAATGTTTCTGTTAAAACCAATAGCTGCATATCATATGGAAGCGTGAAGAAACAGATCCAGATCAGTGGTGTTTCCGGCGGAGTTGCGGCAGTGGCGAACCCAGGGAGGTCGATCGCTCTTTAAAAACGTCAGTTTATACATTGGATTTCCCTCTCTCTCAGACAAAAGAACCGCCCCCCACAGACCCAGGGTCTGGATCCGCCCCTGAGTTCGGGGGGGGGGGGCGTTCGCCCCCCCCCCCAAATAGTTTAAACATTGGATTTCCCCTCTCTCTTTCCCTCAACGTGCTTCGAGGAACACACACACACCCTTCCCCATCAAAGTGAGGGTCGGGATACCTCCCCATCATTCAGATTTTGGTGTTCTTTGCTGCAGCTCTGCTACAACTCCTGGTGCATGAAAATGCTGTACAGTTTGCCTTAACTTCCAAAATGTGCGTTCGGTGCACAATCTGGCATGCAGTCTGTGCACGGCGGTCGCCTTCACCCAAGGGCCCATTTCGCAAAAACACGATGTAAAGTTTTCGAGCAAGCTCTCGGCAGGCTCGGCTCAGCAGCGCCCAGCTGCTCGTAGCATGCTCCCCAGGGAGCGGTCCGGCAACGCTGGCAGGATGGCTTCAGCAAAATGGCGTCCGATGTCAGTGGGCGAGCAAGTTGTGCATCCACAATTTCTCCGCTTTTCATTCGACTAAGATGTCCTACCAGGCTATGACTTGTCTTCGAGTGTAGTTAGAAATGACCAGCGAATATTTTAACAGCATGCAGGTGATGCTCGGTGCGTCAGGGATCTAGGGGACTGCAGTGCGCATCAACACTGGATGCTGCATAGGTAAATTGTCTGACACTTGGTTGCGGATTCTCCGAGTTCTCTATCTGGCATGACCCTGATGTGACTCGAGTCGTTGCTTGTTTCGAGCAGATAGAAAACGCCTTTGGCCACGTGACTAGCCAACCTACTCGGTCTGTAATATAATCACTTGACCACAGAGGTGCCGATAAGGCGTACCATTGCGTGCGATTAGATTACACTCAAGTTGATAACACTCAAGTACGGCATGCCATTCTGAGGCGTTATCGCCTCATGTGTTGAGGAAACGGATATTGCGATGAAGCCGTGGTTTTGGAAAGTTACACGTCTGTTTGAGAGGACAAGCAGCACCTTCTGCTATGCACACTTTTTATCGCACTTACCGCAATCCGGTATCCTATAAAAAAGGAGCGTGGCTAATGTTAAGCTCTGTTAATGACTCGCAAAATAAGTGGTATTGCGACACATGTCGCCCCCAAATGAGCTCCGTTAGCGCGTTTTCGCATGTTGCAATCACGTAGCGGGTTGTATCTCAAAAGTACTATTCCAAATACGCTATTTTTAGATTCAAGAAGTTTGTTTGTGAGGGTAACAGTGTGCTACGCTGCCTTTATCCTATCTGTTGTTCCTGGATATCCTAGCTTATGTTTGCAGAGTTTGATATAGCCTTGGAATGGGGCTTTTTTTTAGAAGTGTAATCAGCCTTATTAGTCGTAACTGCGTAGTTGCACGCTCCTTGCGATGTTGACACGGTACGCTGTATCTTTGTGTGCTGTCTGCTTTCTGTTGCAGACTGACTTCCGACACGATGACCAAACAAAATGAGTTCATGATGTCAACTATGGGCATGCTGCTGCTTCTGCTTCTGCTTCCTATGACTGCGGGCCTTCCCATAGACACAGGTACAAAAACCAACCTTTTTAGAACAAAATTAGTATAGGGAGGTCTTCTAACCAGGGACTCGATAGAAGGAAAATCTTCTCTCAAAGGATTGTTCGTAATTTCTGTCGGTGAGGATACAGACAACAAAATATTGCAGGGGACTTCGAAGCAGCGCCACTCTGGTGGGCCGTGCCCTGCGTCGCGGTGGTCACCATCCTGCTGGCACTTGGCTGCGTCTGTTGCCGCGAGGATGGCCTCAAGGTTGCCAACCTTTGACCACTAAACTGCTTTTTTTTTTTTAAATTGTTGTCAGTGGGCTCCACCACGCTTCGTCGTGTAGAAGGCCGTCGTTGAAAGATGCATCGATGTTTGCAGGTGCTGGGTGTTGAGAACGGCACCCAAGTGTCCCACCTGCCGATGAGCAACGTGCTGGCGGAAGAGATCACCATATTTCCTCCGCCGGCGTCGCAGCTCGCGTTCACCTCACAGCCCTCCTACGAAGACAAGGTATGGACCTCTTAACCCTTCCCCGAGGGAAACGTGTGCCGTGCTAAACCGAGCTCGTACGGTGCAGGTGCGTTTCGAGCCGTTGCCGAAAATCTTTCCTCGAGGTGGGGGGGCATCGAAGCGCCCTCTACGCCCCGCACACTATTCGGGAGAGCTGGGATCGCGGCCTTCGACCATCCATGACTGGTTTGGTACGTCTGTTTTTTGTCATCTCTAGTATTCTTAGAGCCTTGTGTGTTCGGGGTTGAGCCCCGTAAAACCCAGATTTTTAAACGTAAACCTTGATTCTTAGGCCCCGATTCATGGGGTTAAGGGGACGGAATTTTCTGACAGTCTGGGAGCCACAGAATTGGTCCGAAATATTGAGCAGTCATTTCAGATTTTTAAACATAAACCTTGGTTTTTAGCCCCCGATTCATGGGGCTGACGGAATTTTCGGCCAGTCTGGGGAGCCACAGGATTGGTCCGAAATATTGAGCAGTCATTTCAGATTTTTAAACGTAAACCTTGATTTTTAGCCCCCGATTCACGGGGCTAAGGGGACCGAATTTTGGGACAGTCTGGGGAGCCACAGGATTGGTCTGAAATATTGAGCAGTCATTTCAGATTTTTAAACGTAAACCTTGATTTTTAGCCCCCGATTCACGGGACTAAGGGGACCGAATTTTCGGACAATCTGGGAGCCACAGAATTGGTCCGAAATATTGAGCAGTCTAAATTTTTTTGTCAGTGGCAAAGATAGACTTTCCTCCCGGGGTGATTTATTCCAAAGTGTCTTAGAAAAATGTATTTATTTTGTTTACCGTCGGGGCATGTGCATGTACGGCGAAACATTGTTACAGAAAAAAGCGTTTGCTTTGTTTTTGTAGCGCAACACAAACGTGGGATATACCAGGGTGTTTGCTCTAACGTGTCCAGAAATTATATCTAAAGCGAGCGATAAAAGAAAAGCAAGCGGTACTTTTCTGCTACTTGAGTAAGAAACAGGTACTGCTTCACTAGTAGTAGCACCTGTTTCTTAGTCAAGTAGCTGAAAAGTACCGCCCGTTTCTCTTTTATCGCTCGCTTTAAATAAAATTTCTGGACACGTTAGAGCAAACACCCTGTAGAAGGAGAGATCAGTACAGAACCTTCAGATCTTCTTTACCAGCCTGACCCGTCAGATATTTTGCCGACTATCTCTCTGGCGTTGTCGACTCCGAAGAGAACGTCGATGTTGTTACTGACGCCGCGAACGTCAGTGTCATAGTAGTGTGGAGTGCAAACACAATACAGCCCACTTCCGCACCTAGCACATTTACAGCAGTGGCGTTTTTCCTGCTTCACGTATCGAACAATGTTTAAACGCCTTTATTGCACATATGTAGGAGTAAACTATTGGACGCGTTTGAAATGCACTAGCACAGTGCCCATGTGAGCTCGGATCATGCGTGCGTGCGTCATTTTGTGGAGGTATCGGATAAATTTCTCATATTTGACACACGTACGCGAAAGAATGGTTAAAAACGCGGGTCTACTACAGAGAACTCAGTGCTCGGAACAAGAAAGGCACACACGAAAACAACCTTGTTCTTGCGTGGCTGTCTTGTTGCTAGTAGTATTATATTTTTCATTATGTGCACGGTCCGGTCCACGTGCCGGCGCATGAGGCCTAGAAACAGTGCCGGACGGACGGACGGATGTGAAGGTATGTTTATGCCAAAGTTTTGGGCCTCAAGAATCATAACATCAAATCAAAAATCATCATCAAAATCATAACACCAAACAAAACATCAATCAAAAATCATAACTCAAGAAAGGCATAACATTCCCCGGTGTTTTCGGCAGCGTGTTTATACCATGAAAGCAGGGGCGGTCCCAGCGAAGTACTTGGGGGGGGGCGACGTCTGTGAGCCTTTAGCCAGTCGCTAACCATTTGGGTGCGAGAGGGGGGAGGGGGAAGGATTGGTATGCTAGACGATGGGAAGTCTTATAAGTAACAAGTTTGGGAGTGCGCCTTCTTCGCTCTCCTTGAGAGAGTCACAGGGAAAGAGACGAAAACTGTACCAGGCTGTGTTTTTTTTTTGGGGGGGGGGGGCGACCGCCCCCAACACCCCCCTTGGGACCGCCACTGCATGAATGACGTTAACTGCAGCGTGCGTGTTAATTTTCTCGTAACTCGCAGCGGTTCACAATTTTCGGCGACGCGTGCGAGTGTGCTGAGAACCGCTGCTTGTCTCTCTGCGGCACTGACACTGATCGCGCGCATTTTGTGCTGCAGATGATCCGCAGGCTAACTTCCCCAGGCAGCAGCTGCAGTACCTGCAGGAGCTGGGCACCGGCTGGTTTGGGCAGGCAGTGAAGGGTGAGGCCCAAAACCTGGGCGGCATCGGGACTTCGTCCGTCGTGGTGAAGATTTTGCGCACTGATGCCACGCCCACGGAGCACCTTTGCTTCCTCCACGAAGTGCAACCTTACAGGTAGGATTTCTGATGGGCAATGACAACCTCCAAGACATTAGCTAGCTGTTTTTTTTGTTTTTTTTTGCGCTTTTTGTTTTTTTATAAAGGCCAATGATTTTTCTCATAAAAACATAGTGGATATGGTCATCTGTTCTGTTCTAAGGATGATTATAAACAGTTTGAGACATAAGTCGGATATTGATATGAGGTGCCAGTTGGCACATGGTGGCTTACATTTGAGGTGCTTATGTAGAGGCGGACATTCTCGAGGCTACAAAATGCTGAAACGGGGGGAAAAAAATTTGCAGATTCCTCGCAGCTGATACAAATGTTTTGAACGCTGTCTGTGTCAATCGTACGAAAAAAGTAGCGTAGGAATGCATTCTGCATTAAAAGTACTAGTGTCGACTTTTTTTTTTACATTGACCTCTCGTGGCATGTTTGCGCATGCAGAGTCCTCCGCCACGAAAACATTCTCCGCCTTTTGGGTCGGTGCTTGGAGTCCGATCCGTTCCTCATCATCCTGGAAGACTCCGCCATGGTGAGGCTGTTCGGTTATCTTCTGACCATGCTGTGTACTCGCAGATTACGTGTGCTAAATACAGTATATGCTATAGTTAGGGCCTGACTTTTTAGGGTTAAACCCGTATTCGCCCGATATTGACCCCCCAAACGAAATCTGTAAAATTCGGGTTTAACCCGAATCTACCCGAAAACATCCGGGTCGCGTGGCACACTCATAAGCGTGCATTAAAATAAAGTTTGATAACATTGCTAAACATTAGTTCCATGTTAAGACAAATTTTTATTAAACAAAAAAAATCACCCGAATACACCCGAATTCCAGACGACAGAATATGCCGTAACGGGATTTAACCCGAATACACCCGAATTTTCGAATGAAAAATATCACCCGATATTTACCCCCCGAATTTGGCCAAAAATAAAACCCGAAAAAGTCAGGCCCTAGCTATAGTATAGTATAAGTACACAAGTGCTGTAGTATGCAAGTACATGCTGTGTGCTAAAATGGCCCTTAGGACTTGAAGAGATTCCTGGTACAGAGGCGGAGCAACTCTGACACCTTTTTCGCAAGCGGAGCGTTGCTGCACATAGCACGGGCCGTCACGTCTGGCCTGCAGTACATGCACAGATACGGCTTTGCCCACGTGTAAGCGTACCCTCTTACGTCTTCTTTCACGAGTGGAAATTACTCGCCCACCTCTTCTAGTGATCTGGCGGCAAGAAATTGTGTTATAACGAGGGATCAGCTAGTGAAGGTTGGGGACTACGGTACTTCGATACAGGCGTACAAGGTAAGCGCCCGAGGAAATTTAGTTGATTACGAGTCGGAGAGAATGGCCCGTGCTTAATGTGTGACAAGGATTACCGCCTTGTCTCGTTTGTAAACCAACGTGGGCAATATATAATCCGCAGGAAGACTACTACGTGGTTGGCGACGTTGCCATCCCCATTCGCTGGAGCGCTCCAGAATCGATCCATTGCACAGAGATCGCATTAGAAGCCAGGGAAATCACCAAAGAAGCTAATGTGTGGTACGTACCTAATATTGGGAATGTGGGAAGTTGTGGATTTGGATATTGGGGATTTTTATCCCCGTTTCTCAATTTCGGATTCTGGTAGCGATCGAAGCCCAATCTTCTATCCGTGTGTGCGGGCATGAATTAGGTAGTTCCATCATAGCCATTTCCTGCGTCACTGATATACAGGGTTCGCCAAGATAAACTTCGGGGTTTGTAACGAAGATAGAACAAATAAGAACAGTGTCGGGAAGCTAAAGTAGATGTTAGTGGACGTATTATGCCCCAAAATTTTATGTCGATACTGCCATTTGGTCCATTCCTCTGCGGATAAATTGTGAAAATTAGAAAATCGCCGCTGCCTAGTCGGCTATACCTGTGTTTCAGCTCCTTTACGTCAGATGGCGAAACGGTCGAACGCGGCATTGCAGACGACATCGAAATCTGAACAAGTGGAACTGAATGCAGAATCGTACTCTGCAACGCCGCATTCGCCCGTTTCGCCATCTGGCGGAATGGAGCTGAAACGCAGGTTTAGCCGTTTAGGCAGCGGCGATTTTTTTAATTTTCACAATTTATCCGCAGAGAAACAGACCAAGCGGCATTATCGACATAAAATTTTGGGGCATAATAGGTCTTCTAACATCTACTTTGGCTTTCCGACACAGTTCTAATTTGTTTTATCTTCGTTACAAACCCCGAAGTTTATCTTGACGAACCCTGTACAATCAACACCAAACTTTTGTATGAGCACGTTATTATTTCGTGATTTTACGGGCTTTATTCTTATTTTGGGGTTCATGTTGCGAGAAAGTCACTGCCAAATTTTTATCACAATTTTCATTTGTGTGTGGAGAATTTTGGACTACATACCTGAGTGGAATTGCAGCAGGGACGCGGACCAGCGGGTTAAAACGTAAACGACAGGAGACCTGCAGGCTTCTCCAGGTCTCTCCTGTCATTTGCTTTAACCTGCTTGTCCGCATCTCTTGCTGCAGTTCCACTCAAGTATGTACTTTATCCACGGCTATCTTTGAGGCTACGGCTATGACTATCTTTGAGAGTCATTGTGGTGGTCTTAGCGGGTAGCTTGTCAACTATGTGTATCCCTGTACAGGAGCTTAGGTGTACTGTTGTGGGAGCTGGCCACGCTCTGTTCGACTCCTTACTCGAGCCTGAGCGACGATGAGGTCATACAGAGGGTCATCATGCAGAAGCGCTTGATATTAGAAAGGCCAAAGGTCGTCAGCCCACACATGGATCGGCTGTAAGTACGCAGCCTTTCACTAAGCCTAACTGAGACGCGATGCCGTGTGACCGCAGGTCGACATCGCACAGCTGTCTCACTGAGGAGCCTCTTTCAGGTACCAGGTGATGACATGGTGCTGGAACGACCCTCTGGAGCGGCCCACAGTCCAGGAAGTCGGCGGACTACTCGCCCACCTCTGCAACCACAAAGACTCTACGGACTTCGAGGCCCGCTGGAACTCCCTGCGTCCCGTCATGGTCCGCGAGCACAACCTAGCTCACCCAGCTGCGGGAGACATGTCTTTTGAGAGCAACTTCACCCCTGCACAGAGCCCCCAGGAGGAACTGACCTCCATGCAGATCTCGGAAGCAATCCAAGACTTGGACGCGATCCTGGCCGCAGAGTCTTCCGAAGACAGCAAGACAGACATGCCCACGGTCGACAGTTTATGCTCCACGGAGTCCAAGGAGAACTCGTTGGGATTCAAGAAGAGCGCCTCGGTCGAGGACCTGCTGAAGGAAGGGCCGGAAAAGGTGGCCCAGCTCTTCCGCATCACCGTGATTGACGACGACGACGTGGGCGAACCGCGGAGTCTGAGCAGCCTGGCCGACGAGAGCGCGAAGAGGATATGGAGCAGCGCGGAGGCGCTGTCTACGAGCAGTGCGAGGAGAGAACGCAATATATGGAAGACGGCGGACGACTCTGGCGCGGAGATGCCCTCCTCGGCGGTAATGAGGTCCCTAGAGGAGCTAGCGTCGCGGGTCGCGGCCGACGTAAGTAGCGGCATGTCGGGTAGCGGTGGCGGGTCTGCTGGTAGTATTCGCTGCTCTTCCCCTTATGACACCACTGCTTTCTCTACTAACCGGGCTTCCTGTGTGTCGTCTGCTTACATTTCCACCACCGGCTGTGACTCACCTCACCTTAACCCCGTGTGTGCCGAGGACGACCCGGAGCGCAACCGGGGAAGTCGAAGCGACCGGACGCAACGCGCGCCGTCCGACGCCCCGCGTGCCCCGGTTGACTGCCCGCATGTCCTTGATTTCAGCCGCAGCTCTGAGGGCAGCAGCAGCTCGCCGCGCACGGGAGGGGCCACGTCTCCGGAACTGTGCACCACCGGGGACAGCAGCGGGAACCTCTACGTGACCGCCATGGAGTCGGAACCTTCCGAGGGTTCCGTCTTGAGCACGACGGACATTTCGCTGGTGGAGGGTTTTTCAGAGTCGGTGGCGTCGTTTGTCACCGCCCAGCCGGAGGACGACACGTCGGAGTGTTCGGAGGCGACGCTGGCAGACGACGGGTGCGCGGACGAGTGGGAGCAGCGGTGGAACGAACAATCGCCCTCACTCCTGTCGGACGGGACGGTGGACGACGCCCAGAGGGAGTTGCGTGTGGAGTGCAATAACTCGTTAGATATGAGTGACACTTCCTTGTTGGAGAGGATGGAGGAATTGAGAGGCACGGTGGACGAAGTGGTGGCGCAGGAGAACGGATTCTTGGATGCGCCTCTGTCTGCGAGGCAGGCAACACTGTCATGGAGCGAGGGATCGGAAGGGAGAGAACGTTGTTACGGTGAGGACTCTGCATTTGTAAGGAAAAGGGGGGTAGTTTAATTTTAGGGAGCAGCAGTGCAGTGTTTGCTCATAGTATCTCTGCTCTCTTACGCGAAGCCATTTTGAATTTCTGGAAGGCCCCCATTATGATAGGCACATTACTGAAGGCTAGTAAGCAACGTCCATAAAAGTGCTCCAGAAGGTCATGGAAAGAAGTTTGCCCCCTGAGTCCCTGCGCCATTAAAATACATTTACTTCTTTACAAACATATGAACTATTGAAGATTTTGTGCATTTGGGATAATGACAGCCGATCTCAATGTTGTTACAGTGCATTTAATTGGAGATTTTTAATTTAATATTTTTAATTAATTATTTAATGAATACTTAGTATAATTAATAATTTAATTAATATAATTAGTAATTAATTTAATAATTTTAATTTAATTTTTAATTTTAACTGTAAGGGGACCAAAGTTGTGTTTGAGTGAAATATGAGACTTGTCATGACTAGGGCCCGGAATTTTAGGCATTTGCTTATAAACGCCTAAATGAAAGATTTTCGGGGCAGCCTGCCTTTTTATTGACCCTATTGAATTCTCCCTTGTAAGATTTTTAGATGCCATAAAAGCCTTTTCTAGAGGTGCGAGCGCGCCTTTCCGGCTCATGCTGAGTGCTGAATTTTGTGTCTTTTGCGTGCTTGCGCCTTTTATTTATTTTTATTTTATTTTTTCGTTTGGCACTTCCTTCAGTACCTTAGTTTGCTGGGTGTGTCCGTGTATATTTGATCAAAAGATTTGGCCTTCCTTCCAAATGAGCATGTTTTCCTGGAGGAAGCAATCTGAAACACTAACAAAGCCAAACAGTGTGCCATATTAAAGTGCCTAGTTTTTAATTTTACTGCCTATTTTGATGTTACGAGGGGTCTGCTCTGTTTGTTCCCTCAACTCTTTACATGTGTTCCATCGGTGCACCTTTATTGCACTTATATTGATATCGTGTTTCTTTTCTTTTTTTTTTTTAAGCTTTCTTCCTCATGTAATGCCCCCCATGTCCCTCGATGGTAGAATAAATAAAAATATCGTATCCCATACGCAAAAGTTACTGATGTCCTTCTGCGAGTCGAAGAATTGAGCCTGGAATTGAGCTTTTTATGCCGACGTTTTTCTAGCGCGCCTCTTAAACTTGGTGTTCCGAACTGTTTCCGTCTGTTTGCAACAGGAGCGTCCCACGAAAGGTACAAGGTGAACGAGGAACAGCACCAGGACGTCTCGCCAACGGACCTCATGGGGGAGCTGTGCGAAGAAGAGGAGATCCTGACGGTGGACACGGCCACCAACGAGATCACGGTGCGGCCAGCGCCACCCTCGACGCTGCTCCTCCAGTCGGAGGAGGTCCTGGCCGGCGGCGACCGGATGAGCGATACGGACGACACGAGCAGCACGGGCACGTCCTGCTCGACGACGTCCGGATCCTTTGAGTGTCTCACGCAGGACAGGGTGTCGAGGAGCGCGGAGGATGTCGGCATGGCTCGCGACGAACGTGGGGTCGAGATCGCATTCCCGTCGGCCACGTGGGACCGCAGTGCCACGTCGACTAAGGGTGTGCTAAAGTCTTCCTTGTACGAGAATAAGGTAAAGGTCCTTCTTTGTACGTCTGCTGTACTTTAGACGTTTTGGCGTGGACGTACTGTGGACGTCCTGTGGATGTACTTATTTTGGCTTTGGTTGAACCACGACCTTGCCCACCTCTGCAGTTTGGAAGCTGGCAGTGGTGCTACTGATTGGCTCGTTTGTTATCACGTACTGCAGCTGCACATCAAGTGCAGCTTCAGCACAGGCGTTTCGCAGTCGCATCCAAATCTAAACGAGCAAGTGCAGAGGCTTCGTCATCTGTGCTTTTCTTCGTTGCCGCCTTTTTCCTCGTGGTGCTGGCACTGTTCATCTTCATTTTTGAGTGCAATTCTTCAATATGGCATTGCAAAAATATTGCAAACGACCACGATGTCTTCCTACACCGTCCCTGTGGACTCTCGTTTCGTCAGCTCAACATAGCCGCACTTCCTATATGGCAAGTGCAAGCCGGCCTTTTTAGAAAATTTTAGAAAATCAATAGGAAAGTGCGCAGGGTGTTTTGCAATACCGGAAGGACAAATACTAAAGTGCAGCACTGCTTGAACTGGTGCAGTGGGCGCAAGGCGAAATCCAAGGGACATCCTGTACTTTCGAATGCATGCAGACTACAGTAAAACCCGCAGATAGCGATATCGCGTATAACGATATCTCTCCTAAAACGATGGTTCATGATTTTACCATCAAAATATACATTGGTTCTATGGGGAAACAACCCGCGTATAGCGATGGAGATCGCGGTTCCGAGTATTCGTATAACGATGTTGGACGCTGTCCCGTGCGCGTAACCATGCGGCGATTTTCGCCGCAATAAGATACAGTAGAGTCTCGATGCTACGAATCTCACGGGGTAGCGGAAAAAATTCGTATCATCCGAAATTCACATCAAAAGAATTAAACCAAAATAAAAATTGAGGCAAGAAAATAGACAGCGACTGTTCATTTTCCAATACTGTCAGTGAAAGAGGTAGGTGGTAACGCTTTTATGTCTCCGTATTTGGCCAATGCTGCCCAAATTCGCGAGATGATTCAAAAGGCCTAGCACGTGCTTTCCACCCGCGAGTCGCGCGACAGTGTTCTAAAGCGAGCTTCTCCTAGAGCACGCAAGCGTTAGGTGAAGCCGACTTGCGGAATGGTGACGTGTAGTGTTGCCAGAAGTTGTCCTGCTATGTTGTCTGGCTCCCTCCATGAGTTCTGATGGCTGTTTTCCCAAGGCATTGCGATGTCACACAGCTCCGCGTTTTGTTTTTTAGCATCTGTTTCTTTTTCTTTTGCTACATGCGGGGTGGCGCGCGACTTTGGGACGCACTATTTAGGTCAGCCCTCGTTTAACGATGATACCCCGTATAACGATGGAATTCGCGATTACCGTCAATATCGTTATACGCGGGTTTCACTGTATACTTTGGCAAAGGACAAATTTGCTTTCTTCGGCCTCGGCCTTTCCTTGCCTCGGCAATCGATAAATAAATAAATAAATAAATGCAGCCTTCAAGTTTTCCTGCCATTTCTTTAATTTCATCTTCCCATAACTATAGTTTACTTTCTACTTTCCAATTCTACTTTCCAGCGGGTCAAATTCAAAATCTTTTAGGCTTTGATGTTTTCACACGGTTACTTTCTGCCAGCAGGAGGGAGCATCACAAGCCTCGAGTACGAGCCTGCGGAAGAGCGTCTCCTTCAACGACGTCATCCGATCCGTGTACCACTACCCACCCGAGGAAGAACTTCCGACGCCTCGTTCCGCAGACCTTGACTACTCCAGCTTTCAAGGTCTGTGCTTGCCACGGGAATGATAAGGGGAGAGGGAAGAAGGGGAGGGAAGCAAAAGATTTCCGAGGAGGTGATGCCCTCCCCCAGCGTTTCAAGTCCAGGCGCTGCCACGGTCAGGGAGGGTTAATGGGAATGGTAACGGAAACAGAAACGGTATATTACCGAAATTGGAGAGGGTGACGATAACGGAAACGCACGCCACGGTCCTCCATTACCGGCAACAGAAACGGAAATGCAAATTATCGTCCGGTATTGAATTCGGGTAATGGCTGTTCCTGTTGTGTGTTCCAGTGACTTTTCACTCTATTTTTCTATTTTGATGATTCCATTCCCTGTAATGCTCTAAATACTACGCTGGAGCATGGAAACGAAGCGCAATATTTGATCTCGATTACCTCGTCCCATAGTCCTCATAACTCTATGAGATCCACACATGACTATGCTCCACCATAGAACGAGGACGACAGCCAACGCAGTATTATGTATTTACTACTGAGAGTGCCCCCCTTATGGAGGCGACATTGGGTCAAGTCCTTCTTGAGTTGCTGGTCTCTTGAGTGACTGAAGACGTGTTCCTACATTTAAAAAAAAAAGCTTGCAAGATGTGCGCTTCCCAACTACATAAAATTACTTATGTTAATAATTACTTACTTATGTAGTGTGTACGCATGACACCGAGCAGCACTTATGCAAAACAGGATGGTGACAGAGCCAGATGTGGCCGCCATTAAAGGTCCGAGGTCACGGCGGGAAAGAGAAAAAGATGCCGCTACTTTTCCCGATCCAGGGACTTTAATGGTGCCGTACGGACTGGCGAACGGGCGACTGGGTTACCTAGTCACGTGTTTGCAAGTCCGTATGGTCCCGTTCGTTGCTAGCGTGGCACTCCGACGAAGGAATGCGCCGGAACATGTTCCGTAAACTTTTGTCCAGCAGTGTACCTCGCAAACTTTCTCTTACAACATGGGAGAATGTTACGCAGGGCTTGCACTGATCGTGCGAACCATTCGTAACACCGTACCGTATGTATCATGGCACCCATGGGCGAATCCAGACCCTCTGTTTGGGGGGGGCAGTTTCTTTGTCGGAGTGCATGCAGCCGAGATGAGCAGCAGACGCAGCAAAAGCAGACGACCATATATAAAGCCTCCAACTTTCCGCGATTCCGTGAATCCGCAAAATTTCGTGGAAATGACGATCTTCCGCAGAATCGCCTTTTTTCCGCGGAAACTCCGCGGAATGCTGTAATTCACTGTGCAAGTAATAATTTATGCTCTCGTAGTCAATAATGCCTATTAGATCTAAAACAGCCCTTCGCTAAAAAAGCCTCGTGAAAAAGAAAAAAAAAACCTTGCTTCGAGCGATGCGTGCAAACGGCGCCGACAGCAGACGCGCGACCAGCGCGAGTCACATGGCACGGTTCTCCTCTCCCCGCGTGTTGTAAAGAAATGAGATAGGGTCAGCGCGCACGTGCATTCGGGGAACGGTGGAGAACGAACGCCTTCCTATTCGTACGATGTCACGTCGCACCTTTGCGGAAAACTGCGCGGGATCGCGCTCGGGAATACAGAAACGCCGTATTCTATAAGGACGGAGGCATCCTTTTTTGCAAGGTGTGTGCTAAGTCTGTCGACCATCGACGTAAATCTACGATCGACGACCACGTAATGAGCAACAGGCACCGCATGAACGCCGACAAGTTGAAGCGAAGGCAGGAAGAAACGCAGCGAGGCAATAACGTTGCTGCTGGTTGTTCTGGACTGTAGCAGCGTGATGTAAGATTGCAGACGCTGGGCTCTGTGGTCACAGCCCGGGAAGCAAGAATGGACGTTGTTACGGAATTTCTGGAAGCACTCATTGCCGCTAATATTCCGCTGAAAAAGGTTGGACGCCCCAAAAATAAGGAATCTCTTGGAGACGCGAGTTACCAACGGCGGGTTGATACTGGGGCCGAACGCACTTCGCCGTCGAATTCCAGAACTGTTCGAGAAACACGAAGATTGGCGTGCTGCGTGGGTCGACAGTGTCGGTGGAGGTCGACGAAAATAACGTGGCTAACAGAAAAGTGTGTTCCACTCTTTGAGGTACTGACTGGCTTGATCTGAGTGCATCTGCTTCCAGACATGCATTTGTGCCACACTTGCAGAATGGCGCGGAATTTGCGATTTTTACTCGCAGACGCCCGCGGATTTGACTTTGGAGCCCCGTGGAAAAATTAATTTTCCACCACAGAAAGTTGGAGCCTTTAACCATAGATATCTGTGCAGACGACAGCTCTGACGTCACTACACTTAGCTACCTAGAGTTCTATGGTGTTTGCCACCTCCCGTAACATTGTACTTCGGTGTACATTTTGTGCAGACTGGGAATTCCAGTCGTCCCCAGAAGACGACTTTCGAATTGTGGAAGAGATGGAGAGCAGCGATGAGGACAACGAGGACCCGAGAGCTCTGCCACGATATCCTCCTGGTGGGCTCGAAGGGATAGACAACGCATGCGTGAATGGTGGTAAGGCGATGCTTATTTTAAGTGTTGCATGATATCATCACAATCATTGGGTAATGATGGCAGTTTATAGTGCTTACTTACTTTCTGTCAGTAGTTCAGCAGCCCATATCTCCTTTGATTGCCCTCGAAAATGTTGTTCCAACATTGTATTTAAAGGTGGACCACACACTGCACGTGTTTCGTACTCCAAATAAAATAGAGCCTGAAGTTTTAGTGTTTAACCCGATTCTTCCCTGAATTTGCACCCCGAATTGAGCCCTCTTGATTGAACCCCTGAATTTGCACCCTCTTTAGGGTGAAACCCGATTTTTACCCGGCAAATTGCGCTCACTGAGACGTCTGTAGGAATGCACACTCACTTGTTTGGCAGCAGATGCAGTTACATCACCGTTTGTACCAAACCAGTACAGTTAGTTTCAGTAACTGACCCTGATTTCTCCCCGAATTTAGCGTACTGGAAGTTTTTGCACCCGAATTTGCACGAATTTAGAGCATGTTGATTCACCCGACTTTTACCCCCTCCCCCAAATTTAGAAAATAATATTTCCCGAAAACTTTGGGCTCTAAAAATAAACGATCTTGTCGCACCTCGAGATTTGAGATGGGATAAACGACGGGGTGACAATTTCAGACAACGAGGGTTCGACTGTAGTTCCAATTTAACGAAAGTAGACCTCCCGGTTGCTGTTGACAGACGACGCTGCTGCGAAGCCCTTTACACGATGGTTGCAGACACGTTTCTAATGCAGACGGCAACCTCCTCACGAACGAGAGGCCTCCTTGGGACTCGATGAGCGATCTCTCCTGCCTGGACGGCGAGAGCGAGGACGAACCGGACGCGGCCGAGAAGGCACCACGGGACGGCTTGTGGAACGACGCCAATGCAAACACCGAGCCCCTCTTCGTCAACTCCAACTTTGGCAACCTCTCAAAACTCCCCAGTTCAGCCGCCGTTGCTCAAGGGTCGTCGGGGGTGGGGAACGTTGAGAAAGTTTAGTGTAGGTGCGAACAATTGTATATATACATGGTGTGGCCCGCTTCCTAGTTGACAGCAACAAATTTCTTTTGTGTGTGTGTACATTATGCTAGTTAGTGGCAGGTCTCTTACAAGTGCAATCCCAACTTGCTAGGACAAGTATGCCCCCCCCATCCTTTCTTCAATCCTTTTTTAAACTGCGTTTTTATTTATTTATTTTGAGGGCAGCTTTTTATTTACACTCGGACACTTTACTTTATTAACGAGACTTTTGGTGTGACCTCTTGTTACTACCTTGCTGCATATTTAGGCGGTTATTTATTAAAGACAGAGAGTCTGGACAGATGCAATGGTGTATTCGCGTGCAGGGATGTCAGAACGAAGATTACGCAGTTCCCTCTTTGTGTATTCTGTTTATAGTATAGTAAGTTATTATTATACATATTTTATTCGTATTGTCGTACGTACGTACGTACGTTATGCATAGGGTGCTCCTTTTTCGGGTTAAATGCCCCTACCAGATTCGGGAGGGAAAAAGATGGGGTGCTGTTCTCGAACCCGTATTTCGGGGCGATATCGGCTGGTGTGGGAGTTGTTTGCCGCTAAACGGGAATATTCCGAGAAACCGTCTGCTGCGAACCGCTTTTCTGGATGCTGCACCAATTTATTGTAGAACCGAAGAGGTGCTGTAAACTCCTTAATGTTTGCGATCCCCCGTAATTTTCGAAAATTTTAAGAGCAGGTGAAAATTTCTACGAAGAATCCACATTTTAAAAACTGCGCCGCAGTTGCACAGTGTTGTTTTCACAGTTGGTCGTGCAGGTTACTAGTAAGCGTTTGAACTACTTTGCGCGAAAAGCATGCGCAGTGCCACTTTTATCAGGTGCAGGAATATGGATCATCGCGAAGCAAGTTTTACGGTGATGGGAAATTTTGTACTGTAGACCTATTTTTCTGTGCTGGTGTCTACATTTCGTTCAAGCTTCTGAAATTTAAAAAACAGAGACATACCAGTTTTTTTTCTTTTTTCCCCTTTTCTAAGCACTTCAATACGCCGCCGTTCAGTACAGGCTAGAGCCCTGTCAGCTCCGTCTGTGAACTCCGTCAGACACAGACCCCTTTTCTATGGCATTATATGAATATTGCAACACTCCGAAACAGTTTTTGACTGTATGGGGTCCTGCGGCAACTCGCCTGATTCCTCAGACACTGAAGAGGAAAGCGGAACGTACGTTTTCACAATGGACCAGTGCTTTTTGTGTGTTTCTCTGCTTGTTTGGGCGTTTGAAGCATTGAATACTTCTGGCTACACCGTACTTGCGGATGTTACGAAGTAATTCGTGGCATTCGGGCGTCCCGTCGGTGGATTTTGTGGGACGTCCATCCGACCTCGTTTCATCAACTCGAAATTTTGTGCACTTAATGCATTTAGTGGATAGAGATGCAAAATTTCCGGAAATTTTGGATCGCTCAAAAAAAATTTTTTCGCTTAAAAAATTTTTTTTTTTGAAACCGGGGGAAAAAATAATTTTTTTTTGTTTCGAAATTTTTTTTTTCGGTTTTGAAAAAAAAAATCAAAACAAACGAAAAAAGAAATTTTTTTCGTTTTTTTTTATTAGAAAAAAAATGGAAACAAACGCGGTTACTGCTGAGTCGAAGCATTGCCGGCCAAGCCACGGCATACAATGAGCTAGAAACCTTAGTAGTGTTCACCCTCTAGGCATAAATGCAGAGCAGAGCATCCCTTGAGACTGCTGTCTACTCAGCGATAGGTAATTGGAACAACCCGTCTACTCCGACCAGAACTCCGACATTACGTGAACGCAATGGCGATCGCTTGGAATAGCCAGACAGAGCTCTAGGTTGGTGGTTGTTGGCGGATTAGAGGCACCTAAGGCACTGTTGGCGGGTTGGAACGCATCGAAGGCACGAAAATTTACATTTTTCAATTTTTGTAGCCTGGAAATTTTGGTCAATTTTTCCGGAGACGAGGAAAAAAAAACGAAAAGAACCTTTTTTTCCCCAAAATTTACGGGGTTTTTTTCGGGGCTTCGCATCTCTACTAGTGGACGAACAAACTTTTGCGGAAGGATCAATGAACTTTGTCGGTTTCAAGTGGGTTCAGAGCTGTAACTGAAGTTCCGCACCTGCCATGTTTATAGTAGAAAGGGAGCGTTGCCAATTAAATTGCTTAATTTATTTTCAGATATATAACACTGCCGTGTCAGTGTTGTTGTTGTTTTTTTTTTCTTTTTTTTTAAGCGTTAGGAGGTTGGTGTTACGCAATAGAAGTGGTGTTCATCCGCTGCAAAATGGTCTTATGTTTCGATCCCCCTGAATAGCCAGGTTGATTATAAATTGAATGTTTTTTTTGTTTTTGTTTTTTCTTTTCGAGACCTGTGATTTTTTTCTTTTATTGTTGATGGGTGGGGAGTCAAGTAATCGGGTTCTATTTCAGGAGCGTGAGAACAAGGTCAAATGAGGCAGTAATCATGCGGGAAATAATAAACAATCACCTTTCACGTTTTAGATTAACATGCTATGCCGTGTAGCTGCACTGAATGTGCAGAGCTTTGCATTCTCCACTTCCCATAAGCAGTGATTTATCTAGAACCCCCCCCCCCCCACACACACACACCCCTAATGCCCCCCCCCCCCCCCAAATGTTTAGTGACACCGCCCTAACTTTATCAGCTGTGTACCCCCTACAGGGGGTGCTCCCGCGATTTCAGCCTTAGACACATCTCGGTAATGATACGTTAAGGCGTAATGACGTAACTGTAATAATGACCCCCCCCCCCCCCCCCAATTTTTTCTAACACCCTTCCGTGCTTGGGGATTCTGGATAAACCACTGCCTCCTAAGTGTGGCTAAATTTGCATTTTTCTGAAGTTTCGTATTTTCGTTCCATCTCCTTTTTTTCTTAGCTCCGAGTAAGGCTTATGCAAATCTGGGTAAGACGGCTTCTACCCTGTCTAACCCTAACGCAGAATGCTGTAAATATAGGTAAAGCGTATGACGTACAGCTGCAAAAGCTAGCGTATCTACTCGGCGATGCGCTGAGCAAGGACGTCCATCCCCATCCCATTGCATTCAGCATGTTATCTTGCATGAGAGATACGTCGATATCCAATTTTCTGGTTACGCCGTATCTGGTTTCTCACACAAAGTCGGGTAATGCAAAACCCTAGTTGTAAAGCTGATTACGGTCCTAACGTAACCACGTGTTATGTGAAGCAGATATGCTATTCCAGCTACACTTGTAGATACGCAGTGTTCATAGAATCCTTGTGAAGAGTGTATTTTATGTGAATAGCGTACTGTAGAAGAAGGAACTACATGCAATGCGTATACATGCATTGCAGTACTCTGCACGTTTTTGTGTGTGCGTGCGTGCTAGTGAACTAATAATAGAGTATTTTTCTCATCCAGAATGTGCAAATAACCTGCTGCGAGGTTGTGAAATTTGGGTTATCGTAAAGGATAGCCACGTTGGAAATGTAAATAAAATGATTCTGGCAACTATATTGCACATGCCGTTACGTAATCTTCACTATGACATGGATTGGACGGTGCAAGTCGGGTTCAGATCAGTTCTTCATTTTGTCAACGACGATCAATCCCATCTTAATCCAAATTTTGTGTCTGCAAATGAAATCATTTTGAATCCGGATTGATATTTTCCGCATCGAATCGAGTCATTTTTAAACCCACCTCGATTGTGAGAATGACGGCTCTCTGAAACCCCTCAGTTGAAAAGCTTATGAATGACTTTGTGGTGGTAAAACTGACTGGGATTCAACCAGTCCCCATGTGAAAAATGTTCGCAGTAAGTGGTTTATGAAACAGTTTCTACTTGAAAGCACTGTGTAGTTTGTACATAAGTGGTCTACCCGAGAAACGTCATCGTGACGTTGGTAGACAGACTGAAACCGAAACAAATCGGAAGGGGAGGGCTGGGTTCTATGAATGGGTACTTGTTCGCTGCCTCCTATTGAAAGAAAAGTAGGACCGAAGGTCTCGTCCCATTCAGGGACCATCGTAATCCCCTCAAGACCGTGGCTTTCGGGCGCGACCTTGTTCGCCCCTAGTACCCCTAGCTTCGAGCGTATTCAACTCTACCAAATTGGTGGTGCTGTGTGCTGTCGAATACTATGACGTCATTTGTCTACAAACAGGGAGAGGTCTATTGTTTCATAAACCATTTGAGATTGCAGCCATTTGGCATCTGGGACTGTTACAAATATGAAATATCTCTTTCAAAAGCAGTAGTGTTAACAGGTGTCTCGCACTCGGAGCAATCAGCGAACAATCAACAATTACCAGTTCTAGCGAATGGTACTTACCTGAAGTTAGAACAGGAATTATACGATGTATAGGGAGACACTTACTATCAGGGTTTACAACTGCTTTTTCCCTTCAAAAGCTCGTTCGGAGGTCAAATTCAAAGCCAAAACATTTTATCCGACGAACCCCAGATGGCGCCACTCCTTATATAACTTCCCCTCTCCCCAGGATATCCCGTCTTTCCTTGCTGAAGGAGGAGGCAGTGAGTCACAAGACACTCATGTAAGGGTGTGCACACTCAAGAATTTATTTCAAACCAAGGGGGATGTTGATGCATTTAACGATGGGGCGTCGGGGCACCGGCGCCTGATGAAAATTCCTAGACTCTGCCCCTGCCTGTAAAAGGAGACAAAACAAAGTGATGATAGCAGTCGTGAATATCATGGGATAGGCAGGGAAAGAGACCCAGGGTGGGATCCTGGTGTTAAGGGCGGGCTCACACCCTGATAGTAAGTGTCTCCCTATACATCGTATAATTCCTGTTCTAACTTCAGGTAAGTACCATTCGCTAGAACTGGTAATTATACTTCTGTATCTGTCGCCACTTACTATCAGGGTTTACAACTGCTGGTTCAAAGCCTTGTGCACACCCGCGACAGTACTTGCACCCCAAAAGATGTACTCGAGCACAAGTTACGTCTGTAAAAACGGTTGAACGTAGTGTCTGACGACCAGTCGGCAACCTTAAGGATTTCCGGGATGGAGACCCCCTCCTTCTGTGCCTTGGAAGTCGCGGCCCCTCTAGTGGAGTGTGCTTTGAACACTGAAGTGTCAATGCCTGCTGAACCTAACATGCGCCGCAGCCAATTTGCTACAGTATCGCGAGAGGCTGGCCTGAAGGGCTTCTGAGTTGTCAAGAGGATCTGTGAACAATCCCCTCGGAGAGGGAGGGTCCGCTCAATATAGGATTCAAGGCATAGCACTGGACAGAGAAGTGGCTCCTGTGGGAGAGCTGGAACAAAGACCGATGGCCAGTCACTTGAAGCTCTAGTTGACTTCCGTAAACCGTCAAGCGTCAGTTCCCAGCCGGCTAACTGACGTTTAACACTCTTCAGAGACAGCAGACGTAGGTCTGCTGAACGGCCTGCGGTGGACAGGGCTAGAAGCATAGCCAGCTTGTAGGTGAGAAGGCGCAAGGGGAGGCAATTATTCGGTCCGAGGGAAGCGATATATGTGGTCACTGTTTCTACGGGCCAAGTAGTTGAGTATCTGGGGCGAGGGGGGTTGAGGTTGAAGACACCTCGAAGTAGCCTGGATACTGCTGGATGCTCCCCCAGTGGATAACCCTCACAAGTTCCAATTGTCTGAGACAAAGCCGAGCGATAGCAATTAATTGTTCTGTAGGCGAGGTGTTCATCCGAATGGAGGTGGGCGAGGAAATTGAGGACTTGGGTTAAAGGGGGAGAAAATGGATTGACCGCCCGTTCATTGCACCAGCCATCCCACTTTCGCCAGCAGGAGTCATACACAAGCCTTGTGCCCCTGCGCCATGAGGCTGCAATGAGCTCTGAAGCTGCTCCTGAAAGGCCTGAATGAGAGCCTGATTGCTGGTTAGATTCCAGACCGCTAGACGTAGACCCTGATCTAAAAGTGGGTGGGTCGTGCCTCTTGCATTCCGCAGCAGGTCTCGGATGGCTGGTAGAACCCGAGGTTCCTGGCAAGCGAAGCGCAGAAGGGACGGGTACCAAGGCTGGGACGGCCAGATTGGGGCTACCAGTATGAGGGAGCACTTTGACTCGCACATCTTCCGAAGGCAGCGATTCACCATGCTGAATGGAGGGAAGGCATAGAGACCTGGACTTGCCCAATGTTGGCTGAAAGCATCCACGCCCGTGGCCCCCGGGTCCGGTTTCCAACTGAAGTATTGGGGTACCTGGTAATTGGACAGATCGGCGAACAGATCCATCCTGATTGGTCCCCAAAGCCGGTTGATCCGTTGGAAGACAGACTGATGTAGCTTCCAGCTGCTGCTGTCGAACCGGAATCGGGACGCCTGGTCCGCCACCACATTCAAAACCCCGGGAATGTGCTGCGCTTGCACTGTGAGACCCTTGTCCAGGCACCAAGACCACAGCTGGAGGGCGGTCCGATTGAGACGCATAGAACGAGTGCTCCCCATACGATTGATTGCTGCGACAGCCGCCCTGTTGTCGAGTTGGAGGAGAATAAGGCCCTGTGCTGAGACTTTTGCTAGAGCTTTGAGCCCTAAAAAGGCTGCCAGCAGTTCCAGCTCGTTTATGTGAAGCTGAGTCTGCTCTGCGGTCCACTGATGGCCCACTACTTGTCCGTTCGAGCTGGCCCCCCAGCCCTGTAGGGAACTGTCTGTCTGAATCACCTGTACAACTGGGATTTCGCACCAACGTCGACTGGGGCAGGTGAGGAGCACCTTGCTCCACCACGAGAGGTCCCTTCTGGCTTCCGAGGAGAGTGTAGTCATGCTCTCGTAGGAACCCCGCTTCAAAGTTTGAAGAAGTAGGAATTGCAGTGACCTGAGATAAAGTGGGGCTTCGAGCACCGCGAGGGATGTTGCGTTCAGAAGACCAATCACTTTTGCTAACTGCCTTGCAGATATCCTTGGCTTGAGTAGGATATTGAGTTCTCGGGATATGGCCATGCCCTTCTCTAGGGGAAGAGCGACTGCCAAGGGAGCTGTTGAGATCTCGAATCCCAGAAAACGAAGTTTCTGAGTTGGGGATAAATGAGACTTCTCCTGATTCACGACAAAGCCTAGGGACCGGAGGAGGTTGAGTACCAGCTGCACGGAGCACAACAGGCATCGTGCAGATTGATCCATGAGCAGAATGTCGTCTAGGTAAATAACTAACCGGATCCCTTGGGCTCTTAGGTAAGCCACGACCGGTTTCATGAGCTTGGTGAACACCCTTGGTGCCGTGCATAGGCCGAAGGGAAGAACATTCCACTGGTAACAACTGCCCTGAGAAAGGAAGCAGAGCCAGGGACGATCGGACTCCGCTATCGGGATGGACAAATATGCATCCTTCAGATCGATGCGTGCTAGGAAATCCCCTTGAAGAAGCAGGCCCTTTACAGTGTCCCAACCCTCCATTTTGAAATGTTCGTGGATCATAGATTTGTTCAGCTCTCTCAGGTTCAAAATGGGTCGCAAACTCGAGTCCTTCTTGGGAACTAGAAAGAAGGGGGACACAAAGCGAGCGTTTTGTACGGGTAAGGGGGATAGAGCCCCTTTGAGGCGTAATTCCATGATCACTTTCGGGAGGGTCTGGGAGTGACTGGTGGTCTGACTGCACTTGATGTGCCAATTTTGCTGTGGTGTTTGCAAAAATTCGAGCTGGTAACCCACAACCGTCTGCAGAACCCATGGGTCCTGGGAAAGCTGAGCCCAGACATGAAGACAATGACGTATTCTGCCTGCTGGCAAGAGTGGCCAGACTGCGGGACTTACCTCTGGGGTTTCGTGTGGCCCTTCCCTGGTATCCCCCCGGGAAAGGCCTTCCCTGAAAGGGCTGGGCTGGGCGACGGGGGATGGTGGAGGTGGGCGGGGTAAGCCGACTCCGTTTGACAGCAGGCTCCTCCGTGGAACCGCGGGCGGTCCCCTGGCGTGCCTCGCGGAGGGCTTGAAAAGTGGCGTTTCGGGTCTTGATCTGCTCGAGAAAGGACTTTCCAAAGAGCTGGTCAGCCCCTTCATCCTCCGGTCGAGACCCCTGGGTGCCGAAGGATCGCAGCTCTGGCGCGATCCGGAAGAGAACGCTTTCCCGGCGCTCGTTCCCCAGGAAGGCGAATAAGCGTCCCAGCTGGGAGAGGGAGGCTGCCAGGTGATCCGCCACCACCCTTCTCTCAATACGGCTGTTGGAGCCTGCAAGGGTGTCCGTTGGTGCCGACCCTTGATCGGCACATTTCTCCAGTAGGGCCACCAGAGGGCTCACGGCTGATGAGATGGCCGCTTGCGCATCCCTGAGTGCCTGGTCTCTTTGGCCCACCCCTGTGTCCAGGTCGGGTTCCGTGCCGGTGCGCCTCCGGTCCCTTGCTGCCTCCCGCACCAAAGACTTCATTTCCACGTTGAGATCAGGCACAATGAGGAAAGGAAGTCTCAAGCGCGGGAAATCAACAAGAGCCTTACGGCAGCGTTCAGGTCTTCCTTCTGGGCCCCAGTGAGACCGAACAAAATCAACAATGGCCGGAGACACCTCACGAGGACCAACTCCGGCCAGACCTGTGAGCCAGTTGTCTGCACCTGGGGGTGCCTCCGAGTCCCCCTCCTCATCTTCCCCATCTAGGCCTGTAGGCGGAGGGGAACCCGTAGGTGTTGGAGGGCGTGAAGAGACCGGGTTGGAGGCCGCATCGTCCTCCAGGTAGAAAGTACTGACGTCCACCTCCTGCTCCGGGAGTGGCGGTAGGCGACTGGCCAAAGACGCCACAGTTGCGGTCAGATTCTCCACCATAGCGCGGAGGTCCGCCTGAGATTCTGTCTGTGGTGTCGACATCGTCTGCGAACGACAGGGGAGAGACAAATCTTAATTTACTGTCAAAAAGAGAACTCCGCTAGAGAATGCAATGCTTTGTTGCGTCACATCTGCACGTTGGTTTCGCCTCCCTGTCGAAAATTTGGCTGAGGACGGTGTAACCGCTAATGCCGCCCGAAACTATCCCTATTTTTGGCCGAAAATTTCGTCACGGCCGATAAAAAAAAAAAAAAACTGGTTACGCCGACACCAGACTAGCCCAGATAGTTGGGGCGAAAGTTAGGACTCGTGGACTCCCCCTAGAGTCTAGGCCCAGGACAGCCTTCCGGCCTAAGTGGGCTGCCACCGCGTCCGGTGGTTAGTGGCATACACGCTTAAGTGGCCTTCCAGCCTCTGCGTGATTAGAGAGTGCACACTTTAGTGGCTTTCCAGCCTCCGCGTGGCTAGAGGGGGCACGCTTTAGTGACCTTCCAGTCTCAGCGTGGTTAGTGGGAGGCACGCTTCTGTGGCCTTCCAGCCTCAGCGTGATCGTCTGTCCCGGGTGTGAAAGGAAAAGTCGGCCCCAGAGGACCTCCAGCCTGAAGGCATGAGCATTCGGTTGCCGCGGCGTGGGGAACAGGTACCCGGTTCCGAAAGTTAGTTCTTGATCACCCGTACGGTGTCAGGGTGAAACTCAAGAGCTGCCCAAACTAAAGAAAAGGTGGCGGGATTCGACTGAGATCGTGTAACGAGACTTACCTGAATATGAAGACCGAAAACAAAAAAGGAAAATGGGGAGCGCGACGGCGAAGAACAGACCTCCGACGGTGTCAAGAAAGGAAAGACGGGATATCCTGGGGAGAGGGGAAGTTATATAAGGAGTGGCGCCATCTGGGGTTCGTCGGATAAAATGTTTTGGCTTTGAATTTGACCTCCGAACGAGCTTTTGAAGGGAAAAAGCAGTTGTAAACCCTGATAGTAAGTGGCGACAGATACAGAAGTATAATTGCATTTTTGGCTAATACAGACACCGAGGAAATAACTTTCCTTTTATTAAAGGGGCAGCACAGACAAAAGAAAAAAAATATTTTATTTCCTATCGTATGCTCGCGCGAAGACTTGGGATGCGCTTGCATTGAACATTATATGCTTTCACAAATTTTTCAATGAACCCGCAAAAACTGGTGTCCATCTCGTACGTCTTGCCTAGCAACAGGGCGCACTTCCGCACATTCCGCCCTTAGTTGGAAGACTGCCAAGAGCTGTGGTCAGGCGGGATGGAAACCGACCACGAAGTATAAACCTGCCGCTCTCAAAATGACAAAATATTGTCCCTTTTTCGCCGTATAAATTCTGAACTTAGCCAACACGAGCCAGCTGCCGTAACGGTCAATCAAGATCCAGCCGTAGCCAATCACGAACGACTTTCAGCGGTCTTAGCCATGGAGACGAGCCACTGTCAGCCGCATGGGCAGCCACTGTCGTCTGCGAGTAAAGGATATTTTTCTCAAGAAAGATTTTCTGGAATGCGTGTTGCGCTTTTAGTGTACAGGTTTGAATTTGCGGGTTATTGCATTCGCAGAACGGCGAAAGAGGGAGAGGAGTTATTAAAGGGGCACTAAACTGATTGTAGTACGTACCTTGTTTGAAAAACTACACAGAGTGAAAGAAGGGGTTTCACTCTACCTAAATATCTGAAAGACTTTGTGCAACCCAAGCGCTTTCACTATTCAAAAAATGCATATCAAAGAACGAAATCGGCGCAATTCGATCTCCCCTTCGTCTAACAGCAAACGTCACTCGAGTACAGCAAACTGGGCAGACTAATCCCCGGATGGACCGGATTCCCAAACCAACAGCCTTGACAGTGCATTATATTACGAACGTTGTCATCAAAACAACGATACAGAAGAATCGTTTGACATTGCAGATCCTCAATCTCCTCCTTGGTCGTCAAAGGCCGCCGACACGGTTTCGGTTTCGGTTTATTTGCATATAGCGAAATTCGGCGATGGATGTTTCAACGCACGTGCGCGTTACAGATTTTTTTTTAAAAATGCAATGTCTTTGAACGCGGATTGTGTCGCATTCTGTTATCGGTTTATGCCCGGAATGTCCTAATTAAAAAGTTTATTAATTCAGGTGTTGATATGTTTGGAATTTTTCCTTGTTTCGCCCTTCCTTCAGTGGCATATGTTCTGTATGCTAGAAGTATTTCAAATAAATAAATTAATGAATCTTAGGTAATTAGTCGTCTTGTAGTTACATACCTTCTTGGCCGTATAACTCAACTGCTAAAACGACATCTGCGCTTGAAAAGAAAATATATGTAAATAATGGAAAAAAGAACACGGCCTTTATGTTGGCTTTTCAGCAGCGACTGCATCTGTTACTTTCTGACTACCTCCTGTTTCCTACAACAGTGACCTGTAACACTGCGGTTCGCAGTGACTGTAACCTTTTCCCAGCAGTGTGAACCTGTTTCCTGTGGGATTTTCGTGACACAGGGAAGTGCATAAAAACCCGCATTTTTAAACATTCATAGAAGCTCCACAGTCAGGCGGGCCATACTCTCCTACAGAGAATATCCACCTGGACAAATAAGCCACTTGCAAAAAAAAGAAAAACAGCATCTGTTCTGCTCGCATAGATTTTTATTAAAAATATATTGTGAAGAAGACGAGCAACGGGCAGCCGCTTCGCTATCGTTGGGTTAGCACCCGCCGCTTTCGAATATTGAGCGTCGCTCAGTAAACGGTCTCTTGCCCTCCTATCCTGCCTCTACTGTCCTGCTTACATTTGGTGGAGGTGCGGCCGCTCCCATCCTCGAGACGATTTTATCGTTGCTTCCCTCGCCTACTGACTGACCTGGAACTTCGCTCCGGACGAGTTTTGCGAGCAGTCGCCATGCTACAAAATCATGCTGAGAGATCTTCTCCTCCTGCTGGAGCTTTATTTAATAAAAATAAAACATCCTGTGTACCAGTACCGAAGAGATAGTGGACCACCCGGAACGCGATAAGAACTATAAATGTTCACTCAAGAGGTTCCGCTATTTAGCTCTTTCGATTTTCTAGATATTTCGTAAGACACCCAACACCCGTTCAAGAACCCGTAAATGATTGCAGCTCACCTGGAACCTGCAGTCCTAAATATTGAGACAAAAAGTGCGAGACGCTTTCCAGAAAATCAGTTTTGAGAAAGATTGAGACCGTTTTGCGCTTTATTTACGAGTTTTCCCATTTAGTACGCGAGGACGTTCAGTCACAACTCGCAGACGACAGTGGTTCTTCTCCATGGCCACGACCGCGTTAAAGCACGTTCGTGATTGGCTATGGCCGTTGAAAACATTGCCTGATTGGCTGAGTCTTAATTGTTACGTCACGTCGACGACCGCGCATGCTTATACATAGTTGGTGGTGGCTACAACTCTGCACCACTGACGTTCTCCGTCAATCTGTGTTGGCCAGTCGTGCAGTTATTGATTGTTTCTTTGCTCTGAATGTGAGAGATCTTTTTACGCCGTGGCTATTATCCGAGATATCTGTAATAGTGGCCGGTTCCGAGTCATTTTTTACACGTCGTATAGTCACCTCTAAGCTTTTCAGTCGACAGAGGTGCATCAGTGGCGGATTTGATATGTCTCCGGGTTCAAAACGATTTGACCTGCAGACACAAATTTAAATCCGGACTTGACCTGGGTTAGATATGCGCTCATCGGTAAAATGGAAATTCTATTCGAGTCCGATTTGTGTCGACAAATCCACATCGCTGACGTAGGATGACGTCTCGACTCCGGTTGGTCGCGCGAGTTCAATGGACGGACACAACCAGTATAACCATAAGCAACGGTGCAGAGGTTTTATCGGTAAAATGTGCGGCCACGAAAGTGTGTGTGTGTGTTTTTTTTTTTTTTTTTTTGGGGGGGGGGGGGCATTGTGTTGTCACAGGGTCTAAAAGGCGTTCGACATTGCGAGTTACGCTAGTAGTTAGTAGTAGTTAGCATTCCCAGATGCGGTCCATTCACTCAGCAAGATTTCGAGCCCTACTTTTCGACACTTTTCAGCATTGATAATCGGGCATATAGGATGACTTATCTGCTTACCGCACGGAAATGTAGTATTTCCAGATATCCTTTTTTTTTTTTTTTTTCAACGGCTCGAGTGGGAGTCGGTTGTGGCAGCCCCACAAAACAGTTGCAGCGTTGAATGCGCCTTTGAAAGTTTATTATTCCCACCTGCGTTCCAGAAACCGTGCAATCACAATCGGACCGTCACGGCTGCAGAACGCAAAAGCTCTGACGCAAACCCTCGCAAAGTTATCGTCTATATATATATATATATATTTCTGCTATTGTTCTCGGAATGTTCTGGAAGACCAGTGTGCAGCTATATAACCCACGGCCTGTGCGGCGCACCAATTCCTATCGCAGATCGACGACGAGAGACGTTCAGCTCTAAGAAATCATGGCGTACCCTATGTCCAACACCGACAAGCTATCCTACGTGCAGATGCAAACGCTAGCCAAAGTGCGTTCCACCCACGGGTATCACCTTATTATAACGGTAAATACCAATCTATTACACGAAACTTGCTCGGTGAGGCCTTCGTACATGCTATTTCGACGAATATATGAGGGGCATTCAAGTCAAACCGGGACTTTTCATTTTTCGCAATAGTAAAATGAACTTACAGGCGAGAAATTAGTTTTATTTTTCAACGTAATCTCCAGCTGCACTAATGCACTTGTCCCAGCGTTTCACGAGGGCTTGGATGACAGCAGCCATGGTCGGACCGCATTCTTGACATCGTCGTCGCAGCTGAAATGGCGACCCCAAGGAACGCCTCCAGCGGCCCGAAGAGGTGGAAATTGCTGGGGGCGAGGTCTGGACTGTAAGGGGGATGTGGCAGCAATTCCCAGCCAAGTTCCTGTAAGGTGCGTGTCGTGAGGTGCGTGGTATGCGGGCGTGCATTGTCCTCTAGGAGGAGGACTCCTTTGGTGAGGAGGCCCGGCTTTCCGAAACTGGAGGTGTTCATGAATGATAGTGTTCAACGTTACCACAGAAAGGTCCGTTTTACGAGCCAGTTCGAGACATGTTATCTGTCGGTCCTTGAGGATCAGGCGCTCCACAAGTTGGATGTTGTCAGGAACTCTGACGCTGGGCTCTGAGCCGCCCCGGCCGGGATCGTCCTGCACTGATGCACGGCCGTCTCGGAACCGTTTGCACCACTCAAACGCTTTGCTGCGGCTAAGTGCATCGTGGCCATACTGAGCCTGAAGTCTTCTGTGAATTTCAGATGACTTTACGCCTTCATTCACGAGAAACTTCATGACAATTCGCTGTCCGATATGCGCGCTCACCTCACTGTCGGCCATCTTGTCCAGCACGTGTCTTCTGTTTTGCACAAATTTTGGACCACCACGTGGTGAACGCGGAGGCCTATCGCGTATGAAAATGACGAAAAAGAAGTGGCGCCAGCCATTTGTACGCTCAGGAGACAGAAAGTCACGGTTACTTGAACACTCCTCATATATATTTATATATATTTCTGAAATCAGTCGGCGGAAAAAAAAAAGAAAAAAAGAAATCGCTTTTTTCTTTTTTTATTGAACTGACAACATCGTAATACACATGGTAAGGCACTATATACCAGTCGGATCATAGCTACAAGCTAGTGCGATCCGATAATATTTTTCAACGTTTAGTTATTCAAACGCGGCAGTTACATTAAGAAAAAAGATTGGCTGAGGAAACACACATTTATACAAGCGCTAAGATTACACAATAACCAAAATATAAATATATATATCATCAATCCTTCTTACTGACATCACTATAACGATATATTCAACAAGAATCGAACAGAAACCTCCGGACGGCTAATTTGAAGTGTTTGGCTACAACGACATCAAGGGGCAAGGAGTTCCACTTTATGACCCCTTGGTGTTGGAGAAGGTATCGCGTCCTTCGAGAACCCTTTGTCATTGAATCCTTTCAGTTTGGTAACAAAGCCCCCTTACCACAGGCGCCTGTTGGCCACAAACCGGCGATTGTGGTACATTACATTGAGCGCGACAAAAGATCATCTCGACTAGCTGGTGCACTGCACCAAAATGGCGCATATCTGCTCGCTGATAAGCGGAGTTCGCTTGGATTCAGGCTTTTCGGGCGGTGCAACGGCGACTCTGACGTCAAAACAAGCTCCTCCCGTGAAGCGGCAAAAGATCAAAAGATGGCCAAACTCTCTCTATATACGGCTCTGAGATGCGCCTGAAGTGCTCGTGCACGTGGCTACCATGGCGCGGAAACAAGATGGCGCATGCTCGCTCTCGGAACTCAGTGTCGATACTCTGAAGCGGAGCTTATTTAGTGACTCTAGTTAGCCTATATTAGAGTCACTAAATAGAGAGCAGGGTAGCGACACTGGGCCACGCCGGCGAGCGAGCCCGCCTTCTTGGAAGGAGAAACCACGTGACAGGATCGACCCAATCGCGGACACCGAACGGCGGCTCACGGCGCGGAAAACGAATGCAGTACTCTGTACCCCTATTTAGTGACTCTAGCCTCTATATAGGGCAGGTCGTTTCGTGGGGTTTCTGTGCCTGCACTATGTCCTGAGGTTGTTTTCATTTTGTCAACTAGATTACTCGTGACTGGCATAGAGCATCGTGGTCTCTTTGCAGTTTAAGTTTGATGCTAGATTGCATGTTTTTCTTTCTTCTTCTCCTTATTTCAGAATCCCTTTCTTTCTAAGCAAGAGTCGGCTGGCGGGGAGGTGACAGTGTGCAAACTACCTCGTGGCCTAACGCTAGGGACAACCCAAACATTCCTCTTCTATTTCCCTAACCTGACAGGGTCAGCCATGTAAGTGAAACTGGACTTGCCATTATTGTTTTTTGAGCTCCGGACGGGCTCACACGGAAAACCCATCCGAGTGTTTTTGACGCCCATAGAACTTGCGCATATACACTCTTAAAAATGAACTTCACCACATAGCACGCTCCTAGCCAACCATCACCCCGAATGACAACGTTCTCGCCCTAGATTTGTTGAAAACGGGAGGAGGAGCCTATTTTGTGCCGTGCATAATGGCACAAAATAGGCTCCTCCTCCCGTTTTCAACAAATCAGGGGCGAGAACGTTGTCATTCGGGATGGTGGTTGGCTAGGAACGTGCTATGTGGGGAAGTTCATTTTTAAGAGTGTAGAAGAAATAAAACGAGATATTTTTCGTCCAAGTGTTGTAGAAGTGGCTGACAGCTTCAAAAGCAAACTAACATTTAAAAAAAAATCGCAATGAAAACGCGTCCGCTTCATAACATAAAATAATGCATCATGTGGACAGTGGCGTCACCTAGAGTCACGCTAGCGCCACCGTAGGCTCTTAAAAATGGGCTTCACCGCATAGCACGCTCCTAGCCATTCGTCATCTCGAATGATATCGTTATCTGCCCTGACTTGTTGAAAACGGGAGGCGTGTGTCTTTTCTGTGTGTGACACTTGTGCTGTTCATAATTGTCACAAAAAAAGGCGTACGCCCACCCCGTTTTCAACAAATCAGGGCAGGTAACGATATCAGTCGAGATGATGGTTGGCTACACTCTTAAAAATGAACTTCACCACATAGCACGCTCCTAGCCAACCATCATCCCGAATGACAACGTTCTCGCCCCTGATTTGTTGAAAATGGGAGGAGGAGCCTATTTTGTGCCGTGCATAATGGACACAAAATAGGCTCCTCCTCCCATTTTCAACAAATCAGGGGCGAGAACGTTGTCATTCGGGATGATGGTTGGCTAGGAGCGTGCTATGTGGTGAAGTTCATTTTTAAGAGTGTAGGCGCGTGCTATGCGGTCAGGTTCATTTCTAAGAGGGTATTCCGTCGTCATTACCACAGAATGCCCTGTCCGCATGTTGTTGTATAATATAATTAGAGCCTGACTTTTTCGGGTTTTATTTTTGGCCAAATTCGGGGGGTAAATATCGGGTGATATTTTTCATTTGAAAATTCGGGTGTATTCGGGTTAAATCCCGTTACGGCATATTCTGTCGTCAGGAATTCGGGTGATTTTTTTTTGTTTAATAAAAATTTGTCTTAACATGGAACTAATGTTTAGCAATGTAATCAAACTTTATTTTAATGCACGCTTATGAGTGTGCCACGCCCCAGATGTTTTCGGGTAGATTCGGGTTAAACCCGAATTTTACAGATTTCGTTCGGGGGGTAAATATCGGGCGGATACGGGTTTAACCCTAAAAAGTCAGGCCCTAAATATAATGCAGAAAGTGTTCCAGCACGATTCTCCGCAGGATCAAGTACCGCATTCGCAATGACGACGGCGAAACCGGAGACACAAAGGGCGCGTACATGGAAATTCTTCCGACGAGAGACGGCATGACATTCTACCAATACAGTTCCGCCATCGGCATCAAACCAAAAACCATTTTCAGTGGCAGTGCCGAGTTTACACAATTCGCTCTGGTGCAGTTGGAGGCAGCGTCGAATGGATACACTAAGGTGAGCTCTTCGTACTGATACATTTCGTACATACAACTGCTGGATGTGTTTGAGCACGTCCGAAGACCCTGTGAATAAAAATGAGTGCGGGTATATATACCCGCAATACCCACAGGCGCCGAATATTTGGCCCAAAATACTTTCCAAAACGTTATCCAGCAGACCTTCCGTGGTGCGTGTTGTTCAACTTCGGCGCAGGAGAGGGGAAAAAATGGGCGGAGAAATCACGTGGGCAGCGTTCCTCCACTCACCGGTCGGCGCGGAGTAACCAACGTGCTCGATGTTGTGGTTGCGGTTACTTCGTTGCTTCCTTCCCCACGCGGGCTCTCCGTGTCCAGTTTGTTGTGCTGGAGGGCGGCCAGTCATGTGCAGGGGCGGATTTAAGGGGAGGACGGGGGGGGGGCGGTGTAACGAGGGTATAATACCCTAGTAGTAGCACTACCAAGGGCATACGGTGTATTCAAAGTATTGAGAAAACATTGAGACACAATTGAGTGACAATATTATCCATTTCCACAGCTGTTCTACAATGGTGTCTACAAGAATACCGCAGATGCACTCAACTTCGGTGCTCACTTCGTGCAACATACGATTGACAAAACGTTCAACCCCCTGATGGTCATGGAAATACACCACACTTACATCAGCGACAATAGCAAAATCTTCAACACGGTACTGTACTTTCATAGCAGATGACAGCCCATATAGCATTTGAAGTTAAAGTGGGACTCCGCAACAGAATTACCATAAAGGTTGTGGTATGTCCGTAATCTTTAGGATGTCAGGAACATGTGTACGAAATATCTCGGTCCAAAACTGCGCAGATTTTATTCGAGCGAATTATAACGAAGTGAGCGCTTCGCCTCTGTGAAGCGAGAGGGCGCTGAAAGCAACACACTGCTGACATCATCCGGCATCCGTCAAGGGAGAAAGAATGCAGGCTTGGAAGCAGACGACAATGCTGAGTGACGTCACGGAATCCTCCTCCGGACGAACCGCCGTAGTATGGAGCTCTGCTTCCTGCTCTTCGCATTTCGGTTTCGGTGTGATATTTGTCATCATTTACGAATTAATTTTTAATTAATTAATTTTAATTACTCGCGCAAAATGAATGCGATTGTTGTATTCGGTATCGCGGGGGTGGTTCGTATTCGGTATGATGCTCACCTAATTTCTTTTTCTTGCGAAGTCTCCCTTTAAATGGACCTAACTGGATGCTTCTGAAATGGATCGAAAAAAGTGTGTGCGAAGTGAATTTTTAATGCATGCACATATGTGTTCATAGTGACAGCGTGTTTGGTCGCCGATGGAATCACATTCTGTTGTAACGTCGTACTTGCCGTTTCTCTTTGTCGACATGAAATAGACATATACCATGAAATAAACATGCTTCGTGCAGGTTTCATTAATATGCGTGTGACAAAAAGAAAAAGAAAACATTTTAAAGAAACAGGGACATGACAGGGAAACCCTCTGTCATTCATGAAGTTGTTCTTCCTGGAGCCACCGTGTAAAACACTTTCAAACGAATAGACCTTTACCCAAAGATACGTCACATTGACATTGGCGGACAGATTGAAACCGAAACAAATCGGAAGTTGAGGGCTGGGTTCTTCCACGAATAGCACTTGTTCGCTGCCTCCTATTGAAAGAAAAGTAGGACCGAAGGTCGCATCCCTTTCAGGGACCATCGTAATCCCCTCAAGATCCTGGCTTTCGGGAGCGACCTTGTTCACCCCTATAGCTTCGAGCGTAGTTCAACTCTACCAAATTGGTGGCGCTGTGGAACACTATGACATCATTTGTTTACAAACAGGGAGAGGTCTATTGAGAGGAAAGTTGGACCGAAGGTCGCGTCTGTTTCAGGGACCATCGTGATCTCCTCGAGATCCTGGATTTCGTTCGCGACCTTGTTCACCCATATAGCTTCGAGCGTAGTTCAACTCTACCAAATTGGTGGCGCTGTGGAACACTATGACATCATTTGTTTACAAACAGGGAGAGGTCTATTGAGAGGAAAGTTGGACCGAAAATCGCGTCTGTTTCAGGGACCATCGTGATCTCCTCGAGATCCTGGATTTCGTTCGCGACCTTGTTCACCCATATAGCTTCGAGCGTAGTTCAGCTCTACCAAATTGGTGGCGCTGTGGAACACTATGACATCATTTGTTTACAAACAGGGAGAGGTCTATTGAGAGGAAAGTTGGACCGAAAATCGCGTCTGTTTCAGGGACCATCGTGATCTCCTCGAGATCCTGGATTTCGTTCGCGACCTTGTTCACCCATATAGCTTCGAGCGTAGTTCAACTCTACCAAATTGGTGGCGCTGTGGAACACTATGACATCATTTGTTTACAAACAGGGAGAAGTCTATTGAGAGGAAAGTTGGACCGAAAGTCGCGTCTGTTTCAGGGACCATCGTGGTCTCCTCGAGATCCTGGATTTCGTTCGCGACCTTGTTCACCCATATAGCTTCGAGCGTAGTTCACTCTACCAAATTGGTGGCGCTGTGGAACACTATGACGTCATTTGTTTACAAACAGGGAGAGGTCTATTGAGAGGAAAGTTGGACCGAAAATCGCGTCTGTTTCAGGGACCATCGTGATCTCCTCGAGATCCTGGATTTCGTTCGCGACCTTGTTCACCCATATAGCTTCGAGCGTAGTTCAACTCTACCAAATTGGTGGCGCTGTGGAACACTATGACATCATTTGTTTACAAACAGGGAGAGGTCTATTGAGAGGAAAGTTGGACCGAAAATCGCGTCTGTTTCAGGGACCATCGTGATCTCCTCGAGATCCTGGATTTCGTTCGCGACCTTGTTCACCCATATAGCTTCGAGCGTAGTTCAACTCTACCAAATTGGTGGCGCTGTGGAACACTATGACATCATTTGTTTACAAACAGGGAGAAGTCTATTGAGAGGAAAGTTGGACCGAAAATCGCGTCTGTTTCAGGGACCATCGTGATCTCCTCGAGATCCTGGATTTCGTTCGCGACCTTGTTCACCCATATAGCTTCGAGCGTAGTTCAACTCTACCAAATTGGTGGCGCTGTGGAACACTATGACATCATTTGTTTACAAACAGGGAGAAGTCTATTGAGAGGAAAGTTGGACCGAAAATCGCGTCTGTTTCAGGGACCATCGTGATCTCCTCGAGATCCTGGATTTCGTTCGCGACCTTGTTCACCCATATAGCTTCGAGCGTAGTTCAACTCTACCAAATTGGTGGCGCTGTGGAACACTATGACGTCATTTGTTTACAAACAGGGAGAGGTCTATTGAGGGGAAAGTTGGACCGAAAATCGCGTCTGTTTCAGGGACCATCGTGATCTCCTCGAGATCCTGGATTTCGTTCGCGACCTTGTTCACCCATATAGCTTCGAGCGTAGTTCAACTCTACCAAATTGGTGGCGCTGTGGAACACTATGACGTCATTTGTTTACAAACAGGGAGAGGTCTATTGAGGGGAAAGTTGGACCGAAAATCGCGTCTGTTTCAGGGACCATCGTGATCTCCTCGAGATCCTGGATTTCGTTCGCGACCTTGTTCACCCATATAGCTTCGAGCGTAGTTCAACTCTACCAAATTGGTGGCGCTGTGGAACACTATGACATCATTTGTTTACAAACAGGGAGAAGTCTATTGAGAGGAAAGTTGGACCGAAAATCGCGTCTGTTTCAGGGACCATCGTGATCTCCTCGAGATCCTGGATTTCGTTCGCGACCTTGTTCACCCATATAGCTTCGAGCGTAGTTCAACTCTACCAAATTGGTGGCGCTGTGGAACACTATGACATCATTTGTTTACAAACAGGGAGAAGTCTATTGAGAGGAAAGTTGGACCGAAAATCGCGTCTGTTTCAGGGACCATCGTGATCTCCTCGAGATCCTGGATTTCGTTCGCGACCTTGTTCACCCATATAGCTTCGAGCGTAGTTCAACTCTACCAAATTGGTGGCGCTGTGGAACACTATGACATCATTTGTTTACAAACAGGGAGAAGTCTATTGAGAGGAAAGTTGGACCGAAAATCGCGTCTGTTTCAGGGACCATCGTGATCTCCTCGAGATCCTGGATTTCGTTCGCGACCTTGTTCACCCATATAGCTTCGAGCGTAGTTCAACTCTACCAAATTGGTGGCGCTGTGGAACACTATGACGTCATTTGTTTACAAACAGGGAGAGGTCTATTGAGGGGAAAGTTGGACCGAAAATCGCGTCTGTTTCAGGGACCATCGTGATCTCCTCGAGATCCTGGATTTCGTTCGCGACCTTGTTCACCCATATAGCTTCGAGCGTAGTTCAACTCTACCAAATTGGTGGCGCTGTGGAACACTATGACATCATTTGTTTACAAACAGGGAGAAGTCTATTGAGAGGAAAGTTGGACCGAAAATCGCGTCTGTTTCAGGGACCATCGTGATCTCCTCGAGATCCTGGATTTCGTTCGCGACCTTGTTCACCCATATAGCTTCGAGCGTAGTTCAACTCTACCAAATTGGTGGCGCTGTGGAACACTATGACGTCATTTGTTTACAAACAGGGAGAGGTCTATTGAGAGGAAAGTTGGACCGAAAGTCGCTTCTGTTTCAGGGACCATCGTGATCTCCTCGAGATCCTGGATTTCGTTCGCGACCTTGTTCACCCATATAGCTTCGAGCGTAGTTCAACTCTACCAAATTGGTGGCGCTGTGGAACACTATGACGTCATTTGTTTACAAACAGGGAGAGGTCTATTGAGGGGAAAGTTGGACCGAAAATCGCGTCTGTTTCAGGGACCATCGTGATCTCCTCGAGATCCTGGATTTCGTTCGCGACCTTGTTCACCCATATAGCTTCGAGCGTAGTTCAACTCTACCAAATTGGTGGCGCTGTGGAACACTATGACATCATTTGTTTACAAACAGGGAGAAGTCTATTGAGAGGAAAGTTGGACCGAAAATCGCGTCTGTTTCAGGGACCATCGTGATCTCCTCGAGATCCTGGATTTCGTTCGCGACCTTGTTCACCCATATAGCTTCGAGCGTAGTTCAACTCTACCAAATTGGTGGCGCTGTGGAACACTATGACATCATTTGTTTACAAACAGGGAGAAGTCTATTGAGAGGAAAGTTGGACCGAAAATCGCGTCTGTTTCAGGGACCATCGTGATCTCCTCGAGATCCTGGATTTCGTTCGCGACCTTGTTCACCCATATAGCTTCGAGCGTAGTTCAACTCTACCAAATTGGTGGCGCTGTGGAACACTATGACATCATTTGTTTACAAACAGGGAGAAGTCTATTGAGAGGAAAGTTGGACCGAAAATCGCGTCTGTTTCAGGGACCATCGTGATCTCCTCGAGATCCTGGATTTCGTTCGCGACCTTGTTCACCCATATAGCTCCGAGCGTAGTTCAACTCTACCAAATTGGTGGCGCTGTGGAACACTATGACGTCATTTGTTTACAAACAGGGAGAGGTCTATTGAGAGGAAAGTTGGACCGAAAGTCGCTTCTGTTTCAGGGACCATCGTGATCTCCTCGAGATCCTGGATTTCGTTCGCGACCTTGTTCACCCATATAGCTTCGAGCGTAGTTCAACTCTACCAAATTGGTGGCGCTGTGGAACACTATGACGTCATTTGTTTACAAACAGGGAGAGGTCTATTGAGGGGAAAGTTGGACCGAAAATCGCGTCTGTTTCAGGGACCATCGTGATCTCCTCGAGATCCTGGATTTCGTTCGCGACCTTGTTCACCCATATAGCTTCGAGCGTAGTTCAACTCTACCAAATTGGTGGCGCTGTGGAACACTATGACGTCATTTGTTTACAAACAGGGAGAGGTCTATTGAGAGGAAAGTTGAACCGAAAGTCGCGTCTGTTTCAGGGACCATCGTGATCTCCTCGAGATCCTGGATTTCGTTCGCGACCTTGTTCACCCATATAGCTTCGAGCGTAGTTCAACTCTACCAAATTGGTGGCGCTGTGGAACACTATGACGTCATTTGTTTACAAACAGGGAGAGGTCTATTGAGAGGAAAGTTGGACCGAAAGTCGCTTCTGTTTCAGGGACCATCGTGATCTCCTCGAGATCCTGGATTTCGTTCGCGACCTTGTTCACCCATATAGCTTCGAGCGTAGTTCAACTCTACCAAATTGGTGGCGCTGTGGAACACTATGACGTCATTTGTTTACAAACGGGGGAGGTCTGTTGAGAGGAAAGTTGGACCGAAGGTCGCGTCTGTTTCAGGGACCATCGTAATCCCCTCAAGATTCAACTCTACCAAATTGGTGGCGCTGTGGAACACTATGACGTCATTTGTTTACGTCTTCTGGTCTCGTCTTCCTTTCAGCAGATCCTCATTTTATTTGTTCCAGAACTAGGCCTAGCTGCAGCCGAAAAGAAAAGACCAGGAGAGCATGCTAACTGCTTTTTCAAAAATTCCAGAATGTAAAAAACATGCAAAAAACAACAAGAACAACAACAACAAACAACATTAACAAGAAAGACAAACAAACAAACAAGAACGCGCGCACGTGTAAAGGATGGCGGGTCCGTGAACTTGTTCCGCGTGAAAAGCTTGCCGTGAAAGCTCTGTTACTGTTCCATTAATAAGGTTTGGAATAAAAAGTAATCCGACCGACCAAAGGTCCAACACATATAATGTGATCGATTGTGTTTTCTCTCCTTTCTTAATAAGAAAAAGTAATACTAATTAATAATCTCGGATTGCTTTCTATACGTTCCTCCTTCAGAGTGTGGACTTCAAGAAGCCTGAGTTGCCGTTGTCACCCGGTGCTTACATCCTCTGGGAAGGATCTTCCAACGGACCGTAAGTTCCTCTGAGTTATGTGTAGACGTGTATAGTTGCTGTCTTTACGTATACTCTTGGGAAATACAAGGAATAATCTCGAGACGAGTATGATATCAGAGCCGTCCTTTTTCTTGTTCTGTTGTAGGTGCATGGGTTTTCCGGATTTTCCGGTTTATAAAAAAAAGAAGGAAAAAAAAACGTACGCCGATAAAATTGGAATTTTTCGAGTTTCGAAAAGTTTTTCGAGTGACAGAAGCTTCGTTTTCTCGAACGTCTGGACGGGGTCGTTACTGACACGGTATCGAAAATTCAATATCGAGAATAGGGTAGTTTGACTGCTATTTGATGGAAGATGAAAAGAGAACCCGTCAAGTGCTTGCCGGTGCTCCATCAAATAGCAGTCAAACTATACTCTATAAACCTCTACCCGAGAAACGTCATCATGACGTTGGTAGACAGACTGACACCGAGACAAGTCGGAAGGGGAGGGCTGGGTTCCACGAATGGGCACTTGTTCGCTGCCTCCTATATTGAAATAAAAGTAGGACCGAAGGTCGCGTCCCTTTCAGGGACCATCGTAATCCACTCAAGACCGTGGCTTTCGGGCGCCACCTTGTGCGCCTCTTGCTTCGAACGTAGTTCAACTCTACCAAACTGGTGGCGCTGTCGAACACTATGACGTCATTTGTTTACAAACAGGGAGAGGTCTATATGTAGAAGGACGGCAGACGCCGAAAAAAGCCACTCGTAGCGACGGAACTTTCCTTAGTGCAATATATACATATCGCACTGAACCCGGAATTAGATTCCATGCCTTTCCCCAAAGGACAAGAAACAACAAAAAGTTCGGTTTGGACTTCGGATTGGGGAAACAGCTCACGAAATATGCGATAATATGCAGAGTTCGAGGTAACTCGTTACAAGTAACTCGTTACTGTAACTAAGTTTTTTTTTTTTGGTAACTTGTAACTTAACTCGGTACTTTTGCGCCGTGGTAACTTTCAGAGGAACTCGTTCCTTTTTCAGGTAACTTTGCCAAAGTAACTTAAGTTCCAAGTTACTTTTAACTCGCTTTTCACTCATATCCAAATATTTTCTTGCTTTCTCTCCGGTTCTTCCATGGCATTTTTTACCATAAAACGTGATATTCAATCAATGTCAGTATTTCATTCAGTAAGTAAGAACCGCTGCCATTGAAATGAAGCTGAATCATTGTGCGCCCACAGGGAGTAAAGCTGCAAAGCGTTCGAATAGACCTCTACCAGAGGAACGTCATCTGTTCCTGTCGGTCACCTGATATCGTAGCCGTTTTCAGAACAAAAATCCGTTCGATAGATCGCCCGCAAAAAAATTAGTGAAGAAACGCCTTTTTTTTCTTTATTTTGTTCATTGCGCATCTTCGGAGACCCATCTTTCCTTCACCCCCAGTGTGAGAGGGTGGAAGAGCACGCCGTCGCCTCTTGTGTCCTTGAAAAAGATTAAGACGTCTGATGAAAGTGTGCGTGTCATTTTACCGAACGACGCTAAAGGTTTTGATGTGTGCAATTTGTTTCCCAGAAAAGAACTCACATAAACATGGGTCCGCGCCTTCGCCACTCCGGGTATTACGAGGAGGAGAAGGTATGATGCCACGTCACCGATGACGTTATGAGGAGAACTCGTTCTGGTTCGCCGGTCAGCGGGTCAGCGCCTTGTCCCTTTGCCGCCGTAAACCAGTAAAGGAGAGGCCGAATCATTACCGAGCCAGGAGAAAGGCTTTTTCAGAACCAGCCGAGTAGCAGACGACAGAGGAGTAGCAGACGACATTTCTCTAGACCAATCTGCGAGCGTTCTCCTTATCGCGTCAGCGCGAGGTTCCGGGCAGATCACCGGCTGGTACTGCTCTTCACCGCCGTTGCGCACGGTCGCTTTTTGCGGCGTACTTTAAATTCAATTCCCGCGATAATTATGACTCTGTGGTGCGAATTACTTCGCATGGTGCATCTTACTGGCCTACTTAACAGTTTTATGGGAAGAAAACAGGGTGTTAAAAATTACTTCTGTGCTACTTTAAACTGGATATTATACGCAGGTTCACGGTCAAGTACAATAACGTCACGATCTTCAGCAGCTCAAAAGCTGGTACGGGACTTCGTCTCCTGATGAAGATGTTCACAATTATTGTCCTCGTTGGATTCGAGGAGGACGCACTGACGAGCGTAAAGAACCCCAAACTTACTGGGCAGACGACAAATCTCATACATCCGCTTATCCTGTCAAGTAATTTCAAGCTGACAAACTTCCACATGGTAAGAACACATGGAAGAACACAGAGAAAGCAAATGGGTAGAAATCCAGCGAACCGGTAGAGACGTAGGAAGGGAGTTGCCTCAGGACAGAAGCCGCCGATATTTCGAACAGAGACTGAACAACTGAAGAAGAACTGTCTCTGTTCGAAATATCGGCGGCTTCTGTCTTGAGGCAACTCCCTTCCTACAGAGAAAGCAAGTGTGGATGCTGGTTCAAGATAGAGCCCTGCACGGGCCCCCGACACGGCAGGCGGCCCGGGCCGACAAAATGCGCCAGCACCGCGGGCCGCACCGGGCGACACCAGCTCCGGTGGCGCAACGGTAACGCGTGCGCTTGGAGACTGGGAGGTCCGCGGTTCGAATCCGCGGGCCGGCTGTGCCGTCTGGGGTTTTTCGTGGGTTTCCCTCAGATGTGTAATAGGCGTATGCCGGCACAGTTCCCCTGAAGTCGGCCCATGGACGCAGCTATCCTCCCCCCGAGCGGATTCCGCTCGGTCTTCCACTTCACCCTTTCCTCTCCTCCACCTTTCCCTTCCCGAGAAACATGCCGCCTTTCAGGCAGGCAGACCTCTCGGTTCCTCCCAACGACACTCCTCCTCCTCCTCCTCGGACCGTGCGACACACATGTTTCAGAGAGTCTTGCTCGCGACCAGGCCATGCAGCTCACTCCACACAATGCAGGACTGTTGGACGCTGCGTATGATTCGACCATCTAGAGCATTCTCAAAGCCACTTCACATTGCTCCTGACTCCTCACATATTTCACAATCACATTCGCTGAGCTTGGTGACAGGGATAGGGATTGGGAGAAAGTCTTTCCCGACAACATCCTCTACCTCCACAAGAACTTTGTAGTGCAACGATAACGAGCTTGCTCGCGTGCCTTCTGGAATTGAATTTGGTCTCGTGCCGTTGCGGTGCTAAACCGCGAGGTGTCGCATGTTTGTGGCTGGAAATACAGGGTGTGTGCAGAAAAACATGACCCGCATTTAGGCACATAGCTTGTTGCCTACCTAACTAACGAACTTCCGGTGGCGCACGATGGCGCATTTATGCGTGCGAAATCTGCAGAAAAATTGTGGAAGCCACACTCAGCTTAAAAAATAAACGGAACAACGAAAACGTCGGCTTCCGTGCATCAGAATAGGGCAACATGGTGGACAACAGGGTGTATGTGAAAGGGCAACACGGTGGACGTAGGAGAGTTGTGTTCAAGTACCGCTAGGGGAGCTATCGGTGCATAAATCGAAACGATGTCCCACATGGATGCTCATCGGCAGTACCCCTAGCGGTGCCTGCACACAACTCTCCTGAGACCGAAATGCACTACCATGCACTGTCATGACCGCCCTATTCTAATGCATGGAAGCCCATGTTTTCGCGCTCTGTTTATTTTTTTACACTGAGTATGGCTTCCAGGATTTTTTTGTAGCTTTCGCACGCATAAATACGCCGTCGTGCGCCACCGGAAGTTCATCGGCTAAGTAGACAACGAGTTACATGTAAAAATGCGGGTCATGTTTTTCTGCACACACCCTGTACTATAGGCCGGGCTCTACTCACTAGGCCGGACCGCGAACCGCGTTAAAACGGAAAGGCCAGGGCCGGGCCGGACCATTTTTCGATGCGCCGGGCCGAGTCTGTGGGCTTAATCGCTTCATCGTCGTTACGGTCGTTACAAGCTAACGAGTGGCGGGAAATTCAAAAAGGCGGGCGGGAAATTTAAAAAGGTGTGCACGTGATAAAACACGTGCACGGCGCTCTTCGCGCGATACGTTAAGGCCGTGGTACACGTCACGCGCAATGTGTCACGTGCCCACCTTTTTGAATCTTCCGCCACTCGTTAGATTGTAACGACCGTAACGACGATGGAGCGATTAAGCCCCCTGGCCCGAAGAAGTCGGTCCGTGCAGGGCTCTAAGCTCTAAGCTCAAGGCACTCACGCGAAAGTAACAGGACAACTGGGAAAACACACACCCTCTGAGAGAGAAGAAGAAGAAGGAAAATATGAACTATGGTAAGGTTAGAGTTTTAGAGAGGTAAGGTAAGAGAGTATTTAGTGACTACTCTAGTACACTCTTAAAAATGAACTTCACCGCATAGCACGCTCCTAGCCAACCATCATCTCGAATGATATCGTTAGCTGCCCTGATTTGTTGAAAACGGGAGGCGTACGCCTTTTTGTGACACTTATGCTGTTCATAATTGTCACAGAAAAGGCGTACGCCCCCCGTTTTCAACAAATCAGAGGCGAGAACGATATCGTTCGAGATGATGGTTGGCAAGGAGCGTGCTATGCGGTGAAGTTCATTTTTAAGAGTGTAAGGTCGGGGGCAAGATGCGACGTGGTTTGCTCGACGCGTTCCTCTCTCAGACTCAGAGACGCTTTGCTCCATGCGCTTGAAGCTTGCTTCATAGGTGGCTCTGCATCTCCGCTTTATTGCACATGAGATTTGTACAGATCGGTGCATGCGTTGAAGAGAGAAAAAATCGACCGGTTACTTCTGTGCATGGAATGTAAGACCCGCACGCTTACACTCTTAAATATGAACTTCACCCCATAGCACGCTCCTAGCCAACCATCATCCCGAATGACAACGTTCTCGACCCTGATTTGTTGAAAACGGGAGGAGGAGCCTATTTTGTGCCCATTATGCACGGCACAAAATAGGCTCCTCCTCCCGTTTTCAACAAATCTAGGGCGAGAACGTTGTCATTCGGGGTGATGGTTGGCTGGGAGCGTGCTATGTGGTGAAGTTCATTTTTAAGAGTGTAGGAATGAACTTCACGGCATAGCACGCTCCCAGCCGACCATCATCTTTCTCGAATCTGCCCTGATTTGTTGAAAACTGGAGGTGTATATATACGCCTCCCATTGGGCTGAGTGTTCATCTGAGCTGGTTCTCTTTCAAAGCAAATCTGTCGTGAAATTCGATAGCGCTAATTGTGTTCCTGTTTGTGGGTATACGCAGGAGACCGGTAGCCGATAAGGAAGGCACGGAACCAGAACACACCAGGGCTGAAGCACAACACCAGCGATGGCTGCAGTTTTCGCGTATCCGTGGCCATCGGAACGTGTACCACATATCTCCCAACGAGTCCCTTATCTTTCCTTCCCTATCACTTTCGCTAATCTCCCTCCAGTTTGTTACCAACACTTTCATCAAAGCCTGGGGACACCCCAAGCAGCACAATGTACTGCGTCCCAGGACAATGTAGAGCGTCCCAGGCAGCACAATGCACTGAAAGTCGAGTGCAATAGGGGTGGACGGGTAGGTGGAAGACCTTGAACAGACTCGTGAAACTACCCAAGCAGCAAAATGTGCTGAAAGTCGAGTGCAATAGGGGTGGACGGGTAGGTGGAAGACCTTGAACAGACTCGTGAAACTACCCAAGCAGCAAAATGTGCTGAAAGTCGAGTGCAATAGGGGTGGACGGGTAGGTGGAAGACCTTGAACAGACTCGTGAAACTACCCAAGCAGCAAAATGTGCTGAAAGTCGAGTGCAATAGGGGTGGA